>NC_133661.1:84139703-84785089 GCF_037893015.1 Macrotis lagotis | reverse complement strand
CTGATAGGTATAAGTAGGTACTTCAGAATTGTTCTAATTTGCATTTCTCTGATTAATAGTGATTTAGAGTAAAATGCTGTTTTAAACCCAATTAGTTCTCTATACTGTGCCGAACCTTGCAAATAATAAGAATGCAAATAATCTGAAGAAGCAAGAACATCTGCACCTTCCTTGATGCTTCTTTTTTTTAGAATGTTCTGTTCTTGTTCTTTTTTCCTACAAACTATCAATTGTCTTAATGGCTAAATATTTTGTTTCCTTGTATAAGGTATAAACCCTCCTGCATGGCATTTTCTATTTAAAGAGAGAAGTCTAATTCTAAATTTTAGCCTCCTTGAATCTCTTTTCCTTGCAATTACAATAAAAGTTATTCCTGATCATGATTCATTGTGTAAGAGAATTTTTTTCATTAACCATATAACTGCTGCTAAAGGAATAATGTATTAAGCTATTGTATCCATTGATATCATAATTTAAATTAGTTTATTTGATCATATGACAACTAGCGGAGGAATCTGTTAGGAAAAGTCCATATGACCAATTTGGTAGAAAAAGCATAGAATATCTTTACAGAAAGTGGTCATGGCTGAAGAGATTTCCAAGTAGAGTGGGTCAGTGCAATGGCAATGGATATTGGTCAAGACATGCATTAATCAGGCTGAATATTTCTCCTTGGCTATGTGACAAACTTTTTTTGGAATCCACTTACATTTCTGGTTTTCTTCTTAAAAACTTTTCTTCTGCTTTAATATATTCATAAGTGAAAATTTAAAAACAAGGAAAGCCTCTGTAAGAAGAAAGTTTAAAACCAAAAAGTCATACATTTAATAGGAAAAAAACCATTTAAATATTAATATAGCTATCTAAGAGGAAGGGAGGATTATCTAGAATGAGTGATATTGTTGTGAAGTTGTCAAGGAAACCATTTTAAATGTTAGACAGAGATCATACAAAGGAATTTGATGCTGACCAGGAATTGCCCTGTTACATGGATTTTACTTTTCCTACTTTGCCATGAGAAAGTCAATTAGAAAGATTGATAGAAATTGTTTGCAATAAAACTTAAGGAAGAGAGAAAATCACATCTCTAAAGGAAGTACGGTTATTTATTGAAAGGCCTGCATATAGATTTAGAGGTGTCAAGACAGAACTAACCAATGGGTTGAAAGGAAGAAATTGATACCTTCTCTCTATTTATTATGAAGTAAACTAGAGTGAATAAAGGGGGATCATATTTTTTTCGATACTGGTTTGAAGTAACAAAACTAAATGAACGGTGTGAATGGGGAGAACTAGGCAAAAACTAAACATAGATATAAAACAGGGTATTTTGGAATAAAAAAATTTGAAACAAGATTTATTTGCTTTACAAAGTAACATTGATAATGAATACCGATTTACAACAATTCTTAGATAAGCTTCTTTCAGTTTATACTTCTTTAAATCTTTTCTCAAATTCTATTTTCTCTTATCATTATACAATAATATTAGTGATTTGATATTAATACTATCTTAATGGAACAAGTATAATGAAACAAGAGTAATTTTTTACTCATTGAAAAATGAAGGAATCATACTGGGTGACTTGTAAGATCCTTTCCAGTTCTATAATTTTGTGATGTCAGTTCTGAAACTAGACTATGTTCTGTTCCTTTTGCAGATTCTGAGTACTTTCACTGGTTACCCTCCATTGCTGGAATGAATGTTCTCCTTCATCATCTCCACCCACTGGCTTCCCTGGCTTCCTTCAAATCTTAGCTAAAATCTCATCTTCTACACAAAGTCTATCAAATCTCTGCTTCATTCTAGTGTCTTACTTCTGTGATTACCTCCAATTTAATTCATAGTCATTTTCTCTCCCCAACAGATTGTGAGCTCCTTGAGAGAAAAGCATCATTTGCTTTTGTTTGTATGCTAGCACTTTGCACAGTAGGCACTCAAGGAAACACTTAATAAATGTTTATTGGTTGACTAGCTAACTATTCTTTTTTAATAATATGTTTAATTATTTAAATATTTAATAATATTTGAATTTTCCTCAATTACATATAAATACAATTTTACACTTTTATTGGGGTGTGGTTTAAGTTTTGATTTCTAAATTTTATCACTCCCTGCTCCCTTCCTTCCCTTAGAGGGTAAGCAATCTGATATGGGTTATACATGTGCAATCATAAAAACATTTCCACATTAGTCTTCTTGAAGAAGAAAAAGATAGAATAGGAGAGGAAAAGAAAGAAAGAAAGAGAAAATAGAAGAGGAAGGAAGGAAGGAAGGAAGGAAGGAAGGAAGGAAGGAGAGAGGGAGGAGGAAAAGGTAGAAGAGAGAGAAAGAGAAAGAAAAGAAAGAAAAAGAAAAAGAAAGAAAGAAAAAGAAAAAGAAAGAAAGAGAGAAAATAGAAAGATAGAGAAGGAAGGAAGGAAGGAAGGAAGGAAGGAAGGAAGGAAGGAAGGAAGGAAGGAAGGAAGGAAGGAAGGGAGGGAGGAAGGAAGGAAGGAAGGAAGGAGGAAAAGAAAAGAAATAAAGAGTATAGTATAAATATACCTTCTATATGCTCTGGAAAAGCAAAGAAAATCATGTGATATTTGCTTTATTGTAATAGTCTGGATCTGAACTCATTATCTCTGATGTAAGACCATAGATAGTAACATAGCTTAGAATGGAACTCTATTCTTCATTGAAATAATTTCTTTTTTATTTAAAAAATTAATTTATTCCAGAAACATAAGTGAACATTTACATTTGAACTAGGTGATAAACAGGTATTTTTAAAAAGGGGGAAATAATCATAAGTGTAAAGTTTTCATTTTCATTGAAACCTCCCTCCTATAGTATACATTATTGCCTCTGGAAGGACCAGAGGGTAGGCAAATAGTTGTAGTGCTGTGAGGAAACTAGAGAGGAAGACAGTCAAACCAACATCCATCGTCAGTCATTATGCTCAGTTCTAGGATCTAAATAAATACTTCAAATTAAAAGAAGAAAATACGAATAAAAATGTTCAAGGTCACCAAAAATATTCTATATTCAAAATGGTCTTTAGGCCACTATGTGATCTGAACTCCAAGGACAACACCTAGCTGGTTACAATATTTTTATTCCTATGTTTGTTCAGATTCCAAATGAGTTTAGGTTCAATTCAGAAGCTTATGGTATGTTTGACTATGATTAGCACCGCTTTAAACTAGTCAATTACCATTGCTAATTTATTATTCTAGCTTATTTTTTTGATGAGAATGTACAATATTTTTTCCACTAGAATGAGATTAACAAGTGGGTTTTACTTTTTCCTCCAATGTCATGTTAACTACTTAAAACACAATAATGAACATGAAAATGAAGACACCTGCATTGGAATCACAAAGTATTCCAAAGACAAGAAAACAAAGACATGAAAATACCTATGAAATGTCATCTAGGGATCTGAATTTGGGGGTAAAAACTAAGGAAGGAGAAGGCTAAACAACTGAACCAAAAATACACGAAGAAACCTATGCTTTAAAAAATATCTACAGGGGCGGCTAGGTGGCGCAGTGGATAAAACACCGGCCTTGGAGTCAGGAGTACCTGGGTTCAAAACTGGTCTCAGACACTTAGTAATTACCTAGCTGTGTGACCTTGGGCAAGGCACTTAACTCCATTTGCCCTGCAAAAACAAATCTATATATATATATAAACATTTGAAAACTCCTATCACTTCTGGTGATAATTATTCTGTATTCAATTTTAATTTTGATGAACCAGAGAAGTTAAAAATCCCAAAAGAGGCAAAGCAAAACTAAGAGAGCATATTTTCCTTATTATCCACTCTTGAAATAACTTTTCCAGGGAAGCTCTGGTAGGTAAACAGAATCCTAGGTTACACCACCCACACTGTGAAGGATGTTATTCTCAAATCAGATTTAGTATTTAGTTATATTTTTCCAACACAGTTCTCCAAAATATGGTTTATTTTTTGTATATGTAGTCTTTATGTATTTTCATTTTTAAATAATAATAATGTTAAGGGCAACCCCTCACTGCTGGGGGAAAAGTAGGCTATCTCCTAAGACAACAATTACTGTATCACAGACTATTCGTTTTTTGAATGTTTCCACTTTTTATTGATTTATTTTGTCTACTAAGGTTTCACAGTCAATATAAATATATATATATATATATATATATATATATATATACACACACACACAAACATATATATATACACACATTTATTTGTGTATATATGTGTGTATTTATGTGTGTATATACTTATATATGTGCAAGTATGTGCTTACACACATATGTATACATTGTGAGAACACATAGATATGTTTATACTTATCATTAAAATCTCATATTCCAGAGAAGTTTGCATCACAACACAGAGAAGAGTTATGTAATCACTGTAAAAGCAACTTACATTGTCTCGTTAATGTCATTCAAAGAGATTAAGATGACTCATTGCAATTATTTCCAGAAGCTTACAGATGACAATTCAGAAAACACTTATTACCCATTAGTATCTGTTACTGGGTATGTAAAGATGAAAACTGTCCTCAAGTCAAATAATTGGGAGTTATATAGGGCAGGAAATGAGATGTACATATGTAAATATGATAGAAATTAGAATGTAAAAGGGTCAAATGGAAATCAAAGTAAAATGAGAAATTTCAAGCAGGGGAGATAACTTTTACTTTACAGGGTCAGTATGGAGTGAGAAATGATTTCAAAACAAAGTTGGAAAGGTGGAGGGGGTAGCTAATTCATGAATGGAAAAATGGTATAATCAAAGAGACCAGAGATGGAAACTAGCAGAAGATGAATGAAAAACAGAAGAGAGCAGTTCAGTTTTGATAGAATGGAAAACATTTTAAGAAGAAGACAATAAGATAAAATGGAAAAAAGAAGGTCATAGGTAGACCATAGAATGCTATAAATCTAGATTTTTTGTGTAGGAAATGGATGTATGTGTTTGTAATGTTTGTCCTTCATTTTTGAAGAAGATCATGACATTAATGTGAACTGGATTTTGAGTGAGGAGATGCTGTGCTAAGTCACCAGCCTGACTTTCTCCTCCGGAGTCATCTGGGTCCAGTGGCCAGAAAAGAATCAGTATGACTGGAGATGACCCTGGATGTGAGGCAACCAGGGTGATATAACTTGCCCAAGGTTATTCAACTAGTAAGCAACAAGTGTCTGAGGTTGGATTCGAACTCTTCTCTTCCTGAATCTAAGGCCAATGCTCTATCCATTGTGTGAATTTTGTGTTTAAGTGAAAATTTCTTTGCATATGTCCATTAATTTTCTATCTGCAAGGACAAATTTTTCTTATTTGCCTTTTTCAAAGGGAAGCAAATATTAAAAATCCTGATACAATGGAAAGATTGCCCCTTTGTAAAAGGCTAAGTGATGTAAATTAATTAATTGATTTTTGAGGAGAGATGAATTCATTTAAATACAGAAAAGATTATAACTGAATGAATGATATTAATGAGACATAAATTTGAGCTCAAGAACGATAGTAATCTAAAACCCCAAACTTCTCACTACTATCTATAGAACTCCATGGGAGATATAGCTGGCAAGTTCTGGGGATCTAGACTAGTCTGTCTGGATTTGGGAGAATGAGCCCAAACGGAATCTCAAGAACTGATTGTCAGATTTTCAGTGTGAAAATGTAAACCTTGGAAATTAATAAATGTTACAAATAATGCTTTGATTTATTGGTTTGTTAATTGTCTATACTTAAGTCATAGAGAAATGTTAATGAAAATTAAATGCAATAGTATGTTGGGGGAGGGGGAAGAGTTAGAGAGTTGGATCTTACATTCATCAGCATCCCCTTGTTAGATAAAAAATAAGAGTAATCCTTTAAGATTCCTCCCAGTCCTAAATCTTTGATATTCTGATCCACTGTCTGGCAGTCTGATATAGCTATATCTCTTTTCCTTTGTCCATTGGCCCTGGATTTGCACATTGTGCTGCTGAAGGTTTTGTTTGAAAGTTCCTAACTACAAAATCTTTGAAGCCTGAAGACAGTGAAGGCCCTATTGGGTTTTCACATATGTACCTATTATCTAAAGACACAACATCTGTTTCAATTATGCTAACATTGCTGTCCTCCAACCAAAATGGAGAAGAGTAAACTGCTTTCTGCATAATGACCATAAAAACAGCAGAGCAAATTATGCTAATTTAAACAAATTCACACCAGTGAGTAGAGCAAACAGTTAGCTGGCTTTGTTGAAAGGACAGACAACATCCTTCGCATTTGGTTGGTTTCATATTTCTGAAGAATCTTTTGTAGGAAAAATGATCTGAAAATTACATGAAGATCATTACACACAATCCTTTCTTAAAGCAATAAACTGCCATTATTCCCCATATGCAGAGTTTTGCATTTTCAAATAGCAACTGGCCTTATTTTCCTATTGTCTTCTCCAATTTGTTCTTGCTACTCTTCTCAAGGTCCTCAAAGTCCAACAAGAGTAACACTTTGCAAGAGGTTTTCCTCACAAACTCCTTGTGTCAAGAAACAACACAAGAGGAAAAATCCATTTTACAGAGTAGGAAACTGAGACTCAGGGAGATTAAATAACTGACCTATGGTTTCACAGTCAGTTTATCTTGAGACTATTATCCTATGACTTAGGGTAATGTTTTTTCATCCAAGCATATTCCTTACATTCATCCTAAAAAACTGAATTATTCAACCTTCCAATATGTAACAGGGGAATCTTTTGAATCACTAAGCATGGTTCAAAATCAAAAACATTCAACAATTCCAAATTTTTTATTGCCAGGCCCCATGGAATCTCCTGTATATTTTGTGGAGTTTTGATGATATGATATGATAAATACTTAATATTTTTCTAATTACATGCAAAAATAGTTTTCAACATTCATCCTTTTTTTTAGATTATTTTTTGCAAGGCAAACGGGTTACGTGGCTTGCCGAAGGCCACACAGCTAGGTAATTATTAAGTGTCTGAGACCGGATTTGAACCCAGGTACTCCTGACTCCAGGACCGGTGCTTTATCCACTACACCACCTAGCTGCCCCAACATTCATCCTTTTGCAAGTTTTTGAGGTCTGTGAAAGGAGATAGTCCACCCTCCCTCTAACACTCTCCCTCCCCTTCTTTCTCCCTATGGCAGTATAAAATCTGGTATATTGTATATTTACAATCATATTTCCCTGGATATGTTGATAAGGCTTATGTCCTTAAGTGCAACATCTCTTTATTGGAGAAATGTTCCTTTTTTTTTTTCATTTCAAGTGACAAGGACCATAGGTTGAACAGAAACTTGGTAAAACCTCCTATGTTTGAAGTGAACATTTACAATGCTTTTCTTATAAGAATCCTGTCAAGTTAATAATGACAAAAATTCAACCAATACCCATTTTACAAAAAAAAAAGGAAAATGAAGCTCAGGTTTATTGACCTGCCTGTGGTGAAAGTAGGAAACAAATGTCATTGGCAAGATGCAAACTCAGGTCTTCTGATCTAAGACTTTGTTCATCATCCCTGGCCACTTTTCAGTTCTCTCTTTTCCTAGTTGATGTTCCCATCAATCGAAGCTCATGCCCTTAGAATTTCAGAAAAAAAGTTTTTACAGGCTCCATTCAGGAAGATAGAGGGCTTCTGAGCACTAGAGAGAGAATCAGATTGTCTGGAGA
Source organism: Macrotis lagotis (assembly GCF_037893015.1). Taxonomy (NCBI): domain Eukaryota; kingdom Metazoa; phylum Chordata; class Mammalia; order Peramelemorphia; family Peramelidae; genus Macrotis; species Macrotis lagotis. Next base: position 84,777,426 of record NC_133661.1, on the reverse strand, counting down.
CCTGTCAAGGAATCAAAGAGCTCACAAATGTTAGCAGTAGAAGGAGCCTTAGAAATTATCTTCAGGGAAATCCTTATTCACACTAATTGGGCCCTGCTCTCATGACAAAGAAAAGATGAGAACCAAGAGTCCTAAATCCCAGTCCAATGCAGTAATCTGGTATGAAAGAATTTTGGACTTGAATCAAGAAAACTTGAGTTCTACTTCCATTTCAGATATTTATCAGCTGTGGGATTCTGGGCAAGTCATCAACTTCTCTAAGTTTCAGTTTCCACAGCTGTATGAATAATGCATAGGGGCTGAACCTGTGACTTTTAGCTGTGTTAGAACTGTCAATTAAGGAAACTCCCTCAGCACCTTTATGGCAACTTATAGTTACCTTTTGTACAAAAGGTAAATGACTTGCCAGGGTCTCATGTCCAGGAGCTGTGGTGGCAGAGTTTGGACCTGAACCCAGGTCTTCTTGGCTCTAAGACTCTTCTCTACCATTAAATAACCCTGCTTCTTTTAATAATAACAATATATCATCATAGAGTATACACTCTCCCTGCTAACACAATACTACTACTACTACTACTACTACTACTACTACTACTACTACTACATACATACATATATGCTATATATTATATATAATAGTATATATGAATAATATGTTATGTAATTGTATTGTGATTTAAAATGAGGTTCGGGTTCGTTCCTGCAAATGACACTCTCGCTGACACTCATGAGAATGAAAGTATTTTAATTACACAACACAAGGAATAGGTTGATTACAATAACATCCAATACAGCAACTAATACATTAAAGACAATGGGTTAGTAATACTATAATCAAAGTAGAAGAAAAAAGATAAAGATAACATCACCAATTCGGGGGAGCACCAACTCTGAACAGTCCATGGCTGAGGGATCCCGTGTTCTTTTCAGCCTTTTGAGTCCTGATTGGGAAATAAAGGACGAAAGAAAGAATGAGAGAAAGAAAGAAAGAAAGAAAGAAAGAAAGAAAGAAAGAAAGAAAGAAAGAAAGAAAGAAAGAAAGAAAGAAAGAAAGCCCCAGGCAGAATCAATTCTCCATGGGTGAGATTCCCGCCAATGCTTAGAGCCTCAGAGTATTTATCAGTGGAGAACAAAGAAGGCTAGTTGCTAATTTCGTTGGGAGGGATTCCCTTAGTTGGGAGGGACTTCCTTTAACAATAATATGGGAAAAGCCTACAAGTCTACCAGTTTGAAGACCTCAAGGAAATGCCATAGGGGGCCAGAAGATTTTATTTTGAATAAGGTCAATACTGTGAGAATAGCCAGTTCTCCCCAGTACTACCTGTGTATTCCAAGGAGTGGCTGGCTCCTGGAATCTCTGGATTGTGGCCAAATTCGTGAGGAAGGCACATCCTCATACAGGCTCCAGAGAACTTACTTATAAGAAAACTTCATTTTCTTATTCAGTAATACATTCATATATTATATAAAATCACACACATATATATGAGGGTTTTGATGGTATGATATGATATTTATTATTTATGCAATTTCATGCAAAAATAGATCTATAGATATATATTCATAGATAGATATATTTATATATAATCTCCTTTGATCCTCCCAACAACCCTGGTATGTTGCTAGGTAGATGATATTATTTCCCTCATTTTTCAGATGAGAAAACTGAGACTGACAGAGGCTGAACAGTTTGACCATATCTGAGGATTCAAACTCAGGTCACTCTGATTGCAAGTCAGCTATGCCACCTAGCTACTTCTCCTGGGTTATCCTTAGAACTTACTTCACAGACTTGTGAAGATCAAATGAAATAATCTTTCTATAGCACATTATAAACCTAAAGTGCTATGTAAATGTTGGCAAAAAGTCTGATTTCCATTATACTGCACTGTTTACCAGGGGCATTGCCTGGGACCAGTATTTCTAAAAGCCAGTACATTATTCAATACTCTAGACACATGTCTAGATGATGCAAATTTTTAATCATCATAATATGGGGAAGGGAATATTTTAGTCCACAGCAGTATTACATTCCTTTTTGAGAAGAAATTTTTTGTCTTGTCATCCAAAAATAAATAACTTCATAAAAATGCAATATATAAGATGAAAAGGATGAAGTAAGGAAAAGAACAGAGCCTCCTGAGATGTTAAATCTCCCAAAAATGTGATTGCTGATCATTATGTTTGCTTTTCCTTACAACCAAAATCCTTCAAAGACACTTTATTTCTAGACTGAGGGAAGATGTCATCCAATTTATTAGGATGGCACAATACAAATTTCCAATGTAGTCAAACAGGGGAGGCAGACAGGACAGCAGACCTATTGTAAGGTTCTTTGAAATATAACTGTTCAAGGAAGACAATGTTTCACTATGAATGCTAAACTTCAAACCAGTGTTTGCATTGGAAGTCACTGTCCCTGGAAACATCATATCTATGACCATGGCTTCCATAAAGGAAAAGAATAGCTAAAAAAAGAGAAAGTTTTGGGAACAAAGGGCGGCTGAATGCTCTAAAGACCAGTAAAGCTAACCTAGCAGTATGGGACTGGCTTTGTTTTTTTTTCCTTGACTATATGTAATTTGTGCTTCTTGCCCCTCTTCTCTCATAATGCACCAAAATTCTCTCACACCATTTTTATTGTTATGCCATTTTTTCAATAATATCCACCTCTTCTTGACCACATTTGAGTTATTCTTTGCAAAGATATTGGTGTGGTTTGTCATTTCCTTCTCCAGCTCATTTTGCAGATGAGGAAACAGGGTTAAATGACTTTCTCAGGACCACATGGCTAGTTAAGTGTCTGAAGACAGATTTGAACTCAGAAAGATAAATCCTCCAGACTGCAGGACTGGAATTCTATTCACAGTGCCTATGCTCTCATGCCTGCCATGGTAGTCTGGAAATCTGACCTGTTAGTCTATTGGTTGACTCATGATGGGAAGGATAGCAGAAAGGTTACTGTCTGAGGAAACAGGAATGAAAAAAAAAAACAATGTAATCCCTACGATCACAATCTTTAAAGAAATTTATCCTTCCTTCCCTTTAAAAAAGGCTCCTGGTGAGCCACAGAGACCAGTGACTTGAGTTAGGGGGCAGGGCTTTTGTCTGAGGGTTTGTTTTTAAACTTTGTCATAAAATCCCATCATCAATCACAGAGATGAGAACAACCACAGAAACAATGAACAAAACGATTAGTAGTGAGACATTGTGATAGAAGAAAAAGAATGGTGAATTTTCTGTCAAAAGACTTACATCTCAGCTCTCCCATTTATTATCAATATTATCTTGGGTAAGCTGTCCTGCTCACTTGTAAAATGGGGGTGATAATCCTTCCACTATTATTTAATTGACAGAGTGATTGTAAAGTTCAGTGAGATCATTTGTGTGAAAATCCATTATGGTCAAGTCTGAACATGTGTTATATTATTGGTAAAGGAGTGAGAGAATGATATTTGGTCTGTGGTCATTGCCACTGACATCCAAATTCATGTGACAGAGAGGTTCCTGAGATCTATTCTGCAAAGAAAATAAAGAGCTTGACTTATCAAGATTTATCAAGCTCAAAGATCTGCAAAGTCTAATTGTGAGAGAGAGGTGTGTAAGGTTTTTGAGTTTATTGGAGTTAGAAACTCACCCTAATGAAGCTGCCTTCATCAATGCTCTAGAAATTATTTGTTTATAAAGTCTGCTTTACTACTGAAGGTTTGACTCAAGTCATTCCCCAGGTAGTTCATGTTTGAACTAAATGAAATGCTTGTAGGTTATACAACAACAAACAAAAGGCAATTTACTTAATTATAATAGAGAAGGTTATTCAGCAGGGATAGGATTGAGGACACCTCCAGCTGATACAGCTGAATACAACTTCCACTATCCAAGCAACATAGAGGAGGTCTGCAACTTCATGGGACTGGTTTGTGCTTGGGCAATGGGGAAGTCATATCTGTCTCCTGAACCAACCAAACAGAAGAATAGTTTCAATTCCTTTGAAGGAAAAACTTGACTAACATTGGGGGAGGAGTTAAGACATTGTTCCCACCAGAGATCAAGAGAGTTCCCTAAGGTTACACAGCTGATAGTTATTAAATAACAGAATTTGAAACCACTCTCCCTGATTCTGTGCCTAGCTCTCTATCTATTGAACAATGCTACCAAGATTAAAAGTAAATAAACTAGTTTAATGTGCTTTCTTATCAACATCAGGAAGTCCAAATAGATAGTTTCAGTCCAGAGTGGGGACCAGAATAGAATTCATTTCATTTTCATTCAACAAATATTTGCAAAAGCAACCAGATAGCAAATGAAAAGATGCCCTCCAGAAGCTCTGTCAGGAAGATGTCCTATATTCAAATAATGATATTACAAGTTAGAATGCAATGAGTGAAGCCTGATGCTGAGATGACAGTGTGTGACAATGAAAAAGTCATGAATCACAAATTTATTCACAAAGGTAAATCTAAACTTTGACTCAAAACAATAAATCATTGGATTTCAATTTTTTTAAATGATCAAAACTTTTGGCTATGGTACAATTCAAACTTTGATTCTTCTCAAAATCCATAAATTTGTGATTTAGAAAAACAGACCATCTCCTTTACCTTGGATCTCTATTTCACAAACAAAATTTCAGAGTTGAAAAAGACCCCAGGGGCCAACCATTTCAATCCTTATAATTGGAAGGAAAAAAGAATCTACCTGTGAAACAAAAAACTTCCTATGTACTGGCCTCTTTCACTGAAGCTTGAGTAACTCTTCCTTTGGTCCCAAAGTGGCAATAACCAAAGCCCCCCAAAACCATCAAACACAAAAGGTCAGTGATTTCATAAGCATGGGGAATCTCACCGCCTCTCTTGGTCATAAGTCAAAATGATTACAATAGCAATTGTCTTGACTGGAGAGCCACAGAGCCCTGCCCACCCCGCCAGCCCACTATGAAGCTGCTGCAGGACCTAGAGGTCCGCAAGATCTTCATCCACCGAGACTACAGCAGAGGCTCGGAGTGCCGGTTTCAGATCAAGTTCCCCACTCAGTTGGAGAACCACATTGACCACTAGCAGTTTGTAGAGACAGTTCATACTCTAAATAACTTTTATGAAGAAGCAGAAAAGCTTGGGTACCGTTCTTTCCTTGAAGGCTGTTTAGCTTGTCTTACCGCATGCACGATCTATTGGTGCATCAAAATACAGTATGAGATGGTTCTAAAGGAAATCGCCAAATATATTCAGGAACATAATGAGAAGATTTACGCTCTGCCTCCTTCTGACAGACCCGATTGAGAGAGGTCTTCGAATGATTGAAATTACCATTTATGAAAACACAGGCATGAGCGATGGAAGATAAACCATGGAGTCTGTGTCTGTCTCAAAATGGGACTCTTTTGTCCTGTAGTCCCCTTCCTCTTCTCCAAGGATCATAACTTTGCATATACTGTCAGAATCTCGAGTTATTCTACTCCAAAAATTAACTTTCAAAAAATTCTGCTCCTACAGAGATATCTAGCCACTCAGTATCCAACTTCATATCCTTCTGTAATCTTTGTAGTTATTTATGAGAAAATATAAGAAAGTATTTCACTTTTTAAATTCAAAAAAGAATTTAATGAAATGAGCTCTGAAAATCAGCCCAATTCAAAAGTCCATTTCTTATCTGCCACCAGGACTGTTGGTTCTATTCAGTATATATGCTGTCATCTCTATTTCTGATTTCAGCAAGTCATATCCAGGTTTGATTTTCTTCCCTCTTGAAATGAATTTTATTTTGATTTTTTTTGTTTGTTTTACTGCTGGGCATCTCCTCACACATTTCAAAAGGCTGCCAGTTCTTTTTCTACTCTTGGTTTCTCTTGCAGAAGCTCATTGGAATGATAGTGGATAATTTTTGTTTTTTTAATATAGTATTTGTTACTAAGTGAACTAGTATTTCCTATACTAGAATTTTATATTACTGAATTGTCATGAACTTTGAGAGGATGTAGCATAAGTTCCTTGTTTTATTAAAACTATGTAAGCAAAATAAAGTGGATGCTAAACTATCAGACCTATAAGACATCCTTGCTTAAAATAAGGAATGTGTAATAAGCAAGTGTATTGAAAATTTTCCTTATGGCTTAATATAAAAATAAGTTATGGAGAAATAATTTAGTAGGAACAATACTGTACATACTCATTTTGAACTATTTTCAATGGCAAAACTTGTGAACCATAAGGCTTTCTTGAATTCAGTATTTAGGATGTGCATAGATCTTGAAATTAGTTCAGGGAAAATTATGTTTACTGAAAACTCCTCAAAATCTAAGTTAATATTTGTTTTTCTTCCTTCTACATTCTTCATGACAGTGCTTTCCAAAACCCTGAAATTACATTAATCTTTATAGTTTGAGAACATTGTTATTTGGAAAGAGTTAAGAGATTATTTACTAGAAAAGAATGAAAGAATTAAAATTCTATTCCATCATATTGTAGGTGCTAATACTAGATCTAATCTTCCAGATTTAATTTCTGTTATGGATTTTAAAACAAATGTTATCCTTATAACACCACTCTGAGGTCATTCTCATAACTGGGTACTTCCAAACACTGTATTTTCCAGTGGACGCAAATGCCTATTACTCTTCTTAGGATTCTATGGGGAAACCCTTGGGGATTTGGGGTTTCTGGTACTACACTTTAAAAAAATCTCACTGGGGTGCTCTTTATTAACAGTCTCCTACTGATTCTGTTTACTTTGATGTATCCCTTTGGATATTTCAAACTCTAAAGGACTCCTTGGTGCTCCTACCTTAGATAATCTCAGATTAGAAAAGAAGAAACACAAAAATATAGATGTTCTATGTGTTTATAGACACATGGCAGAATGAGGCTAACTGCTAAGCTCCTACCTGTCCAGTACCACTACCCTGACTGACAGAAAGGCAGAGACTAAACATGGGTAGGAGACATTTTTTGCAAGCATATTCATTTCTGGTACAGTTGCCATCTGAATTAGTATTTCTTCTAGCAACATAATCATCTAGGAGTCTTGACTATCACAAGAACCAACCCTAAAGGTGTTCAAAATTCCCTCAAAATTTCCACAAGGTTGTATTAGAGGAAAGCAGATAATATTTCTTTATACCTTAAGAAATTGCCCCCATAGGCTAAACCTACTATATCATATGATTTTAATTTTACAATAAAAAAAACTTAAGCTTCAGAGATGAATTGATTTATCAAGGGCATATAGTTATACAATTATTTTCCTTTTATAAAAACACGTTCAAAACTCTTTATTTTTAATTAAGAATTCCTTTTCTCCATATTTCTTCTCTTTATATTTCTTCCTGTTGGGTTATGTTGCAATTTTTTTTAAATGGTGGTTATTTTTTACTTTGAAAAATACCATTTTATTTGGACACTTAAAAAGTTGTACATTGACATTAGTAATACAGTTCTGTAAAGTTACTTATCACTAGAAGAACTGTTGGGGAAAGGGAGCATGTTGCTTTTTTTGGTTGATGATTAGGAAAAAATAGAGGATAAAAAGTTTTTGAAAAATAGGGAACTTTTTCTGGGTACAAATTTCAGCTACAAAAAAAATGCCAGTTATTTATTTGGATTCTATGTTAGAGACAATTATGTCCCACTTCTAGAAGAAATGTTCCTTGGAATTAGGTTCTTCTTTGATTATGATCAATGTTATCTGAAATTTTTACACTAAATTCTCTGGGTATTTAGGGGTTGTAGTCTTCACAGATCCCAAAGGTAGTTCAAGTAATGGAGCTACAAACTTTCAATTCACCCTAGGTGATATGATTCAATGCATTGTCAGATTGCTTCCATCTGGGTCTAAAATTCGAAAACTCCCAATCCCGGTTTGTGTCTGGGCAATACAACTGCTCACTGGTCACTGATTCGAGATCCTCCTATCCTGACTGGGAACATCTGTGAATGCATAGTCACAGAAATGTAGGCGTTAACCACAGTCAGCAATCCTTGGTCTTGTTACTCACCTACAGATAAATGAACTGAATACAACTTCATTCTCAAAGATAGAGCAACTGAATTACAGACTGGCCCTTGCTTGTAGCCATTTCTCTGACTACTTACCTCTGTGCTGAGTCCTCATTGTTAGACTGGAAGAGTAACCCATTGTCATTTCTCCTTGAACTTACCGACATTATGCAGTCTCTTCCTTGGTCTTGGCTGGAATAGTTGTGGGGAAAGCAAAGCTGTATTATTTGCTCCCACTCCGTCATCATTATTGTTCCCTCTGACTCAATTATTCTCCTAGATATGTGCTTTTACTTATTCACTATATAGTTTATTTCCAGGCACTTTATATATTGAGATTCTATTGAAATTGTTTATATCAGTTTTCTAACAGATAACGTTGTTATTCTGATCAAGCTAGTGAAATCTCTGTTATGCTTTCAGTAGAACATTTTTTATATGTCTGTGTTTCAAATTTAACTTGCTTTTGTAAAATTATAATTGTCAGGTCACTAGACACACAAACATGGTTTGTTATTACTTAAAGAGAAATATGAAACTTGATTAGACATTATGGGGAAGAATAATGTTACATATGAGCTTTGTGTTGCAATGAAAAGAACATTATCTTTGAAAGTAAAAGATCTCAGTAACAAATTTTCATTCTCCTCCTTACTATCTGTGTGACCTTGGAATAAGTTTCCTTATACAGCATCTAAGGTTCCTTCTAGCTGTAAATTTATGGTCCTATTTAAGAAATTATGGGGGCAGTTTGGTGGCACAGTGGATAGAGTACTAGCCCTGTAGTCAGGAGTACCTGAGTTCAAATCTGACCTCAGACTCTTAATTACCTAGCTGTGTGGCCTTGGGTAAACTACTTAACCCCATTGCCTTACAAAAAAACTAAAATAAGAAAAAAAAAGTTATGGGGCAATTAAGTAGTATAGTGGATCAAGTACCAGGACTGGTGTTAGGAAAATCTGTGTTCAAATTCAGCATCAGACTCTTATTAGTTGTGTCATCCTAGGCAAGTCATTTTACCCTATTTGCCTCAGTTTCATCATCGTAAAATGAGCTGGAGAAGGAAATGACAAACTGCTCCAGTATTTTTGCCAAGAGAATACCAAATGGGATCACAAAAAATTGATCACAATTAAAATGACACAACACGCATTTGAAAAATTACCAAAAAATAAGTTAATATTATATATTAGACCATAAATAATTTTTCTGCTGTCTGATATATCTGCATTCTTCAAAGGTTGTCTGTCATTACTATATACTTAACTCCCCAGATATGGAACATGTCTCATCAAGTGATGGATAATATAATGTGTGCAAGATCATACAATAAATTAGTGTATTTTAGCTCAGATCTTCTGATACCAATGAAACCTTCAATTCCTGAATCAACCTAGTAGAAATGAAAGATCCCTAGCATGCCTATCAGACATAGATCCAAATCCAAGTTCTACAACTAATTCATTTGTGATCTTTTACAAGTAAAGTCTCATTTTGATCACCTTGTAAATGTGGCGACTTCTAATGGTCCCTTCCAGTTTTGTTATTCTAAGGCCTATGACAGTAGAGAAAGATGCTGCCCTCCCCTTCCTTTTTTTCTTCAGAAGCCTTTTCTGTTCACAGGGTGCATTACCAGGTATCCAAATGTAGGGGGTTGAATCAGTGCTAAGGTACACTATACAGCGTTAGGTATGGAATGACCATGCCTGGCTTAATATCACTTCCGAAGCTACAAAATCTCAAGTGATCAACTCCTGCCATGGCAGTGGGAACTTCGTTAGAGTCCACCTAGAGTTAGGTCTATAGTTTCTCCTCTTTGGAACACAACTGGCTACAAATTAGTATCATGCAATTTTCACAACATAAAAATTACACCTATATGGGAATACAATTTTTAAATACTTCTAGTAATGCCCACCTAAAATACATAGCAATAATATGTATGAATAATTAAATCATTAAAAAAAGAAATTTAGGAGCTTTTGAGCTCTTCCATCCAGCATTACTTGCCTCCCCTGCCTCCTCTGCTCTCTCTCTCTCTCTGTGGTTTAAACTTACCACCTTAAAGTTCAACATGAATGACGACATTGTGGCTCTCATTGTTGACAATGACTCTGGCATGTGCAGTGCCATCTTTGCTGGAGACAATACCCCCCCCATCTTCCCTTCCCTAGTTTGATGCCCTAGACATCAGGGTATGTTGGTGAATATGAACCAAAAAGACAATTATGTGGAGAGTGAAGCTTAGAACAAGAGAAGTAGTCTGTCTCTGAAATACATCAAGTACCCTATGTTACCAACTGGTATGACATGGAGAAGATCTGGCATCATAGTTTCTTTTTTTAATATTTTTGGCATCATACTTTTTTACAATGAAGTATGAATGGCCCCTGAAGAGCACCCTGTGCTGCTCATAGAGGTACCCCTGAACCCCAAAACCAATAGAGGAAAGATGACCCAGGTTTGAGGGTTGGAAGATTTGAGATTTGACTTGAGATTTGAGACCTTCAATACTCACATTTGTTGCCATTCAAGTTGTGTGTCCCTGAATTTATCACTGATATTGTGATGGACTCTGGTGATGGTGTGACCCACACTGTTCTCTTCTATGAAGGTTATGCCCTCCCCCATGCCATCTTCCAACTAGATCTGACAATGTGATCTAACAGACTGCCTCATGAAGATTCTAACCATTAGAGGGTACAGTTTCACTACTACAGCTCAGTGGGAAATTGAGTGTGACACCATGGAGAAGTTGTTTTACATTGCCCCAGACTTTGAGGCAAGAGATGACAACTGTTGTATCAAGCTCCTCTTTGGAAAAGAACTATGAACTCTCTGATGGGCGAGTTATCACCATGGGCAATTAGTGGTTCCGGTGCCCAGAAGTTCTCTCCCAACCATCTTTCTTAGGTATGGCATCCTGTGGAATCCATGAAGCTACCTTCACCTCCATCATGAAATGCATTGTTGAAATATATAATTTCAGGCCTAGTCCTGAGCACAATGAAAATCAAGATCATTGCCCCACCTGGGGGCAAATACTCTTGTCTGGACTGAAAGATCAATCCCAGCATATCTTTCCACATTCTAGCAGATGTGAATCATATGATGAATCTGGGTCCTCCATTGTCCATTGCCCATTGCAAAATGCTTCTAAATTAACTGGGTTTTTTTTTTGCTTGTCAGGGTCAAAAGTGTGTGATAATTGCCCCCCTCCCCAAAAGAAGATGAGATTGTCATGACATTGTTTGATTTGTTTTTGTTCTTGTTTTTGTTTTGTTTTGCACTTGATTCAGGATGTAAAAATTGGAATGGTGAAGGTAATGAGCAAACATCCCCAGAGTTTTACTGTGATATAAGTAATACTGAATGCACGTATTTTTGGGGGGTGGTTTTTTAATGACATTACAAATTATTCCATAATGCATTGTTACAGAAATTTACTTTCCTCTAGGAAAGTTATTCTGCTCTACAAATTAAAGCAAAGGAACTACTTAACAAAAATCTAGATGGGGGAAGGAGGGGGAAGGGTACTAGAATTGTTTTACATGTAAATTATGTAATTCTTTAAAGTTTTTTTTGTATTTTCCATCTTAAAATTTGTTCCTTTTTCAAAACTGACACCCATAATAGATAACCCCGTAAAATTCCTCCCTGCCCACAACATAGATGAGAATGAAGACTTTGTAGTCTCCCTAGTAGTTTTATGAGATTGATACCAGCACCTGGGGGAGGGGAGGATCTTTACCTGTACATTGACTTTAAGACCAGTTCAAATAAAAGTGCACGTGTTAAAGAAAAAAAATAAGAAATTTAGTTATTTTACATGTCCAGATTAATTTGATTGTGGCTTCTAAGAGAAACTAGAAGTCAGAGAAGCAGAGCTTTAGAGTTCCTAAACATCTTTATGATAATCTGGTCCAGGAAAGGAAGTGAATATTCAAAGTTCCAAGGTCAATGAGTAATAGAGTCTAGTTTAGCTTTCACAATAATCTTAGTTAAGTTTCTTTTCTATTGTATACACATTCATATGAACTAAAAAAAGATCCAGTTTTATTTCCTATGATCTTTTATTCTCTTCTGAAACATGAAGTTTCTCACATCTTTCTCATCTCTCAATTTGATTAGGAGATGCAGACTTTTCTCACTTTTGTATCCATAGCCAATCTTACCCAATCAGTACTGCTAGAGACAGGGCTATGCATAAGGTCACTTGCATTTCTTTGTGTACATGATTTTCTTCTCTGGCATTATGACTTCTTAAAAATAGATCAATTGCTTCCTACAGAGATATCTCATAGCGAAGCAGTTTGGTCAATAATCTAACCCGTACCAATACCAACCCCACCCAAACATCTGCAACTGCCAAAAGTCTTTTAGAACTCTTAAATGACACATGGAAAAATTGCAAAATTAAGTATTAAATGACAAATAAATTGGGTTTGAAATCTGATCTAGAAGGGTGAGGAAATTTCTACAACAGAAAAAAAATTCTCAATTATGCATTTTAAAATATTTCACAAACCATATTTAGCTGATGTGACATTGATAAATATTTAGAACTCTCAATATGGATGTTAAATAGATAAGAATATCATATCGTGTTTTCCTTGCAAAGCTTATTATGTCTGCATCTGAGTTCCAAAGAAATAGACAAATGCAAGGAAACAGAGGAGGGAAGGGGAAGAAGACCCAAAGAATTTTTAAGTTTAAAGGCAATTTCACAGTCCAGTCAAAGGTAGAGTATCTTTGACCTGATAGATATACTTTTAGAGAGGTGGTCTTTTGTAAATTTAAGTTTTTCTGTTTTTGTATTCCTTGTCTTTGAAGGACTTGAGACTAGGACTTGAGCAGTGGCCATGGCAACCACCTTTCACAGCAGTAATTCTGGGAAAGCTGAGCAGAACTGGAGCCAACCCTGTACCACTTTCCTTGGTAGACCTCAGCTCTATTATGCAAGTCGACCAGACCCTCTTTTCCCCAGAACATATCTTTTTTCAGCATAGCTAAGACAAGTATTTCAGAAACCATACAAGAAAAATGTGTTAATGTTCAATTTTGATCTATGCTTATCATGGATGCAAATGTAAAGTCTTTATCAGATTGCCTTCTGTTGGGGGAAAGGGGGGAAAAAGGGATGGTAGGAGAAAAATTATAAATCTAAAATCTTACAAAATATGATTGGTAGACACTATCATTGTATGTAACTGGTAAACAAATAAAATATTTATATACTATGAAAAATGTGATAAATGCCAAAAATAAATTATTTTAGACTTGATAATCTAGGCCTTGTTTGTGGTAAACGAATTTACATCCCACTCATTCTTATTTGCCAAGATGGAAGGACAGAAGGGAAAACATCTTGACATTTTTTTTCTTTCATTTGACAGTGAAATCAAAGAGAGTTCCATTTCTTTTACTTAGGGAAATACTTTAGTCCCTCTGGAGATCTTTAACAATGCTATTTTGATTTTTAACCATCTTTGCCTAAAGTTATAAAAATTTAATCTATGGTAAAATTCATTATATTAATTTCTTGAAAGTCCTGAAAGATAGAATTGCATGCCTGTAAACAGACCTCTGAAGCAAAAATATTACAAATCATATCTCTCTTTTCCCAAGGCAGGAAATTGACCCCTCCCTGATAATTGAAAAAAATTAGTTTTAGAAAGAAATTCATTTGATCATTTGTTTAATAAGGAAAGCCAAAACAAGGCTCCCCTTACTGCTAATTGAAAATCACTAAGGACGTTTCCTGAAACATCCCCAACCACCACCAAATTCCTTTGAGATCAGATTTTAACAAGAAGGACCATTAATACTAACCATAAAGTAATGTTATCTGACAGTATCAATAAATAAATAAAAGCTGGGGTGAAAGAGAGTACTTTCTTATTTATCTGTTGGAGTGCAAATTAAATCTAAGTCTGCTGAGGCTCAGTGTATCAGCCCAGAAAAATTATGGCATTAGTTTATTTGCGGTTTATTTGTGCAGATATTTTAAAAAGACATTTTAGGAAAGTGATTAATTCAATAGTAGTCAACAAATGTTTGTTAAATGTTTGTGGTGTGCATGATTCCATAAAAATGCTACAAAATCATAGTTTAGAATGGAATCAGATCTTAGCAACTGAATTGTCCAAAGAAAACTTTTTTTTACCCTTCATCCTCTGATTGAACAATGAAAAGGAAAGCACTACTAAGCAAAGCTTCCCATTTCACTTTTGGATGGGGGCTCTTCTCTGACATTATGCCTGATTCCTTTTTTTGCAATTTCCACCCAGAGTTCCTAGTTTTGCCATCTGGGGTTGTATATAGAATTTAATTATTCTGTATATAGAATTTTTTTTAGCTTTTACAAGGCAAATGGGGTTAAGTGGCTTGCCCAAGGCCACACGGCTAGGTAATTATTAAGTGTCTAAGGTCAGATTTGAACTCAGGTACTCCTGACTCCAGGGATGGTGTTCTATCCACTGTACAACCTAGCCACCCCTGTATATAGAAATTTAATACCTTTGTGGATTGCTTGTTTTATAAACTAGTCAAAGTGAAAGAAATTAAGTTTTTTTAATCTTTCTACAGGTGACACAGTGAGAGAAAGATAAAAACACAATGGCCTTCCTTCCTTCATGTCCTTGTGATTTAATTTGATGGTTATACAACCCAACATTATAATATCCAATGCAAATAGATTCATGGATGGAATTATCTCTATTCCAAAAATACTTAAGGATTATCCAGGCTTATTTCCAATTATAATCAGTGAGGGGTTACACATTGATAAGTCTAGTGTCTTAGTTTTGATTGAAATACCTTTTTAAAAAAAACACCATTTAGTTTGGGAAAACTGATATTGCACTGGTGGTCAAAGGGCTCTCTAAAACTGGGATTCAAGCACATTTGCAAATTCTTTTGAAGATGGGGGTACCTTTCTATATTGTTGGATAATATTATTTCTCAAAATCTGGAATTTTTAAGTTTATTGTTATATATATACATATATATATATACATATACCTTTGAGAGTCTGATGAAACCTTTTGATGTTTTTAAATGCAAAATATAAAGTGTACAGAACTACAAAAGAAACCAATTATAGTATCAAGGAGAAAAATTATGTTTTCAGATCTCATAGTAAGAACTTTTGTTCAAACTATTTTCTGTCAATAACTGAAAATGGAAGATTTTGATCTGCTATTTGATTTCCATGTAAAATTGTTTTGCCATCTAATAGGATATGCATTAGCTAAAATATCTGGAGATTTAGTGCTGCCTATAAACAAACTGAACACACTGAAATTTACAACACTGTTTCCCAACCCAAACTACATCTTAAACAAGTAAGATATCAAATTCTCTGCCACCTATTTTAGTTTCAACTTGTCAGCTCTTGGTGACTCAGGACCCTTTGGCTGAGAGCCTAGAAAAGAGATGAAGGCTAAGGAGAGAAGTAGGAAAAAAGAAAAAGGTAGAAGGGAAGAAAATGAGCTCTGTTGGTTGTTTTTTGTGTTTTTTTTATTAACTGAGAAAAAAATTCTGGGCACTAGTATTGGTCTATGGAAGAGCAATTGGAAAATACAACTAAAGCCAAAGACTATAACTGAGGTAGCAAATGTCTTTCTATCTAAATTGCTCAAGTTCAGTATCATGGTCCAAACTTGCCACTCCCTTTATCCTATGAAGCATAATTGTATTTTACTACCTAGATACATTAGGTACTTTTCATTTCACTCTGTTCTGGATCAGAGTCATAAAGACATGACGGAAATAAAAACCTGTTGGCTCTAAGTCAGAGCAGTTTGCCCAATAATTCTGTTGATAATGGGCTGCTAAGCAATGCATTGTTCTTTGGGACATTACAGAACATTCCAAGAAGAAATACTTAGAAAAATATTCCATTAGATCAGAATGAATTTCACAGGTCATAAGTAGGACCAAGTGCTGGAAAGGATTTTAGAAACCATCTAATCTAACCATATTCATTTTGCAAATGAGAAAATTGAGTCCCAGAAAAAAGAAGTAATTTGCCCCAAGTCACATAAATAATTAGCATAACTGAGATTCAAATTCAGTGCCTCTGACTCTAAATCCAGTTCCCTTTGGATTAAAGGAAGCACTTTGATGCTAGAGCATGTTTCCATTTTAACCTTTGTATGATTTTGTCCTAGACTTTATATTTGACAAAAGCTGTTCAAATTGAATGCTCCATTGTGAACATCAACCAAGAAAATGAATCTATAGGATTGAAAAAGTTGACATTGATAATATAGACTGCCCTTCCCCCAAAATCTAGAACAAAATCTGATGGCTTCTATCTCCTTAGTGCCATTAGGCTGAGATTTTATGAAGAGCAAGAAATCTTAATATAATTTGGAAATTCAAATATAATTTTTTTAATTTCCTTAAGTAGCTTGATGACTTTTTTCATATAGGATAATATATTTATATTTAAATTTATATTTTATATAAAATGTACATATCAATATATTCTCATAAATATACACACAAACATTCATGCATAAGCATATATAGATATAGATATAGATATCACATAACATGTATCCATGAGATATTATTTTAGAAGTATATTCTATATTCAAGTCAACAGAGTATATTGAATTTTTGGAAATCATTGAATATAAATGTGCCCAGTGTACTGGGACTTGGAAAAAAACATCAGACAAAATAGTGAACTCTACTATTCATTTATCTTCTAGAGTACACCCACTGTTCCACTCCTCCCCACCTCTAAATTCAAACTTTAAATAGGCTGAATCATTAATCACTCAGACTAATACAAATAATGATCTAAAGTAAAACTGGGCTCTTTCTGAAAATTTGCTGGTTCACATCTTCCCACAGTTAAACTTCTTTGGTTGATAAGACCCCTGCCCTCTGAAACACCTGTTCTATTTAATAAACTCCTCTATAACCTGAATCTCTTCACTTCATACATTTTATATCTTTTTTAACATTCCTGGATACCCTCTCCAATAATAGGTATTCCCTTTTGCATTCCCTCAAAGCTCCACCAGGAAGGCATTTATTCCTGACGAAAAAATATATATTATTAAGGCCCTCATTGATATGCAGACATTCATGTATTCTACCCTAATTGGTGCTCTACCACACTCTCCACAACATCTATTTTAAACATTTTCTCCTCAAAACTTCTATATCATTTCCTCTTCCTACTTTATTGGGAAAAAATAGAGGCATTATGAATTCCATCTGTTCTCCAACTCAATACTTCAGAATCCTTTGTTGTCTTCTTAATTCTACTCTTTGATAAAGAGATGTCTTGTTCCTTTTGTTCTTGACCTGCACACCATCATATCTATGCCAAGAACTGGTTTAGAGACACTATGTCTTTATAAGCTTCCATTAGCTAAGAATAGTTTTTAATATCTTTAAATTATAATTATGATTATAATTCTCTACCTAAAATAAACTTCATACAGCCAAAAGAAGGGAAGTATATAGACCTGAACAGCCATTATATTATCTACAGATGATTATTATAACAGTGTCATATTAATTTCTCTTTCTGCTTGTAGTCTCTACCCTTACTAATCTATCCTCTACATTGCTGCCAAATTGATATTCCTAAAACAGAAATCTGACTATATCATGGCCCTAATTAAAAAAATTTCTGTATTTCCACATTGCACTAGAATAAAACACAAACCCTCAGATAATCATTTAAGTCCTTCCACAATTCGGATGTGATCTATCTTTCCAATATTAGTTCAAGAAATTCTCCATTCATACATTCTTTTTCTGTCAAATTGGAATGCTAAGTGCTTCCTACATGTCAATCGATTATTTCCAAATGTTGTCATAGTAATGCTTCAAGTTTTTCTGTTTGTGAGAATCCCTATTTTTCTTCGAAACATAGCTCTGACAGCATAGCTTAAATGAAGTTTTCTTTATCCTATCAGCCAGTGGTATTCTCTGTATTGATATAACTTTATAATACTTTATGTGTACATTTTATATCACACACACACACACACACACACACACACACACACACACACACACACACAAACACACACCCTTCCAGAAGAATGATCTTGAGATCAAGAACAGTTCATTTTTTTTTTACTTTGTATCTCTAGCAATTAGACAAGTACCTGGTTAATAAGCACTTTTGGAACTTTTTTGAGTTAAATTCATCTCTAACTTAATCATACCAAGCTAAACCAAATCAAATAAAACTCAATGTTTAAAACTCAAATAGAGACCCTCCTGTGATGTAGATTACTACCCATCTATGTCTGCTCATCCCACAAGTCTCTTATTCATGTTTTCTCAAAAACAATACCTATGGGGGCACACAAAATATGTCAGAGACATTCTTGTTTTTCTCTTAACATTAGAAGAGTACTAGTGGAAGGAGCACTCTGGTCATCCACCTGTAATTTCTTACTCTTTCTACATTTTTCTATTCTGTTCCTCGCTAAGGATCATTGAACAAAGATACTGCTATTATTATATCTTCCAAGGTATCCTGAAAGCTCTGTATATATGAATAAGAGACACCTTGTTGTAAGAAGGTCTGTATGGCAGTATTTTGCTCTACTGAGCCGAAAACTTTATTTTTTAATCATCAAACAAAAAGCACAGTAATAGGTTTTATTCTCTATATCTTCCAGTAAGCTGTAATAAATGTGACCTATTGTTAAATATGTCTATTATTCCCTGTAAATACATTCTCTAAAGATGTTCTAAATTCACATAAAGAACCATGAAAAAGACTTCATATCATAGGGAAAGTAAGCATATATAGAAAACAATAACATATTATTGTTTTGTCATCTTTTTTGTACAATTAGACCAAATATATTTCTCCATGTCTTTACTGTATATTCTTCCTTTAGATACCTTATAAATCAGTCTCTCAATCTCTTGAAAATTATATTACCTCGAGCAGTTATTCCTTCTTTTGAGAAGGTTTTCTTCTGTAAAGTCTACAGGAGCTGTAGCATCAGGATTTAAGTATAATGATCCTACTGTGCTTTATGGAGAAAACAGTTTTTTAATAAAACTTTCTGCAAATCTTTTCCATTTTTCTTCTCTCTCCAATCATCTTTACATTTTCATCCTGCAATGCCCTTATTATGATTTTGCTTAGTTAGATATCTGGCCAAGCATTTTTAGACTGGATTTGCCCTTCACTACCTCACTATGCTAGCATTTTTGAGATGGTATTGCTTTAATAGACTGGGCGCATTGTTAGAATGCCCAAAGTATGCTTGCCAAAAAGACTATTTTATGGAGAACTCACACAGAGCAAGTGCTCACAAAGGGAAACAGAAGAAGAAATACTGGGACACTCTGAAGATCTCTCTGAAGAACTTTAGAAAACATTTTACAACATGGGAGTCCCTGGCACAGGACCACCCAGCAGGATGTGTCCTTATCAGATAGTATACTGTGCTCTATGAGCAAGGCAGACCTGAAGTAGCTCAAAGGAAACATGAGATACATAACTTTAGAGTAAGCAACCAGGGTGTTCATATGGATTATTTGTGTCCCACCTGTTGCAGAGCATTCAGAGTTCATACTGATCTGTTCAGCCACAATCAGACACCCTTTACTTTGTCTCAAACATAATGATGTCATTTAGGTCTTCTTCACTAACAAAGGACAAGAACCAAACCAAACCAAATTGCTTAGAATCCACCATGATGCTTCCTAAAATTTTATAGTCAAGTTCATATCTTAGTATTTTACTGCATTTGGCAACCATATCTCTCATTAGCAAGTAAATCAAATGTCTGTTAATTAAGGCACTTTCTGTGCTACCCTTGGTCTTCTTGTCAATGCAATTAATTTATTTCATTATAACTTCTGGATGAAAAAATTATAATTGATGTCAATAATATTTCAGTTGCTGAAATAATATAAGGCTAAATCATTCTATACCCCACATTTTTCTCATCTTCCTTTTTTTGTTTTATGACTATGCACAAATAGCTCACAAAAAGATAATAGCCACATACATAGTTAACATCCTGTTAAATATAGTTAGTTAAAATATAGTTTAATAAATTAAAATATCGACAATTTTATTCTTTGTGATCTCATTTGATATTTGGTACATTCAGTCCCTACTAATGCTTAATTTTTTTGCAAGGCAAATGGGGTTAAGTGGCTTGCCCAAGGCCACACAGCTAGGTAATTATTGTATCTGAGACCGGATTTGAACCCAGGTACTCCTGACTCCAGGACTGCGCCACCTAGCTGCCCACCTAATGCTTAATTTTGAAGAAAGTGTTTATGATATAATAATATACAAGTTTTGTATAACCAACAGATATTTAACCTCTCATTTCCCACCAATTTCTCTCATAAGCTCACTAATAAATCATATTTATTCTATTCTCACTTTTTCCTACTTGGTATTGGTCACCACTATAGAATGCCATCTCCCTTCTCTTCCTTCCCCCCCTTCTATCCTATTGGGAATTAATTAGCAATGAAAGCTGTAATAGTGTCAACCACTCACAAATAAATTTACTATTTCATCCTCAACAGCCAATGTTGGTTCATAAACTGTAGCTATTTTCATGGCTGTCTTTTTAGAAAAAAATATTTGTTGAGGACTTCCTGGTTTGAATCAAGAAGAGAACATGAAGCTAGGAAGTTCTTCCTCAAATCAACTTTAAATAAGTCTCTACATAGACTTTAAAACTTCAGATGCCACACACAAAAAAGGGTGAAACAAGTTCTCAACTCAAGATATCATGGGCAAAAGGGAAGTGTAACCTAGTATAAGCAAGAGATCTAGAAAGCTAGCTGAAGGTTCTTAACTAGCTCAGGTTAAACTAGTTAGGTCAGTTTAACAGTAGGACAGCAGTAAGGGTCCCAAGTCCAACTTGGAAGACCAAGTTGGAGCCCTGGGAATGCCTGTTCAGCAGAAAGTACTGGGTTGAGTGACCCTAATGCAGGGAGCAAACTGCTGCATAGATCATGACTTCACAGACAGAAAGCCAGGGCTATCCTAAACAAGGGAACAAACTACTACATAGGCTATGCCATAGCAAAGTGATAAACCAGAGACTAGATCCTGGCCCCAGCACAAAAAGCTTGGGACCACATTCCCCGTGCATTAGGAGTAGAGTTCAACCATCAAAATGAATAAAAAAAAGAAAAAAAACTAAAAGTACTAACCATAGAAAGCTACTATTCAGATAGGAATGACAAAAATGCCATCTCAGAAAAGGAAAGACAAAATGCCTACATGTGAATCCTCAAAGGAGTTTATGAATTGGCCTGAAATTCAAAAAGACATCTTGGAAAAGCTCATATGGGATTTTAAAAAACCAAAGAAGAGAGGAAGAAAAAATGGAGAAAAAGAAATAAGAATAAAGACTGATTGAAGAAATTAACTCCTTTTAAATAAAAATGACCAATTAAAGGAATGTAATTCATCAAAAATCAAAATCAATCAATTGTAAAAAAGAATAAACCTCATCAAAAACTAAAATTAACCACCTGGAAAAGGAAACATAAAACTTAACTGAAGAAAATAAAATTTTAAAAATTAGAATTGGAAAAAGGAAACAAATGATTCAATGAGACACCAAGATTCCATCAAACAAAACCAAAGACTGAAAAAAAATTGAAAAAATATAAAGTACTTTTTAGGAAAAACAACTGTACTGAAAAATAGGTTCAGGAGACACAGTTTTTGAAGTATAGGTCTACATGAAAGACTTGATCAAAAAAAGAGCCTAGAAAAAAGTCTTTCAGGAAATTTTCATGGAAAATTGTCCTTATATCTACACCAAAAAGGCAAAATATTCTTTGAAAGAATCCACTAATCACCTCTAGAAAGAGATTCTAGAATAAAAACCCAAACATTTGAAAAAAATTAAACACCGAGGAACCACAGTCAGCATTATGTAAGACTTATCAGTTTCAACATTCAAGGACAGGAGGGCTAGGAATATGATATTCCAGAGAATAAAGGAACTTGAATAAAAACAAAGAATCAACTATGCAAAATTCAGCATATTCTTTTAGTAGAAAAATATGAATTTTCAAAGAAAGAGGGGACTTTCAAAATTATCTAGTAAAAAGACAAGAACTGAACAGAAAATTTGATCTTCAAATATAAAACTCAAGAGATGCATAAAACAGTAAACAAAAAAGAAAAAATTTTAGTCAATAACATTAAACTGCATATATCACAACACCAGAAAATAATACTTGAAGTACCCTTGAGAAATTTTATTTCTCTTAGGTTAGTTAAAAGAAGCATACTAAGAGTGAGGATATGGGTATAGATAGACCATGAAAGCAATGATCTTTTAACTGATATGTTAAATCATGAGGATTGAATATAGTTGAAGAGAGTGTGGATATAAATAGATCTGAATGCGGTTTTGCTTTTTTTATGATACTTTAGCTCATGAGGGTTGCATTTCTATTGGGATAGTTGGAGGGAGTTAAAGGGTATAGGTTTAAATGGAGCACGAATTGGTTTTGCTTAAGAGGATTGTATTTCAATAGAGAGTATTTGGAAAGAGCATGTGGTATAAATTGATTATAATATGATGCATTGAGGGAAGTGTACTTGGACAGAGACTGTGAGTATAAAGTGACTATGAGGTAATGATGCGTATAAATCAATCAGTCCTTGAGAATAGTATTTCTTTCAGAACAATTAAAATGAGTATATCTTGACAGAGGTTGTGGATATAAGACTGGTTTAAAATAATTAAGACATCAAAAGAAGAATTATACCAGAAGCAGGCTGGGCATTAGAGGATAAATAAAACCCACATGAAGAGGCACAAAGACCTATTATAGGACAGGGAAAGAAGGGAGTTTGTAAGTACTAAATAAATCTTACTCTCAACAGATTTGACCCAAAGAAGGAATAACATGAATTCCCAACTGAGTTTAAAAATTTATCTTAACTTACAGCAAAGTAAGGCAGAGAAGGGGGGAAAAGTTGGGAAGAAGGGACTGAAGAAAGAGAGTGCAAAAGAAAAAAGTTAAAACAAAGTTAAAATTAAAGGGAAACATAAAAGTGAAAATGGAGAAGAAAAGGAAAAAAGGCTGATCAAGAGGTGGCAGTTAGAAGTAAAACATTGGTGAGGAGGCATAAAGGAAAAGAAAAGAGAAAAGTATAAAGGGGCAAAATAGCATGGAGGGGAATACAGAGTTAGTAATCATAAAACAGAATCAGATGAGAGAGTGGATTAAACATCAGAATAGTACAATATAGTGTTTACAAGAAACATATGTGAAACAGAAAGATACTTCACACAGGGTAAAGGTAAAAGACTGCAGCAGAATATTTCATGTTTCAGTTGAAGTAAAAAATGCATGGGCAGCAATTCTGATCTCAGACAAAGTAAAAGCAAAAAGAGATCTCATTAAAAGGGATAAGGAACATCTTCCTAAAAGGTACCATAGGTAATAATGTAATATTAGCATGAAATATAAATGCTCCAAGTGAGATAGCATCCATATTCTTAGAGGAAAATCTAAATGAGTTGACATAGACAGCAAAACTATAATAGTAGGAGATTTCAGTCTACCTCTCTCAGAATTAGATAAATCTAATCACAAAATAAACAAGAAGAAAGTTAAAAAGGTAAATAGAATTTTAGAAAGCTTAGATATGACAGACCTCTGGAAAAAATTGAATGGGGATAGAAAGTATTAAAACTTTTTAATCTGTAGAACAGAACATGTAATAGGGCATAAAACCCTTACAATCCAATACAGAAAGGTAGAAAAATTCATTGCATCCTTTTCAGATTAAGATGTAAATGAAATCACTATAATAAAGGCACATGAAAAGATAAACTAAAAAATTAATTGGAAATTAAATAATCTAATTTTAAAGAATAAGTAACAAATCCTTGAAATAATCATCACTTTCATCCAGGTCAATGACAGCAATGAGATATCGTAACAAAACTTGTGGGATATAGTAAAAAGAGTTATTGGGGAAACAGCCCAAAGGTGTTTCCACAATTTTCAAAGGCCCAGAAATTGGACAGCTGACTTCTCCAGTGCTGAAGGTTCAGAGAGAGAGGGGGGGGAGAGAGAGAGAGAGAGAGAAAGAGAGAGAGAGAGAGAGAGAGAGCTCCTCTGGAATATCCAGCCCAGATGACCTAGTCCAGTGATTGGGCTGCCACTGTGGATAGCCCAGAGACAGCCTCAACTGTCCCCACCATTCCCCAATGACCCAAGGAGTGGATGACTAAAATCCCCAGCACAGACATTCCAAAGAGAGAAACTCAAGCATTCCTTACCAGTCCACTTGTACTGCAATATCTGGTCAAATTTCTTATGAAAAAGTACTTCTTGTAGCTTTGGGGAATATCATAAAAATCATACTGCTCCTTTCTTTGCCTTTCTAAAAAGTTTCTATAAGTCATTCTTTCCTCTTAACAAAATTTTGACTCTGATACCTCATCATAGCACAAAGGCATCCCTTGATTCTTACACACTATGTCAGCAGATCACCAGTTCAAGAAGATCTCGTCATGATGGAAAAAAATTTGAGTAATGTCCCTGAGATTAGACTGACAATAATTTCTGAGGACCAGCCCAGTTAATCAAAGACAAATATATCACCAATATATCTGGTCCTCTAGTGAAATTTGTTTAAATTTTAATTATATTTATTTTATTTTTGTACAAATGATCTTTTTTATATATTACTAAAATATTCTTGTTTAAGAGTAAACATGGGGCAGCTAGGTGGCACAGTGGATAGAGCACCAGTGCTGGAGTCAGGAGTACCTGGGTTCAAATACAGTCTCAGACACTTAATAATTACCTTGCTGTGTGGCCTTGGGCAAGCCACTTAACCCCATTTGCCTTGCAAAATCCTAAAAAAAAAGAGTAAACATAATATCCCCTCCTCCCAAAAAAATATAGAGCCTAATAAGCAATAAAGGAAAGAGGAAAACATTAAAATTAAAATTGAAAAAAATAATAATAGGGGCAGCTAGCTGGCACAGTGGGCAGAGCACCTGAGGCCAAATCTGGCCCCAGACACCCAACAATCACCCAGCTATGTGACCCTGGGAAAGCCACCCCAACCCCATTGCCCTGCAAAAACCAAAAACAAAACAATAAAATAAAATAATAATAATAATAATAATAATAATAATAATAATAATAATAACAATGGTATCCAGGTGGCACAGTAGAAAGAGCACTGACCCTGGAGTCAGGAGCAATCAGGTTCAAATCTAGCCTCAGATACCCAACAATCACCCACCTGTGAGGCCCTGGGCAAACCACCCAATCCCATCTGCCCCACAAACCCCCCCCCCAAAAAAAATAATAAAAATTAAAAATGTGCTTCAGTATGTGTTCCAACACCACCAGCTCTATCTCAGGTGGATCACATTCTTTAGGGTAAGTCCACCACAAAAGCTACTTCCATATTTTTGTACTGTTGGCATTGCTGATCGCAACTCCCTCCATTTGTATTTCCTCACTACTATACACTATATTTTCTCTCTCCTTTCACTCTGTCCCTCTTCTTAAATGTGCTATAGGGTAGCTGAGTGGTGCAGCAGACTGATTACCAGCCCTGGGGCCAAGAGGCCCCAAGCCCACATACCACCCCTAAGGCCCAGCAACCACCCAGACCTGTGGTCCCGGGCAGGCCATTCAATCCCAGCTCCTTGAAAGAAGTGAAAAAGAAAATTTGTTATATCTGACCACTCCCCCATGATCCACCCTCTCTCTTTCTTCCTCTAGAAGTCTATACCACGTTGAGTATATATGCTGTTTCCTCTCGGAGCTACCTCTGATGAGAAAGAAGGTTCCCTCATTCCCCCTCACCTTCCCTCCTTCCATATCATTGCAATAGTTCATTGTAATAAAAAAAATTATTATATGAAATATCTTAGCCTATTCCACCTCTCCTTTCTCTTACTCCCATTACTTTTCCCTTTTAGCCATTGACTCCATTTTTACAATATATTATATCTTCAAATTCATCTCTCTCCTGTGCTTCATTTATAAAAGCTCCTTCTACCTGCTCTATTAAATAAGAAATTTCTTATGATTATTATCAGTATAATTTTTCTATGCAGGAATACATGTAGCTCTTCATCATTAAGTCCTTCATATTTTACCCTTCTCCTCTACTTTCTTTTTATTAAATTGTTTTATATTAAAGATATTATTTGAGTTTTACAATTTGCCCCCCAATATTACTTCCCTCCCCACCCCCCCACAGAAAGCAATCTGTCAGTCTTTACTTTGTTTCCATGTTTTACATTAATCCAAATTGAGTGTGATGAGAGAGAAATCATATCCTTAAGGAAGAGATAAGAAGTCTAAGAGGTAACAAGATCAGACAATAAGATATTTGGGTTTCTTCTAAATTAAAGGGAATAGTCCTTAAACTTTGTTCAAACTCCATGGCTCTTTATCTGGACACAGATGGCACTCTCCTTTGCAGACAACCCAAAATTGTTCCCAATTGATGCACTGATGGAATGAGTGAGTCCTTCAAGGTTGAACATCACCCCCATGTTGCTGTTAAGGTATACAGTGTTTTTCTGGTTCTCCTCATTTCACTCAGCATTATTTCATGCAAATCCCTCCAGGCTTCCCTGAAACCCCAACCCTCCTGGTTTCTAATAGAACAAGTGTTCCATGACATACATATACCACAGTTTGCTAAGCCATTCCCCAATTGAAGGACATA
The DNA here is from genome assembly GCF_037893015.1 of Macrotis lagotis. Taxonomy (NCBI): domain Eukaryota; kingdom Metazoa; phylum Chordata; class Mammalia; order Peramelemorphia; family Peramelidae; genus Macrotis; species Macrotis lagotis. The sequence goes on along the minus strand of NC_133661.1, from coordinate 84,750,723 downwards.
TACTGGATTTCCAATTCTTTGCCACCACAAACAGGGCTGCTATGAATATTTTTGTACAAGTGATGTTTTCACCCTTTTTCATCATCTCTTCAGGGTATAGACCCAGTAGTGGTATTTCTGGGTCAAAGGGTATGCACAGTTTTGTTGCCCTTTGGGTGTAGTTCCAAATAGCTCTCCAGAAAGGTTGGATGAGTTCACAGTTCCACCAACAGGGTAATAGTGTCCCAGATTTCCCACAACCCTTCCAACAATGATCATTATCCTTTCTGGTCATATTGACCAATCTGAGAGGTGTGAAGTGGTACCACAGAGAAGATTTAATTTGCATTTCTCTAATAATTAATGATTTAGAGCAATTTTTCATATGGCTATGGATTGCTTTGATCTCCTCATCTATAAATTGCCTTTGCATATTCGTTGACCATTTGTCAAATGGGGAATGGCTTTTTGTTTGAAAAATATGACTCAGTTCTTTGTATATTTTGGAAATGAGTCCCTTGTCAGAATCATTAGTTGTAAAAATTGTTTCCCAATTTACTACATTTCTCTTGATCTTGGTTACAGTAGTTTTATCTGTGCAAAAGCTTTATAATTTAATGTAATCAAAAATCATCTAGTTTGTTTTTGGTGATGTTCTCCAACCCTTCCTTAGTCATAAAGTGCTCTCCTTTCCATAGATCTGACAGGTAGTCCTTGATCTTCTAATTTGCTTATAGTATTGTTTTTTATGCCTAAGTTCTGTAACCATTTGGATCTTATCTTGGAAAAGGGTGTTAGGTGTTTTATAATTGTTTTCAAAAAGTTTCTGAGTCTGTCTTGGCAAATAGACTCCCAGGTATTTTATATTGTCTGAGGTTACTTTGAATGGGATTTCTCTCTCTAGCTCTTCCTGCTGTATCTTGCTAGTCATATATAGAAAAGTTGAGGATTTATGAGGGTTTATTTTATAACCTGCAACTTTGCTAAAATTGCTAATTGTTTCCAGTAGTTTTTGGATGATTTCTTGGGAGTCTGTAAGTGGACCATCATGTCATCTGCAAAGAGTGAGAGTTTTGTCTCTTCCTTCCCAATTCTAATTCCTTCAATTTCTTTTTCTTTTCTCATTGCTGAAGCTAACATTTCTAATAAGACATTGAATAGTAGTGGTGATAATGGGCACCCTTGTTTCACCTTAATCTTATTGAGAAGGGCTCTAGCCTCTCCCCATTGAATATAATGCTTGTTGATGGTTTCAGATACATACTACTAATTATTCTAAGGAACAATCCAGGCCCTTCAATCCCTTAATGTTGATGCATCCAGGTCCTGTATAATCCTTACTATGGCTCCTTGATATTTAAATTGTTTCTTTCTGGCTGCTTGCAGGATTTTCTCTTTTATCTGATAGTTCTGGAATTTGGTCACAACATTCCTTTGTGTTTTCATTTTAGGATCTTTTTCTAGAGGGGATTGATGTATTCTTTCAATAACTACTTTGCCCTCTGGTTCCATGATATCAGGGAAGTTTTCCATCACTAGATCCTGTAATATTAAGTACAGTCTTTTTTTCTCTTAAATGTTTTCAGGAAGTCCAATAATTTTCAGGTTGCCCCTCCTCAACCTATTATCAAGGTCAGTGGTTTTGAAGATGAGGTATTTTAAATTTTCTTCTATGTTTTTCTATTTTTGGTTTTGTTTAACTGCTCTTGCAGTCTCATGGAGTCATTAGTTTCTTCAGACTCCATTCTTTTTTTTTTGAGAGGAGTTTTCTTCATTAACCTTTTGCAACTCCTTTTCCAATTGGTCCATTCTACTTTTGAAAGAGCTTTCCATTTGACCAATTGAGGTTTTGAGAGAATTATTTTCTTTTTGCATTTGCTCAATTGAGGATCTGAGAGAATTATTCTCATTTTGTATTTGTCCAACTGTATTTTTTAAGAATTTGTTTTCTTGTTGCAAGGTATTAATTGTCTCTCCTAAATTTTCTAGTTTATTTTTAAACTCCTTCCTTATTTCTTCAAGGAAGCCTTTCTGTGTTGAAGATCAGGTCATATTCTCCTCAGAGGTTCTAGGTCTCTCTGAGTTAGGGTCTTTCCCTTCCAAGAGTTTTTCTATGGATCCACCTTTCCACCGACCCTTCTTCATTTTGCTAAGACCTTGAGTTGTGGAGGGGCTGGTTCACTGGGGCTTGGGATCAATAGAGGCTTTACTCACTGAGTGAAATTTCTCTGGCTGGCCAGTAAAAGGTGTTGGTTGCTTTCTCTGGAGTGTCTGTGACCTTGATTGAGGCCTTCTCCCTTAGCTTGAAGGGAGGAGTTGGGGCTAATGAATCCTTTTGCCTTCAATCATTGGTGGGCTTTGCCCTGGCCTGTTGTCATCCCTCTCCCTATTGTCAGCTGGGCTGGTTCTTCTGTAGAAGTAATCTGCAATTGTTTGTTCCCAGAAGAGGCCTCAGCCACAATACAGGCATGGACTCAGAGTTCCTCAGACCAGAGAAGCCCAGGGATGGTGTGTCCTCAGCTATCCTGCTCCAGAACTCTCCCCCCAGCCCTCTTGGCAAGCTCTTCTTTCGCCATCTTGGCTCTGCCCCCGATGACAACTTTTTTTAAACATTGCAACTCATAAGACAAAAAAATTATTTTAAATGGTCATCAGAATTTGATTGAACAAAATAGAATAAAGAATGAAGATTTGTTATTTAAACTTCCTTTCTGAGGTCTGGATCATCTTTTCCTTCTTTGAGGAAATCAGAGCTAAAAGGGATGGACATAAAAATGATGATGCCTGTTGCTTCAGTAGGCATTCTAATATAATCATCACAATATGCCCAGGATCTCAGAGGTAGATGAAATATAGGCAAAAGAATAAAGAAGGATGATTCAGTCAAAGAAACACTATAAATTAAAGGTCACAACCACACAGTTGGTGCTTGTTCAGGAAACAAGGATACATGAAGAGACATTAATTAAACCTGTAAGAAATTCCTCCAATGTTAGTTTTGCTCTTCTTCCACTGGCAAAACTATTTTCACCACAAGGAGGGAATTAGTTTTTGATAAGTTTACTATTATTGATTTCCCTGGGGTTTTAATATGCCATTGTAGAGGGAACAGTTAAGATGTGCCCCATTACCAATTGAGAGGTTAAATACAAGTCATTGGAGACTGCCTCAAGTCATCTCATTAAAAATAAATGACCTGCAAAATTAATTCATACTGTAGAATTCTACCTTCTTTCCACCCACCCCCAACCTCATTATAGGCTACCTTGAAGCTAGAAAACTGTTAACTGCTCATACATGAACAAGAATCATAGTCAGAGGCTCTTGGAATTAAAAGAGACTTTAGCAGTCATCTAGATCAATATCTTCATTTTACAAAAAGGGAAATTGAGTACTGGAAAGGCTAAAATAGGCACAAACTTTCCTAGTCTCCAGATATTGTACAGGTATCCTGTTTCCAAGTATATCAGTAGGTTTTTTTTGGTTAAAAGGTTATATCCTCATTAGGGTTTAATTTGGCAGCTTCATCCATCATCTACTTCTGAATTGGTGATCAGGAGCATTCTGTGAATAGTAATATGAACACATAACTTCTATGACCAAAATCCACTCCCCTGAAAGACACAAAGCTAAAACCATGGTCTCTTGTAAATACCTAAACTGAATTTATGACTGTAGGATTCTTAAGGTCTTAGTTTTTCCACCTCTAAGGAGATTATAGTTCAACTCAATTCAATAGCATTCATTAAGTACCTATTATTTGCCCAGTTCTGTATTAGATACTGGGAATAAATAGACAAAAATGAAACAATTTCTGATTATAGTGAGCTTATATTCAACTCACCAACTTAACTTCCAAGAGAAGCTCACAAATCACTTGGAAATGTGAGAGATGCTGTTGTCATGAAAATATGTTGTTGTTATTATTACTAGTCAAATTCTGAGGTCAGAGAAATTTATAGTGAAGATTAAGTTTCCCTCATGAAGACTAACAAACTATCACTAGAAAAAATGTGTAATACTGCTGATAAAGAATATTTGAATAGAATGCCAACTTCTACTCTCTGATTTGGAGAGTCTTACCCTTCTGCTCAGCCTTCATAAGAATTTGGAATCTCCAATGAGTCTCTGAATTCCTACTGGCAAAAATGTCATCTAGGTACCAGTACCACCAATATTTTCCAAGAAGTAAAAGAGACAGAGAATAAAATTAGCAATAGAAGACTGCATAATTTAAAGGAAAGAGTAATAGATACAGAACTGAACGACATAAGTTTGAATCCCAAAAGTTCGACTTGGCCTAGGTGACCTTGGCAATTCATTTAACTTCTCTAGGTTTTAACATACAAATAGCCATCCAGTAAGATCTATAGTTTCCTTATCTATAAATTGGAGAAGTGAGTATGAGACTTGAAGATCTCTCAAGTGCCTGTCAACTCTAATTCAGAGATCCTTTGATCAGTCTCAGCACTAAGGTCACTTTTTTTCTTTTTCTTAGCAGATCTCTGTTTGTTGGACTGAACTTAACAACAACGTAATGTGATATTGTAGTATGAGAGTGATACTGAGAATCAGGCCACCATGTTCATAATTATAATCATGCCTCTACCACTCATTAGTTTTTAGGATATTAGTACTGCTTATACAAAATGTATATATGGTAAAGTGACATTTCTGGTATAAATCTATATCATTTCTTTAAATCTTCACAACAGGGTACTAGTGTGTGGTTTTTTCCCCAAATTGCTCCAAAGTTTGCCATGTTCAGTTTTTGTTATAGCTTTTGATATTGGTATTGGGTGTGAGTAATTAACATTATTTCCTTTATTTAGTTTTGCCTTTCTCTAGGGAGTGTTTTGTAATTGGATTTATATAGTTCTATGTATTGTTAGACATCCAAATATTTTATATATTCCAAAGTTATTTTGAATAGAATTTTTCTATCTCTTCATGGTTAAGTTATACCAGCAATCCACAAATATATTAATAATATATGGACTTATTTTATATACTTCAGTTTTGTCAAAATCACTTTATCAAATTTTAGTTTATCAAAATTTAGTTTAAAATTTTATCAAATTTTAGAGAACCCTTTTGGGTTTTCTAGACTGTGGTTCTTAACTTGAGACCTGGGAAATATTTTTAAACAAATCTATTTTAATATAATTGCTTTCCTTTGAAATATTTTATTTTATTCATTTAAAAATAAAATTCTACTTGAGGTATATATGCTATAGAAAACTTCCAATGGGGTTCACCATATAAAATAAATTAAGAAACCCTACTATATTGTTTCATCTGCAAATAGCAATAATTATTTCCTCTTTGCTTATGTTTATCCCCTCAATTTCCTTTTCATGACTTATAACTGGCATTTCTAGTATTACACTAGTACACAGTTTTCCCAATCATAAAATTATTAAATATGAGGTAAGATTTTAACTCATGTCTCACTTGTTTCCAAATTGGACATTTTATTATATTTCAATCAAATATACACTTTGAGTAAATTCAGTCTTCATAAAGGTTAATTGACTCTTTTCCTTTCTTCATTTTTATTGAACTTTAAATATTTTTTGTATTTGTTTTTTCAACAACATGCAATGGCAGTTTTCACCAATCATTTCTTTTTACAAGGTTTTTTTGGGTTCTACATGTGCAATTATGCTAAACATAAATCCATATTAATCATATTGTGAAAGAAGAATCAAATTCAAATGGAAGAAAAAAATGAGAGAAAAAATGCATAATACATAAGACAGTTAATAGAAATTGAAGATTGTAAGTTTTGGTCGGCATTTAAACTTCACAGTTCCCTCTCTGGATATGGATGGCAACACATTTCTTAGAATTTTCTTTGATGATTGTTCTGCTGAATGAACAAGTCCATCATAGTTGATCATCACCCAATATTGTTATTTTGACAATGGTCTTCTGGTTCTGCTTATTTCACTCAACATTAGATAATATAAAGTTTTTCCAAGTTTTTCTGAAATCCTGTTCCTCGTGATTTCATATTAGAACAATAGTGTTCCAGCACATTTATATACCTCACTTTTTTCAGTCATTCCCTCAATTTCCAATTATTTGCCACCACAAAAAGAGCTGCTATGAATATTTTTGTACATGTCAGTATTTTACCCTTTGCTAGATCAAAGGGTATGCATAGTTTTATTGCCCTTTGGGCATAATTACAAATTGATCTTCAGAAAATTTCCATTAGTTCACAACTCCACCAGCAATACATTAGTTTCCCAGTTCTCCCACACCCCCCCCACTTCCCCACATTCATCATTTGCCTTTAAAGTTATATTGGCCACTCTGATAGATGTGAAGTGGAACCTCAAAGTTTTTTTTTAATTTGCATTTCCCTAATTAATAATGATTTAGAATAGGTTTACATGACTATAGATAGCTTTAGTTTCCACATCTGAGAATTGTCTTTTCATATCTTTTTATCATTTATCAACTGGGGAATTATTTTTTCTTATAAATTTGACTCAGTTCTCTATATATTTTAGAAATGAATCCTCATCTTCCAGTCAAGATGGCAGAGAGAAGTCAGGCATTATGCTAAGTTCTCCTGGCTCTCCCTCAGAATTACGATGAAATGAGCCTCTTAACAGAATTCAAATCCATGAAATCCAGAAAGAGCAAAAGAGAAGAGCATCCAACAAGGTCTGTCTCAGGGGAACATGTGAGCCAGAGGCAAACAGCAGAGAGCCAATGTAGGGGTGGTGGGATGAGACTCTGGACTAACCTTAGAACAGCCACAGAAGCTTTGTAATTGGGCAGGAGAGACGTTGGAGAGAGAGTTCCAGTGCAGCAGGTGAGAGAGCTCCAGCACAGCAACTAGACACCAATCTGGTCAGTTCTGCTGGCCTGGAAGACCAGTACACCATGATCCCATCTGTTCAGTGGAGTTACCAGCTGAGTACCCCCACATCCTTGTGAAGGAAAAGGAACGTTCCCAGAACAAACACAGCAACAACCTCCCCACCCTCCCAGGCTCAGGTGTTGGCATCAGATCTCTCTCAGTACTGAGTGAATCTTAAGATTAACTATATAGACTGAGGGCCCAGCTCACATTGTTCAAGGATAATTCAGACTCTGCTGCTCCCCCCCCACCCCCAGGCCTAGGGAGTGGACAACAAATCAAGGTCACAGACACTACAGAGAAAGTCTCAAGCACCCTCTACTGGCCAGCCCACTTGGAGTTCCTAAACCCAGTCAGCAAAGCCTCTAGGGTTTTTCAAAACCAAAGGACTGTGAACCAGCCCCTCCCCCAACATAATATCCCAAGAAAATGAAGAAAGGCCGCCAGAAAGCAGGGGACATTGAAAATTACCTCAATGACAAAGACCATAAGCCAGAGAGAGTTAGAACTACTGAGGAGAATATAAATTTGTCTCCAACCCAGAAAGACTTCATAGAAGAGATCAGGAAGGAGTTTAAAAATTAATTGGAAGGGGGCAGCTAGGTGGCACAGTGGATAGAGCACTGGCCTTGGAGTCAGGAGTACCTGAGTTCAAATCTGGCCTCAGGCACTTAATAATTACCTAGTCATGTGGCCTTGGGCAAGCCACTTAACCCAATTGCCTTGCAAAATCTACAAAAAAAGAAAAATAAAAAATTAATTGGAAGAATTGGGAAAAGAAACACAAGAAGAAAATTAACATCTTGCAAGAGAAATTTAACACCTAGCAACAAGAAAAAAATCCTTGAAAAATACAATTGGAAAAGTGCAAAAAAGGAAATAATTCTTTCAAAACCACAATTGGACAAATGGAAAACTCCTTCAAAAAAGAGTTGAAGAAGGAAAAAGAATATTCTTCTCTAAACTAAAAGACTGGAATCCATGGAAACCAATGACTTTATGAGACAAGAAGAATCTGCTAAACAAAACCAAAAAATTGAAATAAATTAAAGAAAACATAAAATACCTCATTGGCAAAACTACTGACATAAAGTATAGATCCAGAAGAGACAACTTAAGAATTTTTGGCTTCCTGAGTACATTGAGCATAAAAAAAGGCCTAGACTCAATATTTCAGGATCTTTTGAGGGGAAAATTGCCCTGATATCATGGAACCAGAGGGCAAAATGGTTATTGAAAAAATACCTCAACCCCCTCCTAAAAGGGATCCCAAAATGAAAAAAAAAAAAAGGAATATTGTGGTCCAATTTCAGAACTATCAGATAAACGAAAAAATACTGCAAGCAGCCAGAAAGAAACAATTTAGATACCAAGGAACCACGGTAAGGATTACATAGGATCTGGTAGCATCAACATTAAAGGATCAAAGGACATGGAATATGATATTCCAAAGGGCAAGGGAGCTTGGAATGTAGCCAAGAATTCACTATCCTCCAAAACTGAGCCTTCTCTTCCAGAGCAAAAGAAGGACATTTAATAAAATAGGAGACTTCCAACATTTCCTAATGAAAAAATCAGAGCTAAATAGAAAATTTGGACTTCAAACAGAGACATGAAAAAGGACAAAAGGGAAAAGGGAAAACATGCTATCCAATAAGATGGAACTGGCTATATCCCCACCTAGGAGAAATATTCTCATAGCTCTTGAGAATTGTAACTCTAGGGTTGGAGACAAGATGGCAACAGAAGAGGATCATCTCTTAGGTGCTCTTTCTCTGATATTTCCAAACTTATAAAATAAGGACTCTAACTGAATTTTCGAGAGACAGAACCCACAGAGGGATCCAATGAGGCAGTTCTCCAGCCCAAGGTAACATGGAAAGTAGCAGAAATGGTCTGCTCCATGGGGTTAGAGGGGCAGTCCACCAGAGTGAAGGAACTTCAGCCTCCAGGAGTAAGTCTTATGAAAAAGCCAATAAAATTGATAAACCTTTGGTTAATTTGACTAAAAGAAAGAAAGAAGAAAACCAAATTACTAGTATCATAAATGAAAAAGGTGAATTCACTGCCAATGATGAGGAAATAAAAATAATAATTCAGAATTATTTTTCCCAACTGTATGCCATTAAATTTGATTAAGTGAAATAGATGAATATTTATGAAAATATAACTTGCCCAGGTTAAATGAAGAGAAAATTAAATACCCAAATAACCATATCTCAGAAAAAGAAATTGAACAAGCTATCATTGAACTCCCTAAGAAAAATCTCCAGGGCCAGATGGATTCATAAGTAAATTCTGTCAATCATTTAAGAAACAATTGGTTCCAATTCTATATAAACTCCTTGGCAAAATAGGTGAAGACAGAACTTTTCCCATCTCCTTCTATGACAACATTATGGTGCTGATACCTAAGCCAGGAAGGGCAAAGTAGAGAAAGAAAATTATAGACTAATTTCCCTAATGAATATGGATGCAAAAATCTTAAATTAAATCTTAAGAAAGAGATTACAGTAAGAAATAACTAGGAAATACACTATGACACTATGATTTATCCTAGGAATGCAGGGTTTGTTCAATATTAGGAAAACTGTTAATATAATTGACTATTTCAATAAAATACCTAACAGAAATCATGTGATTATCTCAATAGATGCTGAAAAAGCCTTTTACAAAATACAGCACCCATTCCTACTAAGAACACTAGAGAGCTTAAGAATAAATTGATTGTTCCTTAGAATGATTAGCAGTATCTCTCTGAAACCATCAACAAGCATTATATGCAATGGGGATAAGCTAGAGAAATTCCCAATAAGATCGGGGTGAAACAAGGATGCCCATTATCACCATTACTATTCAATATTGTATTAGAAATGTTAGCTTCAGCAATAAGAGAAGAAAAATAAATTGAAGGAACTAGAATTAGAAAGAAAGAAGCAAAACTTTCATTCTTTGCAGATGACATGATGGTATACCTAGAGAATTTTTAAAAATCATCTAAAAAACTACTTGCAACAATGGAAACTTTAATAAAGTCACAGGATATAAAATAAACCCTCATTAACTCCTCAGCACTTAATATATATGTATATATACATATATATTAATAGCAAGATACAGCAGCAAGAGCTAGAAAGAGAAATTTCATTTAAAATAACTTCAGACAACATAAAATACTTGGGAGTCTTCCTGCTAAGGCAGACTCAGAAACTCTATGAAAACAACTATAAAACCCTTTTCACACAAATAAAATCAGATTTAAATAACTGGGCAAATATCAACTGCTCATTGATAAGCTGAACTAATATAATAAAAATGACAATTCAGCCTAAATTAATCTACCTATTTAGTGCCTTACCAAACTTCTAAAAACTTACTTTAATGAGCTAGAAAAAATTGTAACCAAATTCATATGGAGAAATAAAAAGTCAAGAATATTCAGGAATTTAATGAAAAAAATACAAAAGAAGGTGACTTAGCCTTACCAGAACTAAAAATTATACTATAAAGCATCAACCATCAATACTGACTGGTATTGGCTAAGAAGCAGAGTGGTGGATCAGTGGAATAGAGACAGCAGGAAATGATTTTAGTAATCTACTGTTTGATAAACCCAGAGTCCAGCTTCTGGGATAAGAACTCTCTCTTCAATAAAAACTGTTGGGGAAATTGGAAGTTAGTATGGCAAAAACTTGTATTAGAACAACATCTCACACCCTATACCATGATAGGTACAGGATTTAGACATAAAAGACAATATTATAAGCAAACTAGGAGATCAAGGAGTAGTTTACTTGTCAGATTTATGGAAAGGGAAGCAGTTAGTTTATGACCAAGGAAGAGATTGAGAACATCATTAAAAACAAATTAAATAATTTTGATTACATTAAAGAAGCTTTTGCACAAACAAAGTCACTGTAACCAGGATCAAAAGAAATGTAGTAAATTGGGAAACAATTTTTACAACTAGTATTTCTGACAAAGGACTCATTTCTAAAATATATAGAGAACTGAATCAATATTATGAAAAACCAAGCCATTCCCCAATTGACAAATGGTCAAAGGATATGCAAAGGCAATTTACAGATGAGGAAATCAAAGATATCCAGTCATATGAAAAATTGCTCTAAATCATTAATGATTAGAGAAATGAAAATTAAAACAGCTCTGAGGCACCATCTCATACCTATTAGATTGGCCAATATGATAAGAAAGGACAATGTTCAAAGCTAGAAGGGATGTGGGACACTAATACATTGTTGGTGGAACTGTGAACTCATCCAACCTTTCTGAAGAGCAATCTGGAATTATGCCCAAAAAGGAATAAAAATGTGCATACCCTTTGATCCAGCAATACCACTACTGGGTCTATGCCCTGAAGAGATCATGAAAAAGGGTCAAATCTTCACTTGTACAAAATGTTCATGGCAGCTCTGTTTATGGTAGCAAAGAACTAGAAACTGAGTAAATGTCCATCAATTGGTGAATGGCTGAACAAATTGTGGTATATGTATGTTATGGAACACTATTATTCTATTAGAAACCAAGAGGGCCAGGATTTCAGAGAAGCCTGGAAAGACTTGCATGAACTGATGTTGAGTGAGATGAGCAGAACCAGAAGAACATTGTGCACCCTAACAGCAACATGGGGGTGATGATCAACCTTAACAGACTTGCTCATTCCATCAATACAATAATCAGGGACAATTGTAGAGCACCTGAAATGGAGACTATCATCTCTACCCAGAGAAAGACCTGTGAAGTTTAAACAAAGACCAAAGTCTATTACCTTCAATTTTTTTAAAAAAAAAGAATCTTATGTACTATATAACTTTGCTAGCTCTAATATTTTATTTTCTCCTCAAAGATATGATTTCTCTCCCAACACATTCAATTTCAATCAATGTATAGCATGGAAACAATGTAACCACTATTAGATTGCCTTCTGTGGGGGGAGGGGGGGAAGAAAAATTGTAAAATTCAAAATCTTACAGAAAATGATAGGTAGAAAACACTAATGTATATGACTGGAAAACAAATAAAATATTAATAAAATAGAAAAAAAAATTGACAAAAAATGAGTCCTCAGAAAAATTGGTTGTAAAAATGGTTTCCCAATATAATGTATTCCTTTTAATCCTAGCTGCATTGGTTTTGTTTGTGTAAAGACTTTTAATTTAAATTTAATTAATTAATTAATTAATTAATTAAAAATAAAATAAAACAAAATAAATTAATAATTTAATTAATTTAAACTCTCCATTTTGTCTTTTATAGTATTCTCTATTTCTTCTTTGGTCATTAACTGCTTCTCTTTACATAGATCTGACAGATAACTATTCCTTGTATGTTCAATTATTTTCTGAGAAAGATTATTTAAGTATTTAATTTCTTCTTTTTTAACCTGGGCAGTTTATACTTTTGTAAATATTCATCCATTTCACTTAGTTTTGTCAAATTTATTGGCATATAGTTGGCAAAATATCTCTGAATTATTACTTTAATATATTCTTCATTGTTTGTGAATTCATCTTTTTCATTTTTGATACTAGTAATTTGGTTTTCTTCTTTCTTTTTTTAATAAAATTAATGAAAATTTTATCTATTTTATTAGTTTTAACTCCAACTCTTAGTTTTATTCATTAGTTCAATTGCTTTCTATTGATTTTTAGAATTTCTAATTTGGTATTTCCTTGAGATTTTTAATTTGTCCTTTCTCTAGATTTTCTAGTCATATTCCCAAATTATTGATCTCCTCTTTCTCTATTCTGTTCAGATGTTTAGAAATATAATATCTCCCCTAATAACAGCTTTGGCTGTGTCCACAAATTTTTATGTGTTGTCATTTTCTTGAATGAAGTTATTATTCCTATGATTTGTTGTTCCACTCATTCTTTAAACTTAGATTATTTAGTTTCCAATTAATTTTAGGTCTGTCTCTCCATGTCCCTTTATTTAATGTGATTTTTATTGCATCAGGATCTGAAAAGAATGCATTTAACATTTCTGCCTTTCTGCATTTTATTATGAGGTTTTTTAATGCTGTAATACACACTCAATTTTAAGTGTAGGTACCTTGTCCTGTAAACAAAAAAGTTATATTCCTTTCTATCCCCATTCGGTTTTCTCCAGAGATGTAGCATGCCTAACTTTAAATATTCTATTGACCTCCTTAACTTCCTTTTTTGTTTATTTTATAGTTAGATTTATCTAATTCTGAGAAAGGAAGGATGAGGTCTCCCACCAGTGAAGTTATGTTATCTATGTCTTTCTGTAACTCATTTAGCTTTTCCTCTAAGAATCTGGATGCTATACTGCTTGGTACGTACATGTTCAGTATTGAAATTGCTTAGTTTCTTTCCTTTTCCCTTTTAATGAGATCTATTTTTTCCAATTGCTTTGTTTGAGATACCCCATTTTTATGTCAGCTTAGGCATAATATATTCTGAATCAGCCTTTTATCTTTACTCCATGTGTATCTCTCTGTTTCACATGTGTTTCTTGTAAGCAGTTTATTGTAGAATTCTGGTTTTTAATCCACTTGGCATTATTGGAGAGTTCATCCCATTCACATTCCCAGTTATAATTACTAACTCTTTATTACCCTCCATGCTATCTCCCCTCTGGTTTGTGCTTTTTTTTCTTTCCCTTCCCCTTTCCCTCCCACCAATGTTTTGTTTCTGAATACTGCCTCCCCCACTCTGTCCCCACTTCTATCAGCTCCCCTCCCTTTTCTTCCTTCTTTTCCTTTTCCCCTTCTTCCTTAACTCCTTACTACTAGTCCCTCCTTTGCTTCCCCACTCTTCCCCTCCTAATACTTAAAGGGTAAGAATACAGATACCCACTATACAGCCAAATCCTGACTCCAAAGCTTCTACTCCCATAGCAGAGAATTCAGGTTAGTTCCCCATATCACCCTGCCATCCCTGCTCTGGGTCTCTTCTCTCCACCCTGGGCTCCCCCAGATTCCCCCTTGACAAACCTTCTGGATGAATTTTCACTTTGATCTTTGGGAGTTTCTGTCTATCACTTCAAAATCTGTTAAGAGGATTTATTACTATTGGTTCTGGGGAAAACTCAGGAGAGTTTAACATAAAACCTGCCACCATCTTATCCAGAAGAATTTATTCTTTTTTTCCAGGGATATGTAGAGCCAAGATTTTAACCCAAGTCATTTCTTGTCCTGAGTCACCTAAATTCAAATCTAGTGTGGTTTTCCCCACCTCACACTGCTTATTACTAGAGAGGCTAGTCAATCTTTCTATTACATATTTCGCATTTAAAGCCATCACTTCAATTCTGTGTATGTATTCATAATGAACAACTCAAAATAGGCTAATGGTTCAAACTCAGGATTGGAATGTAATAAAGTCAAAGATCATGTGAAGTTTAATACAAAATAAATTTGGCTTAATACAAGATTTTAAAAGCTTCAACCACTGATTCATGTATACTCAACTGTCTCCCTCCATCTTAGGCAAAGCAAAAATATGCATGTAGAAAAATTTGCTTAGCAGTGGGGATTCTACCAAACCTGAGGAGCCCCAGAAACTCAAAGCATGGACTCAGTATATTTAGGCAGTTTAAGAAGTTGTGCCAGTGGTATAAGCCATAAGGCCAATAATGAACTGGGGGTGGTTATTTTGATTCTCTAAATCAAAGGAAATCCACTTTCCTCACCCATTATACTTTTAGGGAGATTGAAATGGTAAAGAAGTAGTCCAAGACTGAGACCTGCCTAGTATAGAAGAAATAATCAAATCAGCAGACATTTATTAAATGCCAATATGCACCTAGTAAATATAAAAATGAAATAATTCCTGTCCTCAAGGAGCTTACATTCTACTGGAAAGTGATAAATACAATATGTTCATTGAAAAGTAAATGTAGACTGTGTGTGTGTGTGTGTCTGTGTGTCTGTGTGTCTGTGTGTCTGTGTGTATATCTATGCATAGTAAATGCACTATCATTTGAGCAGGAACTAATGGGGGTGCAATTACAGAAGATCAGCACAGTTATATGAATTATTTGGTTAATGCATCCCTGAATCCCTGCCCTGGGAACAGTGTCCTGCTGTAAAAATATGAAGCCAATGTCTCTAGTGGGTTACAAGAGTCAGGAAAACTATCTGCTAAGCATATGAACAAGACAGTTGCTCCAACACATCTCTGTCTCGTCATCTAGGTCTTTTTTGAACAGGGTGTATGGAATAGGAGATTTAGGAACAGAGAAAATATGCTTTAAGAATAGTGCAAGAGATCCTGAATCCATTTATCCTTGTGAAGCTTGTCCTGTGAGCCACCGCTTTCTCAGAGATGAGAAATTGGAATAGCCAAGTAAATTGTATTTCTGGGTTGTTCTTCCAGAAAGCATATCCAGGAATTCCTTGAAGTAAACTGTGTTCATGAAGATACAGCCAATTCTTTTCCAATCAAAGCTATAAGACTTTCTTAATTCTCTTCCATGAAGATTTCTCTGGTCCTACTAGGCAAAAGTTCTCTCTTACCTCTGGAATCTAACTGTAATAATCTCTGTCTCTCTTGCTGTGTTTTAGTATTCCTCCTTTAACTGTAGGAATTTGTTTACCTGTAATATCTCTTAAACTAAATAATAAGTTCTATTAGGGTTGAAAATTGTAGGGAGGGGAGGGACTGCTGAATCTGAAATATAAAAAAGATAAACTTCTGAAATAGGTTTTTTTGGGAATTTAATATTAGAAAGAAGTCATGTAGCTAATGGATTAACAAATTAGGAGAGATCCTAATTATTGGAGGTACCAATAAGGCTAAATAGATCATGGACAGGGAGGAAAGGAAAGAAGAGGAAAAGAGAAAAGAGGAGACAAGGGGAGAGGAGAGAGAAACAAAGTTTAAAATCGCAAATGCTATGGACCACTTCCAGTTTAGCCATGATAATTCATGATTACCATGGAGTAGATATAGAATTACATGTCTAATCAAAGAAGCAAAGAAATTATGAGTTTGAAAGACCCTATGAATTATCTTATTTCTGTTATGACTAAGTTTAATATGTCTACATATAGTAGAAAGACTTCTTGAGTTTGAACTTAGGAGATGTGAGTTCAAATTTGGTATATGGTCATATGCAAGTTACTTCACCTCTATGGTACTGTTTCTTCATCAGTAAAAGGAGGGATATGGACTCTAAAGTATCAAGCAAATTCTTGTCTTAAAATCTTGCAATCAAGTGATATAGTGGGTAGAGAGCACTGGACTTGAAATCAAAGAAAAACTTGAGTTCAAATCTTGCCTCAGATATTCATTTTTTAGTTGACCATGAGCAAGTCACTTGTCCATTGCTTGGGCAACTGGTTGACTCAGTGGAGTCAGGAAGACTCACATTCTCGAGTCTGAATCCAGCCTCAGAAACTAAATATATGATCCTAGGCAAGTCAATTAACCCTATTTACCTCAGTTTACTCATCTGTAAAATATACTGGACAAGAAAATGACAAACCACTCCAGTATCTTTGAATGAAATTTCTATGAAATGAAGTCACAAAAAATCAGACACAACTGAACAACTAAACAATAAGAAGTCTCTTAATCTCTCTAGGCCTCTGTTTTCTCATTTGTAAAATGAGGGAGTCCATCTCAATGGCCTCAAAAGTTGCTTCCAGCTCTATTGGTGTGATGTTCTAACACGGTTGTTCCCTCAAACCTCTAGTTTCACTTTCTCCAAGGTAGAAGAACCAGGACCCATGGAAAAACAATCACAGATCTCTATCTCTGTTAATTCTTTGATTTTTGGCAAAAACAGCTCTAACTCTCCACTCTTATTTTCTATCTTGACTTGTGAGAAATGATGCAAAAATCATAAAGGCAATCTGTTTTGTATCCAGTGGCAGATATGAGAATTGGAACAGTGCAAAAGCATGACAAGTGGTAGGGAGGCAATTTGGCCTGCCATGTTTTAATTTACAGGATTCATTTGTGGATTCCCTCAAAATAACCTTCCTGAGGAACCCGCAGAGAGGTGAGATATGGGAGAGGCAACAACAGCAGCATAATCCAAAAATATTCCCCAATGGGAATCAATGCCAACACATGCTGAAGGAAACTAGGACACAATCTTTGGGATTTAGTTCAGAGACAGAAAGACCTTTTATCCTATTCATATACAATTCTGTATAATCAGAACTTTTCAAGGATTTATATCTCTTTGAATTAGAATTAACCTGACCATTTGTTATTATTTTCAGTCATTTCAGGATTGTCTGACTCTTCATGACCCCATTTGGAATTTCTTTGGCAGAGATACTGGAGTGGTTTGCCATTTCCTCCTCCAGCTCATTTTATAGAAGAGGAAACTGAGGCAAACAGGGTTAAGTGACTTGCCCAGGGTCACACAGCTAGTATCTGAGGTTAGATTTGATTACATGAAGATAAGTCTTTCTGACTCCAGGTTCGGCACTTTTATCTAACTCACAACCCTAGCCTGGCCCCATTACCATTATTTCCCATCTACTCTGCACACATTTTATATGTGTGTTATTGTTTGCATTTTTATTCTCCCATTAGAATGAAATCTGCTTCAAGCAGGCTATCCTCAGTGCTTAACACAGTGTCTTGAATGAATACGTGCTTATGAAATGCTTGTTAATGGTGATAATGATGATATTCTATCACAATATTTTACTTCTTACTAGTTTTCTTAATGAGATTTGAATTTCCCTGGATCAGTGAAGAAACTCCCTCAATCCTAAATGCTCCTTGAGGAATTTCTTCTTCTTTTTTTTTTCAGTCTGACCTTAGTATTTTTCAGAAGTCAGTAGTCAAGAATCAAATAACTCAAGGCTACAAGAGAGGTACAATAATAAGGCCAATTTTATATTTGTATAGTTTTTCAAAGTTTTCAAGCTGCTTTTCTCACAACTGTTAGAAGGCAGATAATGCATTATTAACATTTTAATATTTTTTAATAAATGAAATTCTGCCTTCTCTCCCCACCACTATTTTTCCACCTCCTCACCAAGAAATAAAGAAATTCAAAATCCCTATAACAAATGTGTGTAGCAAAACAAAAGCATTAGCCATGACTAAAAATATATAACTCAAACTGTACTCTGAGCTGTTCACTTCTCTGTCTGGAGTCTGGGAGCATATTTCATCCTGAGTTTTGTGGATTTTTTTTAGTTATATTATTTAGAGTTTCTAAATCATTCAAAATATTTTGTCTTTATAAAGTTTTTATATGTGTTTTCTACTGGTTCTGCTCACTTTTTGCATCATTTCATACAAATCATCCCAGGTTCTTCCAGAATTAACCCATTAATCATTTTTCATTGAATACAAGTATCCTATCATATTAATATACCATAACTTATTCAATAGATCCTTAATTGATGGATATCCCCTCACTTTCCAAGTCTTTATCACAACAAAAAGAGTTGCTATAAATATTTTTGCACATGTGGGTCCTTTTCATCTTTTTTATTTAACTCCTAGACATATAGACCAAGTAGTAATATCACTTGAGTATGCACAATTTAAAAACTTTTAAGGCACGGTTTCACATTGCTTTCCAGAATGGCCAAACTGGTTCATAGCTCTGCCAATAATATATTAATGCTTATATTTCCCCTATAGCTCCTCCAGAGGCTGTAATTTTTACTTTTTTATCAACTTTGCCATTCTGATAAGTATCAAATGGAACCTCAGAGTTGATTAAATTATCATTTCTCTATCAATAAATTGGATAAAAGGAGTCAAACTCAAGTGGAAACAGATCTCTGTGAGCAAATTAACTTTATCTGTGTTGTATTTTTATTTATTTTTATTAAATATTTTCCAATAAGGGATGTGGGAAATCTGGGACGCTAATGCATTGTTGGTGGAACTGTGAACTCATCTAGCCTTTCTGGAGAGCAATGGAATTATGCCCAAAGGGCAATAAAATGTGTATATCCTTTGATCCAGCAATGCTACTACTGGGTCTATGCCCTGAAGAGATCATGAAAAAGGGTAAAAACATCCCTTGTACAAAAACATTCATAGCAACTCTATTTGTAGTGGCAACAAATTGGAAATTGAGTGAATGCCCATCAACTGGGGAATAGCTAAACAAACTGTGGTATATGTACATTATGGAACACTATTGTTATATTAGAAACCAGGAGGGATGGGAGTTCAGAGAAGCCTGGAAGGATTTGCATGAACTGATGCTGAGCCAGATGAGCAGAACAAGAAGAACACTGTACACCCTAATAGCAACATGGGGGTGATGATCAATCTTAATGGACTTGCTCATTTCATCAGTGCAACAATCAGGGACAATTTTGGTGTATCTGCAATGGCATATACTATCTTGTATACAGAGAAAGAATTGTGGAGTTTAAAGAAAGACCACCTTTAATTTTTGTAAAAAGTTATCTTATTATGTAATTTTAATATCTCTTATATTTTATTTTTTCCTTTAAGGATATGATTTCTCTCTCAACACATCCAATTTTGATCAATGTATAGCATGGAAACAATGTAAAAACTATCAGACTGTCTTCTATGGGGGTGAGAGGAGGAAGTGAGAGTGGGGGAAAAATTGTAAAATCCAAACAACCATGACAAAATAAATAAACATTTTTCAATAACATTTTAATCTAGTTGAGGCTGTAATTGGAGTTTTCCTGACTACTCCTTGTCTGAGTCCATGAATTAAAGACCTAGAACTTCTTTTCAGATAGCAAAGGTTATCTTAGATTTCTTTCCCTAAAACCTGTTTATTGTTATCTTTTGATTATTTATCAAATGAAGAATGGCTACTATTTTTGTGATTTTTAATCTCTAGATAGTTCTTGCCAAAATATCTGTGATTTGGGGGTTTATCAAATGCTAGGCTACTGTGCCTGTTTACCTCTGTATCTGATTCACTAGATCCACTGATTTACCTTTCTGTTTCTCAATAAGTACAAAATTGTTTTGATGCATATTGCCTTGAAGGAAGGACCTTCCCTTGTCATTCTTCTTTATAATTTCCCTTGAGAATCTTGACTTCACGTTACTCCAGATAAAGTTTGTTACAAATTTTACAACTCTATCAAGTAATCCTTTAGTAGTTTTATTAATGTGGAACTGAGTAAATAAATTAATTTAGGTAATATTTGTCTTTTTATTATATTTGCCTCATTCTACCCATGAGCAATTAATTTTTTCAAATTATTTAGCTCTCTGCATAAAAAGTATTTTGTAGTTGTAATTACATAGTCCCTATTTATATCTTGGTAAGTAGACTCTCAAGTACATTTTAATTTTTGAAGTAATTTTAAATAGAATTTTTTGTATCTATTCTGCTAGATGTTCCTCTAAGTAAATCATCATATAATCTGAAAAAAATTTCATTTTTTGTTCATGTTTATTACTTTATTTTTTATCTTATAAATAGGATTTTTATGTTAAATAATAATGGTGATAATGAACATCTTTGTTTTATCTCTGATCTTGTTGGAAAGACAATATTTATACTATTACAACTATTACTGGCTCTTGATTTTATATAGATACTATTTATCATATTAAGAAAATATCTATTTATTTTTGTTATATATATATATATATATATATATATATATTAAATAGGAATGGATATAGTACCTTCTCAAAAGACTTCCATGCCTCTATTACCATAGTCATGATATTTATTGGTCTTTGTAAAAAAGAAAAGAATCAAAAAGAAGGAAAATATAAAAATACAATGGACAAAATTTATAATTAACAGTCGGAACTTTAAAAATAAAAGAAATCAACACATCCATAAAACAAAAGAGGTTATGAGAATGGATTAAAAAAGCAGAATCCAAAATTTTGCTATTTACAAAGATATTTCCATAAAAATTAAATGTTTAAATAAGAACCTAGAACAAACTCTATTGATTTCAACTGAAGTCAAAAAGGAAAGGGTAGCAATCCTATTCCTCCATCATCTTGGTTAGTTTTGAAAGGGATTATTAAATACTTTATATACCAAGGCTCATACTCCAAATTTAGAGAGCCATTTTAGAATGTAAATTGACTGTTAATAGGGTATATACATATTCACATATATGTACATACATTTCTATATGTCCACCAAAGGACTACAATAAGAATTGTGGTAAACTTTTGTGAAATATCAAAATGCATCAATCAAAATCAGTCAAGAAGGGAAGAATGAGGGTGGCTAGATGGCACAGTGGATAGAGCACTGACCCTGGAGTCAGAAGTACCTGAGTTCAAATCTAGCCTCAGACACTTAATAATTACCTAGCTGTGTGGCCTTGGGCAAGCCACTTCACCTCATTGCCTTGCAAAAAAAAAAACTATTAAAAATAAAATAAAAAAAGAAGGGAAGAATGGTGCAATAGATTTCACAGTGTACTTTTTGAAATTTTTGTGTATCTTATATACACAATGAGTTGGGTATATATATATATACATCTATATATGTGTGTGTGTGTGTGTGTGTGTGTGTGTGTGTGTACTTTTGTGTGTCCACATATAAGGGATTATTTATTTTTTATTTTTTATTTTTTATTTTTAACAGGGCACTTAAAAAGTGGGTCTATGATTCTATTGTTATAGGGTGCTTCCGAGTAAGGACAGTCCAATTATCAGTGCAGGTTAGCTCTCAGCAACTTGTCTTAGAGAACTGCTTAAAACAATAAGAGTTTAAGTGACTGGCCAATGGTCAAATAGCCACAGTATGTCAAAGTTGACACTTAAACTCATATCTTCCCAGTATCAAAGCTGACTCTCTATATTCTTTGTTTCAATTTTAAGTGAAGAAACTGAGTTTTAATGACTTGTCTGTAGTCAAACAACTAGGAAGTATAAATGATGGGACTTAACCCCACATCTTAACTCCACATACAATTTGAAATATTCAAATAAATAGCAAATATGGGATTGGAAAGAGATTAGAACTTTTATATGAAGAGCTAAGAATCATCTTCATAGAGATTATTATTAAATCCATGGGCAATGACAAATACACCAAGACTGTATATAGAGAGAAAAGAAGAAAGCCCAGGGCAAAGTCTTGAGTTATACTCTCAGTTAGGGGATGTGACATAGATGATAATCCAACAAAAACAACAAAAGAATTTAGGAGTTGTCAGAAAGGTAGGTGAAGAAACAGAAGGTAGAGAACCAGAGAGATAAGAGAGTATTTAAGATAAAATATAAAAGTTTGATTAATAGTGTCAAATGCAGCAGAAAAAGCAATACGCCTGAGGATTAAGAAAAGCCCATCAGATCTGACCATTAAAAGAATGTAGATGATGGATCTTTTGGAGAAAACGGTTTCATTTGAATGGCTTTAGAATACAGATTGTCATAGAATTTCAAAGAAAGTGAAAGGAAAGGAAATTAAGGCAACAAGTACAAATGTCTTTTCTCCATCATTCTATATAATTTGTATTATACATCCTACTTCTTGCCTCTTACCTATCCCCTGCTAGATCTTCTTGATAGCTTCCAGGCAAACAGGATTGCAAGTAGGAAAGTAGTTCCCAGAAGCATCTGACATTTTCTCCCTTAGCTACCTGCCTTCATCTCTTTCAAAATCATGTCATCACTGTGGCACCAATTACTTCCTGTAACAAGATGATGCTATTTCTACGAAACTTTAATAGAAAATCTTTTGGGAAAGAAAATATGGCCTCTAAATTAGCTTTCTGAGTTTTAGTCTCATCTACCATTGCAAGACGTTTTTCAGTGGTGACCTAGAGTCTCTTTGGACTTTAGGAAGATTGATTCATATACCTTCCCTTAGATAATTCCCTGAGCAATATTCTTACACACACATACACACACACACACACACACACACACACACACACACACACACACACACTCACACACTCACTCATATAAAACAAACACAATTTCATAATTTCTTCAATGAAGAAAGCTTTGATTTCTGTAATGGAAGACCTAGGTTTAAATTCCTGCTCTCTTACTTTCCAGTTATTTCACTTTGGACAAGTTATTTAGCAATTTTTAATTTATATTTTTCACACTTAAGAAATTAAACAACCATTTCTATGATATAGTAGAATACAATTCTATAATATAGTAAAATAGAATAAACACAAATCTATTATATATAACTTGCTATTCCTTTTAAATATATAATAAAATTATGTAACTCTTTTTGTCCCTTCCTCCCCTACCCTTCCCACCCTAGAGAGGACAACTATTAGCCATTTTTATAACACTGTTCTATACATGCTTCTGTATATTATTTATGTTTCTTGGTACAGATAATGACTTCATAGGTTCTTTGTCCTTAATTTGGGTATTTATAATTGTAAAAATTACTTTGATGTACAGAACTAAAACAATATTGCTGTTAAAATTTTTTTTAGTTCTGTACATTTTGTTCTTCATAATTTTGGACAAGCCTTTTCAAAGATCATTGAGTTCATTATCCCTCATAGCAGTATTTCACCAGGATTATATACATTGACTTGTTTAGCTTTCCACCAATTGATGAACATCCCTGCAATTTTCATTTCTTTATCACCACAAAGAGAGCAGTTTAAAACATTTTAGAATATATTGGTTATTTTTCTTTTTCCCTAATCATCTTGGGAAACAGACCTAATAGTAGTTGTTGTTCTCCTTCATTCTCAAAGAAGATCATGGTATCAGAAAGGTGATGCCATGGCTTGCAGGTGAATTGTATTTAAGTGAGAAAGGTTGTACAAAGTCACCAGCCTCATTCTCTCTCTAGAGCCAACTGGGTTCAGATTATGATGACTGGAAATGGCCATACATGCAGTGGGATATCTTGGTCTTTTTTATGTTAAGGTCTTTTCCAGGTCTCAGTTTGATTGAAGCAATACCCTTTCATAGTGGTATTGCTGGGTCAAGAGGTATAAGAAGTTTAACTCTTCGGGCATAATTCATGATTACTCCCCAAAATATTAGGCTCAGTTCACAGTTCCACCAACAGTGAAGTGGGGTCCCAATCGTTCCACATCCCCTCCAACATTTGCCACTTTCCCTGTCAATCATTTTAGACAATCTGAGAGGTAGAAAATGTTATCTCAAAGTTGTTTTAATTTGCATTTCTCCAATCAATATTTATCTAGAGCATTTTTTTCATATGACTGTAAATTGCTTTGATTTCTCCATCAGAAAACTGCCTGTTCATATCCTTTTGTCATTTATGGGGAATAAATGACCAGTATTCTTATAGATTTGACAAAATTCTTTATATATGTCAAATTTGAAACCTTTATCTGAGAAGCTGTCTATAAAACATTGTCCCCAATTTTCTGCTTTTTTCTGCTCTTGACTGTCACATTATTTTTATTTGAACAAAGCATTGTTAATTAATGTGATCAAAACTATCCATTTTATGCCTCTTGTTGCTCTCTTTTGTTTATTCATAATTGTTTGCCTGTCTATAAGTCTGTTAGATATGTTCCATGTTCTTCAAATTTTCTTGTAGTATCTCTCTTTATATCTGAATCATGTATGGCAGGTAGGCAGAGCAGGGGATAGAGCATTGGCCTTGGAATCAGGAGGATGGGAGTTCAAACCCAGCCTCAGACAATTGATACTAACTAGCTGTGTGACCTTGGACAAGTCACTTAATCCTGATTGCCCCACATCCAGAGCCAGCTCCAGTCATCCTGATTCATATCTGGCCACTGGATCCAGTTGACTGGAAGAGAAAGTGAGACTGGTGACAGCACAGCATCCCCTCAATCAAATCCAATTCATTTTCTTGTCATGGCATCACCTCCCTGATGGGGTCTTCTTCGAGAAAGAAAGACTAACATTATAATTAGTGGCACCTTTTTTGAAATCAATTCAAAATTAGACAAATAAAATTATTAAAATGTTCATTCCTTTTATCCAAAGAAGTCCATTATTAGACACCCCTAAAGAGGCCACTGTTGATAAGAAAGTCTCTATATAAGATAAAACATTTATATCAGCATTTTTGGTGATAACAAAGATTTAGAAAAAAATAGATGCTCATCAGTTGGTAAATGGCTAAAGAAAGTGTAGTACATAAATGTGATAGAAAATTACAATGCTATAAAAATTATGTACATGATAAAAACAGAGAAATATGGAAATCTACACATAAAGTTATGCAAAGAGAAAAGTCCAAGGATTACAATGTAAACAGAAAGAACTACCACAAAGAAACTGAAAAGTGAATATGGAAAAATTATAAAAAAACAAGGATAACTCAAAAGAAGAAGTGTGAGAAAACATCCTTACCCCACTCCTTGCAGTGGTGGGTGGTCTACTACTGTTGTATGTTGAAAATATTTTAAAACTATAATGATGATTGATAACTTATGCTGACTTTTTTCCTCATTTCTTTCTTTTGTATTCTTGGAAATTTGTTATTTGTTATATAGGATGTTATATTGTATGACCTTCTGGAAAGAGGAGAGGGATGCTAGGAGAAATTATGGTGATATAAAAAGATCTCAATAAAATTTATTTAAAATGTTTTTAAATACACATGGAGTGTACAGAAAAAATAATATCACTCCAACTGGTACGAGGTGTTTGAAATGTATGATTGGTCTATTTTAATCATTGAGCAATGTATTTTAATAGAACTAGACTTGTGATTTCTTAAGAAATTGATTTTGAATTAAAATTAGTTTCATAAGAGATTGTTCAGCTAAGTGAATTAAAGACATTAATTTTTATATCAAAATTTGGTTATAGGACAAATTATTGGTGAATTAAAATCTTGGTGATTCTATATAGCAAGAAGACAAAGTTTCTTCTGTGTTTGGCCAATTGTTTTTTAAAGCTTAATTGCCCCATTTGTGTCTATAAATGTTGCAATCAGTGCTAGTTCCATCATTGTAGAAAGTCTGAAACCTCCCAGGCTAACTTCTTAAAGGACATAATACTTGTTTGGAAGTTTAAATTCTATCATATTTGTATATAAATGCACGAAGAGTGAAAAGTAGCAAAGCAAACTTGGAACAAAGAATTGTCAATGCCCACAATCCTATGAAAAAGATATCCCATGTCACAGAGGGGAAATCTGAAAAATAAAGAGTCTTAGTTTCTTGTCTAAGGTCATACAATTAGCAAGTAGTGGAATCCAGACTAAGATCCATCTCTTAATTCCAATTCCAGATTTTAGAACTTTATATATACATATATATATATATGTATATATGTATGTATATATAACCACTGATACCAAGTCACTTAAATATTCATTATATAAAAGAAAATGTTAAATTCCATGACCAAACTAAAACCTAGAAATGTGGTTGTCTGTCATTACTTACGTTCTGTTTACTGCATTAATGAAGGCTTAAAGATTTCTGATGAGGGAGCAAGGGGTTATACCCCAATCCATATGCAAAGAACCCTGTAAAATAATAATCAAAAATTGGGTGGACCATCTCTTGGGACAGAGAGAGCAATAGTGAGTTCCAGATTCAAATTTTTACTACTGCTATATAACCAGTTAAACATGGTGCAATGAAAGGGGTGCTGAACTTCAAAGAAGTTTAATCTAGATTTAAGTCTTTCCCCACTCTTTAACTTGGTCTGATTAACTTTTATGAGATTCAGTTTTTCTCAATTTTAAAATGAATATAACACTATCAGAAAGAATCCAGAAAACATTGCTAAAAATTCCAAGTCTTGAGTCTGAAACTGAAGACTTTTTTCATCACTACTTCCATTAGAAGGTGAAAGCTTCAGAAGAAGGAGCTCTACTGGGGAAGCGAACAATTGCTTAAGAAAAATGGTGCTTCTGAAAGGGATTTAGATATCTGAATCACAACTTAAAATATGGGATTAGTGGTCTCCTGGCCAAGGATGGAGTGTCTCTAATATAGATTAATAAGAATGGTTACCTTCTGTCTTATACATCTATTCAAAAGAGATTTAAATGCAAAACAAATAAGTAACGGGGAAAATGTCTGTCTGTGTTTGCTATAATAGAAAAGGGCATTTGAATTGCAGTCAGGTAGATCTAGATTTGAATCTTGTCTCTGAGACTTACAAATTTAATGACTATGGCCAAGTCAAGTGATCTCTTTGCATCTCAGTTTTTAAATACATAAAATGGGGGAAACCATACTATGTAGAATTAGCTCATATATAAATGTATTATATAATAAAAGCAGTATAGAAATGTTTCATGTTGTCATATTTTCCAAGCTAAAAACTTTGGGTGGTAGTTGTAGCAGAGCAAGGATAATAGTTGTAGATATATCCAGAAATTCTCTGAAAAGAGAAAAATTGAAGGAGGTAGCAAAAAAAACTGTAAGTTAAGATGTCTATTGTGAAATGTACAAAGTAAAAATAGCACAAAATATGAACTAAAGATCCTAGTTCCAGGAAGCAAATCACTGATAATTGGTGATAGGAGATTCAATAAATCATGGTTATAGCTACGTAAACCTTATGTTTGTTACACCAACAGAAAGAAGTCAGAATTTCTCAAAACTTATTTCTGGATTTTCTTTCTATCAAAGAAAATTTTCTTTAGATTGAAAGTAAAGAATGAAAATAGTTAGAAGTAATTGTTATTCACCATCACTTGTGAGAGAGTAGGAGAAGACCTACCTACTTTTGATGATTAGATCCATTTAAACCATATGCTGGGTTACTGAAAGAACTGGCCCTTTGTGAGTAGTGAGCCATTATCAGTGAGTTTTGAAAGATGATGGATTATAGAAGTAATATAGCATTGGAGATGTAAGTGTAGATGCTATCCTAATTGTTTTCAAGAATGAGAGATTATTGACCTTGACTTTAATTCTAAGTTAATAGCATCAAGAAAAGAAAGTAGCAATTATAGTTATTTCTGAAAATCATCAAGATCAAAGCAAATTAATTTCATTTCAGTTTTTGACCTGGTTAGATGGGAAATGCTAAAAGTAGAATTTACCCAGATCTTAGCAAAGTATTTAACTAAATCTTTCATAGCATTCTTGTGGAAAAGATAAAAAAATGCATCCTTGATAATTAGTACAATCAGTTGGATAGCACCAAACTCAGAGAATTCAGTTTGACATCAAAAGGAATAAAATCTTCAAAGAATGCTTTATGGATATCTGTTGGCCAGAATTTTGATCAGATTTTTAGATGGTACAACATTGCAAAGGACAGCTGACATTTATGGAATGACAGAATCAGGACAGGAAAAGATCTTGACTAACTAGAACATTAAGAAGACATTTAGTAGGTAAATCTGACCATTGTATCAACTTTACATGTTCGTTAGGGGAGATGTGGCTAAACAGCAAGAGATCAGATTAGATGCATGGCCTAAATACAAAACCACATTTAAAAATTGAGTAAAATGAGAGGAGCCACTTTTTATAACTAAAGCTAACGGAAAATTTCCCTTTCAAGAAATTCCTAACCCTAAATAGAGGAAATCAAAAAAATCAAAATGAATAATCTGCTATATGTTTGGACCTATGATTTCACTGATATAGAGAGATTCTAGGAAAGGAAGCTGACCTGTCAGTGCCAGTCAGCAATTTCTCTGAAATTTATAATATTAGAAAGTTGGCTAGAGATGAGGTGTTGAATGCCAGAGGTAGTACTTACCTATACAGTCCAAGCAAATTAAAATGTAATTGGAAAATGCTTAACAAAATAAAAATATAATAGAATGTAGATTATGTCAATTTGTGGTTTTCTAGATAAGTATGTGACTGGGAGGAATCTATTACTATTTGAGTTCAGTGGCACTGGTGAGATATTAAGTGACTTGGACAGAGTCAAATATCCAGAACTTATCAGAAATGGAACTTGAACCCACATCTTCCTAACTCTGAGGCCATGTCTCTAACCACTACAACACACAGTTTAAATAAAAATCAAGTTTTCATACTAGCAAAATTAACAGAGACAGAAAAAGAGAGATTGTCAAGTGGAAATAAATGTTTGCATCAAATATCAATGACAAAAGTCTGATATTTAAGAAATCTAGACCTATCTCTGCAATATAATAAGCATCTTGCCATTTTCTATGTCTTACAATTGATCTGATTCTGGGGAATAGTCTGTTATCATTGCTACTGGAAAGACTCTATTCAAGAACCCAGTGGAATTTCACACCATAATTCCTTTCTGCTTCCTACTTTCACATCTGTCTTATTTCCCCTATTAAGCTATAAGCTTATCAATGTAAGGGCTATCTCATTATCTCATTTGTATCCTAGCACAATGTCTGGCACAGTAGGCATTTAATGATTGCTTTTTCATTCATTGAGAGATTCTTAGGAAATTAACAAAAATATCTAACAAGAACCTTTCCTCCAAAATATAAAAAGCAAAGGATTATTTCAAAACAATTTTCAAGGGAAGGAATAGAATCTGCAAATGGTTATCTGGAAACATACTCCAGATCACTAATTGTAAGAAAACTACAGATATAAGCAATTCACAAACAGCAAACTTAACAAAAATTAGAATGGCAGACATTGGAAGACTTATAGAAATACAGATACAACATATAATTGGAAAAAATAAAATAAAATTTTTAAACAATAAAAAATATTTTAATTATAAAAAAGAATTGTTTAACTACTTCCCACTTACTGGCAAAGCAGGATAATTTGGAACTATGAAAAAAGAAAAACTAAACTGTCCTGATCCTTTGACCAAGCTATCTTATATGTATACACACACACACACACACACACATATATATTTATGATATATTGAACAATATATACCAAAATATTCTCAATATTATTTGTATTAGCAAGACACAAGAAACAAAGTATATGGAATAGTAAAAAAATACAATATGTGAATGTTATGCAGTATTATTGTTCTTTAAGAAATTATGACTAAGAAACTCAGAGTAACAAAAGAAATGTTTAAATTAATGTAAAATAAGTAAAATTAAAAATGTAGAAACTAAGTAAAACAATGGAAATGAAAAGTTCTGAGGAAATGAAAAATCAGTGGTGGTTCTGGGGCATAAATAATGAATACACTATTCTACCTATAGCAGAGCAGTGGATGACTGCTTGGACAGAGATGTATATAAGTACAGATAGATATACATATAGTTCATCAGATGTGGTCACTGTAGGTAAATGTACTGGATGTTTTCTGGTTAATTTTTCCTTTTCATCTAAGAGAGGATTCAATTGTGGGAGTGGAGGAAGTTTCAGCATTCTTTTCTTCCAGAAAATGACTGTGATATAAAGACAATAGGTATTCAAAAAAATTTTAAAGAAAAATACAAAAAGTTGAATGCTTTAGTGTTATACATTTAATATAAGCCATTGGTATAATACCAAAGCCAAAAAAAGTTAAATGCAGTCTTAGCCTGCATTAGGAGAGGTATAATTAGGAGAGACAGCTAAGAGGCATCATAGAGAGGAATTGAGCATTTATTAAGTACCTTCCACATGCCATGCCAAATATCTTCTCAATTTACCCCCTGTAAGGTAGATGCTACTATTTTAATCATAGAGGAAACTAAGACAGATAGAGATCTAAGTTGCTTGACCAGGATCACAAGGCCAGTGCCTGAGGCTGGATTTGAACTCAAGTCTTTTTGACTCCAGGACCAGTGGTCTATTCAATGAGCCACCTACCTCCCAGTATCTAAATATCTAAGCAGATGACAATGTGTCATAGAACAGATTCTTGCTGGTAGATAGATTAATATAGTTCACTGGTCTTCAAATCCATTATAATTATAATTGTAAATAATAATCCACATAATTATAATTATGTGACCTTGGACAACTTCCCACACACACACACACACTTCGAACATCAGAGTGTGTGTGTGTGTATAAATATGTATGTATATATTTTATATATATACATATATGTAGTATATATATGTATTTCTATCTAGTACATATATAATGTAGAATGAAAAGAATAATGCATGTATCCATTGACTTAAAGGGTAAATGAAATCATGTATTGTGAAAGTGCTTTGTGACTATTTAACACCATAAAAAAGTGAATGACCATCACACACACACACACCCCAGTGACATCTGAGAATCCCCTAAGCATACAGACACAAATAAAGGACTGGGACCATGGACTATGATGTATCTCCAAAGCTGATCCGATAACTCATTACTCTGGGACTTCCCTTTCCTCCTGTTATCATTCAATCCTGCAGGGGAGATGAACTTATAAGGCATAGGCAGAGGTAAAGAGGATCTCATTGCGATACACAGAAAATGTCACAGACTTCATTTTGAGTGATGCATAGGGAAGTTTTGCTCACACTGACAGAAATGAGAAGAGAACACAAAACTAATGTGATCAAACACTTCCATAAGCTCCAGAAGTCCAGGGTTCTTGCTTATGGGATTGGATTGCAGCCTAATAGGTTCTCTTACTGTGGTGGATTTGAATTGCTACTAAGCGATGGAATATTTGCCCTGAAGCCAAGTGATTATAGTGATAGAGGGGTCTTAGGGGAGATGATCCTGGGACAATGATGGAGTAGATCAGAACACTTTCAGTTCTCCAGAGTTTCTGCACACACACACACACACACACACACACACACACACACACACACACACAAACACACTAGAGCATTACTCCAGAGCAGCAGAAATTTTGTCCTCCTAAGATAATACGAGAAGAATGAATGCAAGCAAGTCCCACTCTCCAGAGGTGGAGGTTTGACCTGAATGAAGTGCAGACACCACCCAGTAGACCCTGCAGAATCAACAAACAACAAATCCTGCAGGTAGATGGACTGAGAGGCAACCTCAGCCTTAGAAACTTTTGTCTTGAAGATGACATGAGGATCTAAGAAAACTGAAGGATTCTCCACTGTTGTGAAACACCAAATACAACTGTGCTGACAATATGCATCCCGCACTGTCGCTACCAGGTAAAGGAACTAGCATACACCCAATGCGTGCAGTGGTGAGGGGAAGGAAACCTGTTGACTGTGAGCACTTTCAGGAGAGCAGAATTCCTGGTTTCAATTTCAAGGCATAGAAGACAGTCGGAGGGGCCATAGGGAGCACAATCATTTTGAACAGTATAGCTGAGACTTGGTTTAGGAGTGGAGAGGAGAGTCCAAGTTGAGTCCCTGAGTTGGACCTCAGAAAATAACAGTAAGAAGACCCTGAAGATTGGAGCATTATTTCCTTTATGCAGGCCTACCACTGATTAAAATAATAACTGTTAAAAATCTAAAATACAACCAAAAATAAGTAAATAAAAATGAATAAGCAAAGGAGGAAAAATATGATTGTTTCTATGGGGATAGAGAAGATCTGGATTCATATTTAGTGGAAGATAATGGAACTTTAAAAGTCCCTTTTTTCAATGCAAAAATGTCAAATGGTCCCATACATTGAGAGAACTTTAAAAAAGACTAAAAATCAAAAAAAGGACCAAGGAAAAAACAGAAAAAATAAGAACAATCCAAAAAAAATTATGAAAAAATAGAAATAGAGAATCAAAATTTAAAGGAAGAAAATAATTCCTTCAAAACTAGAATTGGGCAAAGGGGAACTAATGACTTTCTAAGAAACCAAGAAATGAAAGAAAAAAAATAAAAGAGAAAGTGAAACATCTCACCAGAAAAACAATTGATCTGTGGGCAGCTCAGTGGCACAGTGGATAGAGCTCAGACCCTGAAGTCAGGAGGACCTGAGTTCAAATCTGACCTCAGACACTTAATAATAACCTAGCTGTGTGACCTTGGGCAAGTCACCTAGACCCATTTCTAGGCCAAAAAAGAGAGATAGAAAAACAATTTGGTGAAGAGATCAAAGAGAAATAATATAAGATTAGTCAATCTATCTGAAAATTGCAATTTAAGAAAAAGAATCTTGATACAATCATGGAAAATTGCCTTGAAGTTCTAGAACAAGAATACAAAGTAGAAATAGAGAAAAGCCCACTGATAACCATCTGAAAAAGATCCCAGAAGGGAGTCGAAGCTCCCAATTTAAGGAGAAAATATTGGAAGTAACAAGAAAAACAATTTAAATATCATGGAGCTACAATCAGGATTACGTAAGACCTAGCAGCTGCTATACTGAGGCACTATAGGTCTTGTCATACTATATTCCATAGATCAAAAGAGCTAGGGTTACAACCAAAGGTAACTTAGTTAACCAGTACTGAATTTTAAAAAGGCACATTTAACAAACTCAAATACTTTCAGATATTGATGATAAACCCCCCCAGAATTTAAGGGGAAAATTAGCACATAATATCCAGGAGAAATATAAGGTAAACACTAAAGACCAATTATAAGGGACTCAATAATATCAGATAATTTATTTTGTACATGTGAAAACATTAGCAGTACTTTTATCATTGTCATTATTTTGGGGATGGTTTGAAAGAAAGGTGTGGGCTGATCTGAGTATGATAGGGTGATTCTAAAAAAACTGAATTGTAGAGACAGATAAAAGAGATTAATTATCTCATACATATGAGGCATAAAAGGAAAAATTGATACAGAAGAAACCAGGGTGGGAAAGGAGGGTTGGTTCTGCAACCTTACTGTCATCAGGAATGCATTAAAGCGGGAACAACATATACATCTAGAAAGATAAAAGTCTTCTACATTCAGAAAGAAATGAAAGGAGGAGGGAATAGTGAGGAGAGGATAAGGTAGGGACTCAGAGTGGTGAGTAGGTTAAGGCACAGAAGAACAAGATATCAGAAAGAAGCAAATGAGAGGAGTGAGGAAGACTAGGGTAAGAAGGATGTGAAGGAAAACTAGGAAAAAGGAAAATATACAAGGAATTATAAATTAGAATATGAATAGGACAAATTTATCCATGAAACGGGATTGAATAACAGCTTAAAATTCTTAATTCAACAATAATTTGTTTCAGAAAATATTAAAAGGAGACATGACACAAAGATAAAAATCAAGTGCAGGAGTAAAATTTCATATGCAAAAAAGTAGGGTTAATAATCATGATCTCAAAATAAAAGTTAAGATAGATTTAATCAAAAGTGAAAAATAGAGAAACTACACTCTTTTTCTGCAATTCAATATTGCTTTTAGACAACTTTAAAATACCTAAACTGTTTAAAATACCTAAATGTATATCTGCAAAACAGGCATAGGAACAATACAAACAATACATAACAGACTTTTTAATATAAATCGGCTCCAATCTAAATAGCTGAAATAATATTTATTGTTTGTGGGTAAGGAAAAGCAATATGATTTTAAATGATAATTTTTACATAATTAATCTATTTATTCAATGTCATTCCAATTGAATTATTAAAAATTACTTTACTGAGAAAAATAATAACAGCTTATTTGGAAGAACAAAAGATCAGTAACTTCAAAAAAATCAGTGGAAAAGGTATCAATGAAGTAGATTCAGCAGTTAAACTATATTATGAGATGAGAGCATTGTTGAAGTATAAAAAATATAATTGAAATTATTTTTAATTAAAGTTTTCTTGTTGAAATAAAACCTTCGTAGCCAAGAATAGAAGGAATGCAGAAAATTGGTCAGAAAATTCCATTGACTATCTCTCAAAAGATTGTGATTGGGTTGTAATATTGCTGAGGTGCCAAGAAATGATGAGCTGATTGATATAGAAAAACATGGAAAGGCTTGGACTTATGAAGGAAGATGTTATCTACCTTTAGAGAAACAGATTCTAGGAGCAAATAAGTATAGCAAGACCTTACGTATATGTATATGAGTTTATTTGTTTATATATGTGTATGTATATAGATTTGTAACCTTCTTTAGTGTGGGAGGGAAAAGGAGTGCATAGCGGAAAACAAAAGAAAGCCAATAAGAAGCAAAGAAAAGCTGAGATTTTGAAAACAGTGTATAGTAGATTTGCTTGAAATGGAAATTTATTGCTTTCTATTGAGTCCTCTTTTATGTTCTGCTGTGTACATGGGAATGTTTTTCTCTTCTCATTTTGTATTTAAGTTTAAAATAATTATTTTTGTATTTCAATTCCAGTTGTGTGTGTGTGTGTGTGTGTGTGTGTGTGCAATATTAGTGCTAGGGATAAATGCATTGTTTATTATTGCACATTTTATTCTTGAGGATACCATAAAAGACAATGAAAACAGACAGGACAAACAAATTCCCAGGGTGACAAGTACATAGAACTTCAAATACAATTTCTGACAACCTATAGATGAATCAGAGCCACATGAGAATCAAAGTGCTTAAAGGCTGTGGGTGAATGATATTCTGTAACACAGATCAGAGACCCTAAGTGGGTATGAGGACATATTTAGTATGGTTTATGGAAAAAAGAATTAGGGCATCCTGGGAAAGCCTGGGGAAGATCCTAAACATCTCTCTAAAATTAAATAGATTCATCTACTAAAATTCTGAGTGACTCCCAATAACTTCCTATTTTTTGTACTTTAAACAATAAGATCTAATGATTTCCAATAAATGATAAAATTTTAATTATGATTATTTCTTAAGTTTTTTTAAAATGCTCTTTCTCTATATTCAAAGTCTTGTCAGCATGGCTGAAAAATATATCCATTTAAAATCCAGTGGATGATGTATGTGGCTGATCAAGCATGAAGAAATATTTGAAAGGAATTTCAGAATCATAAAAGGAGGTTAGAAGAAGAAAAGCATTTTGATTAAGATTCACACACCTGGTTCCAGCATAGAAATGATTTGATTAACACCCACAGAAAATCTTAGAAGGTGTTTCTTTAAACTGGTATAATAGTGACCCAATGAATGTATGCACACATGTCTCTGGAACCTTTTGGCAGAATTTCTCTTTTGGAAATGATAGCTGAACCAAATACTTTAGAGGAAAATGTAAAATAGAGTTTTACAAAGAAAATAACCATGAACAGTGGAACAAAGGACACGATAAGGAAGACATGATAAGGGAAAGGGCTAGGAACATCAAACTTAAAAGAATATCTCATATATATATAAGTATATATACATATATATATATATGGAGAGAGAGAGAGAGAGAGAGAGAGAGAGAGAGAGAGAGAGAGAGAGAGAGAGAGAGAGTTGTTAAACATTTTCCAGTACACTTCTGGTATTTAGGAAGGCTAAGATTCCTTTCCCTGCTTCTGATTTTCCTGGATGTCATTAAACTGAGACTTTACCACTTACCCAATGAGTTCTCTTTGAAACATTTTCACCACTTTCCAGACTTAAAGGTTGATATTTTGCCATTTTAAAGGTCAAAACAATTATATAAAAATAAGGAAATGGAACTACCTTTATAAAACTAAAACAGAATCATATTTTTGATTTTAAATAGATCATTTGTTTCTACTTCATTCTAATTTTTAAGTGACTCTACACTTAAGGATATGACCTCAACCATGGAACTATTAAATGTCATAAAACCATTCCAATACCATGAAACTATTAGACATAAAAGCTGGTGAAATTTCCTTTTCACAAAAGCATGACTAATAATTGCTTATACTCATGTAGCACTTTCTGGTGGCAAAATTCTTTATTCACACTTGCATCTCATCTGAATCTCACAATGTGAGATTATTAGTGTATGTCTTCTACCTTCAACAAACTCTAATTGATTGGAATGGATAGTGCCTCCATTTATAAAATGTGCCATCTTTTTACAGCCTCTAGCAAGGGGTTTTCAAGGATAACTGTGGCCAAAACAAAATGTCATTTTTCTGTGGTCATAATGTGTGTGTGTCTTTCTATATTTAGCTAGATTGGTCCACAGAGGAACTACACAATATAGCCAGTAAAGATGCATGTTTGACTGGGGGGGGGGGAGGGGGCAATTGGCAATGAACTTACTTGAATCACACTATTCTACTTTGTTTTATAGATATGAATGTTTCATAACACCAAATAGAGGCCACTAGATTTTGCAGTGCATAAAGTACTGAGTCTGCAGTCCCAGAGTCCTCAGCTTTCTATACTTATTAGCTATTTGACTCCAATTATATTATTTATTTTCTGTCTATCCTTAACTGTAAAAATGGGGATAATCAGTGACTTCTTCCCAGAACTTCTGAGAGAATCAAATAAATTATTTTAAAAGTACTTGGCTTAATAAATGTTTGTTCCCTCCTTCCCATGATAGCTACATATATGTTTCCTTGAGGGGAAGGATATTTTATTATCATGATCTTTTCCTCAGAAGTTCCCACAATATCTTGTACATTATGTGTAACTGACCTTTGAAAAGTTTCTAAGAAATGTAGATAATTATACTTGTATTACTGATCTTGCAGGGTGATTGTGAGGAAAATATTTTGTAACATGTAAAACACTATGTTTGAAATATTCCTTTATTGTTATTTTTATTATTAAAAAGATATTTAAATTATTAATTGAATTGGTTTGTTATATATCTGGCTGGTGAAAGAGGAAAAATTCAAATTCAGAACTTCTGATTTTTAATCTGGTGTTTTTTCCGTGATATTTTGAAATCTTCTTTTTGTCTTATAATGCAACCAATAAGAAAATGAGATTTAGTAACCCTTCTTTGAAATTTTTGTTAGTAATGCATTAATTTTGCATTTTGCACTAATTCAAGATGTAAAACTTTTAAATGGCAATTATTTTTTCTTTCCGTAATGTACAAATTTATAGAATAGTATATTCATTTTTCAAAAACAAATGAAAATTTTTATCTGTCAGGCAAAAAAACTAAACTGGCAGAGAGACATAGGTCTTTAAAAGATATAATGGAAAATAGATTGAGATATTATATATATATATATTATACTTATATATGTATATTATGTAATAATATATTTGTATATATTGACTATGTATATATATATATTCAAATCTTTTAAAATTTCTATTTAAAAACTACTTTGTTATAAAATATTCCACATAGAATTGACTGAAACTAAGACACAATCATTTGTTCAGTAAAGAGGATATTTAAAAATTACCTTATCATGCAACACATTGCTATCTATTGACAACCTTTCTCATTATTTAATTTTTTTAAGGAAGTAGAGTACAGGAATTAATAACCTAGTAAGAAATTGTCTCCCACACATTAGGGAAATGTCAGCACATTGTGCAGCATGGATTTTTCTCCACTTAGAACAGAGCAGAATGCAGATGTTACAATTTTGTGAATATAATATTTTTCAGTAAGAATTGCTATAGTTAGGGAAATGTGTTTTGACTTGAATTAAAGTAGCCTCCAATTGGTAATCTTTCAAATTATCAAGTGATCTAAATTTTCCTATTGTTTGACAAATGTCAAATTCTAACCAGGCAGGGCTGTTCAGATGCTACTTTGATAGAAAAGAAGATGATGATGATGATAATGATAATGATGATGATGATGATGATAATGATGATGATGATGATAGCATTTACACAGCACTTTAATGTTCATTAAGTGTTCTACAAATAAAATAATCTCATATGATTCTCATAACTTTGGAAGACAGGTGCTATTTTTATCCTCATTTTATAGTTGGAAAACTGAGGCAGATATAGGCCTGTGCCTTGAGTAACACAAACAGTATATCTGAGGTAATGCAACATCTAACTGCCTTTAGACATTCTGGGTAGAGCAAAAAGAAATAAGATGGTAGAGAAAAATTTGTTCATTTGAGTTTATTATTGTAACCTATTGCCTTTGTGAGATGATTGATACTTTCTCTTTCAGTGCAGATGTCAACTCTTCTCTACCTTGCCCTATTCTGTTCTTGACCATGAATTTCCAAATATCCTTCAAAGAGGTTTCACAGATTATATAGGATTATCATTGTTGATAATCCCAGGAAGAAATCACCAACTACAAAGGGGGCCATACAAAGAAAATCTGACAATAGTAAGCACGAAGCAAGTTGGCTTAATAGAGGTAAGATCTTTTGATCATAACTTTAGTGCTAGAAGAGAACTTCAAAAAAACATTCAATCCAATACCTTCATTTAACTGAAGAAAATGAGACAGAATTAATGTGGCTTGCCCAAGTAAACACTGGGAGAGACAGAATCATATCCTAGTTCCAACACTTCATCTCTCTTCCTTCCTTCTTTGCCTCTTACTGCTAGTTGTAATTTAGTTACCCATGAAAAAAGCTAACAATGGGATATAGCTTCTTCCTCCCTTATATATTTAAATGCTCATATGCATATATTCTAATCTTTTAAAAGATCTATTTATCTAAAAACAATGCTCTGAATTTTCTGTCCTCAAAGTGAGGCTATACATGTGGGGGAAAAAAAAACTAAATTGAGTCTTTTACCTTCTACCTGCCTCTTTTATGTCACCTTTAAAACCTATTAATAGTAAGACCAAAAATATAAAGAATATTCTGTAAGTGAATCAGTCACCTATCTCTCATTCTTTTGCCGTGGATATTTTATTCATTCTACTTCCAAGTTCCATGAGAGAAATTACACAGGAAGAGCAAAAGAGGAATAAAGGACTTGAGATAATGAATGAATGGGAAAATGATTTGAAGGCCTTGAGAAATGGGGAAAAGATTGGAGATGGAATTAAGGATTTTAGATTTGAAAATTCTTGAAAAGTTAAAGAAAGTGAGATAAAATGAAGAAAAAGATTTAGGGATAATTCAGTTGATAAATATTATAAGAGAAGTAACAAGAATTTGGATATGGCTATCAAGACATTAAAAGAATATTTAGGGAGTATTATGAATAAAATTTCTAGTGTTGAATATTCCCTAAGCAGATTGTCAACATTTCTCCAAGTTAGCAAGAAAGGCAAAAATGAGGATTTCTTTTCCTATAAGTAAGGAGAATAGGTGAATTTTACAATGAAATAAGCCTTCTGATGTGAGAAATGAACCAAAGACACATATAGTCTTTAAAGTCTGATATCCAGAGGCAGATAGGCTAGAAGAATCTCTCAGAAACCCCAGAATCAACAGAAACCCACAATCCAACAGGACTGGAATTCATCAGGAGCCACCTCAACAGTATAAGCTTAGCAGCTCTCAGACCAGGATATTCCAAAGTTCCAGTCAATCTACCCTGCCATGTCATAGAAAGTTATGAAGATAAATGCATTACTCCAAACCTCAAATATCTGAGGGACAATACCAATGGGTATTAATTAACCTATTTACTCAGTAAATTCTTAGTTCTTGGTATTCATTTTCATTTTGACTATACTTTCCTTTGAATTTCAGTTTCTGAGGGGTTTTTGGGGAACTCAAACGATTCTCAAAATACTTCCCCACATCAGTTGATACAACATTCCTAACAACAAATAAGAACTACAACTTTTGCTTATTTGTTTGGAATAATATTCATTTTTAAAACTATAGAATTAAAAATGGCAAAAGAAAACAATAAAACATATGTATATGGCACAAAATCCAATACTTAACTGACAGAGAACTAGCTAAAAGTGGGAAAACTAGTTCTATCTGGTCTAATCTGGTCAAAATCAGATGTTCAGAGTCAGTCTAATGTTAGAAGAAGTATACATGCATAGCCATTACTGTCACAAAAATGAAACTATATCAAAATTGTTTCTATCTCAACTAATTTCACTTGACTAGTTTTGTCCTCTAAGATAATAGTGTCAAGATCAAATAGATATATATCCCTACAGACCATATATTGCCAGAGAAGTCAAAAAATTAACATCATTTATATAATATTTATTTTCATTTATTTTCTTAAACATTTTTCAATACTAAATATTTCTAGCAAGTTTTCAAGTTTGACATCTCTATTCTAAGGGCACAATTCATGGAATGACAGATTCTTTAAGGTGAGAAATATCCATCAATAGGAAAAAGATAAATAGTGATACTCTCTGCTATACTATACTATTTGTCTATACGATTAACAATCGTAGAGAGACCTATTGTTTGTGGAGCATGTTTCTATGACAGGACAGAGAATCTTCCAAGACTTAAAAACAATACAATAAACTTTTTTTTGGTGAGACTTCCAGACAGAATTACCTAAGATTATGAATCTTGGGCAGAAAACTGAAGGACAAAGGGGCACAGATGGTATTTTGATCACTATTTCTGCTGAACAAATGCAAGGACTTTGGAAGCAAAATGCTTATTTGGGAAGCAGGAGAGTTAAAGCCTTGAATTTTGTATTTCCTAGGGTCTTACAAGCTAAATTAAGAGAAATTTAAACTGAAGAAAAGAGAAGAAAGGAGAAAAGTGTAAACTTTTTTCCTCTATTATAAAAAAAGAAAGTAGCTATAATGTTGAAGAATAGAAGCAGTAGATATTCAGAAGTTCATGGGATATAAACTTTAAAAATGGAACCCAGGAAACTGACCAAAAACCTCCTATAACATCAAGTATACATTTCACACACACACATACACATATATGTGTATGTATATATATATATATATATATATATGTATGTATGTATAATATATATAATGAAAAGGCATTAAGATAAAGTAGATTTGCTATTATAAAAGATAGAAGGCAAATCTAATTTCCTAAGTATCCCTGAGACTTAGTGGGATGGTACTTATAGTTTGACTATGGTTCTAAAAGAAAGCACTTTCTAAAAAAAGGAAAAGATAACACTGGATATTAAGATGACATACCAAATGTTACTATAAAGTAATAGGTAGAACTCTAGGCTCAGGTTACTTAGTTTCAGGGCTCTCTCTATGCAATCCTGCATTGGCAGAGTGAGTTTCCTCATCTTAGAATTCCCCATATCAATAAAATCACAGGTATAATCGTCATCCTTGCAATCAAGTGAAAAAAAAATTAGGAACTTGATTAAGGGAAATGTAAGAGGGAACATTTAGTTGAAAACTGACAAAAGCATAAAAGTCATAATTGGTTCTTTTGAGTATTCTACTACCCAATAGAAAGAGGAAATACATAAAGACTTCAAGAAATGGATGATCACCTCAAATAAATACATGTTATAGTAATGATTGGGGGATTTCAATTATCTGGACATCTGCTGGAACTTTTTCTCTCAGTCAAAAGCAGAGCAGCTAAGAACTTAGTGATAATTGGCCATAATAATATAATTATATCATTAAAATGGAGATATTAACAAGGGAGGATTATATTCTTAATGAGATTCTCAACAAAAAAAGAAAAATAGTTGCTCAAGATGAAATAATGAGCAGTAAATCGACCATTTTAGAATATATGATAGAAGAGAAAAAATCTAGAATTCTCTGACATGGAGCCTATATTTGAGGAGATCATATTTCAAAGAGTTCAGAGAAAAGATAGAAGGACCATATGATCTAAAATTTCACAGGGAGTCAGTTGAGAAAGCAGAGGAAACTCTCAACAGTGAAATTCTGAAGAATTAGAGAAAAACAATTATGATGGGAAAGGACAGGGGAAATTATCAGAGGATGAGACTTCCACAGGGAATGATTGGCAAACTTTGAATTTCAAAACATATGCAGAATATGAAAGTAAAGGCAGATAATGGATGATGAATGCCAAATTACTGTGTGGTTCTTTAAGAATAGTATCAAGAGGCCTGAAACTCACGATGAACTGTGTCTGTCTACAAGGGATAAAGACAAAGAAATAAGATTGTTTAGATTTGAGAAAATTATAGACATAGAGGATTGAAGAAAGAATAAGACATTCAAGAGAAAGCAAAGTTTTCAGCCTTTATTTGGTATATTCTCTGTCAAGCAGAATAAGTTTTGGACTGGACAGTTCCTGAGAAGAAATAACCAAAATGGCTAATACCCAAAGGAAGCAAGGAGATAGTCCATCTAACTTCTGTTATGGAATAAAGAAAAGTCTCTCTTTGGCAGTCATATTGCTCAAAGATTTGACTGGATAATTCAAAGGGCTTTAGTATAGGGATAACATATGCATAGTTCAATAGAGAAAAGTAGCTATCAAGATGGCTATAAGAGCACATGATTTTCTGAGTGCCCAAACTAGTATGACTTGTGATTGCTGAATCAAGGGAGAAGAGTAGACAGTTGCTTCAAAAAGTACACATACTGTGATTTCTTAGTTTGAGGTCAATGAAAATTTAATAAAAGTTAAGCTAGGTTTGCTCATATACTGCCTTGATTTGTTCAATCACCCTGGCCCAGATGAACTGTATCCTAAGTAACTGAAAATATAGGAAAATACCACTGTCAAAAATGTTTGAAGATTCCAGGGAAGAGAAAAATTCCATGAAGTATATTAGACTGGTGCAACTAACCTGATTTTTAAAATGCGGAAGAGTCTTCAAATGATTCATCTGATAGGTAAGTTAGCTTGAGGCTTATTCTTGAAAAAAATCTAGAAAGTATTTTATATTACATTAACAAATATCATGATAAAAACTGTTGGGAAAAATTGGAAGTTAATATGGAAGAAACTTAGATTAGACCAACACCTCACACCCTATACCAAGATGAGATCCAAATGGATACATAAAAAACAATATTATAAGCAAACTAGAAGATCAAGGAGTAGTTTGCCTGTTAGATCTATGGAAAGGGAAACAGTAAATCTAGCATTCTTTCCATTACACCACACTGTCTCCCTGTGACCTTCCTTGTCTCTTTTTATCCAGGGGAGTTGGGAACCAGATGTTATCTGCTTTCCCTTGACAAGAGAAAATATAACACTTTGCCTCAATCTTCAGTCTGCCCCTTCTTATGAAGTAGATATAAAAAAATAATTAAAATTCTCTCAAGAGTATGATGCCATCATTCTCTGTGAAACCATGTAATTGTTGGTTCTTTTATCAGGGAGCAGTCTTTCTCAGTCTAATCTTTCTCTCATTCTTTATCTTCTATCCTTGTCTCTTCTCACCTGGCATGGTGGGAATCTATATGCAGTTGAATCTATATGCAATCGATCTCTTTGTCAACCAAGACTAACTCAAAAAATTAAATAAAAATCACTTTCTGCTTTATATTGCTTGGAGTCATACAAATCTCAGTCTATCAGAGCAGTGCTGTTTCTATACATTTAATGACATGAGAACTCAGATTCTCAACAGCTACATA
Source organism: Macrotis lagotis (assembly GCF_037893015.1). NCBI lineage: Eukaryota > Metazoa > Chordata > Mammalia > Peramelemorphia > Peramelidae > Macrotis > Macrotis lagotis. The sequence goes on along the minus strand of NC_133661.1, from coordinate 84,706,989 downwards.
AAGGAGCTTCCCCACAAATACCCTAGGCAGCATGATGCTGGCATTAATTAGCCAGTCTGTGCAGTAGGACAGGAATTCAACACAGTTCACTAGACACATACTGACACTAACTACATACAGAATGCTATGTTAGGGTCTGGAAGAAATGCATACAAAGTGAAATAAGTAGCAGTGCATCTCTTCCTGTAATAACCAAGCATTATGGATAGACAGCTGGTCCTGGAATCTGGAAATCCTGGAATAAAATTCCACCTCTGACCCTTATTAGCTATAAAATCAAAATGCCTCTCTGGTCTTCAGTTTCTTCATCTGTAAATCATAATAATACCTGTAACACTTATTTGCCCGCAGATAGAGTACCCAACTGGGAGTCTTCTTCCTGAGTTCAAATATGACCTCAGACACTTATTAATTGTGTCATCTGATTTGCCAAAGTTTTCTCATCCATAAAATGAGCTGGAAAAGGAAATGGCCAATCACTCCAGTACTTATGCTAATGTTAAACATAATTTTCCTCAGGCTAAAATGAAATCACAAAGTTAGTTTTATGAATGAAGTTTAATTCTCTAGAATCTTACCAAAACTCACAGGGCGAATGGCATCCTTACAAATGCTAAAATTGACCCAACATTTTGGGAAATTTTTAGACAGTTTGAACAAAGAATAATAAAACTTTAGGCAGTCAATCAATGAGATTTCACATAGATGACATGCTTTTACAATACAATTCTCTCAAATCTTATAATATTTATTGAAAATTCCTATAAGTAATGTTTACAAACAACCATAGGATTTTCTCTCTTTTCATCCAGGATGTCTCTTATCTTAAAGTTTGTGGATCAGGTACTAACATTGAGATAACAAGATAGTATTGACACAGGTGTAGTCAACATTGTAGGAGACAGGCCTTACATAGAAGATTGCATTTTATAACCCTTAGTTGAAGGTTAAGAGCCTAACTTCTGATTAGGAATATATAGATCAAGAAATATGAATTCCATCTTAAAGAATATCATATTATACACTAATAAAAAATCCCAAATGAAGTACAAAGGGTTGGACACTACTGAAATGACTTAACAACAAAAGATAGTTGGTACTATAAGAGGATTAAAAGACCATTTAATTTCCTAAGATATAAAAGAGCAAGCCATTGAGGAGGATTGTAGAATAACAATAACTTTGCAGGAATGCCTTTCTGAATTCTCTTGGCCAATGTTCATGGTAAATACAGACAGTTAGAAAAGAGAAATCTTTTTATCTACTAATTTTCCCTAAAAAATGTATTATTTGATATTAATGAAGTCATTTTTAAAAATTTGCTTACTTCTGTGTGACCTTGTGCAAGTCACTAAACACCATTACCTTGAAAAATAAAAAAATTAAAATAAAAATAAAAAAATGTGCTTAATTTTCTAGGCTTTCTCATAGTTGTCCACTTGGTGCAAACTTTGTTAGAACCAAATTAACTGGCTTTTTGTCCATTGAATGCTTCCACATTATGTCATCATTTTAACCTTTGATTATGTGTTCTTGCCCTCAGAATACACTTCCTTTTCCCCCTTTATCTCCTGAATTCTTTTTTAAAATAAATTTTTATAGATAACTTTTATTTTTACATCACCAAAATTTTTCCCAGTATTCACTTCCTCTCCCACAACAAAAAAAAAAAATATTAAAGCAAAGAACAGGAAAAAATCAACATAACTAATCAATATATTTCAAAATATGAAAATATTTGCAATGTTTCATACTCATAGACCTCCCATTCATGCAAAGGAATGGAATGCAGTTACCTTTTCATATCTCTCCTTTGGAGCCAGACTTTGCCACATTTACTCCTGATTGTTTTATGCTTTCTCTTCATTTTTTTTTTGGTTCTTCTCCCTTCACTATTTATCAAGTCAAGTAAGTCTTTCCATGTTTCTCTGTATTCAGAACATTCATAATTTTAATATTCCATTATATTTATATACTACAGTATATTTAGCCATTCCTCAGTTGATAGGCATAAACCCACTTTTTAGTTCTTTATTCTTGCAAAAGGTGCTGCTATACATTTTGCTATATATAAGGACTTTCTTCTTAACAATGACCACCTTGGAGTATATGTCTAATAATGTAAGTAAAATGATATTGAATACATATTATGGTTCACATGTTTGTCATTTTACTTATATATTATGGCCCAGATGTGTGTCATTTTACTCTAAACCTAAACTTCAATCACAGGATTGACCTGTTACACCTGGTCCAAAACAGTGAGCCATAATTTCAGTAACAAATTAAGCCTTTTAGCAATAAAAAGTTTGTAGTTAAAAAAAACTTCACTGATTTTTTTTATCCTTTCTTTTATGTGCCTTTTTTCCTCCTTTGTGTACTACTTAAAAGGCTACTTTAGGTGCTATAAGAATACTGGCAACAGTATTGAAGGATGAGGGTTCCTATACCCAAAGGACTCTAAAACTGTGCAGATTATTTGATCCAGCAATGCCACTAGTAGATTTGTAACCCAAAGAGAATATTAAAAAGTGAAATAGATTCGATATAACAAAATACTTACAGCAGATCGTTTTTGTGGTGGGAAACAATTGTAAATTAAGGGGAGGCCTATCAGTTGGAGAATGACTGAACAAGTTGTGGAATATGAATGGAATGGAATATTATTGTTCTATAAGGAATAATGAGCAACTGGATTTCAGAAAAACTTGAAAAAACATATATGAACTGATGTTGAATAAAGGGAAAAGAACTAGGAGAACATTATACACAGCAACAGTAACATGGCGTGATGATCAACTCTGATACCTTAGTTCTTCTTGGTAATACAGTGATCAAAAATAATTCTAAAGACTTGTTTTGGAAAATTCCATTCACATCTAGAGAAGGAACTATGGAGTCTGAAGGCAGATCAAAGCATACTGTTTTATATGTATCTGTGTAACATTCTGTATCACACATATTGAATATTCACACCACCACTAGAATAAAAATTCTTTGGGGACAAAGAACTTTTCATTTTGAAAACTGTTTCCTTATGTATTGCCCATAATGACAATAATGTTTGTTAAATTCAGGGAATGACTAAAGTTTATTGTATTTCTGGAATCTTACCTACCTTTCTCCAAGATCCTTTCACTAAATCCTCACATACTGATCTCCTGAACTTCCTCTAAGTACCAACTAGAATCTCACCTACAAGAAGCCTTGCCTAAATTCCTCTTAATTACTGTTTTCCTTCTTTAAAAACTTTCCTCTTCATATTATATTATATTTAGTTTGCTTTGTATATATTTGTTTGGTTGTTGCCCCCCTTACATTATATTGTAACCTCCTTGAGGGCAGGGACCTAATTTTGTCTCTTTTTCTATGACCAATGCTTAGAATATAGTAGGTACTTAATAGGTGTTTTGAATTGAATAGTGAATTAAATTTTTCTGTGTGCTCCTTATTATTGCTTTTTAGAAAGAAGGAATGATTTTAACAAATTTGGTCTTGATTTAGCAGATCAAAAGCTGATTTGAACATTGTTGATTATCTTTGATGAAATACAGCTAATGTGCCCATTACTCAGGACACAGTATAGTAATCACATTTAACAGATGTTCAGTAAATGATGATTGATGATGACAATGATTCCCAAGGTAATAAAATCTATCTATAAGCAAAAGATGACAGGCCAGAAGTAACATATTACATACTCATTCTTTCTTTCATTCATATATAACACATATTTACCCTTTGACTCTGGTAATATCAGTCTCTTACTCAAAAACAAGTTGTGGAATATGAAAATAATGGAATACTATTGTTCTACAAGGAATAGTATGCATCTGCATTTCAGAAAACTATGAAAAACCTTACATGAACTTAGGTTGAATGAAGGGAACAGAACCAGTTGAACATTGTACACAGCAACAGTAACATTGTGTGATGATCAACTCTGATACCTTAGCAAAGTGCTTTCCATCTTTACCTCCAGTCTGTACTGCTCTTTCCTACAACACACTTGCAATTCTATCCCTTTCTATACTGGTTATATGCATTTGTTTGACATTTTTATCACACCCACAGAATGCATTTATTGTTTATATCATACATAGATCATACATGCAGCAGGAACATAATATAGGTTTACTGCATAAAAGAATTTGGTATGTATCCACCATAAATTATCTACACTAAAGACATTACACTAAAGATAGAAAACATCATAATGGAATTATATTTTACAGTTACAAAGGATATAGACATCACAGTAAGAATAAAAATAAGGTTTAGGATGATTAAAACAGAGAAGAGATAGAATAATAACCAAATAAGGCCACTATCCTAATTCAAGTCTTTTTATCCTATCTCCAATAGCCTCCTCATTGATATGCTGCTTCCAAATTTTCCTTATGCAATCCAACCTTTAAATAATGTCTCAAATGCTCTTCTTAATTGATTAAAATATACAAAACTCAGTCATTCCCCAATATATAAATGGACAAAGAATATGAACAAGAAATTCTCAAAGGAAGAAACTCAAGCTATAAACTATCATATAAAAATGCTCTAAATTACTAATAGAGGAAAAAGCAACTCAGAGGTTCCATTTCACAGTCAAAAGGTTGTCAAAGATGACAAAAGATAAAAATGGTGTGTCAGGGAGCTATGGGAAAATAGCCACATTAATGTACTGTTGGTGAAGGTACAAATTGGACTAACCATTCTGTAAAGCAATTTGGAACTATGCCCAAAATGTAATTAAATTTTCCATACTCTTTGACCTAGATTTACAATACCAGGCCTATACTCCAAAGAGATTTTTAAAAGAGGAAAAAGGCCTAGCCTTGTACCTCCAAAAAAAAATCAAAGAAAGAATAAAGAGGAAACATACAAAAACATTTATAGCAGTACTTTTCATACTAGCTAAAAACTGAAAATTAAAGTGATGCCCACCTTTTGGTGAATGACTCAACAAGTTATTTTATATAACTTAAATAGAATATCATTGCATCATAAGAAACAATGAAATGTATAATTTTAGATGAAGCTTGGAAGAATTCTAGGAATTGAGGCTGACTGAACTGTAAAGCAGAAAATTTTATACAATAATAAAATTTAAAAATAGCTTTGATAAACCTTGTAACCCTGATTGACATAATGATAAACCATGATTCTGGAATCACAAAGATGAAATATGCCTCCTATCTCCTGCCAGAATAATAGTACACTTAGATTTAAGAATGAGATGTACATTTTTAACAAGGTGAATGTATTTTACTGCCTTTGCATATATTGGTTATGAAGGAATTTTCCTCTATACTTTTTTGTTTAATTGTGTAGAAAGGGGGAGAGAAATACTAAAAACTGCTGAAAATGCTAAGAATTGTTAAAAAATTAAAATATATGGTGAGAAACAGAGGAAAAGTAATTGAAGTGATTTATTAAAAATATATAAAATGTTACATATTTTAGCAATATTTTTCTTAAGGTATAGGTTTAGACATGTAAGTCCCCAAGAAAAAAAATAAACTTCAGTTGCTCCTTATTACCTTGAGAATGAAACACAAATTTATTTACCTTGAATTTGAAACCTCTGCAATTTGAATCCAATATAGTTTTTTAATATTTATTTCATATTTCTCCTACTCATCCAATCTCTAGTCTTTCCCAATTGGAGCATAGGGTAAAATATTTAGGAACCTCATAGCTCATAACTGAATCTCACCATTTTATAAAAGAGAAACTAGGGTTCAAAAAGGCAACCTGCAAGTCATTTTCTAAATTCAATGTGCTAAATTGAATCTTTCATCCCTTTGCTATCAAGAATACACTCCCTTCTGACTTTTACCTCTGATTTCTTATCTTAATCCAAGTGTCAACTATCTGACCTCCCATAATCCCCTGTTTGTACTATTTATACTCCATGTCTCCTCAGATTAAATTTTATTTATTCATTTGGGTACATGTTGAATATCAATACCATCACCACTACCACTAGAATAAAAATTCTTTGGGGACAAAGAAGGTTTCATTTTGAATTCTGTGTAACTCATGCATTGCCCATAATGACACAAACATTTGCTGAATTCAGGGAATGATTAATGTTTAGCAACTGCATTTGCAGTGCATTTTACAGATATTTTAGCATTTTATCCTCAAATAACCCTTTGAGATAAGTGCTATCATTATTCCATATTACAGATGAGGAAATTGAGGCAGAGAGAGATGTTAAATGATTGGTTCCTGGTTACAAAATAAGTAAATATATCTCTCTGAAATTTTAATTCAATGAAGATTTTGGGATTAAAAATATTTTAGAATCATTGGTTTAGAATCAATTTCCATTGATTTTTCTCTCTATGCATTTTTTCTTGAGTTTTATCAACCTGATTTCATACTGTAAGTGCATTCTTTTAATGTCCTTCTTACCTTCTGAATACCTTATAGAGAGAGCCTTGACATAAGAATTGAGCTAACTAAGGTTCTACCGCTGAAGACCTTGGTGAATTATTTGATGAGACAACACTGGGCGGTAAACAGAGAGCTGAGCTCAGAATAAAGAAAAAAGATGGATTCAAGGCCCACTTCTGACATATGCTATCTAGATGAGGAAGCCCACTCTCTACTTGACAAAATTATAAAAAAGCAAATTAAATGCTATACAGCAAATATTTTAATTCCATAAAATTTTATGTAAGTTAAGAAGTGAGGTGATGTAGCAGAAATAGTCACTGGAATCTAGAGACCTAGATTCCAGTCCAGGCTATATGGAAAAGTTATTTACATTCTCAAATTCTTTGCTTTCTCATCTATAAAATGTTTGCAACAACAATAATAATATAAGATAGTATTTATATAGAGCTTTAAAGTTAATGAATATCTCATTTTATCTTCAGGCAACTCCATTTACAGATGAAAAAACTGAGGTAGGTAGCAGTTAAATGATTTGGCCAAGATAGGATCTAAGGCTGGTTTTGAACTCAGGTCTTCCTGACTCCAAGGTCTGCACTCTACCCATTAGAGCCACCTAGATTTGCTTAATTTACCTCACAGGTTTGTTGTGTGGAAAGTACTATATTAATGTAAATTATATTAACACTTTTTCATCAATCTCCCTTGAAGTATCAAAGAATCAAATATTGCTTTAAGGGCATTCCTTCCTGAAGTCTTCAAGAAGTTGATTCTACCCTTCCATCCCCAGTACTGCTCTTTCTTTGATTTTCTGTTGACTCTTATTTGTTTGTTTGTTTTTAGGTTTTTGCAAGGCAAACGGGGTTAAGTGGCTTGCCCAAGGCCACACAGCTAGGTAATTATTAAGTGTCTGAGACCTCATTTGAACCCAGGTACTCCTGACTCCAGGACTGGTGCTTTATCCACTACACCACCTAGCCGCCCCTTTTCTGTTGACTCTTATAAATTTCTTTGTGTGTGTGTGTGTGTACAATTTTAAAGCTATTCCTTTTTTCACAATTTCCCATTACTCATCAGTACCTGTTTGTGAAACCAGATGGTCTGGGGTGTTATCCAGATGCCATTCAGTATCCTTGGTAGGCTTCTCTTAGTAGATATGTGTGTTCCAGAAAGTGGATGTACATACTGCATTTCCAAGGATGACCCTGCATAGACACCAAATAGCAATAGGATTAACAGGCTCTTGTTTCTCCACCCCAGCTCCACCATTTTCCTTCCTTTATTTGCTCATCAAATATTCAGTGTGCTCCGACTAGGCATAAATCACTGTGCTGTATCTTAGGAGAAACACGAGGATAAATAAGACAGAGTTCTTGCCTTCAAGGAGCTTATGGCTTAGAAAAATTTTGAAGTGAAAAAAATTTTTTTTTAAAACTTTGAAGTGCTTAATTTTTAGGACTTAAGAACTAAATAATGATGAAATCTATAGACCTTAGTTTGGTCATCATATGGTATACTGCATATTGTATATTGTTCTTGTCCATCTTACTTCACATATTTTTCAGAATTCCTCATATTTGTTAGTTATTACTAAAAATACCAATCCATTATATTTCTTTGGCACAATTTACTCAGCCATCTAAAATCAAAGAACTCACTTGTTTCAACTGCTTTGCTATGACAAAAATAACTCTATCAATAGTTTGGTATATATTGATCATTTTTTATGATTTTCTTGGTGGGATATTTCTGTTGGGATCATTGGATTAAAGTATATCTTCAGTTCATTAACTCCTATTAAATAACTATAGGAATAAAAAATATACTAAGAAAACGAAATATAGTTCCACCTGCAGTATAGTAGAGTGTCCAAGTATCTGGAAATTTCAGAGAAAGAAGAGAGACCAGTTCCTACTGGAAGAATTAGGGAAGATTGGAGGACCTCAACTGAACATCGAAAAATGGGTAGGATTTCAATAAATAATTATGGACAGGTGGTTTTTCAGGCATTGAGAATTATGTGAATAAAGACCTAGAGACAGAAAATGTGGATAAGCATGAGATAGAGTTGTGTCTAGTTTGTATTCCCTTTCAAACTGTGATCCAAGGACCCCTAAAGGTCTTAAAAATTCATTTAGAGGGCCAATGAGATCAAAATTGATTTCTTAGCAATACTAAGAAATGATTTGTCTATTTAAATATCCCTCCTTTTTCCAACTATATATCCCATAATCATATATTTTCTTCATATATTTCAACTTAAACAATTTATCTCAACAGATTGAATGTAAAAGGAGGTTTGAAAATCCAAACACCAAACATTACAGTAACTTGTAAAAATATGTAAGATAATGTCACTTTTCTCATTTGGGTTTTTTTTTAAATGTAGTTACTTTTTCATTTAAAATATGCTATCATAATATTCAATACATTTGTTATTACTTTAATCAGTTAATGCATAATTATCCTTTAAATCATCCATTTTAATGTCTAATACAAACAATAGAAATAGATATAACCTATATAAACCTATATAAACAAAAATTCATAGATATGTAGATATGTTCAATAATTTCTAAGAGTATATATATATATATATATATATATATATATATACAGAGAGAGAGAGAGAGAGAGAGAGAGAGAGAGAGAGAGAGAGAGAGAGAGAGAGTCCTTGGAGCAGTTAGGTGGTATAGTGGATAGAGCACCAGCCCTGGAGTCAGGAGAACCTGAGTTCAAATATGAACTCAGACACTTACTAATTACCTAGCTGTGTGTCACTGGGCAAGTCATTTAACCCCAATGCCTTACAAAGAGAAAAAAATAACCCCCCCCAAAAAAGAGTATATATAGGATCCTAAGGCCAAAAAGTTTGAGCATAATAAGCATAGAACAAAAAAAGAAACAAAAAGGGGAAATGTATAGTGTAAGATGAGAGAAAATGTAGATTGAGTCAAGATCATGTTTATAACAAAACAGGTAAATAAACTTTATATTTTGGCTGTATTTCAACTAATGGATATGGCATGTTGATCATACTTAACTTATCCTAAGGATGGGTGATGGGGATACTTTAAGCTTCAGTTCACATTGAACATTGCTCATTAGTCAGATTATTAGATCAAAATTGACATTAGCCATTACACCTTCGTTTCTTTTGCTTTTCTTCTCTGTAGTCAATTTGCCTCAATCAAAAGACATTATTCCCTGAATTTTATACCATACGTAAAAGTTTTTCTAAAGGATTAACAAAGCAAATGACCAGGTAACCTGGCTAATTTCCATTAAAAGGCAAAGTCCTCATTTCAAAATGTTCAAAAATAGTGCCATTTTTAATTCCATCTGCTTCAATTTAGATTCCATCAGATCCGATTTATATCTTAATTTCCTGTTCTAAGCCACAGCATTTTCATTTTGATGGTGAGTTGATTAGTCTTCATTTACTTTGTATCCTCTGCTCCAAGTTATCTGATCTTAAAAAAATAAGTAATGAGAAGTCAGTTGTACTGATGTTGTTGCCTTATTTAACAGCTCTATCAATTCATATAATATCCCAGTAAGGACAATTCTTCTTGCACAAACCTTTTTTGGGTGTTTACTAAAATATTTCTTTCTCTAATAGGGTGGCCTTTTATTTTCCCTCAGTCTTGCAACCAGCCTACTTTTGTGTTTAAGTTATTAGAAACATTGAAACAGTATTCTTGACATTGCATCTGATTAGCAAATTTCAACAATGTATCAGGTTAAAGGATCTATACGGAGAAATAATACATGTTTTCTACACTCAAAAAGGATAGTCAAGCAGTCCATCTCTACTATAAACTGTGTTCCTTCATAAAATCATTTAGCCCCAAAATTTAGAGGTTTACAGCTATTCTAGAGACAAATCCAATAGTTTTCTATTTTCCAGATTAACTCAGAAAACATTCTTCTTATCAAATTCAATTAATAGACATCAATTATGTAACTCTGATGAGCAAAACACTGTGTTGGATACTAAGGATGAGGTAAAAACTAAACAGTCCTAGTCTACAAAGAGGTTATATTCTACTAAGGGAAATAAAACCTATATACAGATAAATATAAAACATATAAGAATGGGAGGGGAAAGACAATTACATATAACTAGAATGATTAGGAAGTACTACCTAGTTGTGCCTTGAAGAGATATTGCAGTTCTAGGAGATAAAGAAGTTTGGTGGATAGCTCATATAAATACATAAAAATGTGAGATGAAATTTTGTGTACAAGGAACAGCAAGTAAGGTATTTTGGCTGGAACTTAGTATACATACGGGAAGGAATTTAAAATAATTCTGCTAGGTATATATGGAACCAAACATGAAGTTCTCTAAAAGTTAAAATAATATAGACACACACACACACACACACACACACACACACACACACACACACACACATGTTTTTCCTAGAGGCAGTAAGTACCATTGGTAAGAGAGTGGTGTGCTCACATTTGTGCTTTACAAAGATAATTTTGTAGCTGTATGGAGTCAGTACTAAAGAGAAAAATAGACTAGGAGACAAATTAAGAAGTTATTTCAATACTTTGGATGGGGGTGAAGATTTCCAGGGCAAAGCCAAGATGATGGGCATAAACCTAGCATGCTCCCAGAGCTTTTCCCAGCATAGCTTTAAATGAAGGATATACACAGACAGATCCCACCCAAGTTACAGATCCCACCAAAAAAAAAAAAAAAAAAGAAAAACTTTGTACTCAAGTCAAGATATCATGGAGGATCTTCAGTAAAAGTTTGTCTCACTAGGTGTAAAGAGGAAGTATTGCCCAGCATAGGTAGGACAGCAGGAAAACCAGTGGGAGGCACTTTGCCACAATATAGCTCAGGTTCAACAAGTCAGTTAGGTAACAGGTCAGCAGGAAGGATCCCAACCCTAAACAAAGTCTGAGCTGGGGCAACATGCAGAACTGCATTGAGAGCAAACCACTGCATAGACAAAATCTAGCCCTAAAGGAGGTAACACCTCTGCATAAGCAATGCTGCATAGGCAACACCTTGAAAGTGATCAACCAGGGACCAGATCCTGGCCCCAGCACGGAAAATTTGGAGTTACAATCCCTGTATCCCAGGAGCAAAACTCAATTATCAGAATGAGCAAAAAAAAAGTACTAACCAAAGAAAGAGATGAAGAGATAAAATTGCCATCTCAGAAAGAGAAAGCAATGACAAATTGCTGACGTGTGAAGCTTCAATGGAGTTTACGAATTGTTCCAAATCCAAAACTCATGGAAGAGCTCAAAAAGGATTTTTTTAGAAAACAAAAGAAGACAGGAAGAAAAAATGATAAAACAAAATGAGAGTCATGCAGAAATATTTTTTTTTAAAAAGACTGAAGAAATCCTTTAAAAATAAAAATGATCAACTGGGAAAAAAAGAATATAACTCATCAAAAAGTAAAATTAACCAAGTGAAAAAAGAAACACAAAAGCTAACTAAAGAAAATGAAACCCTAAAAATCAGAGTTGGGCAAATGGAAACTAATGGCAATGATAAGACACCAAAATTTCATCAAACAAAGCCAAAAGGCTGAAAAATAGAAGAAAATATAAAATGCCTTTAAGGAAAAACAAACAACCTGGAAAATAGATCCACAAGAGATAATTTACAAATTACTGGCCTCAATAGAAAAAAAAGTTCCGGGAATATAACTTTCAGGGAATTATCATAAAAAAATTCCCTAATATCCTATAATAGGAAGACAAAATAGTCTTTGAAAAAAATCCATATACTTTGAGAAAGAGACTCCAGAATAAAAACTCCAAGGAATATTGCAGCTAAATTCCAGAATTCTCGGCTGAAGGAGAAAATACTGAAAGCAGGCAAAAAAGAGTTAATTTAAATAGAAATCAGAATCACACAGGACATATCAGCTTCAATGTTAAAGGGACTGGAATGTTAGAGGGTCTGGAATATTACAAACAAGAATTAACTACTCTGCAAAATTCAGCATATTTTTTAGGAGAAAATATGGATTTTAAATGAAATAGAGGACTTACAAAAATTTTTGATAAAAAGAATAGAACTGAAAGAAAATTTGATCTTCCAAATTCAAGACTCAAGAGATGAATAAAAAGGCAAATGGAAAGGGGAAAAATCACTAGTCAAGAAGATTAAATTAAATACAAGGAAAGATAATACTTACAATTCTTAAGAATTTTATTTATCTTAGAACAGTAAAAAGTAATATACTAAGAGAAAGAGTATGGGGATAGGATGACTTTGAAAGCATTGAGCCTTTGCCAGTATCTTAGCTAATGAGTATATATACTGAATATAGCTAGAAGGATTATACTTAGAGGATATTGGTATAAATGAGTCATGAAGAGATATTGATTACAGAGGTCATATTTTCTACTGGGACAGAAGGAGGGAGGGCTCTTGGAGAGTATATATATATATATATATATATATATATACATATATATATATATATATGTATATATATATATATATATATATATATAAAATTAAATCATGAAGTGATCTTATTTTACTAGATTCTTTAGTTAAGGAGGTTTGTAGTGCAATAGGAACACAGGGAGAAATTATACTTAGAAGGACTGGACATAAATAGATCATAAAGCGATTTTGCCTTATTCCATACTTTTGCTAAAAAGGGTTGTAGTACTATATTTGCAGAACTATAGCGATTAAATGAACCTGAAACTTTAGTTAACCAAGATTGGTCTATAGTTGGAGTAATATAGGAAGAGAGGGAGAGAGTGTACTTAGAGGATCTGGTTATAAATACATCATGAAGCAATTCTGCTTTGCTTGATACTTTAGCTCATGAGAATTGTCTGTCCAAAAAGCGTACTTGAAAAGAGGGTGAGATTTAAGTTGATTATAATTTGTTGTTATTTATGACTCTTGAGAAATGTATTTCTAATGGAAGTGAAGAGGGGAATGAACTTAGACAATGACTGTGAGGCTAACAAACCCTAAAGTCAAAGGCAAAAAAGTATAAAGGCAAAAATATTAAATGTATGCTTTTCAGATCATGATGTAATAAAAATTATATGTAATATAATGAAGCAATTGATCAATCAATCCTTGAGAAGTTGCTTCTATCAGGATATATAAAAGGAATATATTTTGACAGAAAGGTTGTAGATATAAGACAGGGTTAAAATAATAAAGGCATGAAAAGAAGGATTATACTAGAAGATACTAGAGGATAAATAACACCAGGTGAAGGGCCACAAAGACCCATTTTAGTAGAGGAGAAAGAAGGGAGAGTGTGAACATTGAGTAAATCCTACTTTCAACAGATTTGGCCCAAAGAGGAAATAATATTCCCAATTGGGTTTGAAAAACTATCCTACTCTACAGGAAAGTAGCAGGGGAAAGGGAAAGAAAGGAGAAGAAGAGAATGATATAAGGGAAGACAAAAATAAAATTAAAAGTAAAGTTGAAGTTAAAATTAAAAAAAGAAAAGTTAAAAGGGAAAGGGAACAAAACATTGTGAGGAAATTCAAGGGGAGAGGAAAGAGAAAAGTAAATATGGAAAAGATAGCTTAGAGGGAAATACAGAGTTAATAATCTTAAATGGAAATGAGAATGGAATGAACTCTCCCATAAAATGGAAAAAGCAGAACAACCTATAATAGGTTGTTTACAAGAAATACATTTGAAGCAGAGAGACACACCCAAAATAAAGGTACAAGACTGAAGCAAAATATATTATGCTTCAGTAGAAGTAAAAAAAAAAATCGGAGATAGCAATTCTGATCTCAGACAAAGCAAAAGCAAAAAGAGATCACATTAAAAGGAATAAAGAAGGAAAGTACATCTTCTTAAAGGCAACATAGGCAGTGAAGTAATATCATTATTAAGCATATATGCACCAAATGGTATAGCATCCAAATTCTTAGGAGAGAAGTTTAATGATTATATTGACAGTAAAATTATAATTGTTGGGGATCTCAAACTCTGTCACTCAGAATTAGATAAATCTAACCACAAAATAAGCAAGAAGAAAGTTAAGAAAGTCAATAGAATTTTAGAAAACTTAGATATGATAGACCTCTGGAGAAAGCTGAATGGGGATAGAATGAAATATACCATTTTTCTCTGCAGTACATGACACCTATACCAAAACTGGCCATGTACTAGGGCATAAAAACTTTACAATAAAATGAAGGCAAAAATATCAAATGTATGCTTTTCAGATCATGATGCAATAAAGACTAGTTGTAATTAAAAAAACTATGGAAAGATAACCCCAAAATTAATTGAATCCTAAATTTTAAACTTTGAGTGGATCAAACAATAAGTCATTGAAATAATCAACAATTTTATCCAAGACAATGACGATGATTATACATCAGACCAAAATTTATGGGATGCAGTCAAAATAATTTTAGGGGAAATTTTATATCTCCAAATGCTTATATGAATAAAACAGAGAAAGAGGAAATAAATGAATTGGGCATGCAAATCAAAAAAGGTAGAAAATGAACAAATTAAAAATTCTTAATTGAATAGAAAATAGAAATTCTGAAAATCAAAGGAGAAATGAATTAAATTGAAAGTTAGAAAACCATTGATCTAATAAATAAAACCAAGAGGTGATTTTTTATGAAAAAAAAACAAAAAATAGATCAATCTATGGTTAATATGATTTAAAATAATAAAAAAGGAATTAAATCACCAGTTACAAAAATGAGTGAACTTACCACCATGAGAAAGAAATTAAAGTGATAATTCAGAGCTATTTTGCCCAACTGCATGCCAATAAATTTGACAATCTAAGTGAAATGGATGAATATTTAGAAAAATATAAGCTAACAGATTAACAGATAAGGAAATAAATACTTAAATAACTCCATATCAGAAAAATAAAATTGAAAAAATAATCAAAAAACTCCCTAAGGAAAAAACCTCAGATCCACATGGCTTTACAAGTAAATTCTATCAAACATTTAAGAATTAATTCCAATCCTATAAAAATTCTTTTTTTTAATAGAAGTTTGCCAAATTTTTTTATAACACCAATTTGGTGCTGATAAATTAACTAGGAAGATTCAAAACAAGCCAAAGAAATTTATAGACTACTTTCCCTAATGAACATTGATGCAAAAATATTAAATAAAATTTTAGCAAAAAGATTGAAACAAGTTAAAACTTGGATAATTCACTATAATCAGGTAGAATTTATACCAGGTAAGCAGGAATGGTTCAATATTAGGAAAACATTTAACATAATTGTCCATTTCAGTAACAAAAGTAGCATAAATTCTATGATTATCTCAATAGTTGCTGAAAAAGCCTTTTACAAAATACAAAACCATTCCTATTAAAAAAAACCTCTAGATAGTATAGAAATAAATGGAATTTTCCTTAAAATAATAAGCAATGTTTAACTAAAACCATCAGCAAGTATTATATGTAATGGTGATAAACTAGGAGCATTTCCAATAAGATCAGGGGTGAAACATTTTCACACATACTATTCAATACTGTACTTGAAATGTTAGTTTTAGCAATAAGAAAACAAAAAGAAATTGAAAGAATTCAAATCTACAATGAAGAAGCAAAATTTTCAATATTTGAAGACAATATGATGGTATACTTAGAGAACCCTAGAAAATCAAGTGAAAAACTACTTGAAACAATTAAAAACTTCAACAAAGTATCACGATATAAAATAAACTCACATAAATCATCATTTCTATATATATGAACAATAAAGCCCAAAGGCAAACGATAGAAAAAGAAATTCCATTTTAAGTAACTATAGACATCATAAAATACTTGGAAACCTACCTCCCAAGATAAATTCAGAAACTAAATTAACACAATTATAAAATACTTTTCATACAAATAAAGTCAGATCTAAACAATTAGAAAAATGTCTGTTTCTTATGGTTAGGCTAGGCTTATTTAGTTCCATGCCAATCAGACTACCAAAGTCCATTTTACAGAACTGTAAAAAATGATAAAAATTTATATGGAGCAAAAAAATCTCAAGAATATCAAGGGAATTGATGGGGGCGGTGAATACAAAGGAAGCTGATATACCAATTCTAAAATTAGCCATAAAACTGCCAAGAAACAGAGAAGTAGATCAGTGGAATAGAGAAGGTATAAAAGAAACAGTAGTGAATGATTATAGTAATCTACTGTTTGGATAACCCAAAGACATTAACTTCTGAGATAAGAACTCACTATTCAACAAAAACTGCTGAGAAAACTGGAAAATAATATGGCAAAAATTAGGCCTAGACCCACATCTCATACCCTATAATAAAATAAGATCCAAATGGGTATAGAATTTAGGGTCATGCTATAGACCAATTAAGAGAACAAGAAATGCTCATTTTATTAGATCTATGGAAAGGGGAGAAATTTATTATTAAACAAGAACTAGTGAACATTATAAATTGCAAAATGGATCATTTTTACTATATTAAATTTAAATGTTTTTATACTAATAAAACTAATGTAACCAAGATTAAAAAGAAAACAGGAAGCCGGAAACAATTTTCACAGCTAGTATTTCTGATAAAGGACTCATTTCTAAAATATATAGAGAACTGCATCAAATTTATAAGGTTATAAGTCATTTGCCAATTGATAAATGGTCAAAGGATATGAATAGGCAGTTTTCAGACAAATAAATCAAAGTTATATATAGACATAAGAAAAATGCTCCACATCATTATTGATTAGAGAAATGCAAATTAAAACAACTATGAAGTACCAGCTCACACCTATCAAATTTGTCAAGATGAAAGAAAAGGAAAACGATCGATGTTGAGAGGATGTAGGAAAATTGGGACATTAATGAACTATTGGTAGACTTGTGAACTGATCCAGCCATTCCAGCAATCTGGAACTATGCCCAAAAAGCAATAAAATTGAAACTATTCTTTAACCCAGCAATACCAATTCTGGGTTTATATTTCAAAGAAATCATAAAAATGGAAAAAGTCTCCCATGTTCAAAAATATTTATAACAGATCTTTTTGTAGTAACAAAAAATTGGAAATTGAGGGGATGACCATCAATTGAGGAATGGTTAAACAAGTTACAGTCTATGAATGTTATGGAATACTATTGTTCTATAAGAAATCATGAGTGATCGGAATTTAGAGAAACATGGAAAGAATTTCTTTAAATGATGGTGAGTGAAGGGAGCAGAACCAAGGGAACCTTGTACACATTAGCAACAACATTGTGAAATGACCAACTATGATGGATGCATCTCCTCTCAGTAGTTCAGAGATCAAGGACTACCCTGAGAGACCTGTTATAGACATTGCCATCCACACCCAGAGGGAAAAAACCCACAGAAATCTGAATGCATACTATGTTCACTTTTTTAAAACTTTATGTTTTTCCTTCCTTTCTCATTGGATTTTCTCTTTCCCTCACTTCAAATTCCTCTTTCAAAAAATGAGTAATGTGTAAATATATCAAACGCAAATATGCATGTACAGGGTAGGGAAGAGAAGGTGGTAGAAAAATGTGGAGTTCATAAATTTGCAAATGGATAATTGCTTAAAAACTATGATTGCATGTAATTTGAAAAACAAAATAAAATTTCTATTAAAAATACTTTGGATGAAAGTGGTCATGAGGTAGTGGACATGAATGATAGTTTTAATATAGTAATTGATTGAATAGGGAGGAAGTAAAAGAAATGAATATGACAAATTGGTTTACTGAAAAGATAAGTTGGTGGTGCTCAACAGACTGAAGGAAATTAGAAAGTGTGGGTTTAAGGGGAAAGATTTTGAATTTTGTTTTGGTTATGATGAGTTTGAGATATTTATGGGACATTCTTGTCTCTTCTCACTTTATACTCTCATAGTACTTGCAATAACTCCAATAAGTTTAAATATCAATAGATAGATAGCTGGAGATGGATAAATAGATGATAGAGATAGGTATGTTTTACCTATATGTATCTATATGCATTCATATATATATATATATATATATGTATATATATATATATATGTATATACACATGTATATACGTCCAGCTTCAGTCTCTTTCTTTAACTCTAGTCCAATATACCTGGATTCCCAAAACAGAAATGATTATTTACTTACTTTAGACTCCCTGTTATTTACAGTGGATGAAGCACCACAGATTGTGTTAGGAATAACAACCATTTCCTAGTTGTGGAAAAGGCTTGAATATCCTTTTCCAAAGTTAAGTCAATCCACAGAATACCCAGAAGGGTCTCCTCTAATTTTGTAACAATTGGAAGAAAGAACAATGGAGTATAGGACATTAGTATGCTGAGGGAAGCCTGCTATATTAAATTGGTTAAGAAACTGGAAATTTTAACCTGGAAAAAAAAGATTTATATGGAATACAATAGCTATTTTTAAATGCTAGAAGTTATAGGCATTTGAGTGAGTACTTCAAAGGCAGATTCCAACTCAATATATAGAAAACCTACTGAACTGGGAATTCAGAACTGTTAAATAGTATAGTCACAAATTAAAGTGTTATGGAGAAATTTTATATGGGTAGCAAGAGAAAGTAGATGATGGCATTTTCTTCACTGGAGGTTTTCATTAGTAATGTTAGTTAGAGGACTTTGGTTCAAATCCTGAGTCAGCCAGTTCCTATCTATGTGACTTTGGCCAAGTCTAATGTTTTTTGGCCCTCAATTTCCTCATTTACAAAATAAAGGAATTACACTAGATGGCCTCTAAGACTGGATTCTCTGATCTTGTGGTCATAGAAAGGGTCAGAGCTATTGAATAAAGATCTATGAATGAATAAAGGATGGTGTTGAGTCATATTGTAGAAACTTATCTTTATAATCACAAACTTAAAAGCTATTTATTCTTTGATCAAATAGAAAGAAAGATGTAGAGAACACCAGTCTCCCTTTCTTTTTTAAAGCTTTGGACATTATTCACTGAGAATCTCTATGCCTATAGAATAAAGATGAAAAGCTTAACAATAAAAAGCCATCCCCCACATTGCTGGGATGAGAGACAAAGGGATCAGGATAAGGGGTAGGAGAGAATAAGAGGAAGTATCATATTTTTCCAGAATAAAATTTTATCTGTATTTGTCATGGGAAAATGGGGGGAGTTAAAAATTTAATTTACAAGTCATTTTAAAATTTAAAAAAAATTGAATTTGTTTTTAGTACACAATGTAAATCTTTTTCTTTTTGGTCCAATCAACTTCAACACTAAAGCAATCTTTCCATTTAAAAATTTAGTTCACTAATGTCAATCTGCATCTCATTTATAGCTTACATTTAAGAGAATGACCTGGAAAACTGAGAAATCAAATGACCTACCCAGGGTCTCAAAGTCAGTCTAAAGCAAGGTGGGGGTCTTATTGAATCCAAGTCTGACCCTCATATATTTGACCAGGCTGACTCCTACTTGCTCAAAGTTCAAAATAATTTTAACAAGTAAGATCTAACTGATCTTTTCTGAACTTTTTCTTTTACATCTCTCCTCCAAATTTTTCATTCTCTTTATTTAATCTTAATGAATTTATCATTGTAACTAAGTATTTGCTGAGCCAGTTCTATTCTATACCAAAGTAAAGCAGGGGAAATTAGAGAAAGAGGAAATCAATGAAGTAAACATGCAACTAAAAAAATTAGAGAAAGAACAAATTAAAAATCCTCAATTAAATACCAAATTAGAAATTCTAAAAATTAAAGGAGAAATTAATAAAATTGAAAGCAAAAAAGTATTGAACTAATAACCAAAAGTTGGTTTTATGAAAAAACCAATAAAATTGATAAAACTCTGGTAAATTTGATTAAAACAAAGAAAGAAAAAAGGAAAACAAATTGCTAGTATCATAAATGAAAAAGGTGAACTCACCACTAATGAGGAGTAAATTAAAGTAATAATTCAAAATTATTTTTCCCAACTCTATGCCAATAAATCTGATAATCTAAGTGAAATGTATATTTGCAAAAATATAAGTTGCCCAGGTTAAATGAAGAAGAGATTAAATACCTAAACCACCCTATTTCAGAAAAAGAATTTGAAAAAGCTATCATTAAACTCCCTAAGAAAAAATTTCCAGGGCCTGATGGATTCACAAGTGAATTCTACCAAACATTTAAGGAACAATTGGTTCCAATTCTATATAAATTCTTCGGAAAAAATAGGGAAAGATGGAACTCTGCCTAACACTTTCTATGAAAGCAATATGGTGCTGGTACCTAAACCAGGAAGAGTTAAAACAGAGAAAGAATAGTATAGACCTATCTCCCTAATGAATATAGATGCAAAGATCTCAAATAAAATTTTAGCAAAATGATTACAACAAGTTATCATTGGAATAATACATTATGATCAAGTAGGATTTATCCCAGGAATACAGGGTTGGTTCAATATTAAGAAAACTGTTAGTAAACTCAATTATATCAACAATAAACCTATCAGAAATTATATGATCATATCAATAGATGTGGAAAAAAGCTTTTGACAAAATACAGCACCCATTCCTATTATAAACACTAGAGAGTGGAGGAATAAATGGATTGTTCCTTAGAATAATTAGCAGTATCTATCTGAAACCACCAACAAGCATTATATTCAATGGGGAGAGGCTAGAGGCATTCTCAATAAGATAGGGGTGAAACAAGGGTGCCCATTATCACCACTACTATTCAATGTTGTATTAGAAATGTTAACTTCAGCAATGAGAGAAGAAAAAGAAATCGAAGGAATTAGAATTGGGAAGTAAGAGACAAAACTCTCACTCTTTGCAGATGACATGATGGTCTACCTAGAGACTCCCAAGAAATCATCCAAAAAACTACTGGAAACAATTAGCAATTTTAGCAAAGTTGCAGGTTATAAAATAAACCTTCATAAATCCTCAACTTTTCTATATATGTCTAGCAAGATACAGCAGGAAGAGCTAGAAAGAAAAATCCCATTTAAAGTAACCTCAGACAATATAAAATACTTGGGAGTCTATTTGCCAAGACAGACTCAGAATCTTTTTGAAAACAATTATAAAACACTTCTCACACAAATTAAATCAGATTTAAATAACTGAGCAAATATCAACTGCTCATGGATAGTTAGAGCTAATATGATAAAAATGACAATTCTACCAAAACTAAACTACCTGTTTAGTGCCCTACCAATCAAATTCCAAAAAAGTACTTTAATGAGTTAGAAAAAGTTGTAAGTAAATTCATATGGAGAAATACAAAGTCAAGAATTTCAGGAGCTTAATGAAAAAAAGTGCAAAAGAAGGGGGCTTATCCCTACCTGATCTAAAATTATATTATAAAGCATCAGTCATCAAAACTGCCTCATATGGGCTAAGAAATAGAGTGGTGTATCAGTGGAATAGACTAGCTGCAATAGAAGGAAATGACTATAGTACTCTGCTGTTTGATAAATCCAAAGAGTCTAGCTATTGGGATAAAATTTCTGATAAAAACTGCTGGGAAAATTGGAAGTTAGTATGGAAAAAACTTAGATTAGACCAACACCTCACACCCATTACCAAGATAAGATCCAAATGGTTACAGGATTTAGACAAAAATCAACACTATAAGCAAATTGGAAGATCAAGGACTAGTTTACCTGTCAGATTTATGGAAAGGGGGGCAGTTTATGACTAAGGAAGAGATGGAGAACATACCAAAAACAAATTAGATGATTTCGATTACATTCAATTATAAAGCTTTTGCACAGATAAAACCACTGTAACCAAGATCAAAAGAAATGTAGTAAATTGGGAAACAATCTTTACAACTAATGATTCTGACATAGGACTCATTTCTAAAATATACAGAGAACTGTGTCATATTTTTTTAAAAAAGCCATTCTCCAATTGACAAATGGTCAAAGGATATACAAAGGCAATTTACAGATGAGGAGATCAAAGCAATCCATAGCCATATGAAAAATTGCTCTGAATCATTAATTATTAGAGAAATGCAAGTTAAAGCTTCTCTGAGGTACCACCTCACACCTCTCAGACTGGACAATATGATCAGAAAGGATAATGATCATTGTTGGAAGGGTTGTGGGAAATGTGGGACACTATTACATTGTTGATGGAGCTATGAACTCACCCAGCCTTTCTGGAGAGAAATTTGGAACTATACCCAAAGGGGAATAAAAATGAGCATACTTTTTGATCCAGCAATACCATTACTGAGTCTATACCCTGAAGAGATGATGAAAAAGGATAAAAATATCACTTGTAGAAAAATATTCATAGCAGCCCTGTTTTTGGTGGCAAAAATTGGAAATCAAGTGAATATCCTTCAATTGGGGAATGACTTAGCAAACTGTGGTATATGTATGTACGTCATGAAACACTATTGTTCTATTAGAAACCAGGAGAGATGGGAATTCAGGGAAACCTGGAGGGATTTGCATGAACTGAGGCTGAGTGAGATGATCAGAACCAGAAAAACACTGTACACCCTAAGAGCACCATGGGGGTGATGTTCAACTTTGATGGACTTGCTTGTTCCATTAGTGCAACAATCAGGGACAATTTTGGGTTGTCTTCAATGGTGAATATCATCTGTATCCAGATAAATTGCTGTGGAGTTCGAACAAAGTTCAAGGATTATTGCCTTTAATTTAGAAAAAAAAACCAGATATCTTATTGTCTGATCTTGTTATCTCTTATACTTTTTGTTTAAAAGAATATGATTTCTCTCTCATCACACTCAATTTGGATCAATGTACAATATGGAAACAAGGCAAAGACTGACAGATTGCTTTCTGTGGGGGGGGAAGTAAGATTGGGGAAAATTGTAAAACTCAAATAAAATCTTTAATAAAAATAAAACGAAGTAAAGCAGGGGAATAGAGAGAACATTTACTGCTAGGGACTGTGGAGATAGTCTGAATTTAACAGCTAATTGGCACCACCACTCCTCATTTCTTTTTATGTCATGCTACTCTGTATCTTGAAAGAATGTACTGGACAGGACAGTATAATGAACTAGGTGTGAGTCTAAATTATGGTTCCTGGTTTTTCCCCTTACTAGTTATTTGATGATCAGCTAATCTTTGAGGGTCTCAATTTCCTTATCACCAAAAGATGGTGTTGAATAAATCTTTGATTCCACTTTTGGCCAACTCTTTTTTGACTTGCAAAATATTGCCAAGTGAATGTGTTTATCATGAATATTGCAATGTTCTCAGTAACACTGAGAGATGTCTTATTGTTCTGTATGAGAATGTGTGGGTAGAGGAAATTAACTTCAACTTACCTGAATAATAGGGAAACTATCTGTACCTTTTTTGGAAAAAAATTTAAGAACTTTTTAATTTTTGAACGTTCATAACTTCAGCTGTTACAAACACATAGTCACTAATATAAAGTCTTGTCCATTGTACAAAAATAACCCACCACCTATAAGTTGTGTACCACAAGTCTTTTTTTTTATTTCATTTTGCTTTGTTTTACCATTGGTAAAGATGACTTTATCCATTCATCCATTTATATCACATGTTGGCATTTAATTCCTGTTTTTATCAGTGAAATGACACTATGTGAGATGATTGCTCAGGATTAGTGGGTTTAGTTTTTGATCCTATAGCAGCAATGTTTCATTTATGTAGAAGTATTGACTTAAACACCCCCCCCAAAAAAGCTCTTTTTTCCTAGTATTGTTAGCCCTAAATGTTGGGGAGCAGTCTTTTACTAAGTACTAGGAGGATAATCATTACTCTCTGGTAATTACATTACATTACTGGTAATCATTACCAGAAATTTACTTCATTTAACCAAGGAGGACTTCCTGATAGATGTATGATCTCAGAAACTATTAGATTGGACAGCTAGGTAGTGGAAAAGATGGTGTCAGAGCTGAAATCCTGAAGACTCGTTGTCTTCTGTTCAAATTTGGCCCCAGATTCATTCATTTTATTTATTTATTTTTATTTAAGGCATTGGAGTTAAGTGACTTGCCCAAGGTCACATAGCTAGGTAATTATTAAGTGTCTAGAGAAGATGAGAAGGGGTGGAATCAATATAGGTAGACAATTTGACCTTGACAGGGAGAAATATAGCTTCTTCATCAGAGATTGGAATAGCAGAAAATTAGAGATTCAGTTTAATAGATTCTTTGGAGCTCATGAGAAAAAGTTTTAGGTATATGATGTCACAGAGTTCCTTGAACTTGGAATATTCATCACCTGGGGAATACAACCCACAAATGTGAGTTTGGGGGAGGAAGCTGAAAGGGAATGCTTTGCCACCAAAAGCAATGACATAGACTTTAAAACTCCATGTTTGCTGATGTTTATGTCTGAATCACATTTACCTATTAACTCATATTTTGGAGTCTCAGAAAATACAGAAGAGGAGATATTGTCATTAGTATGCTTCTCAGGGGAGAGACCAGCTAAGAGGGTCCAACTGATGAACTATGACTTCAACAGAGAAAAAGTTAAGATAGAAATAAGCAGCAATCTGATTCTCAGGTTCATTGTCAACATCATCAGCAAAATAACAGTATTAATAAGAAATCTTGGTAATACAGGGAACACATAAAATTGGAGATAATAGATGGAAAACCATTCCCAGGCTGACAGAGAGAAGGCTATAGAATTTACTGAGCCAGGCAGTTGCTAAAAAAAGACCCAAGAGTAATTATATTGCATATTTTGTCTATCTTGGTAGTATCATAATTTATTCATTGTAAAACTTATGAATTTCAAAGAAAATAATAACAATGTACAAAGTTTTGTCCACCAATGTCCAATGTAGAATCTACTCAACCAAAGAATCATCAATTACATATCAAGGAAAATAATTACATATAAAACTAGATATAGATGATTCAGATGGATAATTCATGTTCATTGCACTTACATTCTGCATAACAGATTGTAAACTTATATCATGACTTGAACATTCTACCAGTATTTCTAATTCTATATGAACATTAACTTCTGCATTTTGACAGCATAGCAATACAATCCCAGTTTATCATGTGCTGTCATGTCTCTCCTGAATCAATCTTTAATGAAGCCTTTTCTGAATAAAATTTTGAGTTTCAATTTTATTTTGTTATAATAAAGTATACATATATTATTAATTTTAGCCATTCTTTCATTACAAAAGGTCAAGTGGACTATGTGTTTCTTTTTTAAATAGCAACTATTTTTGATATTTTAAACTATTTTCTGTTTTAAATCAAAAGGAACTAATGTCAATGTTATTAAAAATTAGCTTTCCAGGGAAAAAATAAAGGACACTTTGTGAATAATTAAACAGAAATATTTTACATTTATGTGAGTGGCAATTTGCAAAATGTTAAGATTTTTGAGGTTGCATTTTGCAATATTTCCTGAAATATTAATAATTATGTGTTCTATGTGATAGATTTATCTTTATATGTTCTTTAAATTTGTATTTGTTCTTTAAGAATAATCGTTTTCAGGGCGGCTAGGTGGCAAAGTGGATAGAACACGGCCCTGGAGTCAGGAGTACATGAGTTCAAATATGGCCTCAGACACCTAATAATTACCTAGCTGTGTGACCTTGGGCAAGCCACTTAACCCCATTGCCTTGCCAAATAAAAAAAACAAATCTAAAACAATAAAAAAAAGAATAAAAAGACTAATTGTTTCCTTTTCTTATTCCACCTTTCATTGCACTTCAGGTAAGGTATATTTGGGGTTTCTGTGTGCATCAAGCTAAATCTCAGGTAAATATTTTAAACCAGTCTGCAAAAGTCCCCTTCCATTCACTTCTTTCCCCTCCCTTTCTTTCCTTTTTTCTTTCCTCCCTTCTGATATTTAATCCTTAGTTTTTCCCCCCTTCTTTTCTCCTCTACCTTTTTTCTGCACTTTCTGGAAGACCTTAATTAAAGAAAATGTCTCTTGGACTCAAATCTGATCTCAATAGCACTGGCCAAAGATTTAGCAGAATGACAATATACAAAATACAAAATAAACTTCCATTCATATTGTTACTAGACAAAGTACTCCAAAGATCGGTCTTCATTGATCTGTCCTCTTTTACCCTCAGCCAGACCCTCATTATAAGCTATTGGCACCCGTAGGAGGGTAAAGGATCTCAACTGAGCCAGTGATAATTTGAAGAAGATCTCTGACCAGAAAAGAAGAAAACTTGAATTCAAATTCATTTCTTTTCTAATACTCTAGTTATGGAGGTCCCTAGGAACCAGGGACCATCTATATTAGTTGGAGATAATAATGATTGACCTGAGCAAGCCATAAGCTCAGGAAGAGAAATAGCAACTATAGGTCTTTGGAGGTTAGTAATCAGCTTTGGATATCCACAATTGCAGGAGTTAGGAGTGGAAGGCGAGACTATAACCAAAATTACTTATGATATCTAGGAGACAGGAGATGGCATCATTGTTAGAATGTATGTAATAGTCTATGCTATTATGTGCCATGCATAGCACATATTTAGTATGGAAAATACTTTTCTCATTACTATATTTCTTTATTATATATGCTAATACAGTGGATACTAAAGTAGAACTATTAAATGAGATCTTAGTCTACTATAAGTATTATAAGCATATGCAATCATAATGTGAATGTCATATATTAGATATTTATGCATTCATTGTGTCAGAAAATTGAGAGGATTAATTACAAATACATTGTATAACAACTTATGTTGTTTGTGATTATGTTCATAGATGTTCAGGTCTACCTCACATAATTTTCAGGGATTGCAAATTTTTCATTGCAAGGAGGAAACAATAGTAAAGGGCTATAAATCCACCCACTTACTTGAAAGACTTCAAAGGCAGTTTATGCATGTGTTGATACAGGTACATTTTGGAACCAGATAACGTAGGAAGGAAAAAGTTCAAGGAATGGAAAATTTTAAGAGGGGATAAGTTGAAGGTAAAAGGGAAGATTTGGGGAATGAGAGTCTCCTAGTAGTGCTTTTACATTTTTTCTCTTCTTCCTGTAATTAATTTGTAATCTGCAAAGGAATCTCTTCTCTCTCTCTCTCTCTCTCTCTCTCTCTCTCTCTCTCACACACACACACACACACACACGCACACACGCACACACACACACACCACACTTTTCCTGTGTGAATGGGATGAAACTTGAAACTAAATAATTGCAGTTGGAGATTGAGAAGTGAAGAAAATGGCTTTTGGAATAAGACCTGAGGTCTAGATATTGCTTGCTTGTGAAATACATGCTCCCCTGGTAGAGACCAGCAAGAACCCTCTGAGTTTATATACTATAGCAATAGATCAAACACTGAACCCTGACATACTAAATCAAGCAGTGAACTTGGAATCAAGAGGAACTAGTCTTAATTCCTCCTTCAGATATTTATTAGTTATATGATTCTGGGTAAGTCCCTAAATGTCTGTGACTCTCACTTTCCTCATCTGTAAATAAAAAGGTTGAACTTAATGATCTCTGCTTCCAGCTCTAAGTCTATGAACATATGATGCTCTGAAGTTGGGTTTCTTTTTCATAAATTGGAACAGTCCTTGTATGAACACCTTTCCTCATCTCTCCATGGGTGAGAGGAGAGGAAAAAGAAGGGGCACGTCAAGAAGATAGACAGCTAGCTCTCTGAGAGTCAGGGAGAGCTTTGAAGTTTTCCCACGTTATCCACTGGTTTTAGGTGATCTGATCGGAAAGGATTTCATTTGAAGAACAGTATTTGATCATTTCTGTTAATTATGGCCAAGCACTGGTCACTGTCATCTGTTAGTTGAGACACAGCAATTGGAAAACCTTATTGCAAAGCTAACTTGTCCAAGTATGCATCAATTGTCCAAACTCAACTTGGTTTGCATCATTTTTCAACAAATGAGTCAGGTGATAACTATAGCTATGCAGACTCCACCCTGGCACCAAGATTCATGCCTTGGTGCCAGAATGAACAAGTTGAAGTATAAGTAATTTGGGGGTCACAAAGACTCATCGGTAATTCCTATAATTGCTACATGTAAATTCTGAGAAACCTTGAAGGCTTCTAAAAACATCTTCAGAATTATCTCTTCTTGCTGATTTATATAAACTAATGTATGACTAATCTCAATTTATATCCTATTCTTCCTTGTGTTGATGTCTCCAGATTTTTATTGTCTTCCACTTTGTATTAAATTTTAGTCCCCCCTTACTATTCAACAGTGACTAAGGTGTTCACTCCCATGATTGGAAACCAACCCTTTTCAACAATTCTCACCCTTGGGTCCTCACTCTCATTTCATCTTCTTGGTAAATACATTCACATACATCCACACATACACATATATGCATATCCTCATTACTATATCCTCCATGTTTTATTTTAAAATATGTCTTAAGAAAATAAAATAAAGATTGATACCAAAAGAGACTAACATTATAGAAAGAATGAGGAATAGCAAGATGGACGCATCAGTATTGATGAAATATCTTTAGTGTTCAAACAAGGGTTTTGTATGCACTAAGTAATTCTTAATATAACAGAAAATATGTTTTATAATATTACTTTGGTTATATATATATATATATATTTATCTTATTTTGATGCTTTTTTATTTTATTCTTTAATTTTGAAAGAGTAAATGCCAGTCTGACCCTGGTACATAGCCTCACCCTTAAATGACAAATGTGTTTGTTCTCTGGGTTTTGCTGCTGGGTGGGCCCAAGGTCATAGTTAATGGGCTGTGACTGAGTGGACTGTGTGACACTGATTGATGCATTCTAGAAGTTCCTACCCCATTATGGACCAGAATCATCTTGCACAGCAGGTATATAATAAGTATACAAATCAAGTACAAGGGATATAAATAAAGGTCAGTATCTTACAGTGAGCCAGTATTGAGGTAAGCAAAAATGTCTCATGCTTGAAAAAGAGTTCTTTCCATTTGCTACACTGTTTTTCTACATAAGCACATGTTGCCAAACACTTCTGAATTTCCTTCAGTTGGAATGTTGCCACTACTGCCATCCTCATTGTTCTCCATGGCAACAGCCATCACTAAGAGGAGGCAGAGAGGAGGCTAGCCCTGGTGATGCTCTTAAGAGTATACCAAAAGAGATCTCCTATCTTTGGAACTATTGTGACCTAGAAGAGATAAATGTAACAGGGATCAAATAATATCCAATCACTTTAACCTCTGAGTTCTCAGACACTTACTTGGGTAAATCACTTAACCCTGATTGCCTCACATCCTGGGTCATCTCCACTCATCCTGATCCACATCCGGTCTCCTCCAGATGGCTCTGGAGGAGAAAATGAGGCTGGTGACTTAGCATAGCGCCCCTCCCCCCCAATCAAATCCAATTCATGTGCTTGTCGTGCCATCATCTCCCTGATGTCGTGGTCTTATGGACAAACATACTACTTTAACCCAGCAGGTTTCACCGTGGCCAGCAGAGGGTGGCAGTGATCTGACTGAGGGACTAGTGAGTCAAAGATTCTAGATTTAGGCTTATAAAACATCAAGAGATATCGGGATTTAGGGGAGAGGTAAGAAGTACTTAGCTCACAACAGCAAGTTAGGATCTCTGAGTTCAATCCTTATTCCATTCAAAAGGCATCACTGAGAAGTTTGTAGTTTCACAACCAAATGAAAGACTGGAAATGCAATGATAATAACTGATAGTTTATCACATCTAAAGATTTCAAAAGTGATTTATATACATTATCAAATTGTGTTTTTTGTTAATTTTTTTAACCAATGAAAATCTCTTTTTTCCTTGAGAAGTAAGTAACCCTTATCACAAACATACATAGTCAAACAAAACAAATTCCCTCAACAACCATGTCCTCTCACAAAAAAATGCTAACATTTATATACTCTGCCAAACACCATACTAAGCACTTTTATGAACATTATCTCATTTGATTCTCACAATAATCCTAACAGATAGGAGCTATTATTATTATTATTCTCAATTGGTAGATGAGGAAGCTGAGGCAATCAAAGGTTAAATGACTTGCCCAAGGTCACTAGCCAAGAGTTAGTTAAATGTCTCAAGTCACATTTGATGTCAGGTATTCCTGACTCCACACTTGATGCTCTATCTACCCCACATTATTGCCTTTAAAAAAGTCTCATTCTGAACTTATTCCAATACCTCCATGTCAGGAGGTATGATGTTTCATCATGAGTTTTCTGGAGTCAGGGTTGATTATTACATTGATCAGAGTTCTTAATACCCAAATTTGTCTTTAAAATATTATTGCATAAATTGTTTTCCTGATTGTACTCACCACTCTGCATTAATTCATGTAAATCTTCCTAAGGTTTTCTGAAATTGCTCCTACATCATTTTTTAAATGACACAATAATATTCTGTCATACTTATATGCCATAACTTGTACAGACATTCCCTAATTGATGGACACCTCCCTCAGTTTTCTATTCTTTTCCAAATGCAAAACAAATTGCAAAGAAATATTGTTGCATATTCTTAGTTCAAGATTATTTTGTTTAGGACCAATCACTTTCTTAATCATCCCTCCTTTTTATTTCCCCACTCTTTTTCCCTTATCTATTTTCCCTTTGGTGAAGCATACTTCCATATCCAGTTGTACGTTTGTGTGAACTTCTTCTTCTTTTGAGCAGTACAAATGAGAATGTGATGAAAGAATTGCTCATTTCCCAATCTTGTCTTCCTTGTTTGTGTAGACTTTTTCTTGCACATCCAAATTGTGACAGATATTTTTTCCCATTTTTCCTTTCTCTCTTTTTCCTCCTAAGGTATTCTAATTTCCCTCCTTTTCTATTTTTTTATATCATCAAAGAGAATCATTCTCATAATCTCTATTTTATTTGATAGAGATTCTCTACCTGTATGATCCAGAATGATTAGGCGCTGAGAAAATGTCATCTCCCCCATAATAGAGTATAAACAATCTATCTTTTTTAGCCCCTTATGATTATTCTTTCATGTTTACTTTTTTATATTTCTCTTAATTCCTGTTCATTCCCTTCAAAATTTCTACCAAGCTTTTATCTTCAAGAATATTTAAAAGTCCTCTATTTCAATAAAGATAAATTTTTTTCTAATACAAGATTACTCTCAATTTTGCTGAGTAAGGCACTTTTAGTTATAAGTATGTAATCTGTTCCTTCTGGAATATATGCTACAAATTATCTGTTTCTTTATAATGGTGTTGGCTAAATCTAGTATGATACTGTCTTTGGCTCTCTAGCACTGAAATTCTTTCTTTCAAGTTGCTTGCAACATTTTTTTCCCTTTGACTTGGAATCATGCACATTGACTCCCATGTTCCTAGGACTTTTTCCATTTTGTTTAGTTTTTTAAGAAGTGACCAATGAATTCTTTATTTTCCAAGTTTCTTCTGGTTCAAAGCGATCTGAACATCTGAACAAAAAATATGATGCCTAGCCTCTTTTTTTTTTAAATCAAATACTTTAAGATAGTTCAAATATTCTTCAAGATTTTTTTCTTGATCTGTTTTCAAGTTAGTTGTTTTTGCTATATAAGATATATTTTGTTCTATTTTTCCAGTCTTTTGAATTTTGTTTTAATATAAGTCATACAATATTAACTTCTATTTGTTCTATTTCAATTTTCAGAGACTCTGTTGCATGGGCAAGATTTTGTACTTCTTACACCAAACTATTAATTTCCTTTATAATTCTTTCTTCCAAAGAATTCTTCATTTTTTTCTCTAGTGTTCTCATTTCAAATATACAATTATTTTTACTTCTTTAAAATAGGATATATAGTCAAACTTGTATCCAAGATATGTTTTTCTTTGAGACTTTTCTTATAGATGTTTTGATATTATTTCCTTCTCTGAGTTTATGTCTTGAGCATTCCTGATATTATACAAATGTTGCAAGGAAAAAACAAAACCTTTGCTGGGTAGAATAAGTTTTGCTTGTTTAACCTTCCAACTTGTTTATACTTCTCAACTTCAGACTATATGTGAAAGTCAAGTTCTGGAGGGAACATCTGGACTGAAGTCTTGTTGCTACTTTCTTGAGTTATTGATTATTATATTATTCCAGGATCTCAGAAAAAGCCTCTACTGTGAATCTGCAATCTTTTAGTACCTTTAAAGTTGTTCACTGCAGAGGACTACCTACTTATTTCCATTTTGCCTTATACATTCTTAATTTGAGTTGATCTGAGCAATAGGCTTGTGTACATGCCCCTAGATAGAGTTTCAGTGGACTATTGCAAACTTCAACCACTATGCAGCAGCTGGAAAGCTCTGCTACTTCATACAGTTAGCACTGCAAACTCCCCTTTGATTCCAGAAGCTTGAATCCTTGTTAGTCCCCTGAGATTCCACTCTGCTCCTGAGATTAGAGTCCAAAGCTGCTGCTTGCTTCCAAACTTGTTTCCTACTCAATACTCAGCCCAAGACTCATAATGACCTCTCATCTTGGAATGCCAATCTTAAGTAGATGTTTCCTTCTCAATCCATCTTGGATCGGTGACTCAGAACTGAATAATAAGCTAGATAATTACCACTTGGCACTCATTCTTCCACCTTACACAAGTTCTATGCCAGATCGGGAGCCACTTCTTGTCCAGTATGAAATCTCTCCCCATAATACAATTTATATATCAAAAAAATGAGAGACTGAAGAGAGTAAGAATTGTGTCTAGAGTATGAACAAGGGTCTATGGTGGAATTTGAATCTGGATGCTTCTGTCTCCAAAGCCAGAAAACTATGTCCAGATGTTCAGCTCTCTTTGAACCAGAAGAAACTTGGAAAATAAAGAAGTCATTGGACACTTCTTAAAAAACTAAACAAAATAAAAAGTTCTAGGAACATGGGAGTCAATATGCAAGCTTCCAAGTCAAAGAAAAAAATATTGCAAGCAACTAGAAAGAATTTTAGTGCTAGAGAGCCACAGCCAGTATCATACTAGATTCAGCAGTGCATAGTCCAATGCTAATTCAGACAGAATATTTTCTTACAAATAGCATTCAATATGAAAATAAATTTTTATTTCAAAAATTAACTTTGAATATTTTAAGGATAAAAAAGTACCATTAAACAATTCTGAAATACTTTAAATATTTCATAAATATACTAGAAAACATTAAAATTTGAAAGAATTTTGAGTTCTGGCCTGTTACAATTTGAGTCTACAGGGATATTAAACAAGGTTTGCAGCAGGTTAACTGAAACTAAAATTCTTCCAAAAGGGGTATTGGCATAGTTTTTGAAATATTAAACTAGGAACACTATGATGACATTCAGATCTCTTCTCATAAAAAGATACAGAAAGAAAATAATGTTACCTTAATTCTATTTATACTATGAACTCAACATGTTTACACAAACATTTCCTATATCCCATTCTCTTTGTTCCTTTCTGGCTTCTAAAAGGACTAGTATTCTGTATAAAGAACTAAAGGGGAAAAAATTAATGTTCTCCACTCTACAAAAAGTAGTCTGTGATGCATGGAAGGAGGGAGGGAGAAGTCTTGAGAGTATAAACAATACTTTTCAGTATTTTACCCAAAGCATCAAAAAAAATAATACAGAGAGCTCAGCTGCTATAGGAAATACCTGTTTGTTAAATGACTTTTATTTCACCTGTCCCTTCCATGATTTAATGATCTCAGGACCTTTTTTTTCTTTTTGGGGTGGGGGGTGTCAGTGTCAGGAAGATGAATGCAAACATTTAGAAGGAAGAGAGAGATACCATGGACAACATCAAAAACTTAAAGAATAAGAGTGGATAGAAAATGACTTCTGGCTATTGAAATTAGAATTAAAGGTCTTGAGATCAGACTCCAGGATGAAATAGCAAAATTAGGCTCTTCTTTCCCCTAGGTTTCTACTATTAAGTATATTCATCTTGTAGTATGAATGATGAGCTAGCCAAAGTCAGACTAATTTAGAAGTTCCTGCCAGAAGATAGCAATGAAAAAGAAACTGGTTACATGAAATTTCAATCTGATCTAGATCCTTAATCCATGCACCATGGTGCCAGGAAAAGCAGTTTAGTCTGGGAGAACAGAGATCCTTAATTTTCACCTAATAAATGACTCTACAAGACAGAATTAGTTCATTATCAACTAAGATCTGGCTTATATTATCTACACTCCTTTGCCCACTTGTAGGATGAGTGATATGTTTATTTTCCCTCCTAGGAGAACTAAAACAGTCTGGAATTTCTAGGTTGAGAACAGCATTTGATAGTTATATGAGGTTAGACTCCACTAACTAACAAACAGCTTAAAATTAGTTGTCTTTTTATATATCATTTATGCTTTTATAGTTTTTATGTGAGCAATAAAACACTGTGTTTGGTTGAGGTATTTTCTTCTTTTTTTCGTTTTCTTTTTTTTGTGGTGGTTGACTCCATTATACTAAAATCATGTGACTAAAGCTCAATAAAATATGGTAAGTTCAATGGAGAAATGGGAAGAGGCCAATAAATGGGGATAGGTGTATTTATATCTAATATGAATGAATAAATACATATTAACCACAATCACTAAACTGATGATAACCATTCAGAGAGAAAGATGGAACCAAAAGATAAAAGGTCATCCACTCCATGAGACCCATTGAAAATCTGTCATTTTCTCTTTATTCTTCCAATCAACAGGAGAAAGTATATTCTTGTCTAGCTGGGCATGGGGCAGGCAAATCTCTTGATCTTTCTAGTTTAAATAGAATTATGTTGGTAACTAACGAAAAGGAGCAAAAGATGTAGGAAAGGCTCAGTTGTCCATTCATAATAAATACTTTTTTTTGCTGGCTGATAAGTCATTTTATTTCTCCTTGAGTTTCTTTTAGTGGATGTAATACTTCTATCATTTGAACTTTGGCTTTTTCTAGTAATAATCAAGACCTAAATAGGATCATTAAAAATAGTACCACATTTGCAAAGTGCATCAATAATCTTATTTGCAAGTACATCAATAGTTCTATTTGTGACCCACAATGACTCTGTGAAATAAATACTTCAGATCCTATTGCTGCTGCTCCTCCCATACACACTTTTTGGTCTGATTCTGTTGACTCATCAACATAAAAAGTCCAATTGTGTAAAATCTCTCCAATGATGCATATAAATAACTCTTTTATGACCTAAGGTCATATAAAAGTACATGACTGGTATACTGAGAGGTTGTATCTAGCCCAGGGTCACTTAGCTGGTGTGCTCTAGGGGCAATACTAGATAGAACTCATGTCTTTCTGATTATTTATTCACTATATTATGTTGCCTTTACATTTTTAAATTTTATTTTATTTTTCCCTGATTACCTGTAAAAAGAAATTTCAATATTCACTTTTAAAACCTTGAGTTCCATATTCTCTCCCTTCCTCCTACCTCAATCTCACTCATTGAGAAAGCAAATTATTTGATATAAGTTTAAAATGTATAGACATGAAAAACATTACAATAGACATGCTGTAAAAGTTAACATAATAACCCCCCAAAAGAGAAACTTCCTCCAAGAGAGAAACCCCAAGAAAAATTAAATTAAAAATTGCTTTAATTTCAGACACCATAAACGATGTCTTTGGAAAAGGAGATAGAAAAACTCATCCTCTGAGGTACCCTGTGACTTTGTGAGAAATCATAGTCTAATAATTTTTAAATTATCTCTTCTGAATTTGTTTTTCAAGTCAGTTGTCTTGCCAATGAGATATTTCACATTTTCTTCTAGTTTTTCATTCTTTTGGTTTTGTTTAATTGCTTCTTGATTTCTCACAAAGTCATCAATTTCCCTTTCCTCCTTTGAATTATTTTCTTCAGTGAGTTTTTGGATCTCCTTTTCCATTTGACCAATTCTCATTTTTAAGGCATTCTTTTCCTCATCAGCTTTATGGATCTCTTTTTTTTCATTTGCCCCAGTTTGATTTTTAAGATGTTATTTTCTTCAGTAGTTTTTTTAAATCTCCTTCACAAAGCTGCTGACTAGATTTTCATGATTTTACCACATAAATCTCATTTTTCTTTGCAATTTTTCCTCTGTTGCTTAATTTTCAAAATTCTTTTTGAGTTTTTCCATGACCTGAGACCAGAAACCTTAGATGTAGAAGTTTTGACTTTGTAATCTTCTTCGGAGTTGTATTTTAATCTTCCATATGACCATAGTAACTGCCTATGCTCAGATTATTTTTTCTTCTGTAGTTGGCTCATTTCCCCAGTCTATGACTTGATTTTAATTCTTTATTAAGGTAGGACTTTGCTTCCAAGATGCCCCAAGCTTTTGAGGGTTTTTGCAGTTGTTTTCAGAGATACTTCTAAGAACCTGCACATTTTCAATTCTTCCAAGGTCTATGAGAGGCTATGATTACTCCAGAAGCAGCTTTTGCTGCAGATTCAGTGGCTCCTGAAACCTGCTCCTGGTCTACTGGGATCAGGTCCACAGTGCTGAGACTTAAGCAGGACCATGCTCCAATCTCACCCTGGTGCAGGAGAATTTTCCTACTGATCTTCCAAGTTGTCCTTGGCAATCCCCTATTGCCTTTACTTTTTAGTTAATCAGGAAATTAGAGGTCAAAGAAATTAATTTCTCATGATCACATAAGATTGAAAGTTATAAACTATAACTGATATAATGATTATTCTTGATTCCAGAGGATGAATGGTGAAAAATGCTATCCATTATAAAGAACTGATAGATTTAGAGAACAGACTGAGAAATAAATATCTTTGTATGCTGTTTGGAAAATTTATTTCATTTGATTATGCATATTTGGTTTAAGAAATGTAGTTTTTTATCTTTCTTTTTGCTGATGGGATATGGGTAGGAGAGAGAAAAAATAAATAGATGCCTGTTAATTTTTTGAATAAAGCTATAGGACTACTACAGATATGAAATGTTGAATCAGATGAGGTCAATTTATTATTAATTTTACTTAATTTTTTATTTTACTATAACAGACCTCTCAGGACTATATTTTGGCACATTTTTTGAAATATTCTCATTTCTAGGGAAAAAGGAAAATTAGGAACACTATGATAACATTCAGATCTCTTCTCATAAAAATAGAGACATATAGAAAGAAAAAAAATTACCTTAATTACATTAGTACAATGAATTGACCTTTGGAGAGGCTACTACCTTCATAGGTAAATATTTGTGACATAAAAAAAAGATACATCAATAAGATTGAAAGAAAGGGGTAGAAAAAAATACTGTCCATAGTAGAATTCAAAGCCAGATCTCTTCTCTCTCCAACTATATCATATTTCATGTTGCCACTATAGCATTCCCTTTTACTCTGGCTATTTTCTGGCCCATGAACAAACAGCTCACCCTTCCATCTTTTTTTTAATTTACTTTTTAAATTACTCCATACAGTCACATAAAATTAACCAAGGGGCGGCTAGGTGGAGCAGTGGATAGAGCACCGGCCCTGGAGTCAGGAGTACCTGAGTTCAAATCCGACCTCAGACACTTAATTACCTAGCCGTGTGGCCTTGGGCAAGCCACTTAATCCCATTGCCTTGCAAAAACTAAAAATTAAATTAAATTAACCGAAAATATACTTATCCTCCCTCAGCAAAAAAGTACAATATTTTGAATTATCAAAATTATAACCCAATGTATAAAGTAGATAAATAAATTCCTATCTACAATAGTCATCTTCTCAAGGCATCACTGCTGAAACTCCTAGAACTGACTTCGCCATTGTTTTCTTCACTATCTCTGGGACTTACCAGAACAAAAAGCCCTTCCCTAGCCACTATTCCTATTATATTCAATTCAGCTATTTCTCATTTGAACACAATTCTTGGCATTGTAGGTGCTCAAAAATACAAATTCCTTTCCTTCCCTTTATTATAATGTAAGCTTCTTAAGGATAGGGACAGTCTCTTGCAGTTGTATCCTTGATACTTTATGCCAGATATGTAATAAAATGATAATATTCATTAGCATTTTTATTTAGCATCTACTGTGCTAAATTCTTTATAAATGTCTCACTTGATCCTCACTCCTGGGAACTATTCTCATTCCAATTTTACAGTTCAAGAAATTAAGCCAAATAAATGTTAACTGATTTGTCCAAGGATTCATAGCTAGTGAATGTCTGAGGTAAAATTTGAATACAGATCTTCTTGACTTCAGTCCAAGTACTCTAGCTCTTATGTTACATAGTAGCCTAGTATGTACTTATTAAATTATTTTTCATTCAAATACCAACAGTACTTCTCACTATGCTACTCTATGAATAATAATTTAACTTGTAACACTGTTTTTCAAAAAACAAAATTCTACATTGCAGTTTATTTAATCAGAACATAATCATTCTACTTTGCTTTGATATTTTAGCTTCCTAATAGTTTCTTTAAAATAGTTTCCTACTAACAGTACATTCTGTGTTTTTGTCCCAGCACAATAAGAAATAAGGAATTATTATAAGCTAAGCACTCTTAATATGTTTCTATTAGTCTATTAAATCATTTCAAATCTATATAGTGCCTGGACCCCTTTTCTTTTTTTCCCCCCAAAATCTGGCAAAAATCCATTTAATAAAAAATAAGCTTCATTATTCAGTTAAATTTTCTCTTTGCATGTATTTTTTTTCCACTCCTTGAGAGATTTGGAAATTAAATCATAGTCACATAATGATGACTAGATTATAAATTCCTTTGGAAGAAGTCAGGTGACTTATTTATCTTTGTATTTCCTTCAGCACACATCACAGTTCCTTGATCTGGCAGCCCTCATCAATTGAGTCTTTCTAGCCCACTGATGAAATTACCAATTGTAATAGGAAGGTATAGAGAAAATGAAGTGTTGAAGGTTTGTCCCTTTCAGACTTGGAATAGTCCTTTCAGGGGTTGGAATGGTGTTTTTTTTTAATCATGGAAAAGGTGTGAAACCCTAAGTGACTTGACTCATCCTCTAAGTTTTTTTTAATCTCCCCTCATTCTACCAGTGATCCTGGGCTGAAGAACAAAAGAGAAAGTGGAAATGGGAAGAAATGAGATGGATCATTGCAGGAGAGAAAGTTGAGGAAGTGAAGGTGAGATGATCTAAGACATGAGGGCAATGTGCCTTATCTTTCTGGAGCTACCTAAATTTGCCACCCTCCCTTTTCCATGAAGGACCAGCTGTGCCAATAAGAAATCAAAGGTCTCATCTAGTGGTGGGACTCCTGAGACCTGGAAAATCACTGGCTCTGGGAGCAGCTGTTTTCCATCAAGTCTACCAGACCCCAAGTTCATGTCCCCATTCCAGAGGAGGAGTCATGCATCCTGAGTCCAGTGTTCTTCCATCTTCATCTAAAAACAGCTCCTTCTAGAAGAATATTATGGTTACTTGGCATTCCTTGCCTACTCATAGGAATACTATGGAGAACTGAATAAAATACATTAAGTAAACTGGATTCCCTGGAACTCCTGAATGTGAAGCATCTTACTTATGTACCATCCCTAAGGTCCCTTAAAGTCCCTAAAAGTAGCATGTTTTATCTAAACTTTAGGTCTCCCCTATTGTCTATCACAGTGTTCTACACAAAGTAGCTGCTTTATAAATATTTATTGAATTTAACTGAGTCAAATTGATTGAATATGGGTTCATAAGTGCCTGTGTTTCACTAAGTGGATTTTGTTGCATTCATACCTTGTTCTATATTCAGAAATGTGATTTACTGCAGTTAAATTTCCCTCACCTAGCTGTCCAAAGCTCTGGACAAAAGGGTTTGAGATATGCTGAGCATTTTCCTGAATAGACTTCATAGTTAGGAACTCAACAAGAGATTCAGCCACCACCTACCAGACAGGTATTGTTGTCAGTGTTGAAGCTAGGGAGCATTTTTTTGCTCTGCAGACAGAAAAGCGAATAATTGGCCTCAGCTGGTTCTATTTATATCCCAAGATGTGGCAGAGAAGTCATTCTCTTGATAGGATTCCACCTTATCTGTCTCTATGAGTTTTACTCACTCAGGAACAATGAGATTTGAAGAGGTGGTGGCAAGCTTTTAACCACTGCCAGGATCTTTCCTAACTCATTTCACTCTGATATTGGAGAGAAGGTTGAAATAATAGTGAAAAGGGGAAAGGAGGAAAAGGGGGAAGAAATGTATTGGTATCCCTAATGGAATGATCATTCTTCTCTAAGATACCCAGAACTATAAGACATATGTTCAGAGAAATGAGTTTCTAAATTTAATAAAATCAACATCCTGAAAACAATGTCACATTCTCTAGACCAGAGAGTATTTGCACTGCCAGTGGTTTTTGTTTTTCTTTTGCAAGCATTTGAAGAAGATTCCCAAAACTAAAAACTATTCTGAAGAAAGGAGGCATCATAGTATGGTAGATACTCATGAGACCTGAGTTCTACTTTTGCATTTGCTAGATTTTTGGAATTTTCAATAAAATAATAATAATAATAATAATTTCATACAGTGCTTTAAAGTTTGCAAAGTGCTTTATATCTTACAAGTCTGGAATGGAGATGATATTACCTTTTTTACATTTCACAGATGCAGAAACTGAGGCAACAGGAGGTTAAGTGACTTGCCCATGGTTAATTTTGAACTCAGGTTTTCCTGTCCTCAGATGCAGCAGTTCTATCCATACATCACTGAGGGGTTGGACCCTTCTTATTCTAAGTTAAAATCTTCTGAGTTGATAGATTCAGAGAAGATTGGGAATTTTCCAAATTATCTTAGATATTATGAACCATTTAACATGAAATTAGCTTGTAATCTAACTAATAGGATGTTTACATGATTTGTAAACTTTCCATCTTGCCAAATGCTTGGCAAAAATCCATTCATAGACTTACAGCTTGTTAGAGCTGGAAGAGGATTTAAAGATTATCCCAGAGAACGGCCTCGATGATTCGGTTTATATTTAGTTCAGTGTTTTTCCTTCCCAGGCCTCCATCCTACTTCGAGGTGGAAGCAGACAGTCTTAAAGTAACACTCCCAAATTTGCACCCTCACCCTTCCCTAAGTAATTTAGCCAAAAGCTCACAGTGCAAATATCAGCAATAACACCCCTTTACCCCTACCCTACTCATCCCCACCTTCTCAGAAACAAGAGTTCTCCCACATCATATTTATCTCTGAGATAGCTAGGTCATACAGTGGATAGAGGACCAGACCTGGAGTCAGAAGAACGTGAGTTCAAATATAACCTCAGACACTTAAACTTAATAGTTGTGTGATCTTGGACAAGTCACTTAACTCTAATTGCCTCACATCCAGTACCATCTTTAGTTACTCTGATTCATATCTGGCCACTGGATGCAGATGACTCCAGAGGAGAAAGTGAGGTTGGTGACTTAGCACAGCACCGCCTCACTCAAATCCAGTTCACTTGCTTCTCAGGACTGTTGTCTTCTAGCATGAAGGACAAACAAAATCATCACTACCTCTGGCCAAACCCAAGAAAGGAGAAATGTTCTAGAATAAAATGTCTATTTCACTGATGCCTGAATATTGGGAAAGACCCTTCCTTCAGAGTTGTCCTGTTCCTTTAAGCTATATATCATTTCTCTACTCTTGCCCCCCAGAGTGATTGTGCCCCCAGAGTGAAGGCAGAGGGGGTCCCTCCAACCTTGGATAGTTAGTGCTACCATTTCTTTTATGTCAGTTGTGTTTCTTTTTTCCTACTTTTATTTGAATAAGTGTTCCATCCAGATACGGAATAAGAAAATTGTAACTTTGTGAACTCTGAAAGGGTTAAGTGGGCAAGTCATGAAAGGAGTTAGTTTTCAGGAGGGACTGTGAACTTTGATGGAGGAACAAGTTGCTTGACCCATTCCAGTAGAGTATCACCCCATTGACTGAGAAGCTGTGTCCTCAGCAAGGAAATGACTCAGATAACACACACACACACACACACACACACACACACACACACACACACAAATACTCCCTAAAGACCAACATGGCAGAAGGGAAAGGAATATGACTCCAGTTTTGGGGGAATTATTTTCTACTTGTATTCTTGTTATATCTTCTTTAAACATATCCCTTTTGTAAAAGGTAATTGGTGCTAAATCTTTATTGATGATATTTAGGAGATATCCACTGGTTAAATGACACTGATGAGGCTAACAGCACTCTCTCTCTCTCTCTCTCTTTCTCTCTCTCTCTCTTTCACACACACACACACACACACACACACACACACACATAAATATACATAGTCAATAAACTCCATTAGCTCCTAATTACCACAAAGATCAAATATAAACTCCTCTGTTAGATATATAAAGCCTTTAACAACTTTATTCCTTCCTCCCTTCCAAGTTTTCTTCCTTATCACTCCTCTCCAGGCCCTCTGTGACAGGCACAGTATCATCCTTATTGTCTCATCCATGGTCCCTCCATATTTCCCATACTTTGCAATAACTGGGTTATTGCCCAAAAATTCAAATCCTCTTTACCTATACCTCACAGAATGCTTGGTTTCTCTCAATATTCAACTTAAATACCACTTTTTACATGATGACTTTGTACTCCCTCTGAAAACTTCTCTGGCATTAGTGCATGTTTGTGTGTGTGTGTGTGTGTGTGTGTGTGTATGAGATACATAACACACACAAACACACACACACATATAAAAATGTCTATATGTGTAGCAGTATAGTAGTGCATATGTATATAGTATATATGGTAATATATTATATATTATGTAAGATTCATAGCATAGATTGTGTGGGTATATATATATATATTACATATAATATACAATATACACTACATGTAATAGTAGTAGTTCAGTTGGGTGCAACTCTTTGTGACTTCAAGGTTTTCTTAGCAGAAAACTAAAGTGGTTTGCCATTTTCTTCTGCAGCTCATATTACAGATGAAGAACTGAGACAAGGACGTAATTAAGTGACTTTCCCAGGGTCACACAACTAGTCGGAGTCCAGACTTGAACACAGGAAAAGGAGTCTTACTGACTCCAGGCCAGTGCTCCATCCGCTGCTCCCCCGCAGCTGCCCATTACTAAGTAAAGAGTCTGTTCATATCTCAAAGACTCCATTTTTCTCATCTGTAAGTTGAAAGGATGAACTTAAAAGTCTTTAAATTCCCATAGGCTTCTTCTGTTCACTGCCCCATGCTCCCCCTGCATACTTTCTCTTAAAGGGCAGAACTAGGAAGAAAAAGAAATCTATTTAGCATGAGGCCATTGAAAGTTTAAAAACTTCATTATCAGAGTTTTTCTTAAGGAGAATTTTCCATTTTATTATCAAGATAGATATTTTTTTAAACAGTTATGATTTCATCAGTGTTGTAAGCTTCAAAAGAACCTTCTCTATCAAAATACATCAGCATCTTTTCTACCAATTTGGAAATTGAAGAATTCCTAAACAGTATACACGACCCCTATGTGAGTAGTACACACACACACACACACACACAAAATCATACATACACATACATTAGGGTCTTGAGAATAGGCTCAGTGAGAATTAAGGGACCTGTCCAGGGTCATGTAGTTAGTTTATGTCATAAGCAGAACTGGAATATGGATCATCCTGTTTTTATGACCAGCTCTCTATCCACTATACAAATATGCTCTGGAGCAGCAGTATTCAAACATTTTTAATGGAAAACTAAATCAATTTTGAACTGGAATTCCCTGTATCCATATATTTACTTATTCATAAATGATATACAGGTTACATGAATGAATTATGTATGTGTGTATATGTGTAATATATATGCATTATAGTTTTACTGTTGTTCAATAGCTTAAGCTGTGAACCTATTCAGGATTTTCATGGCAAAGTTATTAGAGTGGTTTGTCATTTCCTTCTCTGCCTTATTTGATAGATGAGGAACTGAAGCAAATAGTGCTAAGTGACTTGCCAAGAGTTATAAACAGGAAATTTCTGAGGGCAAATTTTAATTCAAGAAGCTTCCTGACTCCAAAACCAGCACTCTAT
This sequence comes from Macrotis lagotis, assembly GCF_037893015.1. Classification (NCBI taxonomy): domain Eukaryota; kingdom Metazoa; phylum Chordata; class Mammalia; order Peramelemorphia; family Peramelidae; genus Macrotis; species Macrotis lagotis. The sequence goes on along the minus strand of NC_133661.1, from coordinate 84,662,776 downwards.
CCACTGCACCACCTAGCTGCCCCTATAAATTATGTACCTATGTGTAATATGTATAATTCATATCCATTAAAAAACAAAACCAGAAATTATTAAAAAAAAAAAGATGAGCTACTTGCATCTTCAGAAAGAACTGATAAAGAAAAGTCTAAATAAAATGATTTTGCATGAATATACACATTTGTATCTAATGGTAGCATCTCTAGGGTTGGGTAGAAAGGAAGGAAAAAAGGAGGGGGAAAGAAATTTATAAGATAACTTTATTATATATTTAAAAGGAATAGCAGGTTGGACAAAACAGATTTGCAGTTTCATGTGCAATCATCATTTTTTATTGTGCAATGTTATGGAAATGATTGTTTTATTCCATAAATTAAAATAAATAAATTTGAAATTTTTTTTAAAAATGAAGTAAAGATGAAATCATATTTGATGAATAAATAGAGAGTCCAAAACAGGGTTTTGTTGAGTTTTGGAGTGATTCTGAATCCTGTGTGGCTCTGGAAAAATCAATTAATTTCCTCATCTGTAAAATGGGGAAGCATCTATCTCCCAGGGGAAGATCTATACTTTAGGAAATACCGTGGCAGTTGAGAAGAAGAGAGATTGAAGTGGGGAGGGCAGTAAGGAAAGGAGACCAGTGGGCAGGTAGGTACCTGTTTCGGTAACTCAGATGAGAGGTAATGAGGGACTGAACTGGGATGATGATTATATGAAAATAGACAAGGGGTTAGATGGGAGAGATGTGCAGGAAGAGATGATACATAGGCTAAAGGAGAGGGCCAAATCAGCGAGATGACACCGAAGTTAAGAGCTTGGGTGACTGGAAGGATGGTATGCCCTTGATGTTAAAGGGGGTGGGAGGATGAAGAAAGGTAAAAGGGGCGGGGGAAGGGCAATATAATGAGGCCTTCAAATCTCTCAATCCCTCCTATACCATCAATGTCTGATCATCTTCTCTGATTCATTCCAGCCCACTTGATATTAAAGGGCAAAGGAGAACTCTTCCTTGCCAGTTGCTGCCCTAGAGAATACTATATACCCCTTAAGAAGATATCTATTTGCTTCAGAAAATGATCTTAAAGATAGGATGGAGGAATGTTGAGGTATAACAGACTTTAAAAAATAATAATAATGTTTGATTTATCCAAAATTCCATATTAAAGACATTTAATAATCATTTTAAAAAATTTTGTGTGCCAAATTTTCTCCCTCCTCCTTCACTTTCTCCTTCCCTGAAATGGTAAACAATGTGACATGTATTATACATGTGCATGTGCAATCATAGAAAATAAATTTTCATTATTCATTATGTTGTGAAAGAAGATATAAACAAACAGGAAAAAACATGAAAAAAATAAAGTGAAAAATAGTATACTTTGATCTTCATTCAGATGGAACAGACTTTTTCCAATGACACCTATTCCAATGAATACTCTGTTTTCATAAGAAAAAAAGAGAATTCCTGGCTTAACTTTCTTACCATCATTTATTTAAGATGTAACTAACCTGAGTTTGCAAACTCAGATTCCTACTCTATCTGTCTGCAAATTCAAGCTTGAAATATTTGATATATCTCTGGTGCTTACCAGCTAGTTTCCTATTTTACCTGATACAGATTTCCCCCCCTTCTGCCATATGTTCTTTGGTCTACAAATATTATCTTCCCTTATTTGCTCTCTGAAATTCCATTGTACCCATTCTGTGTATGTATAAGGTGGTAGAAACTGATGTTCTGGGATCAATGACTTCATTGTTGTTGTTCAACCTGCTCTCTGAACTGCAGGAGTAGGGTGAAGGGATGGGATCCCCATCTATGTGCTTTTGTTTGTATAACTGGTGGCAGTAACTAAATTATGCATTCCTGAACAATTTTTTTGTCATACCTTGAAAGATCAAAGACTCCAAAGGGCTAGGGGATTGGGAGCCTATATAAGGTAGGGGAAAAGGGAAAGTTGGGGGATATTGGGGATGATTTTGTTGGAGGAAAACTTTATGATTGGCTAGGATCTTGACAGTGATATACAGATTATTTTTCCACTTTTGACTGCTTGGTCACATACCCATTGGGAGTGATGCCTTCTGGGACTCCAACTTTGGAGATCAAGCTTCTAAAGAATATATCTATGAAATAATTGATGTAATATTGAAATAAATATTTGAACATATCATCATGTTTCACATCATGATATGAAATATATGAAACACATCATATAACAAATACGAATAAAATGTGTCTAGCTTTTGACACTGAGACCATGAAGTCAGTCTTTTAATTTCTCATTTGCCAGTCCATTCTTCCATACTGTATTATAAATTGAAGAATAATTTCAACTGTATCAGTGAAAAGAATTTGCTTCCTAAGCTTCCTAAGCTAATGAAATCACAGGTTTATAAAGGCAAATTGGTGACACAGTATATAAAATATTAGAGGTGGAGTTAGGAAGAACTGTGTTCAAATCCTGCCTCAGACATTTACCAGCTGTGTAAATCTGGACAAATCATTTAAACTCCATCTGCCTCAATTTCCTCATGGGAATAATGATAATAGTACCTACCTCCCAGGGTTGTTGTGAGAATAAAATGGAATATTTGTCAATGTACATATGTGCTAATTATTATTATTTTATTAAAAAAATCTTAAGGAATTTTTCTGTTTATTGTTAATGTTGTTTAAACTAATTTGCATGTATTGTTTACATATTCAATGAATTCTTATCTGAGGCATTCCAGTAACATATTTCAAATTGCAAATTTTTCAAACTACAGAAATTTCTTTTTCTATATAAATATTTTATTTGTCTTCCTTATGTACAAAAGTAGTTTCTACCTATCAATTTTTTGTAATGTTTTGAATTTTACAATTTTCCCCCACCCTCCCTTCCCTCACCCCAGCCCCTCACAGAAGGCAGTCTGGTAATCTTTACATTGTTTCCATGCTATACATTAATCAAAATTGAATGGGTTGAGAAAAAAAATCATATCCTTGAGGAAAAAAATAAAATATTAGAGAGAGAAAAATTATGTAGTATATAAGACAATTTTTTAAAAAGAAATTGAAAGTGATAGACTTTGATCTTTGTTTAAACTCCATATTTCTTTCTCTGACTACAGATGGTATTCTCCACTGCAAATACCCTAAAATTGTCCCTGATTATTGCACTGATGAAATTAGCAAGTCCATTAAGACTGATCATCACCCCCATGTTGCAGTTAGGGATGAACCATGTTCTTCTGGTTCTGCTCATCTTGTTCAGCATCACTTCGTGCAAATCTTTCCAGGTTTCTCTGAAATCCCATCCCTCCCTGGTTTCAAATAGAATAATAGTATTCCAAAACATACATATTCCATTTGTTCAGCCATTCCCCAATTGATGGACATCCCTTCAGTTTCCAATTTTATGCCACCACAGAGTTGCTATGAATATTTTTGTACAAGTGATGTTTTTAACCCTTTTTCACGATCTCTTCAGGGTAAGTACAGTGGTGGTACTGCAAGATGGAAGGGTATGTATATTCTTATTACCTTTTGGACATAATTCCAAATTATTCTCGAGAAAGGTCAGATCAGTTCACAACTCCACCAACAATGCATTAATGTCCTAGATTTTTCCACATCACCTCCAACATTGATCATTGTCCTTTCTGGTAATATTGACCATTCTGAGAGGTGTGAGGTGGTACCTCAGAAATGCTTTAATTTGCATTTCTCTAATCACAAACTATAGAAATTTCAAATGCATGGCATCTCTGATTAAAATAGGTAGAAGGAATCCCTTTATACCCCTTAGAAACAATAGCCCATTTCTTGCCCTGGAATACTAAGGTGTGGCCATGTATTTTTGTCTAAATTGTATCTTAGTGTTTAACTCTTAAGAACAATTTCCCTGTTTATTCAGTATTCTCCTAAATTCTGGCTAATGGTCTGTACCTGAAAACACAAGAAGCTCTTGGGGAGTGGGGGTGGGGAGGACTGAATGGATTTAGAAAAATATGGAAGGCATAGCAAAAGTAATTTCAAGAGGACTGATTAATTTAAAAAGCAGTTGAATGTTGTGCAGGTGGGAAATCAGGGAGCCACTGAATTATTAAACAGAACTTGTTTTCATGCAAATGTGTTTAGAGATAAGAAGGCAAGCAAATAAATTGAACTCTCAGCAAAACCACTTTATTGTAAATGTTTAACTAAATCTGCATTTAGGGCTGAGAGGTTTCTCCTGACTCAAGGTGCTTTCACACATTTAAATGAAAACACAGAGAATGTTTTGTATCTGTACTAATTCAGTTTGCAGTGTTAAAACCTTGAACATACTACAATTTGTTGGGGGAGTTTTGGCAAAATGTTTTGGGTAAGTTAGTGAGTCTAATAGTATATTCCAGAAGATAGACAAATTGAATATAAGATCTCACTGGGTGATCTAAAGTTTGGGGAAGTTTGTATGTAGGGAAGGAGCTTATAACCTTTGGAATTGGAATACCTGTAACTAATTGTTTTTGAAGTCTGAGGAAATATTTCACTAAAAATAATTTGCATAATTTTTGTAAATGAGTCCAACTCAGGCAAAGGAGATTGGTTGATGCTTTAAAAAATTTTTTTATTGATGCTTTCTGTTTTTAGATCTCCATAGAATCCCATGGATCCTTATTCTTTCCCCTTCCCAGAGCCATCCCATATGATAAATAGTGTTTTGAGTTTTTTTTTAGAAAGGAAAAAAGTCAGCCTAAGTGATTAATACATTGAAAAAATCTGAAAACAGGGTGATGATCAACCTTGATGGACTTGCTCATTCCATCAGTGCAACAATCAGGGATAATTATGGACTATCTGCAATGGAGAATACTATCTGCATCCAGAGAAAGAATTGTGGAGTTTGAAAAAAGACCAAAGACCTTTAAATTGGGGGGGGGGAACCTCATTATCTTACTATGTAATTTTGCTATCTCTTATACTTTATTTTTCTTCCTTAAGGATATAATTTCTCTCTCATCACATTCAACTTAGATCAATGCATACTATGGAAACAATGTAAAGATTAACAAATTGCCTTCTGTGGGGGGTGGGGGAAAGGTAAGCAAGATTAGGGGGGAAATTGTAAAACTCAAAATAAATAAAATATTTCTTAAAAGAAAATGTCTGAAAGCATATGCAATGTATGCCTCCTACTTTCATGGGGGGGGTGCTGGGAGGTGGGAATATATCTTTTCATATCTCTTCATTCCAGTCCTACTTAATCTTTATAATTTTTTTACCTTTACTTTTATTTTTTTTATGTATCACTGTTCTTTCCATTTACTTGGTTGTAGCTAACTATATGTATTATTTTCTTAACTCTGTTTGCTTCACTCTATCAGTTCATAAAGCTTTCATTGCTTCCCCGTATTCTCACCATGATATTCCATTATATTCAATCACCACAGTTTAACCATTCCCCAACTGATGGGAATCTCCTTGGTTTTGAATTCTTTGTTCCTGAGTCATTTCAGTTGTGTTCAACTCTTTGTGATCCCATTGTGGGTTTTTCTTAACAAAGAGACTGAATTGGTTTACCATTTCCTTCAGCTCATTTTAAAGAAAATGATGTTGATGTTTGTCCTTCATTCTCAAAGACCATAACATCAGGAAATGTCATGACGTGCACATGAATTGAATTTGAGTGAGAGAGGGCTGTGCTCAGTCACCAGTCTCACTTTCTCCTCCAGAGCCGTCTGGGTCCAGTGTCCAGATAGGAATCAGGATGACTAGAGATGGTCCTGGATGCAAGGCAGGCAGGCAGGGTTAAGTGACTTGCCCAGAGTCTCACAGCTAGTGAGTGCCAAATCTCTAAAGTTGACTTTGAATTCAGGTCCTCCTGACTTCAGGGCCAGTGCTCTATTCACTATACTACCTAGTTGCCCCTAAAAGGGTAATAAGGACCTCCATCTTTTATGAGAAGGGAATGTGACCTCACCAGGGACAGCTCTCTCCCTTTCCTATTCTTCTTCTCTCCCTCTACCAATAAAAAGAGGGGAACACAGAGGGCCATCTCTTCTCTCCTCTCCACTTCATCTCCATTTTTCTTATCAAACAACCTACTTCAAGGAGGGAAAGGAATAAGCTCAGGAATATGTATTTCATATAAATAATCATACTCAAGAATATTATAAAACACAGAATATTATTCTGTGTCATCTATGCTTTGATATTTATAGCATATCAGAATAAGGCCTCTCCATTTAAAATACTTCCAAATTATCAAGTGGTTAAGGTCATGATTTTTGTCCAGAGATCCACCTTTGAACTTTCAGCTTTGATTTACCTTCTCTTTCTGAGGTTACCTCTTTTTGATACCATATCAATATTTTCTATGCATATATTGTCTGCATGTTGTCTTCTCCATTAAAATACTAACCCCTTGTTATCTCTTAGCAGTGATAACATTTTTGCCCTTCTTTGAGTATTGGCGGATAGATACATATATAAATACTACCAGTTTTACTAAGATGTTTTCATCAACATGAAAGATACTAAAGACCTGCTTCTGGGAGCCTGAAGGACAGGAACATACATGGACATTCTGCTGCGATCTACTGAAGGTTGGGAGCAAATTTTTTCCATTATTGGTGTAAATGGAACTGCAGCATCTTTATGTATTGACAGCACCAGTGGGTGCTTTTGCAATTTCCATTGTATTACAAAGTGAAGGACTCCTTTATCCATGGCATGCAATAAGGGGGAAGGTCTGAGATGGCCTTCTCCTTTCCCCTTCCCAATGTCAGCTATAAAGCCTGGAAAAACACATTTGTGACTTTGACTTTAAAATTCATTCTTTTCTATTCTACTCCATTTCTAATAGATTTTTTTTTCCTTTCTATTCCTGGGTCATGGGTCATGGTGATAAAAAAAAAGTCCAGGAATGCAGGTTGGATGTTGCAACTAGGCAATTAGAGTGTCACTCTGCAGAAGGTGGATCTGTGGCCTTGGACTTGAACTTGGTGGGAATAGTGATATGTAGAAAGGTAATTTAGCAATGAGACTAAAGTCATTTCCCTTTCCCTTTTGTCCCCTGAAGTATTGGGAGAAATGTGCACATTTTGGGGGGAGAAGTTTGGGGAGGGTTTATTGGGTTTGATTTTTTTCTATTTCATTGAAGGAAATTTAGTAGTTACATAGTAGTTACATGGAACTGGAGCGCTAGTCTCTAGGCTCCTAAAATGAGAGACTATAGGCAATAGGGGTTTGAGCTGATGGTAGAAAAACATTTTCTCACTCCCTCAGGATATTAGAGAACCCTTTGGTGAGTAAAATGGAACAGACCTGGATCTGAGAAAGTGGAGGCAAGAATGAGAGGGAAAGGGTGGAAAATGTACAAGTCATTTAGGGAAAGTTTGTTCTTGTGTAAATAAAGTATATTTGACAATTAGGAGTCGAGTGACTCAGATTTAGATTCTAACTCTTCTATCTATTCCTTAAATGACTTTGGACAAGTTATTTCATTTTTATTATCCTCATATTCCTTTTTTTTTTCCAATTCATTTTCTATTAGATGAGGGGCTCAGGCTCTATATCTCTTCAGACATTAAACATTGATCCTATGAATAATGTACAATATCCAAATAGCCATGGATTCATACCTATAAGTTTTTAATTAGTCATTTTAAATGATGAATAAATATTTCTTCTTCTTTCCCTCTAATATTCAAGAGACAAAGTAGTGAGAAGCTATAATATCTAATGATTATGAATTTCCTTTTGTCATTAAGAACTATTAGAGTGGTGCTTAATTTAAACAACTTGAGAATCACTCAAGTGACTGCTATGGATTATGGAAATCTATGTATCATATAAACATTTTTAAAAAGAAGCTCAGGACTAAAAAGATTACTTATATTCTTCTTGTTCTATTCCCTAACCTCTCTGGGATGAAAGGAAGCAGCAACTGGATGAGGATATTGTTTTGGAATATACTTTCATCATTGTTGTCTTCCCTGTTCTATCTAAAAAGTATTTGGGGGGGGGGCAGCTAGGTGGTGCAGTGGATAGAGCACTGGCCCTGAATTCAGGAGGACTTGAGTTCAAGTCCGACCTCAGACATTTAATAATTACCTAGCTGTGTGATCTTGGGCAAGTCACTTAACCCCATTTGCCTTGCAAAAAACCCCCAAAATGATGTAAAAAAGTATTTGGGACTTCAATTGATACTGTAAAAAGGATGATTGTAATGATATTGTGAGGGTAAAGTGATAAACTGGAAAGATTCATTATTAATGGTCTTCCTACCTTTGAGCAATAGCTATAACTGAGGTCTTTGATAATGTCACATTTATATAATTGTGATCAGGTGGAAAGAACATTGGGCTTGAAATCAGGAAGACTCATTTTCTGGTCTCAGACATTTAGTAGCTCAGCTCTGTGACTCTGGGCAAGTCCCTTAACCCTGCTTACCTTAGTTTCCTCATCTGTAAAATGAGCTGAAGAAGGAAAGGGAAAACCACTTTCATATCCTTGCCAAGAAAATCCTATATGGAGCCACAAAGAATCAAATATGACTGAAATGACTAAACAACAATTGTCATATACGCTAGTTTACTGGATGCCTATGAGAGCCCAGCTAGACCTGAAATCTTTTATTATTTTCTGCTTCGAGATGGCAGAGAAAATCCTACTTTGTGCTAATTGTTTTTTCTCCCTAGAGATGTATCCTTGGTGGAAAGGACAGAGGTGTTAACTCAGTACTACCCAGGCTTATTTTTTTTGAATGGTCAGAATGTATAGAATGGTTATTCCACACCTCTGCTTTTGCAAAGTGCAAGCTAGTTTTTCCCATAGAAGAGAAAATGAAAAGGACTCAAAAACTATATTTGGGGACAGTTAAGTGACACAGTAGATAGAGCACTGACCCTGAAGTCAGGAGGACCTGAGTTCAAATTTGATCTCAGACACTTAATAATCACCTAGCTGTGTATCCTTGGGCAAGTCACTTAACCCCATTGCCTTGCAAGAAAAAAAAAAAGAAAAAAAAGAAGAATGTATTTGAACTATCTAGGTTATCAGGTAGAATGAGATAGATTTTTTCTTTGAAAGAAGGAAATAAAAGAAGGCAAAGAAAATAGTGAAACAGGGGAATTGAACTCTCCCTTTTGTCAAAAAGTTTGGAGGGTAGAAGAATGTGACACCAAGACAGAAGAAAAGGGATGACTGAACATTTGGAGCCCTGTAATAGATATGAAGCTCTTCTGCTAACAGAAGGAGAAAGGAAGTTGAATCGACTCTCAATTAATTAGATTCTAGTGCTTCAAGAAATGTTGAGTTCAATTCTCAGGAGACACATCTTCCTGATAGTGATGGTCAATGGAAGAAGTGAGAATTGAGTGGTTGATGATTCCTTGCAGGGGATTATCTTTGTTGATTGACTACTGGCTTCCTAGGGTATGTATGTATCTGTGATGAGATGAGATGTGAATCAGACTTTCAAGAAATGTCAAATCCAATGTCTGATGATTTATATGAGAAAAAAATGAGGATATTAGAAAATATTGCCAAAGAATATAAAGCCCTAGAAAAACAACTGAAGACCTTAGGGATACAGGTGGCAATTTAATCACTACTTCCAATTAAATCAAAAGAGAAAAGTAGATTTGAGATATGAACAACTGGTCAAGAAAATGGTAGTTGAGAATGGAATTAGATTTCTGGACCTTGGCTCTTGACCAGGAACCTACCACATGACAGGAAAAATATATTTATCTGGTATTTTGCTAGTCTAATAAAGAAGGCTCAAATATAAAAGAAGAAAAATTCCTTCATATGCCCACTTAGGCTGGTATCATAAAGAGTACCAGATATAAAATATAAGAAGAGCAGAAAAGAAGATGAATATTTGCAGGAGAAAAATAGAAAGATTTATGCATATAAAACATTTTCTCAGCACCTATGTATATATCTAGAAATTATAGATAATAATGAAAATGAGCTCAACTGATTAACAAGGTTTTATTTAGTGTGGATAAGCTGCTTAGAAAATCTAGCTAAAGATTAAGTACAAAGGACTATGAAGGGACTGGGAGATAAAGCTAAGAATTGAGAATGACTTGATAAGGAAAAGTTAAGTATTAGTGATAAAGGGAATGCTTCCTCTTGATTTACATTAAAAGTTGTTCTAAGTATCATCTTTTTAATATAATGATTGTTCAAAATTATTTAACTTTAACTCAATTCAACTCAAAAAATACTTAGTAAGTAACTATAATATAAAAATAACTGAGCTAGGGGACTCAGGAATATAAAAAAATGGAAAAAAGATACTCTACATCCCTTCATGGGAGACAGATACACAATTTTTTCATCTATAAAATAGGTATAGTGATAGCATCTCCCAGAGTTGTTGTAAAGATCAAATGACTTACTTGGAAAGTGTTTATCCCAATGCCTCACACACAGTAAGCACTATATTAGTATTAGCTATTATTATTATTATTATAGTCTTATTATTATTCCCCTGTATTGCAACTTTCTCACAGGACTGATAATGTCTTATGATCTTACTTACTAGGGTTAAAATTCAAGAGGTCTAGAAAAATGTTACAAAGCTTCCCAATGACAATAAGATTTCTCAAGATCATAAATTTACTGAAAAATCAGAGTATTCCTATTCTGATTACTATGTTTAACCAGCAGGGCACTCTGCCTTCCCGACAAAAGTCTCTAATGAATAGATTTCTTTTCATAAAAAGAGGAATTAGAATCCTAATGATTCAAATACATCACACTAGATGTATCATTTCAGAGTTTAGGAACACTTCTCTTTGATAATATACCAAAATCCCAATGGAAGACAAAAAAAAAGTTATTACCAATTTATCTATCTATCTATCTATCTATCTATCTATCTATTTAAAACATGAAAAGCAAAACCAAATTTATTGTCATTTAAATGACATTAATCAAGATGAATCTATCTTCAAATCAGATATCTGGAAAAATCATTCCATTTATCTACAAGTATTAGAATTCTATACTAGATACTTTCAGAGACCAGTATAAAGAAGTTAGCCCTTTGAATCTTAACAGTCAAAAAGGTATGTCACCAGAATTTCCAATTCAGAACACAAGATTAACCATGCTGTGAATAATAATCCCCCCAAGTAATTTATCCAATTCAATATGAGTCCAAATTTAAATTGTGCCACAGGATTCTAGCTACTTTTCCTTATTCATGAGAATATCAAAATTTGCAAAATCAAGTAGAGAAATCTCAAAACCAACTTTAACTTCCTGAGGGAAAAAACAGAACCTTTTTCCAAGTGGAGTTCACAACTTTAGAGGCATGGAAATGTTCCTATTCTCCTCTTCTTTCAATGAGGTCTAAAACCCACTTAAACTTTTTGCAGCACTGTACCAAGTCTTGGGCTTTTCTTTGTACATTTTGATAACTGGCAAAGTTGAAAGCATTATATTATCCAGTTTAGGTGAAAATCATTTGGTCTATATTCCTGCTTTGAGGAAACCAAAAATAGAGTTTAAAAATGTATCTGCTTCTAAGAGCATTCTCTCATTAACTTCTTCTTGGCCTTAATAAAGAGTTAAATTAAGCAAAATATTAATCTCCAGAATTTGTCCTAATAAGGGACAATGGTAGCCTCCAGAGTTTGGTCTCAAGAAAGAACAAGGAAATAGGTTAATATACACATTTATTAGATTTCTCTTAGCCTGCTGATTATACATATTTGTTTGGAGGCCCATATAGAAAACCTGATTGTCCTCAAAATGGAGTTTTTGAGAGGGATTCTTATACAATTCTACTATCAGAAGGTGTGATCAGATAAAACTGCTTCTGACTTGTGCATCAAGGTTGTAATTCTCTATTCAAGATGTGTTTCATATCACTCATGCTAGATGCAAAGGATTTTAATCAGCAATTCCATTAAAAAGAATGCTAGTTCTCTCTTCAAGCTCCAGACCTTTGTACTTTATCATTTATACTAAAGACCTCCACGAAAACACTGGAATCTTTACCTTCCAGGATATTGGTGCCATCAGTGACCATTGTTACAATGGGAAGATTCATATTTGTTATAAAAGAGAAAAGCAGACAAAATTAATTTTAGCTTTTGATGACTGTCAACATTTCAAATTGTTTCATTTTAACATTGTCAATGTAAATAGTTCCAACTTTTTCCAGTTTTCTTTTCCTTTATCCTTCCTATATTCAAAGTTCTTTAAACCACAAAATTGTACTTCTCCTATACTGATTCAATGCTTCACTCTTCTTCAGTCTAATTTCTCAATCCCTTACCTCTTTATTTCAAATCCAGTCAATCCATCTTTATAACTAGTTCCCTTTCTTCCACTGAATCTCTCCTTTGCAAATCAGTATATTTTTTTAAATACAACTGAAAGGTATTGCAAAACTCTATGTGTCCCTGATTAGAATTGAAATTTCTACTTTATTATAGGCAGTTTCTTATTTTTGTCTAGTAAATTGCTTCCAATTTGATTTCTTAAGAGTTTGTACATGCACACGGTCTATTTGAATTCCTTTAGGTGACTTTGTTTCTAATTCACCTAGGCAATTAAATTCTGCCAAAACATTAACAGAAGGCCACAATGGTCCACTCTCAAAATCTCAAAATGATACTTCTAATTTTTCCAAAGTATTTGTTTTTCTTAGCAAAAGATTCTAGAGTGGGTTGCCATTTCCTTTTCCAACTCATTTTACAGATGAGGAAACTGAAGCAAACAGGGATAAGTGACTTGACCAGGATCAAACAGCTAGTATCTAAGGTCAAAATTGAACTCAGGAATAAGTCTTCCTGATTTCAAGCTTCACACTCTATCCACTGAGCCACCTAACTGCCATTAGCAATAATAATAATAAAAATAATACTTTTTACTTCCTCTTTATAATGTCTGGTTCCCAGAGATGACAATAATCTATCTACCTAGGATGGGAGACTTCCACAAATCCTTGCAAATATATTAATTTGTGAGAATTGAAATTCCCATCATCTGACCATTGCTTACTCTGTTGTTCAGTTGTGTTTAATTTATGGTGATCCCATTTGGGTTGTTTGGTGCTGTTTTTGGCAAAGATCCTGGAATGGTTTGCCCTTTTCTTCTTCAGCTCATTTTACAGACAAAGAACTGAGACAGTGTAAAGTGACTTATCCAGGGTCACACAGTTAGTAATTGCCTGAGGTTATATTTGAACTCAGAAAGAGGAATCCTCCTGACTTTAGATCCGGTGCTCTATCCACTGCATCACTTACTTAGCAGCTCCCATTGCTGACAAGTTTTCATTATTTAATTCTATTGTGTGTCCATTCTAAATGTGACATGAGACCACTAATCACTTTAGAGATAAATCTTTTAGCAATTTCCTGAGTTGAGAGAAAATTTTGACCAAATGACCAGAGGAGACAGAGAATTTGGTTTATTTTTTTTGAATGCTCATGATTCAATCTATCCTCAGATTGAATCAAGGGCCCCCCTCTTCAGAGGTCATCCACAGAAAGGTTTTTATCTTCTCATGTGGAAAAAGCTATCCTCTGCCTCCGCCTTGCATCTCAGAAACAGTGAATTCTGGAACCTCATGTCTCCTCAATTAAAACCAGAAGAACAAAGATCTCTCTTCTCTCAAGCTCTCCAACTCAGACCCTCATATATCATAGAGCAATCCTTCTACACTATTAAAGAAAGTCTTGTGCTGGTAAATATTTAATAATTGAATTTTCAAAAAAATGTAAAAAAACATGCTTTTAAGTTAAATCTTTGTTACTGACATTTTCTCCATCATTTTCTTAAATCTAGATAATCAGCAAAAATAAATAAAATCCCAGTTTGTAATGTTTGTTTCTATGGTATAAATGGTCATGCCAAAAACTAAACTCTTGGCTGACAAGAGCCACTACCAGCTGGTTCCAACACATTTCTGGTCTTATACAAATAAACTTGAGCATGGGTTACATACATAAAGAGTTATAATTTATATAATAAATCAGAGATTCAAAGAAAAGCCTGCTACCTTTTCTCTGGGATTAGACTACTCTCAGAATGAATCCAGGCCCTGGACCCATATCTAGATCCAGAGCAGAGGTATTTTTTAGAACCCCTCCTATAGATTATAGATACCATCTTTTATTGGAAACTATCTGCTTATTGGGAATATAAGGTTTATTGGAAATAAAAATCAAGTGTGCCATTTGAGTAAATAAAATATAAGTATGTGAAAATCATTATCCTTATAGAAGATTTCTACTTGAAAATGGTGTCACATCTTCACTACATGTAACTCCTCTCTACCACCCTGAGTTAGGGCAAAATAGGTGAGGGAGGGAGGAGGAAAGGAGCAATTATCTATTTAGTGTCTACTAAAGTGTAAGGCACTGCACTTTACCAATAGTTTACCAATATTTCATTTGATCCTCACATTAACATTGGAAGGAAGGTACTGTTATTGTTCTCATTTACAATGGAGGAAACTGAGACAATCAGAGGTCAGGTGACTGACCAGGGTTACACATTGTCCAAGGCTAAATTTGATTTCTGCTCTTGATTACTTCAGGTCAAGGCTGCCACCTATCAGAATTCATGGTTCCTTTCATTTCTAACATAGTCTATTGTTTTCAGGTCCACTTTATTTGGAGTGGGATACATCACAGCATGTCTATTTGTCCAAAAACCTCCAAAGACAAGAGTTTTTTTATCCCCATTTTACTGATGAAGAAACTGGCAAGAGACAGAGAGGAGTGATGAAAAGTAACATAAGCAAGGCCACTCAAACCCACATCCTCAGGGTCTTATTCCAACGTTTTTTCTCCCCTACTCTGTTCCCCATGCTGTCTCTGTATCTGCCCATGTAGTGAAGATTTAAGGACAAAGAGACTTTGTTGATATTTCCCTATGCAACTGCACTCATATGAGATTCAAATAAGATAGAAACTAGGAGATTCAGACTAAAATAATGTTTCCAGAAAGAGTCCTTAATGACTAGGTATGATTAACAAATATCAGAAAGAAAAGGGAAGTTTTCTAAAGTCAAATTTTTCAATCCTATTCAACACCAGTTTTCCAAGAAGGATTAGAGATTCCTAGATTAGTGATAGATGATAAGGGTAGCAATGCCTGGGGGACTAAAATGTCCCACTGGGATTTAATGAGCTTTAATTGATGCAAAAGTATTCAGGAACAAATGACAATTATACTCCTATTGGACATCTTAACTCTGGATTCAGTTCCATTCAGCAAACATTTATTGATTACATTCTAATAGAATAACACTAAGGAGTAGATTTAGGGGAAGGTTCACTGAAGCCTGAAAGAGAAGACATGCTAAATGTGGTATAGTGGTTAGAGCACTGGATCTAGAGACATGAAGATTCCAGTTCAAATGTGAACTCAGAAACTTCTAACTGTGTGACCCTGGGCAATTTAATCCTATTTGATTCAATTTTATCAACAGTAACTTTGAGATAATAATGGCATCTGCCTCACAGGGATTTTATGAGGATGAAATAATATTTGTATTTGCATATAGTAGGTTTTATCTAAATGATCATTTCCTCCTCCCCTTTGAAATGCAAAGATAACTCCCCTTCCCCACATTTAAAAAAAACATGCTTGGTATTTGTTTTATATGGAGTTATATATGAACATGGTATTTCTGGTATAATGATATAATGAACCATTATATTTAATCATTACCATGTGTGAAAATCATTATCCTTATAGATTTCTACTTACTTTCTACTTATACAACTCCTTGAAGGCTAGAACTATTTCACCTTCCATATTGTATTTCCATACTGCACAACCTTTCATAAATGCTTATTGATTGATTAATTGGTTGGCATCAACATCCTCCCTTCTTAGCCCTCAGCCATCTATCAACCCCTCCTAGATTTAGGGAAAATTTGGCACTCCAGTTTTAACAGGATGAGGAAAAATAGTTGAATTGAAGCTTTCTTCCATTGAAAGAATGGAAGTGGTAGAGAATGAGGGAAAGGGATTCTCCAAATTTTATAAAAAGGAGCATATTATCTAGAAAGACATGCAGAGGGGCGGCTAGGTGGCGTAGTGGATAAAGCACCAACCTTGGAGTCAGGAGTACCTGGGTTCAAATCCAGTCTCAGACACTTAATCATTACCTAGCTGTGTGGCCTTGGGCAAGCCACTTAACCCTATTTGCCTTGCAAAAAAAAAAAAAAAAACAACAAAAAAAAAAGAGATGAAGAGCATAGAACATTATCATGTTCAGATCTTTGTGTGGAGTCCTATCATTTTTACGGATGCAGTTACCCACAGTCTTTCAATGTATCTCCTTTGAAAAGTAACATACACTTTTGGAGGATTTCCTTTCTCAGTCTCAGAAACTTAGAGCTGAAAGTGTTTTTTAAATTGAAGTGATTTGTCCAAGGGCTACGGCTTATTAATATGACAAGGACCAGAAATCAAGGATTTAGTTTCTCAGATCGGTGCTTTTTCTAACAAAACATACTGCCTTCTCATCTCTCTAAGAGTCCTTTTCTTTCTCTCAATTTCTCCTAAGACTGTTTTCCTCAGTTAAGAAGACAATATTTAATTCCCTTTTCCAGCTGAAGGTCAAAGGACAATGTCAGCACACAGACTTTGTGCTTTCTCTCCCCTCCTATTTGCTTTACACTGACCTCCTTTCATTAGTTTTAAGAAGACAAGTAGGCAGGATGCCATAGCCTTAAGAGTGGCATTTTTCAAATTGCTGTGAAATTGGATAATTAGACTTTTGCAAAGTCACAGAAAAAAATACTAAGTTGCTTCTTGGTCATAATAATTTCTGAATTTCAACTGAGCTAATTTGTCTTCATCAGGTTGATCATCTCTGAGCATCCTCAGAGGACTGAATGGAAAGGTGATGCCCGCTCCTTTCTATTGTTGACAGCAACCTTTTCAAAAGGGAAGAAATTGAGTCTCCAGGAAGATACATCTAAGCAGAGACAAATTCCTTTTTTGAAGCACTTCTGAGTACCTTCAACCTCAAATTCTCTTGCTTCATTGGCTAGTGACTTTCAAGTATCCAAATCAACTTCCTTCAAAAAATATTTATTAAATGCCTATGTCATTCAAGGCACAATAGGGCATACAATAAAGCAATGAGCTCCTCAAGGAGTTCACTTTCTATCATAGTCTCATTCTTCTTAACCTCTCCAGTCTTTGATGGCTGTTGATCATTCTCTTATCATTACTACTCTTTTCCTCTTTAGGATTTTGGAAGAGCAGATTCTCCTGGTTCTCCTCCTAATCTTCTCTATGTCATTTGTCATTGGATTTGGCAATTAAAAAAGTAATTTGGGTGAAATGATCAAGTCCAAAACTAAGTTGTAAGGGGTTAAGTAGAGAGTGAGAGATGAAGAAGTGGAAGCATATATTATAAACAGCCATCTTAAGGAGTTTAGTCACAAAGGGTAAATGAGGTACAGGATGATAGTACAGAAGGAAAGACCAAATAGGGGCATGTATAGAAGACTATCAGAAGGAGCCAATAGTTGAGAGAAGCTGAATAAGTGAAAGAGTGAGGATGTAAAAAGGGCAATCAATATGGGGAAATGAAATAGAATGGGATCACTTGTGCATGTAGTGGAGTTTGTCTGGATAAGAAGTAAGGTCACCTTTTCATACCAGAAGGCAAGTGAGTGATATGAGATGAAGAAGATGCAAAAAGAGGGAGCTCACAGAAAATGGACAATTTTTTTCTGTAAAATATAAACCAGCATTTTTTATCTGAGTGGGAGTACAAGCAGGAGGAGCCATGAAAGGTTTAAGGAAAGATAAAAAGTTTTGGAAGCGCCACTGTGGAGAGTGGGAGAATGAGTTGATAATGAAGACAGAATAGGATTGTTTAGCAGCAATGACATCTAGATGCAGCTATATAACATAAATTTTTAGTAGACCCAGTCAAAGTGGTTAAGTGAATAATTTCCCCTTCCTTTATTCACAACAGCACATTTATAAGAATGAAGGCAATGAATTGTGGGAGTGATCAAAAACTGAGATTCTTCAGGATGCCATTGGTGATATGAAAAAGGGACTAGACAAGAAAACAATATGGATTTAAATTGATTCACCTAAGGATAAAGATGATTTAACTAGAAGAAAGTGGCTAGTAAAAGACTGATGCCTCAGAGATCTCATGGGTCAAAGGATTAGAGTCCACAGTATAAACTAAAAGGTTTTGCAAAAGAAGGGAGAGGGAGAAATGGGAATCCAATATGTTATGGGAGAGAGAGAGAGAGAGAGAGAGAGAGAGAGAGAGAGAGAGAGAGAGAGAGAGAGAGAGAGAGAGAGAGAGAGAAACTGCATATAGAAGAAGATCGTCATTGCAAATTCCCACACTCCATCATGAGGCTTTCCCTCCCTTTCCACATAAGAACTAAATTATGGTATAGTCAGAAGAAAATAAACTGGGAGCCAGAAAATGGGATTTTGTCAAGACTCTGCTACAATCTCTGTAATTTCAGCTAAATCATTTCCCCTCTTTGAGTCTAGTTTCTTTATTTGTAAAATGTGAAAGTTAAACTAATTTGTCACCAAGATCCTTTCCAGTTTTTTTATTTGATATCTTGCATCCCAAGACTATCCTGCTCATGAGGAACAGTTAGAGAATAAAACCAAAGACAGTAGGACAAAATGGAAAGATTAATAGAATGAATTTCTACTCCAAATTCTTTTCAAAAACAGCACATGGGAGGGTAGGTTGCTTGCCTTCTCTGAACCTCATTTTCTAACTGTTACATGAAGGGATTAGACTAAATAATTCATAAGATCCCCAATAGAACTTCACTTAGAATGATCTCTAGTCAAATCCAAATTAGAATATGCATTCCTTCTGCAACACCCAGAACAAAGAGTTAGCTAGCTTTTATTGAAAGACCTCAAAAAGAAGACTTGAACTTGGAGTCAGGAAAACCTAGGCTTCAATTCCGCTTTAGACACAAAGGTATGTTACTCTGGGAAAATTACTTAACTTCTCTGTTACTAAGTTTCCTCATCTGTTAACATGAGAGGGTTGGATCTAATGACTTTCAGATTCCCTTGCAGCTATAAATCTATAATGCTATTTAAAAAAAAAAAGAACCTGCTTAAGTCTGAAGCAGCTGATTTCACATTGTACTACCCTAATAATTAAGGAAAATTTTCCTTTCACCAAACCTAAAGCTGTCTCTCTACAATTTCCATACATTCCTTTCAGTTTCCTACTGGGTTCAAACAAGATAAATTTACTTCTCCCACATGACAGACCTTCAAATATCTGAAGACAGTCATTCTCCATCTCTCCCCACACAGCCAAGTTCTCTCTCCTCCAAGTTAGTTATGCCCCGTTCTTTCAGTTGATCCTCATACAAAGTAACCTCAAAGTCTTTATCATCTTGGCTGCCTTCCTTTGGATGATCTCCAGTGTATTAGTGGAGGCATGGGATAGTCAAAGATTCTCACTTCCTTTGTTATGTACACTAAACCTCTTTTAAAGTAGCCATGAGCTTTTTTGACTGTTGTATCACACACATTTCAAGCTTGCAATACACTAGAACTCCAGATATTTTTGACAGGAAATAGCTATTTATTTATTAATTTGATTTTTTTGAGCCAGAGTTTAGGACTTCACATTTATCCCTATGGAATTTATTTTCATCTTATCAGGTTCAGTCTAATGTTCAGGATCATAAGATCTTTTTAGAGCCTGACTCTGGCCTCTGTTACTCCTCCTAGCCTCCTAGCCCCTTGTCATTTGCAAATAAAATAAAAATCATGTATTCTTTGGGTCTGATGGTGCAGTGGATAGAACACTTGTCCTGGAATCAGGAGGACCTAAGTTCAAATCTGGCCTCAGACACTTGGCACTTGCTAATCTTGACTAAATGAAATCCTTTGCAAGCTGCTGTAAGTTTGACCATCTGGGGAAGTGGCATGGGGAGTAGATAGTGTTTGCAGCAATATGAGTCAAGCCAAATACAAGGAATATGGGGAAGTGAACCATTAGATATGAAGGGCATAGGGCAAGCATAACCAATTATTAAAGCATTGAGTTGATATTCCAATAAATTTGAGATGAGAAGAGATGCACAAAGCAAAGGAAATAGATAAGAGCCCTAATTGTCTCACAATTAGGGCCATCTCTAGTCAGTCTGATTCACATCTAGACACCAGACCCTGATCAGTGATCATTCTTAACCTCTTTGCCTCATCTCTCTCATACCTAATCTTAATAACTGACTAGGTGTGGCCTCAGTCAAACTGTGACCTGCGAAAGACATAATTTTAAAAAGTCAAGGTCTTATATTGCATCGAGGGCCATCTCCAGTTGTCCTGATTCATATCTGGCCACTGGACCCAGATGGCTTTGGAGAAGAAAATGAGGCTGGGGCCAGCACAGCACTCCCCACTGAAATCTAGTTCACATACTTGTCGTGGCATCACCTCCCTGATGTGAGGGTGTTCTTTTTTTTTTTTAGGTTTTTGCAAGGCAAACAGGATTAAGTGGCTTGCCCAAGGCCACACAGCTAGGTAATTATTAAGTGTCTGAGACGGGATTTGAACCCAGGTACTCCTGACTCCAGGGCCGGTGCTTTATCCACTATGCCACCTAGCTGCCCCTGTCACTGTCTTCTTTGAGAATGAAGGACAGCAACAATGCTACTAGGGCTCTAGATCCCCATTACAGCAAGGAAGACTTGAGCCAGCCACACAACTACCTTGATGCTCCAATTCAATACTATGCAAGAGAAAAGCTGTGGTGACCCTGTTAAATCTTCAGGGAAATCTTTTTTCAGTCTGACTAAATTTTCCAGTAAGCCTGCCTTAGAAGGATGACTAATGTGGATGTTAGTTGTGGTTCAGTTTTTTTCAGTTATGTTCAAACCTGTGACCCCTTTTCGAGTTTTCTTGGCAAAGATATAGCATGGTTGGCCATTTCCTTCTTCTATTCACTTTACAAATGAGTAACTAAGGCAAACAGAGTGAAATGACTTGTCTAGGGCCACACAGCTAATAAGATTGAAGTCAGGAATATGAGTCTACCTGACTTCAGGGCCACTGCTCTATTGATTATTCTACCTAGATGTCACAATGCTTCATACCAACACTCTGCATCATGTAGGCACTTTTCAGTCAAGTCGGTATTCTTCATGAATACATTTGGTCTTTTCTTGGCAAAGGTAGTGGAGTGGTTTGCCATTTCCTTCTCCAGCTCATTTTATAGATAGAAAACTGAGGCAAACAGGGTCATGATTTGGCACCAAGAGAAAAAATCTCTGAGGTAAGAGACAATTTCAAAGTCAGCAGAAGTCTGAGAAAAGGAATGAGATAACTTTAACCCTAAGTGCTTACTACTCAAACCTTTCCAGGAGCCTCTCCATCTAATGCTAAAGGCTTCCATGAATCTAGCATAATGAAAAAAGTACCCAATGGCAGGATCCAGGCTCTCACAACAGGCATGGAATTAGAATGACCATATTGGTATTCCCCATCAATATCAACTCGTGCTTTAATAATTGATTATACATGCCTGTGCCACTCATATCTTATGGTTAAGTTCTCCATCTTCCTTGTGTTTATTTAAACTCAATATTGATGCCCATGCCACTTCCCCAGATGGTCAAACTAACAGCAGCCTGCAAAGGATGTCACTCAGTCAAGATGACCACACACCTCTATTGGTTTCAGACTGGATAAGCTCATTGCAATCCAAATGCCCCTACAGTCAGGGTCTTCAATATAGTGGAGAAATCTTGAATGAGTTTATAAAATGTGTTTAACTAAAATGTGACAATGGTTTCAAATTCTTATGAAATAAACTTCAAAGAGTAAATAAGTAAGAAGTCTACCTACTTAAATTCAAGTTAGGAAATTCACAGGCAACCAAATTCAAACTGCATGGACTCATATTGAACAGACAGCTTTCTTTTGTCATCACAAGATTCTCCAGAAGGCGAGGGGGCTGGTGCCTTGCTAACAATGTTGATTGTGCGCCATTCATTCAAGGTACTTTTGGATTCAACTAACACATTTCCACATACCACCCCCATAAGGTATACTTGGAATCCACTCTCTCAAACCCTTTCTGGTTGCTAAGTTATTTCTTAGAATTTCTGCAAGTTTAGGAAAGTTAACTGGAAAAAAAATGACATTCAAAAGGGCAGAAAGTCTAGTAGCATAATCACAACTGAGGTGAAAAGATTAGAAACCACCAGGTTTGATTAAATCCCTTGTTATTTGGTGAATCCCTGGTAGAGATTTGAGCTTTCACATCCATCAGACCTTCTCTGTTGGGCAGCAGAAAACATTCAAGTGACCCAAGCAAAGTCTATCTATAGAGCTTCTGTATGAACACCAACAGCCACAGAGCAGTCACATTGTAAGGGAGCTGTTCTTCTCCATTCACAATTGGCCATGATCCAACAACTATAAAACCCAACAAAGAAAGCTACCTTCATTTGAGCCCAGTCAAACTGACCTTCTAACTATATTCCCTGAATATGAGAAATCTGTCTTCTTCTCTCCACTCCCTTGTACACCAGCTGGCTTTCTTATTGCTAGCTAGCTCTTGCTAGCAATTTATTTCCTCTTCAGTCTATCCTCAACCCAGTTGCCCAATTGATGTTCTTAAAGTGTAGGCCTGGTCTTGTCACTCTCTTACTAAAGAATTTTCAGTGGTTCCCCACTGGCTCAAGAATAAAATATAGATCCCTCCAGCTGCCACCTAAAATGTTTATGATCTAGCTCCAACCTT
The DNA here is from genome assembly GCF_037893015.1 of Macrotis lagotis. Lineage (NCBI taxonomy): Eukaryota > Metazoa > Chordata > Mammalia > Peramelemorphia > Peramelidae > Macrotis > Macrotis lagotis. The sequence continues at coordinate 84,640,043 of NC_133661.1, read as the reverse complement.
TCTTTACAACCTAATTATATAGAATTCCCTCTCGGGCATACTACATCCCAGATAAACTGGCTCCCTGACTGTTCCCCATACATAATATTTTATCTCCAAACTCCATGCCTTTCAACAAGCTTTCCTTCATGTTTGGAATATCCTCTTTTTCATCTATGCCTCACAAAATACCCAGCTTCTTCCAGAGCACAACTTGGGCTCCACCTACTAAACATGTACTTTTCTCATACCACTATTTAGTAATGGTTTTCCCTCCAACTACTGAAAATACTTTGAATTTTCTACATTCTTCATACATGTCCCCACTTCCCATGAATGTATTCTAGAAGACAAGCACTAGTTTGATTTTTGTCCATCTGATGGAGAGTTGGTCCTTCTTGCCAATGCCAATTCTTCTACATGTGCTTTTGATGCCAACTCCTCCTATTTTTTCTAACAGATTGCCCCCCACTTCTCTCTTCCTTCTCTCTCTCTCTCTCTATCTATCTCTCTATCTATCTCTATCTCTCCTTAACATTCTCATCCTTAAAAACCCCTTGCTATCATTCTCATCTTCCCTTCCCTTCTCAACTAATTTTGAAAAAAATCATCTACACTAGAGACCTTCATTTCTTTTCCACTCACTCTTTTATAAACCATCTGTAATCTGACTCTGATATCACCCTTCAAACTGAAACTGCTATCTCCAAACTTACTTATGATCTTTCAATTGCCAGCTGTAATGGCATTTTCTCAGTTCTGTTCCTCTTGACTTCTCTGCCGCTTTAGAGACTATTGGTCATCATCATCTCCTTCTAAATACTATTGCTTATCCCCAGGTTCTAATGACACTGTTCTCTCCTGGTTCTTTTCCTCCCTGTTTCACCATTCCTTAGTCTCCTTTGCTGGTCATCTAAATCATATCCACTTATAATGATGTCCCACCAGGTTCTGTCCTCAGTCTTCTTTTTTTTTTGCTCTATAAAATCCCTCTTAATGAGTTTATCATCTCTATGCAGATGATTCCAAGATTTGAATATCATCCCTGAATTCTAATTCTGCATCACTATATATCTGCTGGATATTTCAAACTGGATGTCATTTATGTCAACATATCCATAACAGAACTCATTATCTTTCTCCAAAAACCTTCCTGTTTCTAAACTTCCCAATGGAGAGTGCTGTAATCTTCTTAGTTACCCAGGGTCACAACTTTTCATTCCATCTATATATTTCAAAACTCTATGTAACTTCCTTAAGGACAGCGACCTTGTTTTTTGTCATTCTATCCTCAGCACATAAAAGAGTTCCTTCCACATAGCATTATAAGAACCATCCAGAAAAATCATTATAAGAACCACATCTGTTGCAGTATTTGGAGACCCTACTTTATCTCATTATTCTTTCATTTTCTCTTAAGATTGTAAACTCCTTATGCAAAATGTTATTTTTCTTTTTCTTTTTTTGTATTTACATTTCTATTCCCAGCTTTTAGCACAGTTCTTGGCTAAATAGTTAAAAACTGCCATTTTTTCTTTTTAAATTTTTTTCCAAATACATGTAAAGATATTTTTCAACATTCATGATTTGTACAATTTTGAGTTCCACATTTTTCTCTCCTCTCTTCCCTCTCCCCTCACCAATATGGAAAGTGATCTGATTTTAGGTATACACATACAATCATATTAAACATATTTCCACATTAGTCATATTGTGAAAGAAGAATCAGAAAAAAGAAAAACCATGAGGAAAAAAATCAAATTTATAAAAGTAAAAATAGTGTGATTTGGTCTGCACTGAGATTCCATAGTTCTCTCTCTGGATATGGATGGCATTTTTGATCACAAGCCTTTTGGAATTGTCTTTGGTCACTGCATTGTTGAGAAGGGTTAAGTCTATAATAGTTATCATGTTGCTGTTGCAGTATATAATGCTCTCCTAGTTCTACTCACTTCACTTTTTAAAAGTTATTATTGACTCTGTGTTGTTAGTATGTGTTTTCTTTCTGGATCAGTGTCCTAGGGAGGTATGGTTTATTTTTCATATTTTAAGGATCAGTAAGAACCCTTGAAAGGAGCCTGAGGTTCTATGCATGTCTCTGTGGAGGTAAGAAGGATTCAGGTAGAGGTCAAGTTTTGGTATTTGATAACCAAGATAGTAATGGTTAATAAGGGTTGTAATCAGATCAGTCTGGACTAACTCATATTTGAGTCTTGAAGACTGAGATGAGCTACCCGTAAAAGGAATAGCACCATCACCAACTCTTTCTTGCTAGCCTTATTTGTTAAGAGGTCCATGAGAAAAAGGTGATGTGAAATACAATTTTGTAACTCATGCTCTAAGGATTTCTTCATCTACTTTGAACAAATACATGGCTCAAACAAGCAGTAACATCATCAGTGGCTCTGACTCTAGCCAGTGGGAACCTGGGCTATTTTTAAATACATCTCAGAGTTATTACACATTATGTACTTAACATTGTCACAAAGCCAGAGTGATTTAATAGACATTTAACCATGTAGATCAATGATTAATGCTCATGAGTCTTCTGATCTCTACATTTCAAAAACTAAAATTAAGGGGAAATAGAGCTAAAAATAAGAAATGAAATAAAGTTTTAAAATAAGTTCTTGAGAATCTGCTATAAAATGGATTTTTGGCTGAAGAACAAGGGACTTAAGTTAACTATAAAATCTTGAGCTATTGAGTGGAAGACATCATAGAGATCCAAAATGAAAAAGTCATCTTAGGTCATAGGTCACAGATTTCTTCCCTCTGGGGTAAATTTAATTCCTTATAAGGCTATATTGAAAAGTTTGTTTTAAAGAGACTCAGTGCTACTTAGTCTATTATACCAGAGATTCTTAGAACACCAATCTTTTCCTTCCCTCAATTTTATCTGTAAAATGGGTACAAAGATCTATTTCTTAGATGTTATAAAAGATCTAGTCAAACCCTCAACATTCATTCTGTTGTCTGCTAGTTCTCACAGGCTCCCATAGATGAGTTTACTGAAATTTTGTATGAGTTCTTCAGTGCTTAGCAAAGTGTAGGTTCTTAATAAATCTTTATTGACTGACTAATTGACTGACTTCCTAACTTTAGGCTCAATTCCTTTGATTTAGTTTAAGTGACAACATCAACTTATGTCAGAATGCTAAAATGGTGGCAACTGTTCTGGTTTGAAATGATAAGAAATAGGTACCAGAATAATTTCTGATGCATAGCACTAGCAGAAAAGTGCACAGCATGCAGAGAAACAATGGAAAACTGACTGGGAGCTTTGCTCACCTGAAAAATAATGCTGTCAGCAAAGCAGCTGCATCTTCAGCTACAGGTAGGGAATACTCACTGAAGATTTACCATCAACTCTATCTAGGACACTGCAAATTATGCCTGAGAAGTCAGAGGACAGTTGCTGGTGTTTATTCTTCATTCTCGATGAAGACTATTACTGAGAGGAGGTGATGGCATCACAAGTGAGTTGGATTTAAGTGAGGAGGGTGCTGTGCAAAGTCACCAGCCTCACTTTCTCCATCAGAATCCAGTGGCCAGATAGGACTCAGGATGACTTTTTAAAGCTAGATCTTTCCCAGGTCACAGCTGGACTGTGACAACATCCATTCAGTCATTAAGAATGGGTGAGAAAGGGCAGCTAGGTGGCGTAGTGGATAAAGTACCGGCCCTGGAGTCAGGAGTACCTGGGTTCAAATCCGGTCTCAGACACTTAATAATTACCTAGCTGTGTGGCCTTGGGCAAGCCACTTAACCCCATTTGCCTTGCACAAAAACCTAAAAAAATTGGTCAGAGATGAGGCAACAAGGTCAAGAATGACCATTTCCAGAAAAAAAAAAAAAAGAAAATTATGCGGACCTGCTAGAAGAGCTGAAAGATAATGGGAAATATGTGAGGGAGTCTCTGGTTTAAATGTGTGTGGTCTCATTCTAGTAAGAGAGAAAATATATAAATAATCAGATACATATAAAATAAATATAGATAAGTTTGGCTCTTAGGTGGCAGAGTGGAGAGGATGTTAGGCATAAAGTCAGGAAAACCTGATTTCAAATTCAACCTCAGACACTTACTAGCTGTGTGACCCTGGGCAAGTCCCTTAACTCTGTTTGCCTTTGTTCTTCATCTGTAAAACAAACTGGGAAAGGAATTGGCAAACTACTTCAATAACTTTGCCAAGAAAACCCAAATGGAGTGACAAGGAGTCAGATACAACTGAAAAAAACTGAACAACAACAAATAGAGTAAGTGGGTGGTAACCACGGAGGGGAAGCCACTAGAATCTAGGGACACTGGCAAAGGACTCTTAGAGAGGTGGAGTGTAAATTGAAAGAAATCAGAACAAATTGTAAATGATGAAGGACACAGGGATGAGCATAGACAGAGCCAAGGCAAAAGAGACAATATATGGATTATTATGTGTGAGAAACAGTTATGAAGTCAGTTGATTAGACCATAGAGTAAATACAGAATGGAAGTAAAGTAAGAAAACTGGAAAGTAGGAAAGAGCTAGTTTGGGAATAGTTTTAAATTAAAAAGAAAGGAGTTTATCCAGGAGTTAACCTAGGATTTATTGACTGGGCGGTGAACAGAATGACTTGGACTGACCTGCATTTTAGGAAAATCACATTGACAGATGAATGTTGAATAGATTGGAATGGGGACAGAATTGATGCAGGGAGACCAATTAGAAGGCTATTGCAATAGGGTAGGCAAGAGGTGATAAGTATCTAAAATCAAGGGATCACTTTATGAGCAGAGAAAAGGATATGTATGATATGAGAGAGATGGAAAAATAGGAAGGAGATTGACAACTTATTGGCTACGAAGGGTGAGTGAAGAAAAAAGATGATAGCAATGTTGCAAACCTTAGTGTTTAGGAGAGAGTCTGGTATCTTTGATAACAATAGGGCAGTTGAATTCAGGAGGGGGGGGAATACCGGGTATCCCAAACATCTTAGAGCACCTTAACACTTTAATAGTTTAAAACTTCACTAATATGTAATAGCTTAAAGTTGCACTAAGACTTTTGGACACCCTATATAATGAGAGATGTCTACAGGAAATCCAGTTTGAAATATCAAATGGGCAGTTGGTAATGAGGGACTCAAGTTCAGGAAAGAGACTAGGGGTTGATATATAGATCTGGGAATCACCTACATTAGCGATGATCACTGAACCAACAGGAACTGATAAGATCACCAGAGTACAGAGAATAAATAAACAAATAATCAAATGAATGAATGAATGAATGAACAAATAAATAGATGAATGAATGAATGAGAGCTTCTAGGACAAAGCCTTAGGGAACACTCATATTTAGTGTTGATGATGTAGATAAAGATCTAGCAAAGGAGACTGAGAAAGAATAGTCAGACTGGTAGGAGGAGAACACAAAGAGTTCAAAGTCACTAAAGCCCAGAGAAGAAACAGGACTCAGGAGGAGATGATGACTAAAGGTCAACAAGGATGAGTGCTGAGAAAATGACATTAGATTTTGTGATGAAGATGTCATTTGTAAGTTGGGAGAGAATATCATTTCAGTGGAATGATGAGGGTGGAAGTCAAGGGCTTAAAAGAAATCAAGAGGAGAAAAAGTGAAGAAATAAGAAGTAGAGGTTTTACACCTGCCTCTGACATATATTGATTCTGGAATCTGAGCAATATCCTCAGGTGGCTCACTAGCACTAAAAGTTGCAAATATATCTATATGAAGTGGTATATTGTTTCTTCATCAAGAGTACCCTACACCAATGAAATCACAGAACTGGTTTTTTTTGTGATTTGTTTGTAAGTTTTGGTTTGTTTACTAAACACTAGTAAGAAATCAGCTAATAGTTTTCTCTGTTATCACCTGCCTTAGACAGTGGTTACTGTTCTTTTAGATTCTGTACTTCAGCCTAATTGGTCAGTCAGTCCTCTTAAGAACCAATACACCTGCAATGGTGGAAAGCAGACCGGACTTCAGATGCTAGCAGAGAAGATTTTTGTTTAAGTATGATTCTGATATTTACCAACTGGGTTACTTAGGACAAATCATTTAATCTCCCAGAGCCTCCCTCAGCTCCCATATCTAGGAAATTGATATACCATTGGGAACTGGGTAAAACCTATGAAGTCTAGATAATATCTACAGGAACTAGATAATACCTGTAGGGACTAACCAGGTGATACTCATGCTGTCCAGACAATACTTCTGGGAACTAAGTAATACCTATGGGAGTCAGGGAATGTGTTGAAGGCAAATAGATAATGCCTATAGGAAGTAGGTAATACCTAAGAGAACTAGGTAAGACTTTAGGAAGTACAGAATACTTATGAACAATAGGAAATACCAATAGAAATTAACAATGTCTATGGGAACTAGATAATACCTATCAAAACTAGCTCATATAGATTGACGAGAGGATCGGATGAGGTGATTATAGATAGATAGATAGATAGATAGATAGATAGATAGATAGATAGATAGATAGATAGATAGTCTTCTGAACATCTTAAAGTGCTACATCAATAAATATCAGCTATTATTAATTTCAATAGCTAAATTCTCTGTCAAATTAATTTGAAATTTGGTTGGGGTCATAGGTATTTATTTAAGATTTGAGAATAGAAAGCAAAGACTTGCCACCTTGGCAGAATAATTCCCTACTGTATTTACAAAGATTAAATTAGTTGTTAAGAGAACAAATAAGACAAGTTAATAAGAGATCAAAGTGTAACTTCATGCAATTTCATGTTTATAAACTTAGAGCAGTTTTATGAGTCTCTATTCCCAAGGGAAGTCAATATAAAATTGGACAATTATTCCACCCTTCGCTTCAGACATATCCTTATCACCACATTTCCCTCTAACTCCACAGAACCTCCCAGGCATTTATGTCCCTTTAATTTATTGAATGGAATAGGATACTGGTGCTGAACGTTTCATAAACATCACTTACATAGTGAATGTGCTTTGGCCCATTATTACAGATTCAACTACATTTCAGTTCAGAGTCCTAGAGGTATACTGAGTGTTTGAAGGCTGTCTACCTCTTTACTGCCATTGACTCAAGTCCCACTTTCTCCCAATTTGGGGACCACTTAACATCAATTAATATTTACAAAAAGATATATACTATCAAAGACATAAGCAAGAACAAACAAAATTGTACAAACAGACCTCCAGTCCTTCCCCCAACATCTATCTCTCCTCTATCCCATCTTTCTCTCTAGAGAAAATTTTTCTAACTTAACTCCTACAAAGCACTACATAATGCCACAAAATAAATGTATAGATGAGTCATGGCTGTCAGATAGTCCTTATCTCACCTTCTATTTAATCATACCTGAAAGTCACTCCTTGCTTCAATGGGGCATTGATGCTCAGTTGGCTAAAAATCCTGGAATAGACCTTGGTCACCATAACATGAAACAGTGGAATACTCAGAAGTCTAGTAGCCCAAATATTTATTCACCTAGTGTTCTGAAACTGATGAGAATAGAAACTCAAATTCCTTTCATCACCAAAAATGGAAAAAAATCAATGACACATGGCCTCAGACAGGGAAATACCTAAGGTTGCTTGTGTCTTGCCAGATGTCATTATGAAGGCATTAAACCAAAAACAGAGAAGCCAAAAAACTTGGCCAGAGTCAACTGGGAACTTTTTGAACACATCTAAAGCCAACCAAAACACGTCTAATTTACCACGATTAGAACAGTTGCCAAATATCTGTACGTGGTCCAACATCTCTCCAAGACACTCACCTTACACATCAACACAACTCTCATAGAAGCAATTTCCATGTGTAGAGATTTAGTCAGAGGCATTCCACATAGGTGCCAGTCTTCAACTAGAACCTGGAATAATCAGAGAGAATACACCATCAGAATGAAGCTCTGTACATGGTGGGGAAATGAGGCATCCCTTCCTCTATTGGGAGGCACTCAGGGAGTGAAAGCTGAGTTGATGGTGATTGGTCTGGGTGGGAAATGTAACCAAGGCCAGAGTCAGAAGCAGTCAATTGAGGTGGCAGAGCAGGGTCTCATACCAGGAGATTGAAGATGGCAATTGTTCCACCCTATACTTCAGACACATCCTGAACACATTTCCCTCTAACTCCACAGAACCTCCCAGGCATTTATGTCCCTGTAATTTATTGAATGGAATAGGATACTTAGTGCTGAACATTTCATAGACATCACTTATATAGTGGGTGTGCTTTGGCCCATTATTACAGATAGTCAAAGTTGAGCAGCTGGTAGAGAAGCTAGGGTGAGCAGATAAGGATATATAAGGGAGTTATAAGATTAAAGATGTCAAGAATGAAGTCCAAATAGAGTCAGAAGGAAAAGGCAATGGATTCACAGAGAGGAAATTGAACCAAGAAAATTGTGGATTATTGAAGCATCAGCAAGGATAGCCCCATCTTTCAGGAAGAACTTATCTCAAACTTAAAGGGAACTCCTCCAAATAAAACTGAGGAAATTGGTATGGTCCCTGAATAAATGAGGATCTAGTCCCTGAAACTGAGTTCACCTCCAGTATCTGAAGTTTTTGTTATCCTCCTAAGCATACTATCTTATGCTATCTATTTATAATTGTAACTTTGGTTATCAGTTGAGCAAGTTATTCAATTCTAAATTTCTTTCTTTAATCTTTTAAAATTTTATCTATTTTTCCAAATAATTTTTCTCCTTCCTTCCTTCTCTATCCAACTGGACTTCAACGGAAAAGAAAAACAAAATCAGTAAAAACAAGTATTCATAGTGCGATGAAGCAAATACCCTCACTAACCATATCCAAAAATGCATCTATTGATTCTGCATTTTGAACCCATCAGCTGTTTTTTTGGAGGAGATAACTTTGAATCCTTGCCAGGAAAATCCCAATGGCCCAGAGATTCATCTTCAGAACAATTCAGAAGTTTGTCATTACAATGATCAGAGTTCTCTAAAGAGTATTTCAAAGCTGTCTTTCTATAAACATTATGTGAATTGTCTTCCTCATTCTGCTTATTTCACTCAGTTTCAGAGAAAATTCAGACCTATTTGAACTGAAGCAGAGTAAAACAAATTCCCAAAGGATAAAAGATTTAGCCCTAGAAGGGATCCTAGAGATCATCTTCCTCCCCATAGATAATAGAATTTGCTCAAAGCCTCTAATAGTTCCAGTAATCCAACCATCTCTGGAAGCAAACCAGCCCCTGGGAATATAAATAAAATAGTCTGTGTTGGCATATACTTAGATTCTTTTGGTCCAATTATATCATAGCACCCAGATTATTTTTATATTAATCTTTCCTCTCCAGTCTCTGTAATGGATATTTTTCTACCAATGGAGGACATCTAATTTGTCATCAGATATCTCATTCTTGATCATAAACCTCTGCCAGTGACCAAGTAAATTCAAGAGAGAGGAAAAAAAGATGATGATGAAAGGAATTGGTCTTTCCTGAAATGGAGATAGGAGATGAAGTTTGATAATTAGAAAGTAGGACATCTGGTTTTGAGTTCTGGCTGTGACAGGAAAAAAACACAGCTTCTCAGTTTCCTTTTTTTTGTAAAATGGGGTGAATAAAATTTGGACTACCAATGAACATTAACATGAGGAAAACACTTTGTCAACTTTAAAATATTATATATATATATATATACATGCAAATTATTATAATAAAAAGAAAAATTATTTATGCTATCTTATATCTCAAGCTCTAAGTTGTATGAGGCAAAGAATATCAACTCTGAAGCCAGAGAACTAGATTCCAAATCTTCCTCTGACAATCTTTTATCTGTAAGTCCTTGAGCTAATCACTTCCCTTACTAGCACCTAAATTCCTCATATGTAAAATGAGAAGGTTGAAATGTATTAACATTGAGATTGTCTCAGTCTGAGGTCTATGATCCTATAAACTCCAGGATACTCTTTCCCTTTAAAGAGATACTAAGGAGTTTATCTTATTTATGATATCCTATATAATCCAACTGAGCTTTATCATCATGGCTTTGCAATATGGTTATCACTTCATAGAAAGGTAAAGGGGAAATTAGGACCCAGAATAAAAATCTACCTCTTATTATACATACCCATACCTGTTCTCTAAGATACTCCTTTATACATACACGACTTTACTCTATCTTCTCCCTTGCACCTATAAGGCAGATAGGTGGCTCAGGGGATAGAGCACCAGGCCTAGAGTCAGCATCTTCCTGAGTTCAAATCTGACTTCAAACACTTGCTAGTTGTGTGATCCTGGGCAAGTCACTTCAGCTTGTTTGCTTCAGTTTCCTCATGTATAAAATATCTGGAAAAAGAAATGGCAAACCACTCCCAGAATTTTTGCCATTCTTCTTTCTCAAACATACTTCTCTAATTCTTCCCCCCCTCAAACAAACCACCCTTTCTCCTAAAGCCACCTCTCCACACTGTCAGACCTAGTTTTGCCAAAGGGCCACATGTGAACCCACAAGACAAGGTGTTTAGGCCTTCTTACATAAGTCCAAGATATAAGGATGTTCCTCCTTCCCTGTGTCAGCTACATTACCAAGTGAATAGTGTTGAGTTCAAAGATGAAAAGAACTGAGTTTAAATCATCAGTCACTTCTCAGAACCTCAGTTTCCTCACCCATAAAATATGAAGTTTGAACTTAATGGGCTTTAAGGTTCCCTTGCTAGCTCTAAGTCTATAGATCCTTGTACAACTATTTCTCCAGCCTTTTGATATATCAAAGAAAAGAAAGAGATTGATTCCATTTGGATTTAGATTAAGGAACATCAAACTACACCTAAAGAGACAAATCTTGGCCAAACCCTTCCAAATTAAATATAGTAAAATTTTATTTTGAAATGCAAAAGAAATTGTTAGCTTAAAAACCATACAAAACCAGGCCAGTAGGTCATGGTTTCCTGATCTCTATTTTATATTAATAAGGAAATGCTATTTTTAATTTCATAATTTCCCAGGGCTTGAAGTGAATAGACTAAAAGAATTGGATGGATCCTCCAGTTCTCAAAAAAATACCTCACCAACATTCACTTACAGCTTTAAGGGTTGGGTAGAGATTAAGTAGTCTAAATATTTCAAAGAAATTGGAGTTCCTTCTATTCCCCCATTCTTTTGCCCTCTCCCCTTACCTTTCATACCATTCCCTTCACCTAGAATAGACTAACCACCACCCAATCTCTCCTTGATGAAGTTGCTCTCTTCCTTAGGAGATTTCCCTTTCCTTCCTTTCTTCAGGGGACAATTCAGATGCCAATTCTTTCATGAAGCTTTTCTTTTTTTTTTAGAAAGATTTTATTTATTTTGAATTTTACATTTCCCCCTTTCTTGCTTCCCTTCTCCCACCCCACCCCCACAGAAGGCAGTCTGTTAGTCTTTACATTGTTTCCATGATATGCATTGATCTAAGTCGAATGTGATGAGAGAGAAATCATATCCTTAAGGAAGAAAAATGAAGTAAAAGAGATAGCAAGATTACATAATAAGATAATGTTGGGCTTTTTTTAAATTAAAGTCTTTGGTCTTTGTTCAAACTCCACAATTCTTTCTCTGGATACAGATGGTATTCTCCATCACAGATAACCCCAAATTGTGCCTGATTCTTGCAATGATGGAATAAGCATGTCCATTAAGGTTGATCATCACCCCCATGTTGCTGTTATGGTATGCAATGTTTTTCTGGTTCTGCTCATCTCACTCAGCATAAGTTCATGCCAATCCTTCATGAAGCTTTTCTTGATCTCTCTCCCTCTAAATGAGTGGTCTTTCCCTCCTCCAATTTCTCATAGACAGATGGTACAGTGGGAGAATGTTGACCTCAAAAGTCATAGGACTCAAGATCCAATCCTAGCAATGGCACTTTCATCCTTCTAGCACCTTGAGTATATCTTTGAACCACTAGGGGCTTATGTTTTCTCATTTATAGAGAAGGTTGAGCTAAATGATCTGTGATGCCTCCTCCAGCCCTAGACCAATGATCCTTAGAGCCCAGATAGTTCAAACATGAATCATTCCCTTGCTCTCTCTTATAAAATAACATTTGGGCACATGTTGGGGTTTGTTTGTTTTTCCATCTAATGCATTTTAAACTCCTTGAGGCCAGTATCTGTAGTATATCTATTTTATTAATATGTTCTAGTGTTTGTATATTTAACATTTCAAGCATTTTATTAAATTTAATTGAATTTAGGAAAATAAAACAAAATGGAAGGAAAAGTTAAGGATGAAGGACAAGAATTCGAAATGTGAGAGGAGCAATATAGACTGGCTTGCATTCATTCAAAAGAGGGGAAATGAAGAGAGTCACACATTTAGAAAAAGTTCTCCAAATATCCCTATTTATTTAATTGTATCATGGTCTAAAGAAAACCTTTTTTGAAAAATGACATATGGTGACTTTAGTCAAAGGACATGCCAAGGAACCCCCAAGAAAAGAAAATGTTTGGAAGCATTCAAAATAGAATATTAGGAGTAAGCTTAGTTCACTTCTCTAAGTATTAGTTTCCCCATCTGTAAAAATAACAGGATCAGACTTGATCAGACTTGATAACCTCTAAAATTCCTTTTAGTTTTCTAGTCTTAGAGGCAGGAAAGGATCAGATTTCTACTTGACTCTAACGTTGACTATCACTGTGACCATGGATAGATAAATCATTAAATTTCTCTAAATCTTAATCTGCTCATCTGCAAAGTGGGAATAATAATATCATACTATAAGGGACATCACAATGGAAGCCATATAGCAGGAACAAGAAAGAATTTCTTAAAAAATCTTTTTTTAACCTCAAAAAGGCTTTGTTATATAATCCACAGGGTTTTTACAAGGAAATCAATTTGTAAACTCTAAACTGTTTAACCATTAATTGTTGTTCTTATCCTCTATATTTGGGGTCTATCTTCTAATCATAGGACTGAAGAATAGTAGAACTAAATTATTATACCATATGACTGCTTAGTTGAGGAGATATAAGCTAATGAAATCAGCATCACAGTTGGGAGTGTTGGATTACATTTGAACTACTTCTAAGGGAGGCTAGGCCCACTGGAACTCCAGAGTTCTTAGCTGCAGTAGACCTTAAACCAATCAGATTTCTTCATTAAGTTCAGTACCAAATGGAGGTCTTCCTGGAGCAAAGTTGCCTAAGGAGAGCCTAAATGGCCCAGATCAGAAATAAATGAGGCCAAAGCTGTGAGAGAAGGCCAGTGAACAGCCATCTCATTACCAGCCTAAGCAAAATAGATTGGCTCAAAATAAACAAACAAAAACAATCAAAAGTAATCTCATAGGGGCAGCTAGGTGGAGCAGTAGGGGGTGGCTAGGTGGCACAGTGGATAAAGCACCAGCCCCGGAGTCAGAAGTACCTGGGTTCAAATCCAGTCTCAGACACTTACTAATTACCTAGCTGTGTGGCCTTGGGCAAGCCACTTAACCCCATTTGCCTTGAAAAAACCTAAAAAGAAAATCCATAGAATAAATCTCCAATTATGAGTCAAATGACTCTATTCCATGGCCTTAGACATATCCAACTGTGTTCACATATCTTAGATCTCTCAGATCACAAGGGAAATTATGGAAGAGTTTGAATGACTCTAATAACCATATCTAAACTGAGAAGCAATTACCTAACTGAAGATGGATTAGAATCATAATTTTACAGTAGAAAGAGCTCTGTATGGGGGGTCAAAAGTCTTGGGTTTGGTCTATCTCTGCCATTTATCAGTTGAGCAAATTAAAACCTACTTAAACCTCAGTTTACCCATCTATAAGAGGACAGAATTTGACTAAGTGACTTCTACTGTCCCTTACAATTCTCTAAACTTGGAACCAGTAGAAACATGAGTTTATAGATTGTCAGTTGCTTTACAAATATTATCCCATTGATCCTCACAACCACTCTGAGAGGTGGTTGCTATTATGACCTCCATTTTACAGCTGAGGAAACTTAGGCAGATTGAAGTGAAGTGACTTTCCCAGGATCACACAGCTAGCTACTGATTGTCACAGGTTAGATTTAAATGTTTCCAACTTTCTATGCACTGTGGTGCCACCTAGCTGCCTAAGTTCAATGACAAAGGGCAAATAATCTAGTTTGCTAAATTTGAAAGTGTTTCTCCATCCTCAACCTTATTTTTTGAGGGCAGTTAGGTTGTGCAGTGGATAGAGCTCTAGCCTTGGAGTCAGGAGGACAGGAATTTGAAACCAGCTTCAGACACATGGTAATTATTAGCTGTTTAACTTTGGGCAAGTCACTTAACCCTGATTGCCTTGCGTCCAGGACTATCTCCAGGTGTCTTGATTCATATCTGGCCAGTGGATCCAGATGGCTCTGGAGGAGAAAGTTAGGCTGGTGATTTAGAACAACATCCACTCACTCAAATCCAATTCATGTGCTTATCATAGCATCACCTCCCTGTTGTCATGGTCTTCTTTGAGAATGGACAAACACCACCACCACCATCATCATCATCATCACTCTGCAGTCCTGGACACTGCACTTTCTCAGTTCTCCTTCTAACTGTCTTGTATCAAGTACCTCTTCCCCAATTTCCATTGTGATATAAAAAATTTGAGATATGTAACCACAGTTGAATATGGTCTAAGTATGATCATGGAAAAGCCTGAAGTTCAGTCACCTGAGGCATAGCAGGGTACATTCTATGGTACTGAACTTTTTTTTTTGCAAGACTAGGTCTCTATATTTTGTTCAGGTGAGTTTCTCCCTGCCTTTAGGAGACCTATCCTGATTCTCCTATAAGTTGATGGTCCTTTGTCCTCAAAATACTTGGTCTCTATGTTTGCTTTTCTCTGCACAAAAGAATGTAATTTGTTGAGGACAGGGACTGTTCCATTTTTGTCTTTGTATTCTCAGAACTTGGTATACATGAAGCACTTAATAAATGCAAGTTTAGCATTAAGTGAAGTAGTGCCATTTAGGAAGGGGCTACCTAGCAGAAGGCACTATTATCATCATTCCCATTGGTCTATTATTGAAACTTGGAGCTCCGAGGATTAATAACCCCCAGGAATTCAAACAGTGCATTGGGATTTCTAGGCAGTGTATTATCTGGACCATATCTGTTATAGTTGGCTAATCCTATTTTATCCACAGGGAATCTCACCCTGACAATCAAATGATTTATAAATATATTGGGATGTAAGATAAACCAGACAATGGAGATGTTATCAGTCTCAGGGCACAAGTAGGATTCTTCTTACATTACAGCTCAGATGATTTTGAAAGCAATCTGACTAAATAAGGAAATGTACAAAATTTACTGTTGGGGGACTTTTTGAATTTATTGTCCCTTGGTCTAAAGGTTGAAAATAGCATTGGAGTTTGTGGCATAAAAAAGCACAATAGGGAACTTTACATAGACTCTTTTTTGTACCAACAAAAATGTCTCGTCTACATCTATATGTTTTATGTTTCCACATGTGATTTACATCTTAGAGTGCTGTCCTCACAAAAATTTCTTTAGGTAGGCATTGCAAGTACTATTGCTCATATTTTACACATGAAAAAATTAAGGCTCAGAGAAACTAAGTAATCTGTCCAGAGTTACTTTTTATCAGAGTCAATCAAAAAAGGTCAAATTTCTCCTAGTTCTACCTTCAGTGATTTGAAAGGGACTTTAGAGATTAATCATATTATCATTTTAAAGATGGGTAAACTGAGGTTTAAAGAAGCTTTGTTTTGAGGAGAAATTGGAAAAAAGTAGACTAGTATATTTCTCCATGTCTTTTTTTCCCAGCATTTTAGATTCCTTTCCCTGAAATTTTCCTATTTCTGGTGAAGGTTTGTTAAGGCTTTTGGTTTTTGTGGGACAATGGGGTCACATAGCTTGTATCAAGTGTCTGAAGATGAATTTAAACTTGGATCCTCCTGTCTTCAGGGTCGGTGCTCTATCCACTGTGCCTAGCTTCCCTGAAATTTCTCTATTTCTGTTAAAGGAACCTCCATTTTTTCAGTGTCCCATTTCTTAACCTCAGTATTATCCTCAAATCTTAATTCTCTCTCATCCCATGTATCTAATTAGGTTGTCAAATCTTTTTATTCCATCCTCCACAAAGTCCTCCATATCTATCCCATTCTCTCTTCTTAAGCAGCTACCATCTTAGTTCAAGCCCTCAGCACTTCTCACCTAGTTTATTTCAACAATCTCCTGATTGGTCTTCCCTTCCTCAACCCACTCACCATCCAACCCATCCTAAATACTGATGCTAAAGTGACTTTCTTTTAATGCAAAAAATGACAACTACACTTCTTCCTCACTACTCAACCCACTCTAGTGTCTTAAAATATCAGGAATAAAATATAAACCCCTCTTTTTAGTTTTTAAAGCCCAATGAAACCTAGCCTCGATTTACCTTTCTGACTTCACTAGACATTACTGTGCACTTGTGATCCAATCAGACTGGATTTCTCTCTTCTCTCCTCTACTCCATCTCCTACTTCCATGTCTTTGTACTAACCACCCCATATTTCTAGAATATATTCCCTCCTTACCTTACTCTCCCTCATTGAATGTCACAGAATATCATTCTTCCTCTAAGATACAACTCAGGGGGCAGTTAATTGGTGCAGTGGATACAGCACCAGCTCTGGAGTCCGGAGGACCTGAGTTCAAATCTGACTTCAGAAACTTCATAATTACCTAGCTGTATGACCTTGGGCAAGTCACTTAACCCCACTGCCTTGCAAAAAAACTAAGAAAAAAAAAAGAGACACAACTCAGGTATTATCTTCTAAATGGAACCTTTCCTGATCTCCTCTAAGCTAATTCCCCATCCTCCCAAACTACCTTCTACTGAAATATCTTGGTACATATTCTTCTTATTAACTTTATATTATTACATGGTTTTGTTGTCTCTCATTAGAACATAAGTTCTTTGTGAATAGGGAATGTCACATATTCCCAAGGCTTGGCATATGGTAAAGATTATGATCATGCCTGGCAATTTCGAATGATTTCCTAGCTGGCTGCCATTGTCACAAGCTAAAAAGAGGAAACATGGAAAATTGAATAGCAGGGAAGATCAGAAAAATTTCCTCACAAATTACTAGACTCTTGGCAATCTGGAGATTGATTGACTGATTGATTGAATTCTCCCTCATGGCTGTTGTAAGTAGTCATTGCTCTATCATCATCTCTAGGAGGCAGATATCAGTTCCATTCTCTTGAAAGCTATTTTTTTCTTAATCATGAAAGTAAGCAGCTGTGACTGTCGGGGCCTGCACAAATCAATGCTTAGATTATCCACAATCAATCTGACCTAAAAAGAGGCAGTTAGCCTTGCCTATGTTTCTCCATGACACCAAAATACCAGATAACGGTGTCAATCTGTCTGTTTTGGCTTTATGGTACCAAGCATGTGGATGACTACTTGAATTTCCTGATTTCTCCAAAGGATAATTTAAAGGAAATAATTTGGAGGAGAAGGTCAACTCCAAATGAAAGTCCGATCTCTATAATGTAATTATATCTTCCTTGATCAAATTCCCCAGAAACTAATTCATTTCTCTCTTTGATTTTACTTTTGTAGATATTGTAATGCATTGAAAACTATGTTGGGTATGTTGATAAGGGACCCAAGTTTGATTGCTTATACTTATTTTTTTAGGTTTTTGCAAGGCAAATTGGGTTAAGTGGCTTGCCCAAGGACACACAGCTATTTAATTATTAAGTGTCTGAGACTGGATTTGAACCCAGGTACTCCTGACTCCAAGGCCGGTGCTTTGTCCACTACGCTACCTAGCTGCCCTGATTGCTTATACTCATAAGCAAATTTACTGCACCTCAGTTTCCTCATCTGGAAAATGGGGGAGGACAGGATTAGATGACCTCTATCAGCCCTTCCGCTTCTAAGATGAAAACAAGATTTTCTGGTCTTTCCGATAACTTTTTATAGGTATTTCAGTATCATTTATATTTCCTAATGAATGAGACAGCAGGAAATGAAGAGAAATCCCCCTGGAGCCAGCAGCTCTGGGTTCATGTTATGTCTTTTGAACATCCATGGACAAATTACAACTGCTCAGAGCTTCAGTTTCTTCATCTGTACCATAAAAAAGTGGGAGGGTGGTATTCAAAATACCTACCTCAAAGAGATGTTATGGGAAAAAAAGACTTTGATTACTAGAATTCACTAGAAGTGACAATGCAAGAAATGGAAGAGTTGAGATAGAGAAAGAGAGTGTCCCTCCTTCTTTCTCCTTGTGCCTCTGGGAAGGAAAAGAAGTAAAAAAGATAGACAAGAAAGGCTCGTGGTCAACTGACCCCCATGCAGCAGAGGAAACGTTTTATCAAACTAATGGGAATTAAACACACTAATAGACACTAATAGACAAAAGAGATATACTAGAGAATTGTCTTCCCAGTAATTTTTGAAGAAATCAGGTGATAGTCATGCCAGACAACATAGAGTGACTTTAGAGTTGACTGCCATTATTACAGGCTAAAAGAATAAAACTTGGAAATTTTATTGGCAGGAAGATAAGAAAATTTTCTTAATAAATTACTAAGCCCTCAATAATTAACTGGAAAAGGTATCTTGCTTATACAGCAAGTGCTTACCAGAAGCTCATAAGACTGGAGGAGGGAAGAAGACAGGTGGGGGATAGTGCTTGCAAGCTTCTTTTTTCCTTACATCCATACCCCTCAAAAAAAGGCTAAGCCCAAAATAGAAATGCCCTGAACAGTGATGGCAACTTGAAATATGTTCTTTGCACAAGCCATAGCAAAGGGAAAGAAATTAAAGAGATTTCAGTTAGAATTAGAAACTTCATCCCTGTAAAGATTTCTAAAGGATTAGAGTCAACTGAACTACTAAAGACTCAACAAGGATACATATAGACATACATATAAAGAGACACAGAGAGAATTTGTTCTTCACAGCTTTGTTATATCCATTTTATAGATGAAGAAACTGAATGCAAGAAATGTTAAGTGACTTGCCTATGGACTTGCCCATGGATGCTAGATTGTATGTTGAGTATCTGAGGCAGGATTCAAATTGAAGTCTTCCTGATTTTGAACCAAGACTTCTATCTACCATGCTGCTTATCTGATTCTAATTGCTGTGACTTCCACTTCTCTTTCCAGGTTCATACTTGATAACTGTTTTTTTATGTAGAATTTTTTTAATTTTTTTCTTCCTAAATGCATTATCAACACCAGCCTTTTTTTTACTTTCTTTCCCCTCACCCCCTCCAATATATTGGGTTTCTCTATCTCACTTAGGCTGGAAGTACATTGGCCACTCGAGCGTCTGTTCTATATACTGATGTCCAAGGAAGCTTCAAGCTGCTCCACTTTTGGAATCTGGGATGGCTGGCTCCTCCTTAAGTAGCCTCATGCCCTCTTCTCTGGCAAGGGATGGAAGGGACTCACCATAATGACACATCTGCAACTCAGAACTCTTAAATGCTTCTTATTATTCCTTGAATGCTCCATCTTCCACCTCCAAGCTTTTTCAATGACTGTCCTCCATGCCCGAGTTGTCCTTCCTTCTCCTGCCCACCTCCCTGATTTCTCTGACTTCTTCAAGTTCCAGCTAAAGTCCTACCTTCTTCAACCTGACATTCCTTTCATCTTAACCTTCCATCTGTGATGACTTGCAGTTTATTCTGTATGTCTCTTATTTGTGCATTGTTTGCATTTCAGGTTCCCAAAGGCAGCTAAGAAGTATAATGATAGAGCATTGGGTCTGAAGTCAAGCAGTCCTGAGTTCAAATCTAAATTCATGCCCTGAACCTGGACAAAACTGTCTACCTCAGTTTCCTTCACTGTCAAATGGAGATTATGTAAAGACCAAAGTAAAATACTTAGCAAAGTGCTGGGCATATAGTAGGTGCCTAATAAATGCTTCTCCCCTTCCTTCCTGTCCCCATTAGATTATGAGCTCCTTGAGAGCAGGGACTAATTTTTTTTTGTCTCTCTTTGTATCCCCAGGCTTGGGAACAATAGCTGGCATATAGCATACACTTAATAAATTCTAATGGCCCAATTGATTTCTATTAATTTGTACTTTTATATTACTTTGTATTAGAAAGTCTTTTAAAGCATATATACAATGGAACAAATTTTAATCGTATATATATATATATATATGTATATATATATGTGACAAATTAGTTAGGTCTCATAATAGATTATGAATCTAGAGTTAGTTTCTAAGTTACTTGAAAGTCAATACTTCCCATGGGAAATATTGTTTCTATGAGAAATGTTGGTTTTAGCAGTTGCTCAGGGGGCTGTACAAACAGAAGCCACCAGATGGTGCCCAAAGCTCAAACTATCCCAGCCCACTCAACTAAGCAATCCACAAATGGACCTGGCTTTCTACCAACAAGGAATCCCACTGCATCTGGGGGCCATCTCCAGTCATCCTGAGCCATATCTGGCCACAGGACCAAATGAGTCCAGAATAGAGAATAAGGTTGGTGACTTTACACAGCCTTGCTTCACTTAAATCTAATTCAATTGCAAATCATAGCATCACTTTCCTGATGTCATGAGAAGGAAGGACAAACAACAACAGCTACCAGTTCAACATCAATTAAACAAGTTCAGAAACAATTCCACCAGGATCCACTTGCTAAGTCTAGGTGACTATTGATTACTGAAATAACTAATAACCATTTTTATTTGGTGGTCCCACCCACTCTGATTCCAAACTTCTTACCTCTTTTTTCAATAGACCCCTAAAGAATTCATTCACTCAACATATAGGCCAAAATATATTAAATATGAAAGTAAGCATAACAGTATATTCTGCAATGGTTAAACACATTCGCTACTAGCAAAGGTGGTTTTTTAAAAATCATACGCATGCATGCATGTGCGCACATATATATACATTCTTTTTCTCTTTGCTATCCCAGGGAAAGGGGAGGCAGATCCACTCAAAGGCTATTATAGAAAAGCATTATCAAGCAATTCCAGTTTCAAACTCACAGAAGGGAGGGAGATTAGTTTTACAACATTTAGCTCCCCATCTCCTTTGACTGGCCAGTGGCAAATATTGACTTTTTCCCTGAGCTAGCAGCCAAATGAAATGGATGATCTGATACTTAATCTACTATTCCCATGTAAAGTCCCCCCAGACTTCCAATCACTCACATGCCTTCATATTTTTCCAGTGTCACTATGCCCCAGGATTATGAGTCAGCCAGAGAGAGCAAACTCCAAAAGATGGAACCTTGGAAAAGAAAATGCCCAAATATTAAAAAGCATCACACTAACCCTTTAATAATCCTGCCACATAGTCCAAATTGCATAATTCCTGTCAGCTTCCATGATAGTCCCAATCTTTACCATTCTATATTTGAAACTCAAAAACCTAGAATCTCAGGTTCATTGACCTCAGTGGCAGAAGGAGCCCTCAATTGGTAGTCAACAACCCTAATTTTATGCCCATTGCCTATAGAAGAATAAAATAAGCTTCACTCTTGATATATTAACCTCTCACTGTGAATCTGAGATTCAATCATTAAAATAGAAAAGGACACTAATTATTTTTTACAAAACTAAACATGAAGTGGCAGGACCAATAAAAGAGGTTCCAGGGTTTTTGATACCAGAATTTAATGTTTGCTTTGAATCATCTCTCTCTCTCTCTCTCTCTCTCTCTCTCTCTCTCTCTCTCTCCCTCTCTGTCTCTGTTGCTCTGTCTCTGTATCTCTCTTTGTCTCTCTGTCTCTGTCTCTTTCTGTCTCTGTCTCTCTCTGACTCTCTCTCTCTCTCTCTCTCTCTCTCTCTCTCTCTCTCTCTCTTTCTCTCTCTGCGTGTGTGTCTATGTTTCTGTCTCTAGAAAATAATTTAGTGACATTTTTGGTTAAAATGTTCATTCAAGTACTTATGGTCATTCACAGACCAGGAGGGAGGACAGAGCCTCACACACTGAGACCCTTGTGGGAGTGTCCCAAAAGCTCAGGAAGCCCCCCTAAAACCAGTCCCAGGCTGGGAAAGTGAGCAACAAAAGAAACAAAAGGAAGACTAATGAGAAATATTTTGCAAATGAGCCCAAGAAGGATCAAAATACTCAGTCTGAAGATAAGGAAGCACAAGCTCCTGCATCTAAAGACTCCAAGAAAAACAGAAATTGGGCTCAGGCTATGACAGAGCTCAAAAAAGACTTTGAAAATCAAATGAGGGAGTTGGAAGAAAAACTGGGAAAAGAAAGGAGAGAGATGCAGGAAAAACATGAAAATGAAGTTAGCAGCTTAGTCAAGGAAATTCAAAAAAATGCTGAAGAAAATAGCATGCTAAAAACCAGCTTAGGTCAAATGGAAAAAACAGTTCAAAAAGTTATTGAGGAGAAGAATGCTTTAAAAAGCAAAATTGGCCAGATGGAAAAAGAGATAAGAAAACTCTCTGAGGTGAACAAATCCGTCAGATAAAGAATAGAATTCAGGGAGATTGATGAATTTACCAGAAATCAAGAATCAATACTTCAAAACCAAAAAAAAAAATGAAAAATTAGAAGAAAATGTGAAATATCTCATTGAAAAAACAACTGATATGGAAAACAGATTTAGGAAAGATAATTTGAAAATTATTGGAATACCTGAAAGTCATGATCAGGAAAAGAGCCTTGACATCATTTTCAAAGAATTACTACAGGAAAATTGCCCTGATGTTCTAGAAGCAGAGGGCAAAATAGAAATGGAGAGAATCCACTGATCCCCCTGAGGAAGAGATCCCAAAAAACCAACCCCTAAGAATATTATAGCCAAGTTCCAGAACTCCCAAGTCAAAGAGAAAATATTACAAACAGCCAGAAGGACGCAGTTCAAATATCGTGGAGCTGAAGTCAGGATCACACAGGATTTAGCAGCAGCTACATTGGAAGCTCATAGTGCTTGGAATACAATATACGGGAAGGCAAAAGAGTTTAGAATGCAGCCAAGAATGAACTACCCAGCAAGGCTGAATGTCCTCTTCCAGGGAAAAAGATGGACTTTCAATGAACCAGGGGAATTTCAAATGTTCCTTTTGGAATGGCCAGAGCTTAACAGAAGGTTTGATCTTCAGATACAGGACTCAGGTGAAGCATGGAGATTGGAGGAGAGAGGGGAAATATGAGGGACTTAATGAGGCTGAACTGCATGTATTCCTGCATAGAAAAATGACACTGATAATACTCATATGAACCTTCTCAGTTAATAGAGCAGGTAGAGAGAGCTTTTATAGTTGAAGCACAGGAGAAAGCTGAATTTGAAGATAAAATATGGAGTAAAAATGGAGCCAATAGAAAAAAAGGGAAATGGAATGGGAGAAAGAAAAAGGAGGGGAATAGTCCAAGATATTTCACATAAGATTTTTTTATTACAATGAGCTATTGCAATGATATGGAAGTGGGGAGGCAAGGGGGAATGAGGGAACCTTTGCTCTCATCAGAGATGGCTAGGAGAGGAAACAGCATATATACTCAATGGGGTATAGATATCTAGAGTAAGAAGGAGCGGGGAGCAGGGGGAAGGGGTGGGGATGTGAATAAAGGAGGAGAGGATGGACCATGGGGGGAGAGTGGCCAGATATAACACATTTTCTTTCTTACTTCTTGCAAGGGGCTGGAATTGGAAGGCCTGCCCAGGACCACAGAGCCAGGTGGATTCTGGGCCTAAGGGGTGGTATGGGGGCTCAGGGCCTCTTGGCCCCAGGACCAGGGATCTGTCTGCTGCACCACTCAGCGACCCTACAGCAGAGTCAGAGTGAAAGGAGAGATAGAGTACATGGTAGTGGAGAAATAAGAAAGGAGGGCATTGCGATCAGCAATGGCAGTGGTCGAAAAATAAGGAAATAACTTTTGTGATGGACTTATCATAAAGAATGAGATCCACCCATGACAGTGTTGTTGGTGTTGGAACAAAGACTCAAGCACATTTTTTTGTTATTATTATTTGGGGGAGGGTGCAGGGCAAGTGGGGCTGGATGGCCTGCCTGGGGCCACATAGCGAGGTGATCTTTGGGTGTCTGGGGCCGGATTTGAACCCAGGTGCTCCTGGCTCAAGGGCCAATGCTCTGTCTGCCACCCAGCCACCCCTACTATTATTACTATTTTATTTTATTTTGGGTCTGTTTTTTCTTTCTTTTTTTTGGTTTTTGCAGGGCAGTGGGGATCGGGTGTCATGCATGTCATACAGCTGGGTGATTGTTGGGTTTATGAGACTGGATATGGACTCGGGTGCTCGTGGCTCCAGGGCTGGTGCCTCATCCATTGTGCCACCTGGCCATACCTACAATTATTACTATTATTTTTTTATTTTAATTTTTTTCTCTCCCCTTTACTTTTTTCGCCCAAACAAGTCTATCTATATTCATGGGGGAGGAGGGGTATTTTGTTTACTTGTAAACAAGAATATTTTATTAATGTAAAAAAACATTTGTACAAAATTAGAATAAAAAATAAATTAATAAAATGTTCATTCAATTCATTGTTCCTTTCTGTCTTTGTCTCTGTCTCTCTGTAGCTGTCTCTCTCTCTTCCTCTCTCCCTCCTTCTCTCCTTCTCTCTCTCTCTCTCTCTCTCTCTCTCTCTCTCTCTCTCCCCCTCTCTCTTTATTCCTTCATTCCTGACTTCCCTCCCTCACTCAGTCTTAGGCTCAAAAAATGAAATGAATTGCCTATATTCACACAATCAATCAACTACCAAGTCAGGAAAATCTGCTTCTGACATAGACAAGCTGTGTGTCCTGGGAACTTGACGTCACATCTCAATGCATAACTCTCTACAAGTATAAGTTTCAGAGAAGGTTCTGACCTATATAAGCAGCTAGAGTTTCCTTAACTTGGACTTTCCTATATCTCTGAAACCACAAGTCCAATCCCTATCCCCATCCCCTGTTTCTTCAATAGCTTAATTCTTTAAAAAACTGGTAGATTCACTTAAGTGGTTACTCACTCCACTAAAGCAGATCTAACCATCTATACCTTAATAGATGATCTTAATTAGTGTGCTCAAAAGGCTTTATCATCTGATGGCCAACCTGGCTGAATTTAACTAGATTAGTCTTCAGATTACAAATGTTTTCAGTCCATATCAGAAGGTTTTCTGAGTTTGTAGAACCTGCCAGTTGCTGTCACTGGCCTGCAACTGTCACCATGAAGAAGCAATAGAATAAGATGGTAGCAGATGAATTGATATCAATAATTTCACTTATTCTTTCCAAGTCTAATGTTTTCATCTGCTTTAGGTACTCCTTCCACTGACCTAGACTGTAACTTTTCTAGTACCTTAGGAATAATATTATATTCAAAGCACTTGCAACTGGGTGTATAACCACTGAATTGGAATACAGCATGGTATGGTTGTAGGTAGCTTCAAGAGTTCAATAGATAATGTCCTGGGTCTGGAATCAGGAAGATTTGAATTCAAATCAAGCCCCAAATACTTACTAATTGTGTGACCCTGGGAAAGTCACTTAATCTCTAATTGCTTGTTTCCTCAGCTGTAAAGTGGAGACCTACCTCATAAGATTGTTGTAACGACCAAATGAGATAGTATATGCTTTTGTTTTCTTTTGGTTAATGAATGGTCTACTTTTATTATCTCTCTATGAAGTACAGTCAATTTGTACCTTAAGGAGGTCATTCAATTTTTTTGCTAAGGTAAAAATAGCATCATTTGGCAGCATTTAAAGCACTTTCAAACAAACTTTTAAAAATACAATATCCAATTAGAAAAGCTGTGCTTTAAAATGCGTGTG
Source organism: Macrotis lagotis (assembly GCF_037893015.1). Taxonomy (NCBI): domain Eukaryota; kingdom Metazoa; phylum Chordata; class Mammalia; order Peramelemorphia; family Peramelidae; genus Macrotis; species Macrotis lagotis. Next base: position 84,614,352 of record NC_133661.1, on the reverse strand, counting down.
TGATTGGAAATATGACATCTGTGCAACAATTTACAACAGGACTTGAAGGGAACTGATCATTATCCTGCACAGAACTGGTCTGCAATTGATTGCATACTTCCATTGATTTCTTATCACAAGGGCAGAAAATTAATTATGAAATACTTGTTAAAAATTCTAACATTTTGAAAACACAGCAAATATTACATTAGCTAATTCAACAAGATTTCAAAATATGCAGCTCATTTATTCAAGGGTTACAGCATCTAAGAATAGCTCACCATTCAAAACAACAACCAATGGGGGAAAACTGTGGTTTTGAGGTATAAAAAGTTTAACATTCCAAAAAGTCTATGATATTCCATTATTTCATAACATAAGGTGATTATCATTCATGTCTTTCTTTGGTGTCAGCAGGATTCCTGTTGAATAACCAATGTATAGACATAGACATTGTAGTTCTAGTGTTTGTCTGATATTTCCGCCACTAATTTAAATAATGAAAAACTACCCTTCATATTAGAACTCTCCAGTATTATTCAAAAATTTATTTCAGTATTATAAAGGTCATTCACAGTATCTTCCCCCACCAAAAAAAAAAAACCGACAAAGGCCCCTCTTAAACATGGTACTTTTGTCTGTGTGCAAAAGGGAGCGATACTCCAATGTTTAAGGTTACAATAGAAGAGTATATTTATTCACAGTCCATGATCCATTCATATACAAATTACACTAAAGAAGAACTTCAGTTTGAAAAGTTTTCAATTTTTCTTGTGTGAAAAATACTCAAATACTCTCTGATAAGTTTGAATTTGAAAAGGATTGAAAGACACCATGCCAATCTTGGAGTCACTTCAGTAAGAAATTATACTTGCAGAAGGTTGGGGGAGGGCCTGTCAGTCCTGTCAGTTCCTTGAAGAATTTGATCTTCTCTTGTGCAGAAGTTAAGGATTATTTATCAGCTGATGAACTTCAAATAGCTCCTTTATACAGTATGCTAAACAATGTCTTATGAAAGCTTTAGCTTCATTGTTTACAATAGTTCTCATAGGGAATTAGATTTTTTTTACTTTTAATATCATGCTTACTTGCAAGATATCTTGTTGAGACTGGTTGATTTTTGATCATGTAGATATTGAAAAAGCTAGATATCAGTCTTATTGGAAATCTTTGGAGACTCTGCCGACTACAAAACACTTTGTAGGTAAATACCAATAAATCCCTGCCCTTTGAGAAGATAGATCTATTCTACACCGAAACTATCATCATCCATAATTTTGGAGAGGCCAAAATCAGTCATTTTGATTTATCCATGTGTTGTTCCATCTACTAAAGGATATTAAGCTCTTAAGGGAAGATAGGGGGCTTGATCTCATTGAGATATCTTAGTGCATTTATGATTTGCATAACAATGGACCTAGGTTCCTTCTCTGACATCAATCAAATTCATGTTGTTTGAAATGGAAATCCAAATCATTGCCTTCACTGTAGTCTCACACTATACAAACCATGTCTGTATCCAAGGGGAAATAATCATATAGTGTAACTCTCCTGGGGTGGTCCAGTTCTTCTATTCTCTGAAGGTATGTTTGTGGTAGTTTTCCTTCTTCACATCTCTCTAATTCTTATTAAGCTGGTGGATCTTTACAGCAGCATAATCTTTCTTCATAATGGCCAAAAGCCTTCTATACTTCACTAAAGTCACTTCTACCATGTTGATGAAGTAACAAATATCATTCATTTAATGTGGGGGTGATCTTCAAACTATTCATGGTATATCCTTTTCAGCTACCACATATGAATATGTCTGACTCTTTCCAGACATTCAAGTTCTGCCTTCATTTCTACTTCTTCCTTCTTGTGATGCCATAAGTCTGAACATTTCTTCTTGGTCCCGGTACTCTTCTACAGTCAGCAGTTGTGATAAATTTGTCTAGCAAAAAGATCATTTTTCCACTCCACTAACTCCTTTGTTTTTCTTTCTTTTGGTTCAGAATTGGTAGAAGTGCCTGAGAATTATTAATAGTAGGTGGTTTTCCAGGTGTCAGTTATCTTTGCTTTTCAATATCCTTCCTTTGCTGATTCACCCATTCCTGTTGATTCACAAGATCCTAAAAGGCAAAACCATCTGTCCATTGTTCAGCAAAGCAATCTGCACATCTAACTATAGGAAAATGCCCAAGGCTTAGACTGTCTTACATACTGTTCTCTCTTGCCAGTTTTGGGTGTGTGTGTGTGTGTGTGTGTGTGTGTGTGTGTGTGTGTGTGTTCTCTTTACTATTAAAAGTTTCTTACTCATTGCATTTAATATTTAATACTTCTTTGTATTTTTCAAGTAGTTTTTACTATTCATCTGCTTGACAGCTAAGATCAGTTAATCCCTTAGCAAAACATCTATGGGACCTTCTTTCTTTTTCAAGTTCCGGTTTTTATTACTTTCTAGTGCAGCTAATGTCAGTATTGTGAGATCAGCCTGAATAACTTTCTAAAAGAACTGCTTTAGGAATGGCTTAACAAACTGTGATATATGTATGTCATGGAACACTATTGTTCTATTAGAAACCAGGAGGGATGGGAATTCAGGGAAGCCTGGAAGGATTTGGATAAACTGATGCTGAGCAAGATGAGCATAACCAGAAAAACACTGTACATCCTAACAGCAACATAGGGGTGATGATCAACCTTGATGGCCTTGCTCATTCCATCAATGCAACAATCAGGGACAATTTGGGGGTATCTGCAATGTAGAATACCATCTGTATCCAGAGAAATAACTGTAGAGTTTGAATAAAGACCAAGGACTATTACCTTTAATTTAGGAAAAAAATCTGATGCCTCATTATGTAATCTTGATTTCTCTTGTACTTTATGTTTCTTCCTTAAAGGATATGATTTCTTTCTCATCACATTCAATTTGTATCAATGTACACCATGGAAACAATGTAAAGACTGGCAAATTGCCTTCTGTGGAGGGTGGGGGGAGGGAAGCAAGATTAGGGGCAAAATCGTAAAACAAACAAACAAAAAAGAACTGCTTTGGTCATGTAATAGGGTGATCTCCAAAAGCTAATGCAGTAGGAGAAGAGTCCAACACAGGAGGAAGTGAAACGTGATTGCAAATTCTAAGACAACTGGATTGCAAGAGAAATATACCTTATCGAACTGGAGCCATTCCAATCTTGACATTCAAAAAAGTCATCAATTTTGTGGCCACATCCTAGGATATTTTTTCCTGACTGCTCTCACTTTGGTTTTCAGTTTTCCTTTTTCTGCCCCAGGATGCCTCTGGCTGTTTCTCCTGCAGATAATGTCCCATTAACTTGTACAGTGTTCTTTTAGTAGCCTGCCTGTTGTCGCTCTGATTCTTTATCACTTAGAGATTTCAAGCTTCCAAAGCTGTGTTTAGAACCTTCATTACTTGTTGTGGCTTTAGTTCCAACACTGCACCTTCCATTGCTTCCACTTACAATTCTTATATGTTGAACTTCCAGAAATTCTTGGATCTAAGCTGTGAAGTTCATCCACTGTACCTTCCTTGGGTCTCCAAAATGGTATTATGAGATTAAGCAAGGGCTAGGCTGTTCCACAGACACCAAGCCCAGGATTGGAGGCTCAGAGAGCTGGGACCAATGTGGAGCTCCTTCTAAACTTCCAGTGCTAATTTGGACACTCATCAAGTCACTTTCTAGGAAGCAGACCACCAACCCTTGTTTCCCACCCCCTATATGCCCAGTCCCACTCCTAATATCATGATAAGCCAGTCGGGGGCAGGGAGAGGAAGGAGGAAGAAGGAGGAGAGAGAAGGGCACTAGGTTAGGGAGGGAAAGCAAATGAAAGGACTGGCATCAAGGGGTTCATATAATATTGAAGAACATTTAGCATGAAAAGGCACTAAATAAATAAAAAAATAAATACTTAGTTCTTTCTCTCTCTCTTTCCCCCTATTGTAGAAAAAGGATTGTTTTAATGTTAGGGCATGGATCTTAATCATAGTAAAGTGGATAAAAATGTATCCTACAAACCAAGAAGACTTGGATTCATCTGTTGCCTCTGGGACATAATGGCCCTTAAGCTATCACTTAGCCTTTTTTTTTGGGGGGGGGGGGTTGTGAGGCAGTGGAGTTAAATGACTTGCCCAGGGTCACATAGCTAGCAAGTTTTAAGTGACTAAAGCTGAATTTGAACCCATGTCTTACTGACTCCAGGACTGGTGTTCTAACCACCATGTCACCAAGATTCCCCCCTATCATTTAGTCTTTCTAGGCATCAATTTCTTCGTCTGTAGGATTAGGAGACTAGACTAGATGACCTTGGTCATATCTGTCATATCTATCATCCTATCTACAAACCCTATCCCAAATTGCTTAGCTCATCCTCTAAGAATAATTCTTTGCACTAGCTTTACTATACATTAGTAGGACTGCCTAAGGCTTTGCTCTAATAGCTTTATAAACCTTTTATAAACTCAGTCTGAAATTACAATCTAAAAAATTTCATAAAAATTGACTAGAAAGAAAATCCATCAAGGTATCATGGAATACACACCACAAAAGCCTATCCATTCTGAAACAACTTATGTATAAGCATGTTATCTTTAGAGTACGCTGACAGTCAAGTCAGGGGTCCTGGGTTCAAATCTTAACTCTTCCACTGTCATACCTCAGGGTGTATGGGATATTCAAGGAGCACTTGCACCACTGGTATGAGAGCTTACCAAGGTCCTTTTAGGACTGTTCATCTATCTTTGGAGCCTACCTACAATCAACTCTTACCTGTGGCTCTAAGAAGCTGAAGCAGGCACATTGTCACATCTTGGTAAACTATTTTGGCAGCTGGGATAAACAAGGTTGAGAGCAACCAATGAACCACAAACCTATTGGTGAATTAAGGGACCGTCTATCCCAAATATGTGAAGTTTCCCCCAGTTGGAATGTGTAGATGAGAACAATTGTTCCAACAGCAATGATGATGTCTAAAGCAGGTGATGTGGAGCCCATAGATCTTAGTCATCTACTGAATCCTGGGCAACTGCCAGACATCCTGATTTTTGTCTTATCACCAGATTTTTATGACTGGAAGAGTGAAGCTGATGCATCTGTCTGCCTCACTGCAATACAATTCACTCATGAATCAAAACATTACCTGTAAGATCACTGACTCTCTTCAAGAAGAACAGCAATAATAACATATTAAATAAGTTGTTTAACCTTTCCAGCACTTAGTTTCCTTGCCTGAAAATCATCCCATCTCTATGATCCTTCCCAACTCTGATCTCATGAACTTAATGTATTTGTGGTTTCTTGATATTCATCATGTTCAGATCACCTAAATAATTGAACCAAACTTTCCAATTCTCCTCTGCTCCCTTTATGTTCAATTATCCATTCAATGGACATACTTTCATGAAAATTCTATTCTTAAATAACAAGATACTTAATCAGATAAATATAAAGCTTAATCAAGAGTCTTCTATGCCTATGAAAATATTTTAACAATCTAAATTAAAATCATCTAAAATAGTGCACTAAGAGTTGCTATCATATTTGGCAACTCTAGGAGAAGTATATACCATGGGATCCACACTTCTTTTGTATGACTGCATTTCTATTGTATGATTCCAAAGTCATTTTCTTTAATTACAACTTAAATTAGCATTTTAATACTTTCATAGAGTTGTGTATAGACAAGAGGAAAATATAATTTATCAGTCAGTTATATTTGGTTCTTTGAAAAAGAATATAGGATTATCTTCCAGACGTGGGAGAAGACAACTGCATTTTAAAATACTTTTTAACCACTCATATTTACAGAATACTGTATTATGTGCTGGGAGTTAGTCAAAATTTAGAAAAAAACAGTTCTTTTGCTCATGGAATTTAGATTCTAATTGAATGGAAGAAAAAGTATATGTGCATGATGAGTAGGAAAATTTGCATTGACAAGATGGCATTTTGTAGAAATTTTAAATAATAGGAAGGATTTGGTGGAAGTTTCTCTTAACTAAGAGAAATAGAAGCCCCTGGGAAAGATATACTTATGGCTAAGTGTCCAGTGACTTTGGGTAAAAATTGGGAGGCTAAACTGAAAGCAATAAATTTTATTAATATTCTAAGAAGTATGCTTTCATTGAATAGCAATTCTAACTTCCTAGGGTACAGATTTAGTTTATTTACTCTTTCTGATCTACTTGGAGCACAGACAATCATAGGTATTCTATAGTAATAGGATAGACTTCAGAGAGGCGAGAAAGGGGGATCCTTCAAGGAAGAAAATGAGAACATTTAGAATTCATTTAGTATGATTGATTATAAGAAACCATTCCTGGTCAAGGCCAGAAGACACAGGAATTAATCAAATCAAATTAATCAAATTATCAAATCGCCATTGTGAAAAGAAGTCCTTTTAGACAAAATTTCAGGATTTCTCATCCAAAGACAACAAACAGTTGTAACATTAATGGATGGTAGGGTTCATTTTACTATACACTTGTAGAGTTTATTGTATTTAAGAAACTGTCTGTATTAAACTTTGACTGAAGCACAGAGTTTCTAAAAGGAGGTAAATAAGAGAACTGGCTAGTAAGGTAATATGGAATCATAATCATATTGTGTTTTGTGTGATCTGTACTTTAGGGAGATTAAGGTATAGATCATGTTTTAGCATTCTTTTTCTCAAAATCCAAAACCCCAAAATACACAAACACAAACACAGACACAGATACATACACAGACACAGATACACACACACACACACACACACACACACACAGACCTTGTGTGGTTTCCTATTGCCTGCTGAGAAAAAGAAAAGCAGACTTATTTGTCTGGGTTTCATGGCCTCCACAATAGACTGAATAGAAGAGCCTTGGTGTGCTGTGGCCCAGGGAGGTCACTAAGAAATGGATGTGACTGAATGACTGAACAAAAAAAGTATCATCATTTCATTCATCTGGGACTCCATTTGCAGTCTTCCAAAGCCTAGGGAACCCATATCAGAATAATTTTTAAAATAAATGAAGGAAATGCTGTTTTATTTAGAGATTATTGAAAATAACCAAATTCATGATTTCTTTAAAATGTACACCTTACTTCTAAAGAAGTTAAAAACTAGTCGCAAGATATCTAAACCAGCTACTTTTCCCAGAGTCCATGCAATAAAGAATTACTCAAATGGGCAGCCTTCTCTCACCCTTCTTGAGAGAGATGCAGGTTTCCAGGGTGCAGTACAAAAAGGAGGTAGTATTCTACCTTATGTGTCGCTTCTGTTACCAGTGGAAGGACCTGAGAGCTATATGGTTCAGGAAAGACCCCCTAGTCCACAGTCTTATGTCAGGCATAATAGGGGAGGTCTTACTGGTGGGAAACAGGGTTCCTTTTTTGCAATTATTGCTTTGTACATTCTTTGAATAACAGTTTAGGAAGTAGGAGTGGTTACCAGTCCTTGTCAATGGCTAATATTTCTAAAAGAGAAATCTATCTCAGTATGGGATCCAGAAGAGAGAAAATAAAGAGAACAAGCTTTATTTAAAGGGAAAGACTTAAATACAGAGGGCCAATAAGGAAGGATAGAATACTCCATTCCACTATGGGAAAATGGTGCTGATTTATATTGGGGTAACTCCTAGAGAACTGGTAGGTTAGTTTATAAACAAACTTCTTACTAGTGGAAAAAAGGGAACTTTTAAATAGTAATCTTACTAAGGTAGTATCGACTTCCCTGACTTTTCCTTTTGGCAGAGTGGTGATATGATTTAGGTCCATATAGGCAAGTATCATAGTATTGTCATGGGATGATTATTACAACCAGTGTAGAATTTGGGAACATTTAGCTTATGGATCATATTTAGACCTAGGTTCCTTACAGGAGACAGTAGTGATAGAAATAGCTGAGAATTATTAGATCTAAGTTTCCAATCTCCAGGACAAATTCATTTTGAACAGAGCCGAAGGTCTAGTTTTCATTGGGAGGTCCAGATCTTTTAAGATGTTGGCACAGGTAGCTGTTCAAATGAATGTGATTCAAGGACTCCAACAGAATTAGGGCTGAGAGGAGTGATTAAGAAAAGTCTAAGGTAGTGATCAGTCTCTTGGAGGCAAAGCATCCCAGGGAAAGATAAGAAATTTGAGAATTGATCTCCAGTAGAAAAGAAGTAAGACAGATTGAATCAAAGGCAGGAACAAAAATAAGAAAAATACTAGAACTGTATGTCTTGAAAAATAGCTGTGTGTGTGTGTGTGTGTGTGTGAAAAATAGCTGTGTGTGTGTGTGTGTGTGTGTGTGTGTGTGTGTGTGTGTGTGTGTAGGTTTATAAAGCATGGTTTTTACCCTTTTTGTATCATGAGACCCTTTGATAATCTTATGAAGTTTAGGGAACTCTTATCAGAATAATTTTTTTAAATAATTAAAGGAAGGGACAGCTTGGTGGTGCAGTGGATAAAGCATTGGCCCTGGAGTCAGGAGAACCTGAGTTCAAATCTGATCTCAGACACTTAATAATTGCCTAGCTGTATGACCTTGGGCAAATCACATATCCCCATTGCCTTGCAAAAACTAAAAAAAATTAATAATTAAAGGAAATGTTTCATTTAGACATTAGTGAAAATAATGGTGTTTTTTTATCTTTTCCAAATTTGTGATTTTTCTAAAATTTAACTATGCATTTCATGGTACCTAGGAAAAGAATCCTTTCTTATAGGCACATGTCTGCATACAGCAGTTACAAATACTCCATCTATTTAAGAAATATCAATATGTTTCTTCAACCCCAGTGATCAAGAATCTTGGTTTGGTGTTAGCCTGATCCAGAGTATGTTGGTGATTGAAAATGGAACAATTATTGAAAAAATCAGATATAGATTCTATTTGCTTTGGACAATTGAGTTGTTTCTAAGAGTAAAAGAGAATGGTGGACACAAAACAAGAGGGAGCAAAAACACAATGTGAATCAGTTTGAGTGAACATAAGCAAGTAAAAAGTTGTAACTAATGTGAAACCCAAAAAACTGGGAACCTCTAGAGAAGGAAGCTTGTGTTGAATTTATGGGAGCATGGAAGGTGTAGACATTGGAAATAGCAGAGTTTGACATGCTCTATTGATTCTTTGAGCCTCAAAGTTATTGTGGTTTGCTTTGGCTTCCATCTGTCTCCTATAGGGCAATGACAACATTAGGAGAATAATGAGGAGAAAGACTTGACAGATATACATACCTGACTGTCATATTCTGAACCTCTTCAAATGGAAAAAATAGAAGTCAGTGAACTCATTAATTATAAGTGATAGAGAGAAATATTCCTGTCATGACACATCAGGTTGGTCAACCTTTGTTAGTATGACTTCTTCAAATATGGTTCCCAGAATAGTGGTCTCACCAGACCAGAATACAATGGGAACCATAAAGCTTTTCAATTTAGCTATTACTATTAGGTCAATGGAATAGGTTCAGTGCCTCTACTAACTCTATCCTTTTAGCATAATCTCTTTGGTTGCCGGTTGGTTGGAGGCCTTTGCATGTTTGCTTGTGTGTGTGTGTGTGTGTGTGTGTGTGTGTGTGTGTGTATGAGTGGATATTACACCTTACTTAATACTTAATAGTTCATTTTCTCAAAGATATATGATTTTGGCAACCCCACCATAATTTACTTTCTAAATGGTTTTTGAGTGGTACCACAACTGAAAAATTCACTTCCTACAACCCACCAAAAGAGGAGTCTCTAAACTTGATTAGGTTGGTCCTCAGATGACAGACCTGATGACTTTCCATCTCTCTGGTCCTAGTAAAAATTTTCTCCCTTGACAGAGCTTTTCACTCTGATGTCACAGCTTTTGGGAACTCCAGGCCATGATGAGGCCTCAGAGGAAGATTTTCTTCCTCACCTACATTTTAAAATATCCTTTTTTTATTCTTCATTGTTTTGTTGCACTGATTTATATTGTCCCAGTTGAATTTCCCCACCTTCCCACCTCTAGATGTTTAAGTTTCTTAAGGACAGGAGATTTCCTTCAATTTATCTTTATATCCAAACACATTCTCTATCTAGGGCTAGCTCAGTGTTTTGCCCATAGGGTACTTTTTTTAAATTGTACTGTTAGAGTAATCAATGAATATCCAAAAGATCTTTAACCTCATTGAGAGTCCACTAGTCTAATGTCTGCTTTGCCAGGATACAGGATGCATCTTTGAGGGTTTATGATCATTGACACCTATTTTTTCAATGGCACAAGAAATGGATTAACAAGAAATTGGCCAATTTTTCTCTCAATTGATTCAGTCAAAGAAATCTTAAAACCTTGGAAATAGGCTTAAAAGCAGATAATATAAACCTTACTGCAAAGTAACTTGTGAGAACCCTGTAAGTAAATGACTTAATGGGTAGCCCTTTATTCTGAAAGAGATGCATCAGGTGTTAAGTATAGCTCAGTTCCTAATATAATATCACCTTTTCATTGAAAAGCCATTTATGAAAGGGCTAGCATGATTACATGGTGACTGTAAGTATTAGTCATTGTACTTACATCTCTGTGATCTGAGAACTATGAAAATCTCCTCCCACTTTCCATTGGATCCATACGACAAAGCAAGATAGAAACCTTAAGCCATTACCTCCAACATTCAGACAAAACCCCTGTGGATTCCAACTAATGGCCCCCATTCAATTTTGCCTGAAGGAGCTGGAGAATGTCCTTAGGGTTTTCCTCCTGGATTGGCAGAAGAAAGAGACAAATCCCAAACTGTTCAAAATGACTTTGATTAGGAGTCCCCTCCAAAGCCTGCTTTTTTTCCTGTGGAGGCCCTGGCATTCCTATAGTCACATCTGAGAGACTACATAGTGACAAATGACAGGCTTTTATTTGCTCCCTCTTTTGACTTTTAAGACATCAATTTAATTTGTATTTCTGTACCTTAATGAAAATCAATAACTAGATTGCAAGGTCCTGCTAAGATTCTAAGTTTCAGGAAAGCAGGGACCAAGTTTGATGGAGACCTTCTTTCCCACTTTCCTGAAATACTGAAACAGTTGATTAACATGTCCTCTCACTTCCATTCTCCCAACCTTTCCAAATACTGTTAACCTTTAAAACTGTTTCTTTGGATATGGACTCTATTAAGTGTCTCGGGGGTGATAATCCCAGAGAAATAAAGAAATCAAGAATTCATTTTTTCTTTTTATAAATAAGATTTCATTGATATTTTTCTAGGTTTTTTTACATCACCAAAAATAACACTTCATGAATTTGCTTGTTACTCTTACACATGGTCACGATAATCTTCACTATATTGTGCCAAACTTAGTAGATGTGCCACTAAAGTAGCACAAATCAAAGCTTTCAAAGGTATAGCTATTGAGCTCTATTGACTCAAGTGATTTGGCAAGGAGCACCATAGACTTACTGTCCTATAGAACTGTCCAGAAGTCACAAAGATTTCTCATGATCCCCTTTCTTATGGGGAACACAAGAATTATCCAATTCTACCTATCCTAATGTTATCTTTCCATGCTGCCCCATCCCCAATCGCACATACTACAGTGGTAAAGGGATCCTAGCTCACTGCACATCATCAAGTTTAAGACATTATATGTTCCCCATTCATTTCTGCTCCTAATTTGCCTCATTTATTTGGGGGCACTGTCACCTTTTCAATTAAGTAAATTTACAAAGTTGGAATCATTCATACCTACTCTTTCCCTCAATGGCCATACAAACCAGTTGGCTTATTTTATTGATTCTACCGCTATACTATCTCTTGGATTCTTTCCTTTCCCTTCACTCAAAAGGCCTTTATCTTAAATTCTAAAGATAGCTCTCACGGCTTCTCTTTAAGCCACTGATCCTGTCATCAGACTTAGTCCTTGTACCAAATTTTCTTCAGTCCTACTTTACTCACCATTAGCTAGTTTACAATCCCATCTGAAACTCCGGTCTGATTTAGCTTTCTCTTACATGTATTAGACTTAGAGGATCACAGTTGGTCAAAACTCCTGTTTCAACTCTCCATTCCCTCTTCCCCAAGACTAAGTGGAACTTCAAAATCCTTTCTAAGCCTAGGTTCAGAGTAGAAATAGTTATTATTAAGTCAATGGAGTTGCAATGAACAAATTTAAGAAAATGGTTTAACCTAGTCTTCATGCTGTGTTGTACTCCCTCCAGAGTCACTTCCTCATTGTCCATTCTTATTGGCAGAGACAGTTTCCAGAGAGAGGTGACTACCACTATTGATCAATTCGCATTTATTAAGCAACTGTTATGAGCCCAACTTTATTCTATGTACTAGGGACATAAAAAGATGCAAAAAGTAATCCCTGCCCTCAAGAAATTGATAATCTAATGAAGTACACAAAATGCAAATGAATATACACAAAGCAAGCTCTGTGCAGGATAAATAGGAAATAATTAACAGAGGGAAGGCACTAGAATTAAGAGGAATTGAAAAAGGCTTCCTGTAGAAGGTGGAATTTTAGTTGGAACTTAAAGGAAGCCAGGAAGGTCAGTAGTCAGACTTCTTTTTTGATCTGTTGTGTTTTATTATTTTTTGTTTTGGTACTTCTCTCTTATTGAACGCTTATTTTTTTTTCATTAATGATTAGACTTGAGTTTGTAGGTTATATATATCCCATTGGATTGTATTTTGTGTTTTTATGTTCATAGGAATACATTTAACTTCGTTCTGTATTTTTTATGAGTGCAAAACAATTTTGTGTTGTTCAAATTTCCTTTTTATTTGAAAATCTGTTTTGCTGGTCACTTGCTGAATGTATTATTTACTAGTGGAATTTTAAAAATTAGATACTTTGTGTTTTGAACTTGCAACATAGATTTTATTTACTTCTTGAGGCAATCTATGTAGTCTTTTGAATGGCTGTTTTCTGTATTCAAAAGTACTAGACAGCTTTCTTGTATTATATCAACGATTGGTTTTTTTTTTTTCTGGGAGATCTACAAACTTAAGAACTCTCCATTCATTCTGTCTTGGAGATCAGTAGCTTTTATATGTATAGAGATCATGTTTTCCTTTAATGTTATTGCTTTTCCTTGTGAGATATTGATTAATTTTCCTTTGCTTTGAAATATTATTCAGAGATATTTGGAATTATTTAGATATCCTAGTCATCATGCTTCTGTTTTTAATATCTGAGTTATCTATGTGTTCAAGGTTTTTCACTGAGTTTACTTCCTCCTGAAATCTTTGGTCATTTCAGGCCTTATCACTCATTATTTGACTCCTTCCTCTTGTATGACAGATCCCCTGAGGGCTGACTTCAAAGCTGTTTCAGTCTCTTCTCATCCTAGAGATTTCCCAGATAGATGTTCCTAAACTCTGACTAGCTGCTTTCACCCTAGGCAAACATCAACATTGATATATACCTCCATCTCTTCTGAGTAGGGGGATGGGAAGGAGGGTGGGAAGTTGAGAGGCAGGAGTTGAGTTGCTCTGGCAAAGATGACAGCAGCAAGGAAATTGCTGAGTGGACTGCAGAACACAAACCTGTGGATCTCATTGTGCAGCCCTGTCAAAGCATAGAGAAGGATGGAAAAAGGTTAATGAGTGAATATATCAGGGATTAGGGGTTAGTTTCTGCTGTTAATTCAACAGACTGCTACCAAATTAGAGTTCTTGATGTCTTCACTTGTGGAGACAGATGTAGAGTTTACCTGTTACACATAATTACTTTTTTTTGTAGAGGTTTGAGAGGCCATGAGGATCAGAGAATATGTCTAGTTCTTCAGCCTGTTGATCACATGATCTAGAAGTTCCACTTTAAGAATTTTACTGTTCTTTTTAAGATCTAATTAAATAGTATCTGGGCAACTCCCCTCTTTCACACAAAACTTTGATCAATTGACTTAAACTTCTTAATTGTGGAAAAGATTCTGCTTTGGGTCAAAAGCAACCTAATTCTTAATCTGTCCAACATTCTTGCAAAACTATTCTGATGGTGAATAACCTTTATAATCATAAGCAACGGTGCAGTGACTTTATTAGGGACTTCCTCATGGGGCATTATCTATTTTGTTCTGCTCCTACTAGAGAATGAGATAGCAAGAAATACTAGCATTGACTTAGTCTAGTTCTCATCAGCAGAATCCTTGAAGAAAACTCTTAATAGTTGCAAGGAGCAATAGATGTTTGAAGAAATTATGTTATTCTTCCAAGTTCACTGGACTTGGCGTCAGAAGGTATGTTTTCTTTCTTTTTTTTTTTTTTGGATTTTGCAAGGCAATGGGGTTAAGTGACTTGCCCAAGTCACACAGCTAGGCAACTAAGCGTCTGAGGCTGGATTTGAACCCAAGTACTCCTGACTCCAGGGCCAGTGTTCTATCCACTGTGCCACCTAGCTGCCTCCAGGAGGTATATTTTCTGATGAAGTAGCTTTTTATTGAACCCATAAAATGACGGGTTTACTGTCTTCCAGGGACATAATAGAGAATTTCCAAAGACTTCAAACCAAAATCATCACTAAGAACTTTTGATGACACATGTGGATTCAAATAATATTCCCAGATTAAGAATATTGGACATTAGTCTAAAATTGTTAAGTGCATAAGTAATACTTTTATTATCTTAGTAATAATTAAATGAAAGAACTTCAGAAGAGAAAGATTTGATAAGTAAAAGGTAATCAAAAAGATGGTGTTTGAGATTAGAATTTAGATTTCTAGAATGGAACATGCCCAAAAAGGGCTAGAAAGAATTCATTTGCTCAAAGTTTTATAAATATAGTTGAAAGGGTCATAAGGGAAAAAGAAAGAGTGGGGAAGAAAAATGTGTATGGAAATCCACCAAGATGGTTCCATGAAGAGCAATTAGAGCAATAAAATCTGTCAATGAATATGCAGAGACTAAAAGTAAGAAGAGGTAATGAGGAATAAATGCAGAAGAGTAGCATGACCCTATAAAAATGGTTTTCAAAGTGCTAAAAAAGCTTGGAAAGCTCAGGTCAACACAATAGAGGATTTTTAAGGCTTTTTTGGCGAAGAAGGAAAGATAAAAAATTGCTGCATGAGTTGAATGGGAGAATAATAAATACAGAAGGAAGGTAGAACTGCTCAATCTATACTTTCTTTGTCTTCTCTCCAGAGAAGAGTGATAAGGAGAAACAAAATAGTTAATTAAGAGTTGATGTATAATGATAAGAGGATAGTAAGAAGGTATCACTCTTACTTGTTTTAGATGAAAAGACCTCAACATTTAATTCCTCCCATCTACAAATGTAGGGATGTCAATAGTTAATTCAGTTTCTAATTCATTATGAACTTCAGTCATAAAATATCCATATATGCCATCTAATGAATTATGAACCTTGTACAAAGTCAGCACCAATCATGTTCACTGGTGAGTATCCAAAGTATTCAGAAAAATCAGCATTCCTATATTTTGCTGAGTAATGTCTGCTTCAGCTACCTGGCTATAATTCCTGTTGTTGAGATAGATCTTAGAACAGATTTGTTTCTGTATTATTACAGGTCTTAGCTGGTCATTTTGATATTGATTTATATTGACAATCATTCAGTAATGTGGAAGATGAATCAGTATGGACATTGGTGTATTATATGGATGTGTGTATGTATGTATGTATATATGCATATATATCTACACATATATACATCCATGTGTGCTTATTTATATATGCATCTATATACACATATATAACTATATATATATATATACATATAAAATTAAACCTTGATTCTCAATTTCTCTGCACCAGGTCAGAGCAGGGACCTGAGGATAGCAGCAAATTAAAAAGCATACACATTGCAAATCTATTTAATGAATCTATTAAGTCAGTTTAGTATGAGACTTCAGTATATGTTCCTTGGAATCCCAGAACTTGACTACAACAGTTGGATATAGGAGAGAACCAATGAGAATGTGTCTGTGTATATTTTCCCTGAGAATATTCTACAATTAAATATAAATTATTCAAATATCATTCTTTGTACTGTGTGCTCTTTTCCTCCTCATTAGCATAGATAAATGAAAGTTGACTAGGTTTATGACAAAAAATTCAATTAATCAGAGTACATGAGGAATATTATACTCTAGAAATGACCTATCTCCTCCCCATCTCTGAACACTGTGGAAATGACCTGGAATCCCTACAGAGGGCTGTGTTCATAGGTCCAAATTTTCCTCCTATACCTCAATTCAATATATCTTCCACTGGTTGGCTTAGGTGATTCTCACTCCAGTTACTTGAATGTCAATGATAGACAGCGTTTCTCTTCTCTGAAGACCAGTATAACTGAGAGATCAATCATCATCTTGGCCACAGAGCATTAAATGTTGGGGTCACTGTAACTTTCAAAGACTAATGATGAAGAGGAAGGGGAGTTGCCATCTATGTGAGTAGAGTGAAAAATAATACCCAGAGCCATGAAATCACTGATCCTTTAAGTACTGAAATAGTTAAAATGTAATGGTCCCATTTCTTGCCTTATTAAGTATCATATAATGTTCATGGGGAGACACTGAAGCATGATGGATAGAATATTGGATCTGCAATCCAGAAGACAGTCACAAGCTGTAAAATCATCTGCAAAACACTTAGCCCCTCTGACCCTCAAGTAACATTTAAGTCTATTCACTAAGTTTTAGACAATGTTGAGAGCTGTGTTGATGGAGGGAATTTCCACACTGACAAAAATCAAATAACTTTGATATGTAGAGAATTCAATTTGAACTTTATCTGATGACTAGAAAATTTTTACTACCACCAAGACATTCTTTTGGACACCAATTATGATAAGATTAGAAGTGCTTACCCTACCTACCTCTCAGCATTGTTATTAGAAACATTGGTAAGATATTTAAAAAATTAAATGTCATCAATTTTGCCATTATCTTTATGAGTGATAATACTATAAGAGAACAGTCAAAAGGATGACAGCCCAGAGCTTTCAAATCTATTTCCAGTCTGGGCCCTTTTCCCTTACATCACACATGCACAGTGAAATATCTGGAGTTACTATCCTAATCCTTGATATATACTGCACACTTTATTTCCAAGTCATCTCTCTTCGTACTTGACAGACATCAGCCTTCCAGCTAGGGAGACTAGAAAGCTTAGGCAGCCTAAGGAGGAGTGCACAATCACACAGAGCTTAAAAGTGAAGTCAATGGCAATCATGGGGATGAAGGAGGCTTGCTGAGCCTACCATCAGTGTGAAAGTATCAGAAAACTCCCTTTTAGTTCAAACAAAAATAATAAGAAATAATATTTTTTCCAGTCTAAAATCCTTTCCAGATGTATGCGAATTGATGGAAACCTTATTAATATCTAATCAAATTTCTTAAAAAACAATGCTCTCCACTAAAATCTTCATCCTTTTCTTTATTTGGGGAGTGTTTAAAAGGAGAAAAATGAAAGTGAAAGTCCAGAAAATGGATTCATGGAGCAACATAGACCAAAAAATACTTTGTGTCCAATTAAGATACTTGCAAACCCCTAGACTCAGAAGGGTAATATCTTTATCATTGTTGGGGGTTCACAAGTCTGGAAAAGTCTATGGACTGTTTTTTAAAATAATGTTGTTGGGGAAGCTAGGTGGCATAGTGAATAAAGCACCAGTCCTGGAGTCAGGAGTACCTGGGTTCAAATCTGGTCTCAGATATTTAATAATTACCTAGCTGTGTGGCCTTGGGCAAGCCACTTAACCCCGTTTGCCTTGCAAAAAAAACCCGGTTGTTTTTCAAATTCATAATTGAATTATGAAATCTAAATGTTAGATTTCAGTTAGAGTTAGTAAAAATAAAGATATAAATTTTATTTTTCCATCCAAGTGAATGGGTTCACTGTAACCAGGTTATAAACTTCTGGATTAGAAAAATGATCTAAGTGCAGTACCCACTCTCCATTTCCTGACTTAAGTAGTGATGGCAAACAAATACAAATAGGTCCCCTTCTCTGCAACCCACAAATTAGACTTATAAAACCACAAATTGCCATGATCTATGTGGTATTATTTTTTTATTTTGTTAAACATATCACAATTATATTTTAATCTGGTTCAGGCTGCACTTGGGAGTTGTTCCTCAGGATCTGAGTATTAATTGGAAGGAAAAGGTCTCTCTTATTTCTTTAGATCACCTGTGACCAGTTGGAATTCTGGAGAAACTATGAAGGATTAAAGTGACTTTGATTGACTTTGGGAGAATGATTCTTTATAGGCATTTCAGAAACATTAAGTAACTAATGTTCTACTTGATTAAGCAAAATGTAACCTTGAGTTTTGTAACTGTATTTTATAAGACATTGTGATATTTTCCTCCTTCCCAGACACAGTGATTAAGAAATTTTGGTTGGTGAATAGCTTAAGCCAAGTAGAGTTCTGAGCTAACCAAAATCATTCAGGTGTTCATATTAAATTCAGCACCAATATGGACAGTTCCCTATAGAGGATACCTAAGGAGAGATAAATTGGTCCAAGTTAGACTCAGAGAAAATCAAAGCTTCCTAGGATCAACAGGGAGATCATCCCTGTATGTGACTATTGTATTTCTAGCCTGAACAAGATAAGAAAACATATTTTCAAAACAAATGAACAAACACAAATTCTCCTTATCCAAGATTCCTATAAAAGTACTCCAAAAATATTCTAGGTTAGAAAGATATTTGAGAGCATGAGGAGACTACCAGCTTGAACATATCTCTCTTTAAACTAGAAATGCTAGGACTTAGAATAATATTAAATTAATAAAAATTATTTCAGAAACATTTGTGCCTGCAATGAAGAATATAGTATTACATATGTGTGGATGTGGATATATAGATATAGCCATACACTCATATGCATGCACTAATATATAAAGGTAAATGTATATAGAGGCATAAGCATAGCATACCTACATATGTCTGTTATATACGTGTTCATATATATATATATATATACATATCCATCATCTATCTATCTATCTATCTATCTATCTATCTATCTATCTATCTATCAATCTATCTATCTATCTACCTACTGATCTAACTACTGATCTATCTACTGACTTAGCTATCTAACTATCTAGCTATTTAGCTATTTATCTAGTTATCTAGCTATCAATTCTCTGTGGCTGCCCAGACTGGTTTTGACAAGATTAGTGTTCCTTCCTGAATCAAGGAAGTGGGTCCAGTATCTGAAGACGTCAAGGACCCCCCTTTTTATGCATCTCCAACATCTCCCTCTTAGTTATCAAGGACATGTCAGCATCTGTAGAGAGTAGAAGCAGGGACCATCACTGATCTCAATCATCGAAGTCTGTGGCACTATTTACACAGCCCTTCCTACCCCAACCTAGGACAGCAGCAGCAGTAGCAACAATAAAGTCCTAGCCTAGCAACAATAAAGTCCTAGCCCCAGGCCTCATGATACCTTGTTCCAGTATTATTTACCATATGTTTAGGGAATGAAAAATAATTTTAAAATAAGCTTAAGCAAAGCCCAAGTGAGAAAACCAAGCCTTCACCAAACCATCCTGCATTATGAAGATAATGGAGAAATAAATATATATCCCATGGATTGAGCTATGCTATTTTTCCTTGGAGTTCTCAATATGAGGTTTGTTCAGAGATGCAGTCACAGAAATTCTTGGCAACCTGCTTTGCTTAAGTGTTGTGTTTCTGGAGGATTTTAGCCCCATTCTCTCTAGGGAACTACATTTATAAGATATCGCAGTTACTTCCAGTTAGTTCTATTGAAGCCTAAAGTAACAAGGATTTCTGCTTCTGGAATGATTTGTAAAGAGCTTTCCTCTAAATAAGCCTGTGAGTAAAATGGAGTGGGTTAGAAGTCCAAGATCTAATCACCAGCTAAGTGATCATGAAGAAACTAAAATGCAAGTCTGCAGCCATCTGTTGCAGCTCTGCATTATATAAACATTATATAAACTCCTCCATGACTGCAGGCACTAGAACACTGGCTCTATTTTTTATCTGGGAATATCCTCCTATGGAGGTGGCATGATGGAAGGAAAGAAGACTGACCTCAAGAGTCTACTACTCTCTCCTCATAACAGCTGTGTGTCCTTAGACATGTCATCTCACTGGGAAAATGATGATAATGTTTGTTCTTCATTGTTGAAGAGGACCTTAACATCTGGGAAGTAATGCCATGCCAAGCATATGAATTGGATTGGAGTGAGGGGGTGCTGTGCTAAGTTACCAGCCTCCAGAGTCATCTGGTTCCAATGACTAGATATGAATCAGGATGCCTGGAGATGGTCCTGGATGTGAGAAAATAAGGGTTAAGTGACTTACTCAAGGTCACCCAGTTAGTGTCTGAGGTCTGCAAGGCCAGTGCTCTATCCATTGTGCCACCTTGCCAAAATATTGGATATTGAAGGGGTCATCTCATAGATGAAGCATTCAAAGATATCCTTTCCAATTCTACAACTATGAGAAGAGCCCATTGATTCCTAGTTTTATAATGTATGAATCATCACAACAATTCAGTCACTCAGACACTATCTATAATTTAAGAATGAAGAGGAAAAGTGTTATTTTCAAATGCAGATTTACTTCTCAAATTCTGAATTCCTTATAAGGTGGGGCAAAATTATCACTATATCTATCTTTGTTTATCTATCTAGCTATATATCTATTTTTCAATGCGTGGAATGATGATATTAATAATAATTGTTTACATTAGACTGTAAGCTTCTATTAATATTAGGCTATGAGATCTTGTATATAAGGATTATTACTTTTCTTTGCATCCCCAGCACTCACCACAGTGCCTGGGACATAGATGGCTTTTAAATAGACACCAGCAAGGTGTGGCAGTAAAGAGAGTGCCAAATCACTCCAGGCCTGACATCAGGACTTGAGTTCAAGTCCAGCCTCAGATACATAGTAGTTGTGTGACTCTGAGTAAGTCACTTAACCCTGATTACCTGAGTTTCCTCATCTATAAAATAACTGGAGAAGGAAGTGACAAATCCCTCCAATATCTTTATCAAGAAAACTAAATGGGAACTAAAAGAATCTGATATGACCAAAGCACACCCACACAAATGTTCATTGACTGATTGATTCATAGATTGATTTACAGTTACAAAATGTTGGAGAAAACCCAAGAAAAAACTTTTTTTTTACAACTTAAGAACTTATAGATCATCTAAGCTATGTGTTCTTAACCTTTTATGTGTCATGGACTAATTAGAAGTCCGTTGAAACCTATGAACACCTTCTTGGAATAATGCACAAAATTTAAATGAACATAATAAAGTAATAGGGTTCCAAAGGAAACTGGGAGAAATAATTCATTTGAACTTCAACTATATTCCAATCAGTATTAATCAGTTTGATATTCTACAAAAATCATATAGGGATAGATAGGCTCTTATAGCGAGCCTCAAACTTTAACATAATGTTTACTGCTTATTTGCCAAGTTATGAGTCTCAATTGCACAACCACAAGAATGCTAACAAAGATCTGTTTTGCTCAGATTCCATGAATAAGTCATAGAAAGTGGACCAGTAGAATTGGAGAGTACATACAGTTTATACCACCTTCTCTTTTCTGATAAAAGGAGTTCATCCATCTTATGATCACCTAGTCAATGGAAAGATTCTTTGCCTCCCCCCAAACTGTGACCTCATCTTTAGTTCTGTATCATATATCAAGCAAAGGAACTAGTCTGTATTTTATATAGTCCCTTTAGAATGTCTAGATAATAATGGCATAAAACCCTAAAAAGATAGGGTTTTGTAAAGAGAAGGCATTTTAGATCATGAGGATGATCTGAGGTCCACTTATTAGAAGGGAATATGGAAGAACCTTTATTAAAGTGTCATTGACTCAGAGTTCTGTCTCAGTCTCTTTTATTTAGGTTGAACACTTTTAATTCCCACAAAGTCAATTATGTTGAAATACAGCTTCATATATAAATATGCATATATATGAGTGTGTGTGTGTGTATACACATATAAATACCCACACCAATGTCTTAGACCCAGGTTAAGAATTTTTGATTTAATCCAACCCCCTCATTTTACAAATAAAGGAACAGAAGCCCAGAGAAAGGAAACCAAACTGGACTGGAATTTGAGGCTAGATCTCCTGTGTTCTCACTCAGTATCTCAAGGCAGAGCAACCTCATTATTGTGTGAAAAAAATGTTTTAAAAAATTCCAAATCATTCCAATAATGATGTGGGATTAAAAAGTACCATTTATTTCTGAGATTTAGGATCTTCCTAGAGAGGGAGCTCTCTTAAATCCTTGGCAAGTCAGGGAACACTTTGATCAGATAATAATTGATATAATCATTCCTTTCCTACTCTCAACTTGGAACATGGCTTCAAAACAGTCATTTGCTAAGGTTTGGTAAGGTCAACATGTAGCTCCACCACCAACCAAAGTCACAAGATAAGTATGTGGTCAAAGGTAGTGGGCATCATAAATGTATCCAGTAACCTGACCTTATAACTAAGTGATCAGTATCTGCTTCCTAAGTCTATGTGGGCACTGTATCAGTATTTAGCTACCATGAAAAAATGTCATTCAAAAAATATTATTGGCTGGATCCAGGCAACAAAATTAAATTACAAGTCTTCCATTGGTAACTTATTGTCTATTCAGGAGACCTGTCAAATCTGTTGCTGGGAGCCCTCCAACTCTGCCATTCTGTTTGCAAAAACATTTTCCTCTCTGAGATAACATTCTGTCCACTCTGGATAGATCTCATATGTATCTAGTTACTTTCAAGTTTTTCTCCCCTACAGAATGTGAGCTTCTTAAGGACGGGGTCTGTTTTTAACCTTCTCTAGAACTTAGCACAGTGTCTGTCCCATTGTTGGAGCTTAATAAATACTTGTTGATTGATAGAAACATTTCTACCTCTTTGACCCTTTAAATAAAAAAAAATTACTTTATTGCAGCTATAAATAGACTTTATTCAATTTAATATAATAAACATTTTCAAATGGAACACAACATTCATCATATTATAGTTAATCCTTTAAATTATCAATATAATTATGTACAGTCACTTTATGAAGCCAGAAAATTAAGATACTGAGATAGCTTTGTTTTGAAGATAAACCCCCATCTCCTCTTTGTCTGGCCTTCAGGTGCTTCTCTCATAAGAAGCAAAGTCAAAGCAAAATCATGCACATCTGGTCTGGGGCCCCTAGTGGAAAGCCACAAAGTTCTAGGGGTGCATCATCTCCTGCACTGTGAGGAAAATTGTCCATCTGTTCATAGGGCTCTCCATCCATCACCTAGATCTCAAGGTTTCTTCCTCTTGGGTCCGCTGTCTCAAGATTACCACTATTCTTTTATTCTGTATTTATTGAACCTCCAGTTTGACAAGTCAAATAAATGACAGGATCATTTCTGTTCGTCAGCCTGCCCCCTCATGCAAGAAAGAATTGCATCACCCAAATTTGCTTTAAGAGACAACACAGTGAATGAGCCTAATGGTCTTCACAGGAATTTTCAAAGTCAAGGCTCTAGGAAACTCTGGTTCTTCCTTGCTCCTTTTTTCCCCCATCAAATTCATATCATAAAGTTGAGCATGATTATGCTCAAAGGAAGCAGTTCTTACCACTGAACATTCAGAAGCATGCAGGGGACTGGCATGCCAACCAGGAAGTCCAATTCCACTGGTCTCAAAATGATATCCACCAGTTATTGGATCTGTGACACCAAAACATAAAGCATTTCAAAGGTTTGGAAAACCCATTCCATTCTTTCTTCTTTTAGTATCCCCTGTATTTAAGTCCATAGGAAGTGCTTAATGAATACTTGTTCACTGACAGATCGCTGGCAGTGCAGCGGTCCCCCCCTCCCCCTTGAATTGCCAAGAACCTTGGGAAATGAATTACCCTAATCCCTCAGCACCCTGAGGAAAAACTGTTAGCAAAGGGAAATCTACAGCCTGGCTTTTTGGCCCTTTCCAACATTAAATCCATTCACAAGTCCTATAGGAACAATAAGTACATCAACACATAAAGTACTTTTATGGAAAAGACACAGGAGCCTTTGTAAAAAAGCCAAACTACTTGACAGGGGCTTTAAATAAATAAAGCCTAGGGACTAGCTTTGTATTAGGGAACTACACTAGTTTTGAGTTTGTTTTCTAACATGGGCATGCAACATTTTCAACACTTGACTGACCAGTGTTTGCTTAAAAAATATCTATTTGTTATACCACAAAATACAGCTTTTTTTCACCAATGATCCCTGAATATTCATAATAGCATCTTGCCTTAGAAGCATGGGGACAGTGAAGTAGGATTTCCTTTCACTTACACAGACTTAGACAGATGTGAAGCACTAGAAACTGTGTTTCCATATTTTATGGAATTCAGTTTTATCAATGTGCTTATTGCTAAAAAATGATCTTGCTGTCATATGCAGACATTGATTTTCATTTGTACACAATAGCATTGATTCACAAATGGAGAGCAAGCAAGAGAGAGAGAGTGAAAAATCATCCCTCTCCAAAACAGCACATGTCATACAGTGGATCATCCATGTTGATGTCACATTTGAATGGTTCCTCCCATAGGAAAAGCTGCATTTTGAAAGCCAGAAACTTCTTCAGCAGGAGTGAATCACCTCTTTCACCCCTTAATGATTTCAGGCTCCATCATTCTGCTCTGCATCATGAATCATGACTTTTTTTCCGACTGTACTCGGAGTTTTGTCTATAAAAAAAAAGGAGAGAGGAAAATAATTTAGCAGGACCATAAACCTGATTTTTCATTTCTCAGTGGATGGATTTAATTCTTATAGAATCAAAGCAGATGAATCAGCTGTGGCTTCTAAAGGGGTTAGAGGTGCCTCAGAGTAAAAAAGTATGTCCTTTTTCAGCTTTTTCCATATTTTCATAAGCACTAAGCATATTTATGAAGCAACCCTGAATAACAATCTAGAAACTCACTTTTGTGATAGATCTGTAGCAAAAAGAGGAAAAAAACCCAAAATGCTTAAAATTGCCTACAAAATGGAATGGTATTTACCTTGTTTGAAAAGGAAAAAAATGATGAATAATAATGAGTCTGTCACATAAAGGAAGCATTGTGGAGTAGCAGAAAGAATATGGAATTTGGAGTTTGAGGACCCAGCTTTTCAAATCTAGTTAAAAACTTCTCTGAAATTCATTCAACCATTGATTTAGAGCTAGAAGTGATCCCAGACAAGCTATTTCAACCTTCCAGTTTTATACATGAGAAAACTGAGGCTTAGCAGAGTTTTGTTCACCCTCTTTCTCAGTCAATAAGCATTTATTAAGCACCTACTATATTCTAGGCAAAGCAAAAGAAAATCCCCATTCCAAAGACTCTCACACTTTTATAAGAAAAATCAGTTTAACCAGCTGTTATTTATCTTTACATTTCCAAAACTAAGAGCCACTTCAACGTCAGAAAGATAGGTAGAAATCCAATTTTTGAAACATACTAGTTCTGTGACTATAGGCAAATCATTTACCCTCAGAGTTGTTCTAAGCAACTCTCAAAGATCAAAAGTTGAAGAGAATGAAATAATTTGTATTGTTTCCCACTTGGGAATTTGTTACATCACTGAAACCATAGATCTGTTCCCATCCCTAGATTTAAAACTGACTAGCCTTAGACCTAACCCAGAATAAGTATATAATAAATATTTGCTGAGTTAAGACTAAGAAGAAATAAGAATGTTTCCAAAAATGTCTGTTTCTCTACTCATCTTTTATTATTGTTGTGTTAAAGAGAAAAATATGAAAACCTAATTTTCTGTAAAAGGTCACACATCCTACCAATAATTCCACTAGTAAAACTGGTCACCAAAAAGAAAGTGACCTTTGACAGACTTGGGAAATCTAAGACTTAAAACAAATATTTATAAATTCTGGACTAGAAGGCAGTGGAGCTACAAATATGGACTAGAATTGTGATTTCAGAGTAGCTATTCTGCTTAAATACTTCCTGAAAATTGGAGTCTCTGAGCAACAGTTTGGAAATGGGATCTGGAAACAGTCAACTGAATAGTTCTTCAGCAGCAAGATCAGACTTCTTTCACCTACCTCCAGACCACAATTTTATGAATCAAAATTAAGTATGTAGAGAATAGCTTATCCTGATTGTTTTATTACCAAAAATATGACTGCTATGAAACCCCAGGGATTTCCTGGAATGGAAAAGATGCCCCACATCATCACACAGTGACACAGAGGAAGTATTCACAGCTCTCTATGCCCAAGATGATGCCCTGCTAAGCTTCTCCAAAATAGAAGGACTGCATTATTCCTATTCATTCAAATCCACTATGGAAGCCAAAAGTTGTGTGGGCTCATTTGTTTCTCAGATTTGTTCCTTCCTCTTTTTCATTCTCACTTCCCTCAATGTAAATTTTATCTTGCATAACCTCCAGTTTCACAAGCTCACAAATACATTCACAGTCTTTGAAACAAAAGCTTTCAAGATGGAAAGAATGAAACTTGCAAGTTATGAAGTACACTCCATTTTACTGATGAGGAAACTGAGGTTCATAAGGGCAAAGTGATGACACAGTTCTAAGAGGCAAAGCCACACATTTGAATGCAATTCCTCTAAGTACAGTATGTGTTCTTTCCTCTACACCATCTTGTCAAGTCAGGTCTAGATAATTATGCTGACATAACTGCTGCTCATTTCTCCTAACAGGCCTTGCAACCAAATGAATCATCCTAAAATACTCATCATCATAATATTTCTCTGCTGTAACTCCCCAATAGTTTCTTTCTACCTACAAAAAAAGTACACACTCCTTATGTTGATACTCAAGAATTTTCATCATCAGGGTTCCAACCTCTTTCAACTCTTTCATTGTTTTCCATTAAAAACCCTTTGTTCCATCCAGGCTATCTCAATAAATTAAACCTTGGCCATTTATATCTCTAAAAATGAAAAAAAGTCATTCCACCTGGAATAAATGTCTTCCCCACTCTTCTGTCTATCCAAATGCTTTCTGTTCCTCAAAACCAGTTCAAGCTACATTTCCTCCATGAAACCTTTAGCAATCTCTCTCTTCTGAAATCTTATTGTACTTACTATCTATCCTGCCATCTATTACTTTTTTGTCTTTTATGGTGTGTGATTTACATGTTCTTCTGAATGTCTCATATAAGACAGAGACAGCAATCTTATTGAAGGCAGGGAGTATGCCTTAAACTTCTTTTTATCTCTCACAATGTTTAAAACAATGACATGCACATAAAAGATACTCCATAAAAATTTCTTTAATGGATGATTTGTTTTCTCAATAAGGCCAATCTTGCAAATCAGTCATGTAATAAATATTATGCGGGGCTATTCTTTCAACTTCCATGACCACACATATTTTCAATGAATGATAATAGTATTTTTAGGTCAATCTTCCTGAAATAACTTACAACAATGTGAAATGTAAGATATAAACAAGGGAAAAGTAGGCATCTCTCTCTCTCTCTCTCTCTCTCTCTCTCTCTCTCTCTCTCTCTCTCTCTCTCCCTCCCTCCCTCCCTCCATATCTCTCTCTCAATCTTTGTATATATATATTCTATATTTAAACTCTCTGTGTATGTGTGTATGTGTGCATGTGTCAAAGAAACAGCAAGCAGCATTCCTATGTTAGGTTAAAGAATAACCTATAAGATCCTTTACAATCTTAGATTTTATGTTTAGGGAAAACATCAAAATTTGGGAAGAACTCTGTCTCCAACTTTGTCAAGCAGGAGTTTTTAAATATCTTCAATGATACTGAAATTAATTTTCAAGTACTTTAAAATACAAGTTGCAAATTAATGTAACTGAATTTCTTTCAAGTGTCTGCTAGCACTCAGTACAATGCAGGGAGAATATTGTTCACATTACAGTTAAATGCTATTGCTCTTTAAAGTGAATACATTCCCAAAAATCAAATGTATCAAAGAATATTATGTTATTGGTAATGAATTATGCAGGAATTCTCATCCCACTTCCAATTTTGTCCATTCTCCTAATACCAAATAACAAGGAAAAGGGAACAAATGCGTAGGCAATACCTCTCTCGGATACTATGAGAAGTCACTGCAAAGTTTGACATAAAAACTTGTTTTCAGGCTACAGTGATAATGTGATTCAAAGTGGAGACATGTATACAAGTTACACTGACTCATGACTCACCTCAGTATAGAAACTCCTGAAATCAAGATGTGTACAAAATGAACAGGGAAATACTGCAAATCTAGTCACATTTTTAAGGAATGTCTCAGAGGATTTGCTTCCAAGGACTGTTAGGGCCTAAGAATCTCCCAAATGACATAATAAAACCTAAGAGTCTTTCTTTCTTAAATCATAAATAAGTTCACACCAGGTTTGAGGCACTTACTAACTGGAGGACCCTGGGCAAGTCATTATCTGACTCAGTTTCCTCATCAGTAAAATGAGGATAAATATCACCATCTACCTTTCAGGGTTGTTCTAAGGATCAGATAAGATAGTGCCTGAATATATATATATATATCTATATCTATATCTATATCTATATCTATATCTATATATATATATATATATATATATACACACACACACATATA
Organism: Macrotis lagotis; assembly: GCF_037893015.1. Lineage (NCBI taxonomy): Eukaryota > Metazoa > Chordata > Mammalia > Peramelemorphia > Peramelidae > Macrotis > Macrotis lagotis. The sequence continues at coordinate 84,585,862 of NC_133661.1, read as the reverse complement.
AAGGCATATTTCCTTCCCCCATCCCAGGATAGTGCCAGAAGTCAGAGTCAGTCCCTGAGTTTGTGGCAGACATAACAACCCCAATCCTAATCAATCCCTCCTTTCTTTGAACTTACATATCATACTTTCGACTTTTCCTTTAGAAAGATAATATAATTTGTCATATAGTTGTTGGTGTATGACTTACCTTTCCACTAGATAATCAAAGACTACATTTGAAGCTCCCTCCCCAAGCACTGTGCTTGTACAGATGCCCAGCATATATTTGTGGTTCTGAATCTGTTGGACAGGCATTAATAAAAACCAAATCCTTCTTTAAAGAGAATGTTTCCCCAAATCCCCAAAGCATGAGGGAAATATAAAGCCTTTTCAACTGAGTACAACTAGACTAAGTAGATATATTAATATATGGAAAAAATGCTACAGTATGAGAATTAACCTGGATTCTCTTTGGCATATCAGTATCCATGTGCTGAAAATACCCTTTAAATTGCTGGCCAAGATGCTGGTACTGGCTTAGAGTCATAGTATGGTTTCTTTGACCCTTATCAGAACCACCACCAAATGCTAATTTGATTAGCACTTTGGGCAGAGTAAAAGATGTGAATTGGAATAATGAGAATGGAACAATGAGAAAACTTGAGGGCAGGGTCCAAAATATGAATTAGATAAATTTATAGTTCAAAATATAAATTGATATATTTCTATAATATTATAATTTTTATAAAATATGTATAAGTATTAATATTTATGTACATATAAATTCACATTTCATAATCTCCTACTCAGAGCAAGAATATCAACTACTACATTCCCAACAAGTATTACCTGATAAAAACACTCCCAGTCCCTTCCTAGGATTTTTTAGCAACTGTATATAATTATGAAATTTTTCTTTATATATAGAGTCAAAAATAATGTCACATTTTATATTTTCAATGACACTTTTATTTTTTCTTTCCAATTTTAAATATCTCTGTTCCCACTGAACCTTCCTTGAAATAAATATGCAAAGTCAAACAGAACAAATCAGTCCATTGGTCAAGTCTGGAAATGGATGCCTTATTCCACACCCGTAGTTCCTTAGTCTCCAACTTTCTGCCTAGAGGTTATTATGTCACTTTTTATGAGCAATAAAATAGTATGAGGATAAAGGGCCAAAAGCTTCCTTCCCCATTTTGTCCAAGCATAGCCCTGCCTATCATATTTCCCTGAGAGGGCTAATGCCAGAGCATTGTCCACTTCCCTTTTCCACTTTGCTGCCATCTATGACAAAGAAGCTTCAGAGGAGCCCCTAGTTCTGCTGCTCCAGAATCAAAGAATCCTAAACCTTAGGCAAACAAAGGGGGGACTCTATGATGTGGCTCTTCACCCCCAAGCTCAGGAGCTTCCTGAGCTGACTCTAAAGTAATGTTCCTTCATTAACCTGGCCATGGGATAAGGAAGGAGTAAAGGAAGGGGGAGATAACAAAGAACTAAAGCAATAAGCTCTAGGTCAGTGCTCTAAGCATCCTGCTTCCTGTTAATATTTTTATTAAATAAGATTGTTTGATTTTTTTCCTCTGGGAAAATTTCTTTTTAGACACCTACTTTGGAGCTCCAAGAAAGAAGACAAGGATAATCCTGAAATACTGCTTAGGAGAAAAAGGGGAGGGGAAAAAGGTGAGCCAAAGAGGGCTAAGGAAGAAAAGGATGTCCACAGAAGGACTTGCCTGCTTAACCTAATAAATTTTCAAAATGCAAGTTCCCATAATGCAGTTTGTCCTGAGTGTCTGATTCTGGGAATGTTCTCTGAGCAGTTTGGTAAAATCTCATTAATTTGCTTTCCACTAATTGGAATTAGTGGTGCTCCAGATGTAGAGCTAGGCTGAAGATTACCTTTGTGCTATGAAAGCTTTACTAAGGAGAATAATCATCTAAGCAAGATTGCAAGGGAAATGCTAACCTTCTTAAGAAAATTCTTTTGGGGACATTTTAAGCACAGATCTGCATATTTTTCCTCCTCCTTCATTTTTCATTTTCCTCTCAGTTACTCACTACCTGTAGCATCACACAAAAGAGCTCTCTGCATTTGAAGAATGAGAAGACCTGGATTTGAATTCCAAGACTGATACTAGTAATAAAATACCAGGCAAGTCAATTCATTTCTTTGAGACTCAGTTTTCCTATCTGTAAACTGGGAGAAATAAAATTACCACCACTAGCATGGTGATGTGAATTTGTAAGGAAAGTCTATCATGGGGCAGCTAGGTGGCGCAGTGGATAGAGCACCAGCCCTGGAGTCAGGAGTACTTGAGTTCAAATCTGATCTCGGATACTTAATAATTACCTATCTGTGTGACCTTGGGCAAGCCACTTAATCCCATTTGCCTTCAAAAACTTAAAAAAAAAAGTCTATCATAAGTCTTAGAACATTCTGTCAATGAATGTAAGCCACTGCCCAGCTCATTTCCCACCACAGTTATTCCAACTTTTGCCACTGTATTAAACTTTAATTCTGCCCTCCCCTTTCTGCAAAGCTCAGTGGGTGGCCCTATCTACTCCTGCTATACTCAACGTGTAATATTGAATGGTTTATCCACTCTCTTCTTCATTTCCTCCTATCTCTATATCCAGAGAATATTATGAAAAGAATCTAGGTACTACGTTTGGATCTTCCAGTAACTAACTATGCAAAGTAGGACAATTTTTTTTAAACTCTTTTGATCTAGATTATTTCTCTGATCTTTTCCAGTTCTAACAGTCTATAATTATGCTACCTGTCCTCTCTTCCTTTCTTGCCATTCTAAGAAGAAGTCATCCTCATAATTAAAGGTACTTTCTCCACCTTTCCTCTTAGCCCAATTTCTTCTAACATTATGGAGGAGTAATATCGCAAGGGTAATTGCTCCATTACTTTTTTCTCTTTCTCAAATATCTTTAATCTCTCTGATATCAACACCCCCTTAGCTTCTGATTTCAAACATACTCAGTCCTTCCAAATCTTGGGAAAAAACAAACCAAAACACTCCTTTGAATGACCTTCCTGAACTTTCTACTTCTGTCTTCTTTTCTCCTATTCCCTACCAAGCTTCTTAAATGAATAGATCATATTTCTGTCACCTCTCCACTCATTCTCTCTACCCTCTAGTCTACTGAAATTACTTTCTTGAAGTCCATCAGTGACTTTCTCCTAGACAAATTCAAACATCTTTTTTCAGTCCTCCTCTCCCTTGATTGTTACATTTGACACTAAGATGATAGGACTTTGGATTTAAGTGCATATTATAAACCAAGTATTAAAGAGCTGGAAGAAACCTTTAGTCATCAAGCCCAATGCCCTCATTTTACCAAGGAAGGAACTGAGACCCACCCAGTAAGACTAACTGATATCTTGCATACAGTCGATGCTTAAAAAATGTTTGAAATTTGATTATTCAAGTTAACATAGACACTAAATGAAAGAGGTGGGATTGGAACTCTATCCTCTGATTCCAATGCAGCATTTGTTCCATTGTCCTATTCTGTTTCTCTACTATTGCCCACCTTCTTGGAACTCTTTTGTTTATAGGTTCAAAAGGTACCACAGACATTTTAACCACTCCTCTTTCAATTCCTCAGATTATTCCTATTCAAATTCCCATATTATTGGCATCCTCTAAAGCTTAGTCTTTAGATTTTTTTCTCATTCCAGTCCTTAAAGTATCATCTTTTATCATATTTTCTACTTTCCCCTCTAGCTTCATGACTCCCAATCCTGCTTTTTTCAGTTCAAATTCCAGTCCTAGATTTCCAAATGTCTGGGGCATCTAGGTGGTGCAATGGTTGGAGCACTGGGCTCTGAAGTAAAAAAGATCTAAGTTCAAAACTAGCCTCAGATACTTTACTAATTGTGTGACCCAGGGCAAATTATTTAACCCCTCTTTACTTCATTTTCTCCTCTGTAAAATGGAGACATTCTGGAAAAGGAAAAAGCAAACCACTCCAGTATCTCTGTCAAGCAAATCCCAACTGGGGTCATGAAGAGTCAGATATAACTGAACAACAACAGTAACATTTCCAAATGCCTAATGGACATTTCCACACAGATGACTTCAGTATCAACATGTCTAAAACTGAAGTCATTATCTTCTTCCCTAAAACAAGCTTTTCTTTCCATTTTCCTCATGTCAATTGGTGGTATTGCCATTCTTCTAGAATCAAAGTATCATAGTTACTTTTTATTCCTCTTTTTCTTCTACTTTTATCTGTCAGTCACTGAGTTCTATCTTTCCTTCTTCACAATCTTTTTTATTTATCACTTTCCAACCAATTTCTCCAACTACCACCTAGTCTAGGCCTCTACCTCACACCTAAGATTATGACAGGTCTCCCTATCTTCAGTCTCTCTTTCTCTACTTCTAGGTTAATCATGTGGAAAAAAAAGTTCAAGGAAGTTTTCAGATGAAGAAATTCAAACTATCTATAGTCATATAAAAATGCTCTAAATCACTATTGATTAGACAAATGCAAATTAAAACAACTCTGAGGTACTACTTCATACCTATCAGATTGGTTAATATGATTGAAAATGTAAATGATAAATGTTGGAGAGGATGCAGGAAAACTGATTAACTCAATGCACTGTTGGTGGAGTTGTAAACTGATCTAACCATTCTGGAAAGCAATTTGGAACTATACCCAAAATGCAATAAAACTGTGCACACACTTTGTTCCAGAAATACCACTGCTTATTCTATATCCTAAAGAGATCATGTGGGAAAGGACCCACATGTGCAAATATATTCCCAGCAACCCTTTCTTGTGGTAACAAAGAATTGGGAATTGAGGGAATGTCTATCAACTGGGAAATAGCTGAACAAGTTATGGTATAGAAATGTAATGGAACACTATTGTTCTATAACAGTGGGATTTCAGAAAAATCTGGAAAAACTTACATGAACTGATGCTGAGTGAAGTGAGCAGAATCAGGAGAACATTGTACAAAGTAACAGTAACATTGTGTGATCAAATATGATAGACTTAGCTCTTCTCAGCAATTCAGTGATCAAAGACAATCATTAAAGACTTGTAATGGAAAATGCAATCCACAGGTAGAGAAAAAACTATGGAGTCTAAATGCAAATACTATTTTCATTTTTTTTGTTTTTTCTTTCTCATGATTTTTCCCTTTTATATATAACATGATTGTACACGTATGCTTGCTATTTTAGGCAAAGGGGTTGGAAAAGGAGGGAGGAAGAAAAATTTGAAACTCAAAATTTTACAAAAATGAAAGTTGAAAATTATCTTTACATGTAAATAGAGGAAAAAATCCCTTGTTACCCTTTAAAAATCTCCATAATCTGGTTCCATCTTAATTAACCAATCCAATATCCTCCTTTTGCTCAATGAAAACTTTTCACAAGGACCAGTCCCAATTACTTAATATTTTCTACTAATTCACACACCATATTAATCACTACTTCATGCTTTTGCTAATGGTTTTCCATTTCCTAAAATATTCTGTTCTATCCAACTTCTACTTGTCCTTCCAGATCCAGCAAAAATACCATTTCTTCCATGAAGCCTTCCTTGGCTCCTGCAACCAATGGTGATTTTCACATCCTCATCCATTTTATCTCTAGCATAAATTAACTTTATTATATTTTTTCCTTCCCTAATTGTCTATCTTATGTTCTCTCAACTAAAGAATAAGTTCCTTGTCACCAGGGATTATGTTTATTTCTGGTATGTCTCTATATGGTATATATTCAATACCTGCTGACTGGCTGTTGCATTTTACAAACTATTTTCATCTGTTTTTAAATGTCTACTCTTTTTGTCAACTTGGTTTGGAGATTTTTGCCATTGAAAGAGTAAATTATATTTCTTCTAAAATATTCCATGAGTAAGACTTTTCACTGCCCCAATTCAGTGAATTAGTAAAGCTTTTTACACTAAGTATTTAGTCTCATCCTTCATTTCTGATGTAGCATTCAAAGTACATGTTAACCTACATTTTTAGACATAGTCAATAAAGGAATTTGCTTTTGCTTGACTACATGTAGATGTGTATATATGTATGTATATATGTAAATATATCTGTATGTATATAATATGCATTTGTTTTTTCTTATTATTTTTTCCAAGGCAATGGGGTTAAGTGGCTTGCCCAAGGCCACACAGCTAGGTAATTATTAAGTATCTGAGGCTGGATTTTAACTCAGGTACTCATGACTCCAGGACCAGTGCTCTATCCACTGTGCCATCTAGCCACCCCATGCATTTGTTTTTGTTTTTTTTTTTCAGTAGGGATGGAAGGAAGATAAATTTTTGCTAATTGAAAAACTACATGTAATACATACATATATATATGTATATGTATATATATATATATATATATATATATATATATATATATATATATATATATATATACATATTGGAGGCAATTGAGTTAAATGAAGTAACCAAGGGCATACAACTAGTGTCTGAGACTGGTGCTCTAACCACTATGCAACCTAGTTGCCCCAGAATTTTTAAAAGTATATATTTACTACTCTCATTTTTTTAGGTTGTTTTTTTTTTTTGCTAGTCAGTGGAGTTAAGTGGCCTGCCCAAGGCCATATGGCTAGGTAATTATTAAGTGCTTGAGGCTGGATTTGAACTCAGGTATTCCTGACTCTAGGGCCAGTACTCTATCCACTGAGCCACCTAGCCACCCCTACTACTCTCATTTTTTAAAAGGGCGTAAGAGTTGGGGATGGAGAGGAGGTCTTAGCAATAAGGAATTTATAAATAATTCACTTTCCTCTTATTGTCCTTAGAGGCCAAATACATAGAACCCTACTTTTGTAATGGAAAATTTGGGCTGTAACAGATATGCTCCTAGAGGATATTTAACAGAAAAACAGGATGCCGTCAATGAAGGGGAGTGATGACTAAAGTTTGAAACACCATCTCTTGGTCACAGGGTGTTAAGGGAAACATTCCTCAAAATCCATGGTCTTATTCATCTGGGTGGGAACTTTCCTTTGATTTGCCAGTTCTGCATGTAAGTAAATAGAAAATTAAATGCTTTCTTTCATAAAATAAGGTATCAGAGGTATACAGACTGGAATTAGTATTGGGGATTGTCTAGGCCATCTCTCAGTTTTCAGATTAGGAAACTAAGATCCAGAAAGCTTGGGTAACATCCTCAGTTAGAATTAGAATTAGATTAAATTGAGAATTAGGATTTGAATCCAAATCCAGAACACTTTAATCCAATTTCCTTAATCTAATTTGGCCTTTGAAGATAATACTGAAGATTGAAAAAAGGTGGCAGGACGAAAGGGGAAGATGGCAAATGAGATCTGAAGTATTTAGAAGATAATAAAAATGTGGTTGAGGGAGCATAAAATGACACAAGCAATGCAAAGAATGACAAGTGACCTTACAGCACAAATTCAGGTCTCTCAGCCAGTTTGAGAGCTTCATGCATTCCTGCAGCTGAAAGTTTCCGGTTGATGTTCCTATATCGGCACTGGAGCAGGTTGCGATAGGTGGTCCTCAGGTCTCGGTTGAAGAAGGCATATATAAAAGGGTTAATGAGGGAATTTGCATAGCCTAGCCACAGGAATGTTCTCTCCATCCACAATGGGATGCAGCTACAGGAAGTCCCACAGATAAACGGTCTAGCTGTCGAGAGGATGAAGAACGGTAGCCAACATACAGTAAAGGCCCCAACAATAATCCCAAGAGTGGTGGCTGCCTTCTGCTCCCTTTTAAAGATGGAGATATTTTTCCTCTCCTGTTTAAGGAGTCTGGAAAAATTGGCACACTCTTCAGGATCCTTGTGCAGCTTCACCATGCCATTGACTGAAAGGACACCTTCATTATTTTCTTCAACTCGGGGGAACCCAGTAAATTTATGTTTAGCGGCGCTCCTCTTAGCAGCCTTGTAAATCTGGTAGTACATGAAAAGCATCACAGACATGGGGATGTAAAATGCAACTGCAGTGGAGTAAATGGTGTAGCCAAAATCCTGGCTGATTAAGCATACTTTGTCATCGTTGACATTCTGGGCCCAGCCAAAGAGAGGAGGTAAAGTGATTGAGGCAGAGAGGAGCCACACGGAAAGGATCATTTTGGCCATACATTTGCCATTCTGTCTTACAGGGTATGTCAAAGGTCTTGTTATCCCGAGGTACCTGGAAGAAAAAAAATGCAAAGTTACCATAGGAATGAATGACATAGATTGGAAGAATGTTCTATAGAGTTCCTATTCAACCAAACCAAATCAACTGGGCTCTAGGGTTTTCCTTTCATAGGTCAGTTATCATCTTCTTCTTCTTGTTATCATTTACTAGCTTTCAGTTGTGTCTGACTCTTTGTGACCCCATTTGGGTTTTTCTTGGCAAAGAAACTGGAGAGGTTTGCCATTTCCTTCTCCAGCTCATTTTACAGATGACAGAACTGAGGCAATAGGGTTTAGTGACTAGCCAAGGGTCACCCAGCTAGTATGTGTCTGAAGATATATTTCAGCTCAGAAAGATGAGTCTTCCTGACCCCAGGCCTGGCATGCTATCTACTGAGCTACTAGCTGTCACTTTATAGTACACTTTATAGTCACTTTGTAGTGATTTTCTTTAAAACTTTAGTTCATATTGAATACATATATTCTACATAGTTTTATGGTTCATATAGAAAGGTCTATGAGTTGATCTGCATACACCAAGGTTTTCAAGATGATCATATTAAACCTCCACTTATTTCTTCAGTAGTTTTATTGTCATCTGTAATGAACTCATTTTAACATCTTCATCTTTGGGGAGTGAAATGAAAGCAATTTCTTTATTAGACCACATCAAACTTTCAAAGGAGGAAGGAATAATCCTTTGGAATTTCAGAAGATTCAGATCACACATGGCAGTGTATGATAAATGAGACCTCTGGTTATCCAGAGTTCTGAGACTACCAATACAAAGGGCCCATCTCCAAAACTCTACTTTAAAAATCATCATCAACTCTCATTGGATACTGTATAAAATATAAAATGAATCTCTGCCATCTCTGTCTTTAAGGGCTTTATAAATTACAAAAATAAAATAATTCTTCAGAAAATAAAGATGAATAAATATAGTTAAAAAATACCCTTGCCCAATTCAATTCCTTTGTATGTATCTGGATTTTTTATCTGTATTTATTAGTATTAGATTTAATGCCACAACATCTTTAAGAGTTGGTTTTTTATCATGCTTCATTTCAAAATAAGATAGGAGGAAAGCACAAAGAACCTCAAACTTACAAAAAGGTTAAATTCTCAAAGTTTACTTGTAAGGCTCTTGTTTGGAACCTGGAACATATTCTCCCATTAAAAAAATGGCACAAAATTTAGATTCCCAGGCTAGCAGGGGTTGATAAGACTTAGGCACATAATGTTTGTGAAAACATAAAACAAAATACATAAGATATGACAGGAAACCAATTCTATTTAAACAAAGCTATAAAAATGATTTAACCGCTAACATAGCTGAAATAACACATGCAAACAATAGAATAAATATACTATTGCAAAGCTAGTAAAATAGAAAACCAATAAACTGGATAAAAGTTTTAATTTGTCAAGAAATTCATTACTCCAGGAAAATAAGATTTAATTAAATTTAATTAGGGGAGGGTAAGGAGGTAGATGGAAGCTTGCTTAAGTGGCAATTCTGAAGGAACCTTCTAGAACTTTCAAGGTTGTTGGCCTTAGCTCTGTTCTATACAATTTTAATTGACAACTTAAGAATTCCTTTTTCTTGGATATAGATATAGAACTCTTTTCATGCTTGTCAGTTATAATTTGTGTCATTCTTGGCTCCTGAATGGAACAAGGGAAAGAACTGAAAAGGAAGAAAGATCTTCCTGAGGTACCGATGAAAACTAAGACATAGAGGGGAAGGCAGAAGTCGGTTCCAGAGGATGGCTGTGTATGTGTGAAAAGAGATTACTGGAGGTGGAATTAACTTTAGTTATGAGTAAAAAGTATGAAAAAAAAGTGTGGCTAATGCAAGAACCCTCGGAGAAAAAATAAAAATGGCACTGAAAATACAGCACAACAATTACTTCCTCGCACCAGTCTCCAACCTAGGATATCAGTTCCCCAAGAAAATTTGGTTAGTCGATCAACACAAGCAATGAGAAGAAAAGGGGATTCTGTACATTTCCAGAATTGAGTTCAAACATGAGGACTTTAAGTATTTTCTTATCACTTTGGTTCTCTTGCCTGACCCCAATTAAAATAAAGAAATCTGGGAATATCTGAAATCGTTAGAGCTAGACGGTAAGTAGCTGCCTATACTAAAGACACAAAGTATCCAATCGAAATATAGTTAATCAAAATAGAAATGAATAATAAAACAAAAGAGGGAAAGTATATCAGAATACATTTCCAAAAACATACAAAGCATCCCATTTATTTCCAGAGTAGCTTGAGAAACAAGTTCTTCCAAGGCTTATAAATCAGAAAGATGGAAGGAGGAGGTTAGCAGTGCAGATAGTCTTGGTACTACTGATTGAAAACTGATGCTAATAGGATTCATTGCCCACTTCTCTGATTCTTAAATCTCATTTAGTTCAAATTTAACTGGTGTCAGACACTATTAATCCTCCTGGTCATGGTTACCTCCACACTGCTTCAAGTTATCTCTCCTTCCTCATAGTCAAAATTCTCAAAAGAGACCACCATTCTTTCCCTTCTCAAGAAGCCTCCTACCAAGGTAATCAACTTGCACCATTAATCAGTGGAACAGATTAAGTATACAAGAGCCAGAAGCTATTATACATAGTATTTAACAAATCCAAGGACAAGAACTATTGGGTAGGAGGAAGGCAGTAAAAGGGCTCACAATTTGACAAACTCCTAGAAATTGCTGCCTGGTAGAAATTAAATTTAGATCAACATCTCACTCTAAAATCATAATAAACCCCAAATGGATATACAACTCAAATACAAAGTGTCATCTCAATAAAATAAATGAGAAAATAACACTTTTGCCATATTTCTATATCAAATAATAGAGGTGATAATGAATAATCATTATTTCTGATCTCACTAGAAAGACCACTAGTATTTCTCCATTAGAGATAATGCTATAATTTGAATGTTAAGTAGCTAACCATGCTTGTTCCCAAAATACATTTGATACTACTTTCTGAGAGTTAATATCAGGAAAAACATATGTTAGAATGAAATTTCTTGTATTCTCTTGATGGAATTTACTAAGATAGAGTAAGTTATACTTTAAAATTTTAAGAACACAAAAAGTTAAGATAATGCTATATCTTGGTTTTAGATACCTTCACCTTTTACAACCTATGTTTTATAAAAATTTTTAATGAAAGTATAATGAATTTTTCCATTTTAAAAATCTACATCTGTTAACATAATTTTGTGATTTTAAAAATATTTTTCTATTCATCATTTCTTGAAATTAAACTAAACATGTTACCAGTATAAATCCAACCTAATATATACTAAATATTGTATACAACCCAATATATACTATATACGAATCACAGCATATAACCTATTTGAATATGTAGCTGTTGCATCTTTGATAATATTTAATTCAATTTCTGCATGAATATTGAATAAAGATATTGATTAATGGTTTCTTTCTTTTCTCTATATTTCCCTAGTTTAAATATCAAGACCATATTTCTTGTGATAGAAGTTTAACAAGGTAACTTTCTTTCTCTATTTTTATAAGCAATGCTACAATTTCAAAGCTAATTGTTCTTTAAATTTTGGCAAAATTTACTTCTAAATCCATCTGAGTCTAGTCTTGTTGAGTTTACTTGAGCTTAATTTTCCTACCTAGGCTCAATTATGTAAATTCTCCAGTTTTTGACTTATGAGTTTGAGTATTTAATATTTTTGCATATAATCATCTATAACATTTATGTTTTCAATTTTTGGCATGTTCAATAAAATGGTTTCCTATAATTTCCATTATTTTTCTTCACATATTATAAATTTTCATTTGTTATATTTGAGGATAGTATTTCAACTTTTCTTCCTTTTGATCAGATTACCTAATATTTTATCTTTTTTATTAATTGTTTTAAGTTCTTGATCTTTTGATTCAATGTTTTTTGTTTCATTTTTGTTTCACTCTAATTTGACTTTCAGAATTTCTATTTTTGTTTGTTGTTAGGGATTTTTTCTTTTTAAAAGTCTTTTTTTGCCTAATTCAATGCTCTGTTCTTTATCTCTAGAAAACATTTGATTAAACTACTTAGAAATAGACATTTTTTCTAATAATTGTTTTGACTACATTCCAAACATTTTAGTGGGTTGTTTTGTCATTATTAGATTCTTTGAAAAAATCATATATTATTTCTATAATTTGTTCTTTGACCCACATTGTCCTTTAGAATTATATTACTTAGCCTCCCTTTAAATTTAAATCCTATGTTCAAGATAATTTTATTGATTAAAATTTCAATATCATTGCCCTTTAGTCAATAAGGAATATGTTTAACATTTCTATTCTATCATATTTGATGAGAACTTTATGTCCTAACACTTATTCAGGTTTTAACAGTACTGTGCACAGATGAGAAATATGAATGTTCTTTGATTCAATTCATTATTTACCAAAGATCTTGTGCCTCTAGCTTTTCTAAAATTCTATTCAATTCTACTCTCAATTTATCTTTTTAATTACATTTATCTAGGTCTAAAAGGTGCACAGAGTAGCTCCCAACTATTTGAGTTTTCCTGTCAATTTCTCACTGCAATTTAATTGGTTTTTTCCTTTCAGTAGTTAGAAGCTATGTATGCCACTTGGTACTTTTTTGGTAAGGATAATTTTATTTCAATATCAGTTATGCCTTTAAATACAATCTAGCGCCATGTTTGATGCTTCTTGTTTTTTTTCAAATTATAATTTTATCTGAGATTATAATTGCCTTCCTGCTTTTTGTTAAATTCTCCTGAGACATAATAAATTCTACTCCATCTGTCATTGAAACTTTGTGTCAATCTTTATTCATTTCTGAAATTAAATAGTTTTCCCTTCCACATCACAGGATTAAGGGGCCCAATGCTCCTGTGATATGGAAAATCCAAGTAAAATTTTTGGTCCCTCTTTTCATACCAGAGAAGTCTGAATTATTAAGGTATTAAAAGATAAGATATATTGATATTATATAAAATACTATAGATATATTTTTTTGCATTTGACTTTCCATATTTTTTATGTTGTCTGTTGGTCTTTGCAGACTTCTGCAAAATTTCCCCCAAAATCTCACTTAATTTCTTCTGCCACCCTGAGATATATTAAGATCATAATGGAGAGAAGTCATGATTTGGAAGAGATAGCTGTTTATTGTTGGTTTCTACTTTGTACTTTCCACTGTTTCATGAGTAAATTAATTCCATTCACATTCAGTTACAATTTGTTTTTTCCTTCATAATATCTTTTGTAATTTTTCTTCTCTTTAACTCCTAAATTCCCCTCTTTACCCAGAGGTATGTAGGGAAAGAAATGTTAACAATACTAATAACCTGCAGATGAAGTGATCTGATCATACTCCTTTGCTTGACCTCTCTTCATCCTTCTCAGAAATAATGACCAGGATTATTCCCCCCTCCTAAATCTCCCTAAATATTCCTTTGAAATTAAAGTTTTATTCTTTGTTTTCAGCCTTTGCTTATTTCTACATTTCTTCTTAGATTCCCACTTTCTCCTCTTATCTTTTTTCTGTTTATTAGCTAATTCCACACCAAATTTTGTATCTGTACATAAGTGTTTAACTCTCATTTGCTTATTTCAGATAATGAGATTTATGAGATGTTCATCCCTCTCATTTCCTCTTCCATGTTTGTTGTTCATATATTCTTCTGGTATACCCTAATAAAGAGAAGTAGTAAGTCCTTCCCTCTTCTTTCTCATTTCTTTTCTAATGTATTTTCTTTTCCTTACTTTGCATTTTCTATAACCAACAAAACAGAATATAACCATCTGCTCACTCCCAGAATTTGAGTTTGTCTTTCTTTACTCCTTCCTTGAAGATAGCAGCATTTTGATGGACACTTGTCTTTTCCCTTTCTTTGTGAAAATAAGTACTTCATTTAATTATAGCCAACTCAAACTTTTATCCTACTCTCTTTAGCCTGTATTTATGTTTCAATGAAATTTTATTATTTTATCAGAAATACTGAGGGTCCTCTATTCTGTTAAATATCTTTTCCCCCATATATAATTATTTTAAAATTTATAAGAAATTTATTCTTGGGTATAACCTTTTTCTTTTGAATTTTAGAATATCATTTTGTGGAAGAGTAATGACACCCATTCCATTAGGATAGATACTACAAAATCATATTGGGACAGTACTTTGTTGAAATCCCTGGTCTCATTTAAATAGAAAACCTTGTCAATTTTCAGTTAGCAACCTATCCTGAAATCCTTTTTACATCTTTTTCAAAGGCTAGCCCATTTCTAATAACAAATAAAAGTTCAAGGAAAAAATCTACCACTCAAAATTAAATTAGATCAATGACTAGATAAAGACAAAGTGTCCTTGATTTATCTACTTGAAAGCAATCCATGCCTTAATGGATTAAAGTGATGATTAGAGTAGGAGAAGGAAGGGGTCTTTGATTAATTTCAATTAATTGATATATCTATTGAATTCACTCCCACTCCCAATAAAAGGAGAATCCATAGCAAAAGAGATTAAAGACAGATCCTAGGGGTTTAGAAAAATGATACTCCAAGGTATCCCATGAGTTTATTGTTCTGTCTAATAATTCAGATTATGGTGTGGGCTTCATTTTTGTGCTTTATCTTATAATAGAATTTTTTCTTTTTCTTTAGGAATAGAAATACCATATGTGAGAAAGAGAGATTTTCAAAAATATGAGCAATCTCTGCCTTTTTGAATTTCTCTCAGCAAAACTATTTGTGATTTTAATAGTTTTAAAATTTTAAATAAATTTAAATTTTAAATTTAAACTGTCACTTTTTCTTGCCCCCCCCCCCCCACACACACACTCTTAGATGCGGTCAATGTGGTCCTATCCTCTCCATCATTTGGGTGTCACTACTGCTGCATGGTTAGATAAGGTTTCTTAAATTATACCTTATTCTCTGCCACCATCCCTAGCTTCTGCCTTTGTCTTCTGGTAGTCCAAGGTAGGTTGGCCACAACACCCTCTCTTGTCTCTTTCTCTTTGCAGAATTTCCTGCTAGATTTTTTTACCAGAACCCAGTCAGATTTAGAAATCATTCTGGTCTCAGGACACCTTCCAGTGTCCTCCCCCTGCCCCAGCACAAATGCTACCTCAACGATGTGCTGGCTCTGTTCCCTACCATGACTCCTAGAAAAAACATTGACTTCTTGATTCTTGGGGTGGTAGTAAGATCATATTTTCAAAGGGTCAATATAAGGTCTGGTCTTGTCTCACATTGTGACCTATAAGAGGATGACTCCTACTTTCCACTCTTGCTACTGCTCTGACAATCCAAGCTTGAGATTCTGTTAACTTTAGACTCAATCAGAGTTCCTGCTGGCTTCTGCCTCCCTGGTCTATTCTATCTCTATAATTTTCTGGTCATTTTCTTGTTTAGTTCTGGACTAAATGGAAGAGCTTACTAGTTTTACTAGAATTTTATTATCATGGTTCAATCTGGTCCCTCTTTAACTATTTGCTGGGCCATATGTCAGGAGATCTGTATGTGTCTAGGATCTTTCATGTTTTCATGGCATTGGTTCTTATGACCAATTGCTGAAGGGTAATTGCTGAAATAAGTGGAAACTATTTAGAGAAACCAGAGAGCATGAAAGGGACTTGGGCACTAATTGGTTGGTGGAAATAAACTTAGTGGTTAGAATGTTTTTAATGAACATCAATAGATGGCATGAGGATAACTATTATGAGAGGGGAAAGACTGGTGGAGGCTAAGAGATATAAGACACTGATATCATTGCTATTTATTCCAGGACCTTCTCCTTTGGTGACAGTATTGTAGTTAAACTGGAGAAAAGGTGTTCATGTATTCATGGATTGTGTTGTTCCAACAACTACATTCATTGTTGAATGGACAGTGGTCAATGGATTCACTTGATACAGTTTCAGACCTTCAGATAGGAAGACTCATAGTCATGAGTTCAAAACTGGCCTCAGATAACTTAGTAGCCAAGTGACCTTGGGCAAGTCACTTAACCCTATTTGCCTCCATTACTCAATAAATTGAGTTGGAAAGGAAAATGGCAAACCACCCCAGTATCTTTTCCAAGAAAACCCCAAGTGAGGTCATGAAAAGTTGGACACAACTGAAATGACTAAACAACAAAAGATCATAATGTTGAGGTCAGATACAATTTAGCCATGTCTTCTGATATTCATTATTTATCTTCTAAGAGAAAAAAGTACTTGAATAACTGAGAGCATTTGGCAACTTGAACACAGAAATTATTTGTTTTCTTTTTCATCCCTTGATACTTTGCTTTACCTTGTCCTAAAGGATTCCATTAACCAGAAAATGTTCCAAGTATTCCACTTCAATCACTCTTCATTTTCCTAGGCAGTCAAAATCCCTTCTCAAGATTCATTCTTCATTCACCTTGATAAAGTGTGTAATTCTCAAAAGACCACTCCACAAAGCACAGTTATTTAACCAGATTAAATATATATGTATATATGCATGTGTATATATGTAAATATATATATATATATAATTAAATACTTTTATTCAGCTAAAATACTTTTATTCATGAGATTCTCCACAGCTCCAAGGGTGTTTATTATAGCACTGGGAGGATAAAGATAGTAAGAAAGGGGTATCATTTAAGACCAAAAAGGGTTAATGTGCTTCCTCAAACACAGAAGAGTCTGAACCTTAAAGTCTTCTAAAGAGGTATTGATTATTAAATATCATATAGGCAGCAATTGAAAGAAAAGAACACATCTGGCCTAGAAAAGTCTATGATCTCTGTCTCCAAACATTGTAAGTTCTTACCATCTATTCTTTGTGGTTCCAGAGGAGGAAAAAACTAGAACCCATAGGTGATAGGTAAGTATATATTGGTTCAGTAGAAGAAACATCCTAACAATTAATTATTAAATACTGGAATGGAGCTGCATTTTTGAAGTCAACTCCCATTACTGGGGGTGTTCAAATATAGACTGCACTTATAAGAGATATATAGAAGGGATTGCTGTAATAGGTAGGGGATTGGGCAAGGATATTAGCTAATATCCCTTTCAGGTCTGAGACTGTAGGATTCTAAAGCGCAAATTATTTTATTTGATTGGTGTCAGATATTTTCTTTATTACACTCAGAAATCCAGATAAATAAAGCCAGGCTTCATGACATTTAAAACTAAAATTAGTATTTAAAGCAACAAAAGGGTTCTAATGAAAACTTATTTTCCTTCAAAATGCAGATTTGAGTCTTTCAACTTTGTGTGGTATAATTCTTAACTTTATGATTCAAAGAAAAGTCTACAGTGATTCTGTAGGTTTTATAATTCTAGCATTTAATACTTTTCATATAAATACTTCCTATTAATTAGATATGGTGGTTACTTTTGGCAGTTTTCTGGAGTGGTTTCTTGGGATTTTCCTCCTAAAAATAAAAATACAAACTTTTAAATATAGTATCTGGGCAACAAAAGTGCCTAAATACTACATGATAAAGATCTGTATGCTTCTAGCACTAAGGGTGTCATAAAACCTAGAGTTAGGAGAAAAATACGATTAGAAAGTTTTAATCTGGGCCTACATAGAAAATTAGATCTGCAGTCCATGCCATCAGATTCATTCCATGTAAATGATTGGAAATGGTTATTTAGATAAATAAATTCTACTGGGACTATTATTATTATATATTATCAATTCAGGAAAAAGTAAAGAAGATCTTGTCAGAATTTTAAGATTTGATAAGCCTAAAATTAAAAGGGACAAAGCATATAAAAGGATACAAGGTCATAGGCACATAGATTTAAAGATTAAAGAAACTTATAGAACATTGAGCCCAACTAGCCAGCACCAACATTGTTAGAATGCCTGACAAATGCTTGCCAAAAAAAACTATTTTGAGGAACTCACACAGGGCAAGCACTCACGGGGGGGGGGGGGGGGGGGGGGGGGGGGTCAGAAGACATGATACCAGGCCATTCTGAAAGTCTCATTGAAGAACTTTAGAACTGATTGTACAGCAAGGGAGATACTGGCACAGACTGCCCAACATGGTGAGCCCTCATCACTGAGAGTGCTGTGCTCTAAGAGGAAGGCAGAATGGAAGCAGTGCAAAGGAAAGGTGACATTCATAAGTTCAGAGTTCCCACCCCAGTGTTCACATAGACTATTTGTGTCCAACCTGTTGTAAAGCATTTGGAACTCTCATTGGTCTGATCTGCCACAGTCGGACACACTGTAACTTGTCTCAAACATAGTGATGTCATTTTGGTTTTCTTCAATAACAAAGGGAAAGAACCAGAACCAACTAATTGATTCCTTGCCTACCCTTTCTCTGGTTGATGTAGTCTTATAAAGAAGGAGTATGGGGATGGGCAATCAAGTGGTTAAGATGCTAACCCCCTGGATTCAGAAAAAGAAACAGAGATCTCAGGAGGGTCAATTGACCTTGACAATGCAAATAATAAATGTCAGAAGTAGGCTTTGAACAGATCTTAATGATTCCAAAGTTTGACACTCTATCCCAGAAACAAAGGTCTTTAGGAAGGGAAGCCCTATTTAGCCTTCAGAAAAGTATTGGACATAAGAGCAAAGATAGAAACTAAGAAAAGTAAGTAAGAGGTCATTTCAGGTACAATACCTCAGGAAAATCTAAGGTTTTGGATTACTCAAATTAAAATTTAAGGGGACAGAGCCAGGATGGCAGAAGAAGAAGAAGAGCCTCTCCTAGGTGCTCTCTCCAAAAGATTTTAAAAATCTTAAAATTATGATTCTAACTAAATTTTTGAGAGAGAGAACCCACAGAAAGGAAGCTGATGACTTTACAAGAAGTCAAGACGCAATAATTCAACACCAAAAGAATGATAAATAAGAAGGAAAATGTAAAAATCTCATTGAAAAAACAACTGCTCTGGAAAACATATTCAGGAAAGATAATTTAAAAATTATTGGAATACCTGAAAATCATGATCAGGAAAAGAGCCTTGATCTCATTTTTAACAAATTCTTACAGCAAAACTGCCTGATATCCTAGAAGCAGAGGGCAAAATAGATATTGAGAGAATCCACTGAACTCCCCCAGAAAGAGATCCAAAAAATACCAACTCCCAGGAATATTATAGCCAAGTTCCAGAACTCCCAAGGCAAAGAGAAAATATTACAAGCATCCAGAAGGAAATAATTCAAATATCGTTGAGCTGCAGTCAGCATCACATATTACTTAGCAGCAACTACATTAAGGGCTTGTAGGACTTGTAATATAATATTCTGGAAGGCAAAAGATCTTGGATTGCAACCAAAAATCAACTACCCAGCAAAACTTAACATCCCCTTTCAGGGGGAAAAGATGACCTTTCAATGAACCAGGGGAATTTCAAATGTTCCTGTTGAAATGATCAGAGCTGAAAAGAAAGTTTGACCTTCAAATACCAGACTCAGGTCGAGCATACAGAGTAGAGGAGAAGGGTAAATTATGAGGGACTTAATGATGATGAACTGTTGTATTCCTGCATAGAAAAAATGATGCTGATAATGCTCATATGGGCCTCCTCATTTGGTAGAGTAGGTAGAAGGAGCTTTTATAGATGAAGCACAGGAGAGAGCTAAATTTTGAAGATAAAATATATCGTAAAAATAGAGTCAATGGCTAAAAGGGAAACATACTGGGAGGAAGAGAAAGTAGAGGTGGAATGGGCTAGGATACTTCATTAAAAGACAATTTTGCAATGAGCGTTTGCAATGATATGGAAGGCGGGAAAGTGAGGAAGAATGAAGGAACCTTCACTCTTATCAGAAATGGCTCAGAGAGGAAACAGCATACACACTCAATAGGGCATAGGCATTTGGAGTAAGGATGAGAAAAGGGGGACGGGGGGGAAAAGGGGGAATGTGGGTGATGGAGGAGAGGGTAGATCATGTGAGAGAATAGTCAGATATAATGCATTATCTTTTTTACTTTTTGCAAGGTGCTGGGATTGGGTGGCCTGTCTGGGACCATGGGGCCAGGTGTTTGCTGGGTCTCTGGGATGGTATGTGGACTTGGGGGCCTCTTGGCCCCAGGACAGGTACTTTGTCCGCTGCACCACTGAGCTGCCCTACAGCACATTTTGGAAGATGGACGGGGTGAAGGGAGAGAGAATATAGTATATGATAGGGGTAAGGAATAGATGGAGAGAGTTACAGTCAGCAGCAGCAACTGTGGAAAAGTATGGAGGTGGCTTCTGTGATGGATTTATGATAAAGAATGAGATCCACCTGAGACAGAGCTGATGGTATCAGAACACAGACAAACACATTTTTTTTCTTTCTTTTATTTCTCATGAAGTTCTATATTTTTGTAGGGAGGGGATATTATGTTTGCTTTTAAACAAGAATATTTTAGCAATGTATAAAGAAATGTGGAGTTTGAACAGAGACCAAAGACTAATACCTTTAGGATATGATTTCTCTCTCATCACATTCAACTTGGATCAATATAAAAATTAGGACTGCCTTCAGTGGAGGATGTGGGGGAAGACCAAGATTGGGGGTAAAGTTGTGGAATTCAAAATGAATAAATAAAAAATTCAAAAAATTAAAATTCAAAAAAGGCCATCAGAGATAATGAATACTGAATTGCCTCAGTACTTTGACCCCAGGCTCTCATTTTGCAAAAGTCCCAAGAAAAATCTGAGAAATGTCATTGGATGATTAACCTAATTTAGGGTGGGGTCCTTCCTCAAGGGAACCTGACTCTCATCTAGGAAGAACTTTTGTAAGGAAAAAACTATATTTCTGCCACCTCCTACAAAGGAGTTCATAAACCTTTGAAATGAAATCCCAAAGGAGAACTTAAAGAAGTTTCTGTTAAACTTGAGTCAAGGTTTCTGCCCTTTATATAAAAAATAACACTCATAAAGGAACACAGTAATAACACCAGGAAAAAAAAGAGCATAGTAGTATCCAGTCAAATCTAAGGCTAGAAGAGATATAGGCTTCAAATGCATAAAATGAAGAATAGGGTGTACAGAAGATCAGTATCCAGCCAACACAGATGTACCCAGAGGAACCTGTCCAGCAGCCTAAAATCAGAGTGACTATGCATTAAAGAGCCCATACACTACAGGGAACAGACCCATCTGAGCCAACCATCTGGCTGAGATATGAAGTTCATCCATCTCCAATATCAGCCTTCTGCCCATAGCTAACTTGTGAAATCTCCTTTGAGAAAGAAAGAGCACTGAGCCCCCATTGATCTGAGTTGCCTTGCTCACATGTGTTTTTTACATATGTTCCTCCTGTATTTTTAAATTTGTACCCTCGCTCACCTCTGAGAATATGTGTATTTGTGGGAGAGGATCTCCAGGTGATGGTCAGTTACTTTGTAACCACTATACTTGCTATGGCACTTTCATCAAGGTCTTTTCTAAAGACTAACAGAATCCACTAACTGAATGACGATCATATGGGGACTCATGAGATAGACTGTTAGGAATAGTCAATAGAGACAGTGGCACAATAGAGAACTGAGTCTGGAGTCAGGAAGTTCTGAGTACAAATCCATCCTCAAAACTTACTAGCTATGTGACCCTGAGCAAGTCAAAAAATCTCACTTTACTCTTCTGTAAAACAGGAATGATAAAAATAGCACCAACCTCAAAGAGCTATTGTGATGATTAATTGAAACAACACAAAGCATTTGACTGACCTTAAAGCAACGTCGAAATGCTAGTTTTTACTCTTATCAGTCACCTACAGATTTATCCCTAGTACCTAAGGAAGCAATGGCCCATCTGGGACCTGTCAATGCCAAGTGTAAGCTGGGAGAGTGAGCCCAGAGGGGGCTATCTACAATCCTATTAACTCTATTGGAAGTTGTTATTTAGAAGCAAGTAGCCTCAGGCTGGAATCTGTCTAGTCAGACAAGTCTGAAAAATGTAATTCTATGGGAAGATGTCAGCAGGAATTAAGCAAGAAAACATGAAGAACTAGTATGTTCTGAGAATGTGTTTCTATTGGATTAGAAAGTGACAGAATCTATAGAGATAATAAAAACCCAAACACAAGGAGCATAAAGAATGAGCCTAGAGTCCAACTAGGGAAAGATAAGTGACTCAATGGATAGAGTACTGAACTGGAGTCAGGAAGACCTGAGTTCAAATCCAACCTCAGACAGTAACTAGCTTTATGACACTGAGGAAGTTGCTTAACCTCTGTTTGCCTAAATTCACTGGAGAACAAAATGACAAACACTCTAGGATCTTTGCTAAGACAACTCCAATTGACAGTATGTTCCATGGGATCTGTCTGTCTTAATTCACTGGATAACCAAATAGCAAATATTTCAGTATCTTTGCCAAGACAACCCCAATGGACAGTATGTTCCAAGGGGTCTATTTGTCTTAATTTACTGCAGAACTAAATAGCAAACACTTCAGTATCTTTGCCAAGACAACCCCAATGGACAATACCATCTGAGGTCCCAGACATGACAAAACAACAGCATAAAGCTCAATTTATTAGGGGAGCACTATTGTCAAATTGCAAGGCCTTCGCTTGGCCCTGTTTCTTAGCGTATGCCATTATGTGACAATTTTTTTTCAGTAATTGACTAAATAAATTATGAACTTTTAAGTTCTATTTTTTGTTTCAGGAGAATGAAGGTAGTTAATTAGATGTACACTAGACATCATGACAACGAAAATAATTTTTTAGGCCTGACCTTATTCTTTTTAAGTTTTTAATTCTGAATTTAACAAACAACAAATGAAATGTGCATTTCCATAAAAATAGTACATAACAAAGAAGGAGGAATGTATGTGAAACTGTGAATCTCTATTACAAACTCTATTACAAACAAATTTCTGTTACAAATTTTTTTTAAAAATACATACCCAATTTCATGTGTAACTGTCAACGATGTCTCACTTATCTGTGATTCTATCCAAGCCTGACCCTTTTCAAATTAATTGGCCCAGAAAAGATTCTTATGTTAAGAGACTTCTTGTTAGTGGTTACCTTTTCCTCTTGCATATGCACACACAAGAAATACATCCATTTTACAAGAATTTGATTTCATTCATTTGAATGCCTTTATCAAGGAAGACCACTATTCTTTTCAGGGAGAGGAGAAGAGGTCAACTACTTGTGATTTCATTGCTGTGGGGAGTTCTCTAGGAAGAAACTCTACCAATGTAGATCTACAACATTTCTGAAAACTACTGTCTAAAATCATTGGGGTAGAGATGAAAGTAGGGAGAAGGGCTGAGACAATAAATGATTTTCCAAGGATCATGTAGCCAATATGTGTTAGAGATAAAATTTTCACTCCAGTCTAGCCTACCCTAAAGATATCTCTGTATTCAGCAGTTCATATAATGATATTCATGATTGGCTTAACACTAAGGATAAGCTCCTCTGAACTCCCTTTAGCAGGGTGGGCTAATCTTCAGTGATGGAGACAGTCTGTCACTGGTCCTGAACTCCAAGGTTTTTCATTTGGATCTAGAATGTATATCTTCAGTTCCTAGTACACAGTGGATGCTTAATAAATTCTTGCACATTGACTGACCTGGGAAAACTTCTGCTTTGCAAACACAGGCTTTGAGAGAGTTGACACTGCAACAAAAGGAAGCATCCCAGGAAGTTTTAGTGGAGTTTATGGGAGACAAGTTTTCTACATTTCCTTCACTGAAATAATTTTGAAGGTAAATGGCAAGAAATTCCTAGGATGAAGAAACCATCAATAAACTCCCTAAGAAAAAGTCTCCAGCACAGTGGATAGAGCACAAGCCTTGGAGTCAGGAGTACCTGAGTTCAAATCTGGCCTCAGAAACTTAATAATTACCTAGCTGTGTGGTCTTGGGCAAGCCACTTAACCCCACTGCCTTGAAAAAACCTTAAAAAAAAAGTCTCCAGGTCCAGATGGACGTACAAGTGAATTCTACCAAACATTTAAGGAACAATTAATTCCAATTCTACATAAACTATTTTTAAAAAAATAGAAGGCCTTCTGCCAAATTCCTTTTATGACACCAATATGGTATTGATGCCTAAACCAAGAAGAGTCAAAACAAAGAAAATTGTAGAACAATTTCCTTAATGAAGATTGATGCAAAAATTTTAAGTAAAATTTTAGCAAAGAGATTACAGCTAGTTATTACTAGGATAATACACCATGATCAGGTATTTATACCAGGGAAGCAGGGATGGTTCAATATTAGAAAAACACTCAAAATAATTGAACATATCAATAACAAAACCAACAGAAATCATATGACTATCTCAAAAGATTCTGAAAAAGCTTTTGACAAAATACAATACCCATTGCTATTAAAAACACCAGAGGAAAACTCCTTCAAACATTTTAAGGAAAACTCATGAAAATAATAAGCAGTATTTATCTAATTATATCTAATAAGGATAAACTAGGAGCATTTCCAATAAGATCGGGGTGAAAAAAGGATGCCCATTATCACCATTACTATCCAATATAATATTAGAAATGTTAACTTTAGCAATAAGAGGAAAAGAAAGTGAAGGAATTAGAATTGGCAATGAGGAAGCACAACTTTCACTCTTTGCAGGTGATATAATGGTATATTTAAAGAACCCTAGAAAATCATCTAATAAACTACTTGAAACAATTAACAACTTCAGTAAATTAGCAAAATATAAAATAAATAAAATAAATATAAAATAAAATATAAAATATAAAATAAATCATCAGCATTTTTATATATGAACAACAAAGCTCAAGGGCAAGAGATAGATAAATTCCATTTAAAGTCACTGGAGACAATATAAAATACTTGGGAATCAACCTCCCAAGACAAACCCAGAAACTGTATGAACACAATTAAAAAACACTTTTCATACAAATAGAGTCAGAACTAAACAATTGGATAAATGTCAGCTGCTCAAGGTTAGGCTGAGCTAATATAATAAAAATGACAATTCTATCCAAATTAAATTACTTATTCAGCACCATACCAATCAAACTAACAAATAACTATTTTACTGAGCTAGAAATAACAAGATTCATCTGGAGCAACAAAAGATCAAGAATATCAAGGAAATTGATGAAAACGATGTAAAGGAAGGTGACCTAACACTACCAGCTTCTGGGATAAGAACTCACTATTCAACAAAAACTGCTGGAAAAACTTGAAAACAGCATGGCAAAAACTAGGCATAGACCCACATCTCACATCCTATACAAAAATAAGGTCAAAATGGGTACAGGATTTAGACATAAAATGTAATATAATAGACCAATTGACAGATCAAGAAATACTCTGTCAGATCTATGGAAAGGGGAGAAATTTATTACCAAACAAGAAATAGAGTACATTATAAATTGCAAAATGGATGATTTTGATTATATTAGTTTAAAAAAAATTTACCCTAATAAAACCAATGCTGCCAAGATTGTAAGAAAAACAGAAAACTGGAAAACAATTTTCACAGCTGGGGATCTGATAAGGTCTCACTTCTAAAATATAAAGAGAATGGAATCAAATTTATAAGGTTACAAATCATTCCCCAGTTGTCAAAGGATATGGACAGGCAAATTTTCAAATGCAGAAATTAAAGTTATAAAAAAAAACACTCCAAATCATTACTGATTAGAGAAATGAAAATTAAAATAACTATTAGGTACCTCCTCACACCTATCAGATCGACTAAAATGACAAAAAAGGAAAACAATCAAATGTAAGAGAGGTTGTGGGAGAATTGGGATGTTAATGCAATGTTGGTAGAGTTGAAAACTGATCAAACCATTCTGGAGAGCAATATGGAACTATACCCAAAGTGCAATAAAACTGATCATAGCCTTTGATTCAGTAATATCAATACTAGGCTTATATCCAAAAGAAATCATAAAAACTGGGGAAAGGCCCTCATGTTCCAAAATATTTGAGCAGCTCTTTTTTGTAGTAGCAAAGAATTGGAAATTGAGGGAATACTAAGAAAAAAATCTCCAGGGTCAGATGGATTCACTAGTGAATTCTATCAAACATTCATGGTGGAACAATTGATTCCAGTTCTATTTAAACTATTTGGAAAATTAGGTGAAGTCAGAACTCTGTCTAATTCCTTCTAGGACACCAATATGGTGCTGATACCTAAACCAGGAAGAGTCAAAACAGAGAAAGAAAATTATAGCTCTATCTCCCTGATGAATATAGATGCAAAAATCTTAAATAAAATATTAGTAAAGTGATTGAAACAAGTTATCACTAAGATAATACACTATGACCAAGCAGGATTTGTTTCAGGAATGCAGGAGTGGTTCAATATTAGGAAAACTATCATAAATGACTATATCAATAAGAAACCTAACAGAAATCATATCACTATCTCAATAGCTCCTGAAAAAGTCTTTGTCAAAATATAGCACCCATTCCTATTAAAAACACTAGAGAGTAGGAATAAAAGGATTGTTCCTTAAAAGGATAATCAGTATCTATCTGAAACCATCAGCAAGCATTATATGTAATGCAGATAAGCTAGAAGCATTCCCAATAAGATTAGGGGTGAAACAAGGATGCCTGTTATCACTACTACTATTCAATATTGTATTAGAAATGTTAGCTTCAGAAATAGGAGAAAAAAAGAAATTGAAGGAATTAGAATTGGGAAGGAAGAAACAAAACTCTCACTCTTTGCAGATGATATGATGATATACCTATAGAACCCTAAAAACTCATCTAAAAACCATTGGAAACAATTAGCAACTTTAGCAAAGTTGTAGTACATAAAATAAACCCACATAAATCTTCAACATTTCTATATATCCAACAAAATACAGCAGCAAGAGTTAGAGAAATTCCTTTAAAATAACATCAGACGTCATAAAATACTTGGGAGTCTACCTGCCGAGGCAGTCTCAGAAACTCTATGAAAATAACTTTTATAGTGTTTTATGCACTTTTCACACAAATAGAATCAGATCTAAATAATTGGGCAAAATACCTATTGCTCATGGATAAACTGAGCTAATATAATAAAAATGACAATTGAACCTAAATTAAACTATTTTAGTGCCATACCAACCAAACTTCCAAAAAAGTTACTTCAGTTAGCTGGAAAAAAATTGTAATAATTCATATGGATAAACAAAAATAAAGAATATCAAGGGATTTAATGGAAAAATGCAAAAGAAGGCAGCTTAGCCTTACCAGATCTAAAATTATATTATAAAGCAGCAGTCATTAAAACTGTCTGGTACTGGCAAAGAAATAGAGTGGTGGATCATTGGAAAAGATTAGATTCAAAAGAGACAGCAGGAAATGGTTAGAATAATCCATTGTCTGATAAACCCAAAGAGTCCAGCTTCTGGGATAAAAAAAAATCACTCTTCAATAAAAATTACTGGTAAACTGGAAGATAGTATGGCAGAAACTAGGATTAGACCAGCATCTCACAAAACCAAAATAAGACCAAAATGTATGCAGGATTTAGAGATAAAAACAATATTATAAGCAAATTAGGAGAACAAGGAATAGTCTACCTGTCAGATCTATGGAAAGGGGAGTAGTTTATGACCAAGGAAGAGAGAGAGAATTTGTAAAAAACAAATTGGATAATTTTGAATAAATTAAATTAAAAAGCTTTTGCACAAACAAACCCATGCTAACCAAGATCAAAAGAAA
The DNA here is from genome assembly GCF_037893015.1 of Macrotis lagotis. Classification (NCBI taxonomy): domain Eukaryota; kingdom Metazoa; phylum Chordata; class Mammalia; order Peramelemorphia; family Peramelidae; genus Macrotis; species Macrotis lagotis. Next base: position 84,558,084 of record NC_133661.1, on the reverse strand, counting down.
TGGAGGAAATTGGGAAACATTTTACAACTAGTGTTTGTGACAAAGGATCCATTTCTAAAATATTTAGAGAACTGTGTCAAATTTATAAAAATCAAGTCATTCCCCATTTGACAAATGGTCAAAGGATATGCAAAAGCAATTTTCAGATGAGGAAATCAAAGCTATCTTATAATCATATGAAAAATTTCTCTTAATCATTCTTGATTAGAGAAATACAAATTAAAGTATCTCTGAGGTAACATCTCACACCTCTCATATTGGCCAAAAAAGACCAGAAAGGACAAGGAGGGGATTTGGAAAATATGGTACATTAATACATTATTGATGGAAGTGTTAATTGATCCAATCTTTCTGGAGAACAATAGGGAATTATGCCCAACGGACAATAAAAATGTGCATAGTCTTTGATCCAGCAGTACCTCTACTGGATCTGTATCCTGAAGAGATCATGAAAAAGGGTAAAAATCCCACATGAACAAAAATATCCATAGCAGCTCTGTTTGTGGAAGCAAAGAATTGGAAATTCATCAGTTGGGGAATGGCTGAACAAATTGTACTATATTTATGTGATGGAACACTATTGTTCTATTGGAAATCAGGAGGGATGGGATTTCAGAGAAGCCTGGAAAGACTTGTCTAATGCTGAGTGAGATGAGCAGAAGCAGAATATTATACACCTTAACAGCAACATGGGGGTGATGGATCAACCTTGATGGATTTGCTCATTCTATCAGTGCAATAATCAGGGACAATTTTAGAGTATTTGTGACAGAGAATACTATCATCCAGAGAAAGAGCTATGGAGCTTAAATGAAGACCAGATTATTACCTTCAATTTTAAAAAAATTTGTCTTATGTATTATATTATTTTGCTATTTCTAATATTTTATTTCTTCTTTAAGGACATGTTTTTTTCTCTCAACACATTCAATTTTTATATTTGCATACCATGGAAACAAATGTAAAAACTATCAGATTGCCTTCTATTGGGGAAGAGGGGAGGGGAGGGTGGAAGGGTAAAATTGTAAAATTCAAAACTGCAAAAAAAAATGATTAGAAGAAACTACTATTGTATATCACTGGAAAACAAATAAAATATTCATATTAAAAAAGAAATTGATGGAATGCTCATCAATTGAGGAATGACTGAACAGGTTATGAATGTTATAGAGTATTAATAATGTTTGTCCTTCATTCCTGAAGAGTATCACAACATCATGTGGCATGACAAACATATGAATTGTATTTGAGTAAGGAGTATGCTGTGTTAACTCATCAATTTCACTTTCTCCTCCAAAGTCACTTGGATCCAGTGACCAGATAGGAATCAGGACCTGGAGATGGCCCTGGATGCACGACAATCAGGGTTAAGTGACTTGTCCAAGATCACACAGCTGAGGCTCTCATTCTCCTGACTCCAAAGTCAATGCTCTATCCACTGTACCAATTGTTTTTTAATAAACCATTACTTTAGAGGACTTTAAAGAAGCATGGAAAGAATTACTGGAATCGATGCTGAGCGAAGGAAGCAGAACCTAGAGAACATTGTACACATTAACAGCAACATTATAAGTTGATCAGCTATGATGAATGCAGCTCCCCTGAGAAGTTCAGAGATCTAGGACAACCTTGGAAGGCCTATTATGGACAATGCCATTCACATCCAGAAGAAAAAAAACAAAAAGTAAAAAAAAATTAAATCAGAATAAACACTGTGTTCACTTTTTAAAATTTTTTCTTAAGTTTTTCCTTCTTACCCCATGGTTTTCTTTCTTTTTCCTTAGTCCTAATTCCTCATACACCAAATAACTAATATGTAAACATGTTAAACACAAATATACATGTACAACATTCACTAGACAGCTTGCCACTTGAAGGGAGGATAGAAGAAAACTATATAAATATGCAAATGAATGAATGTTGAAAATCTTTCATAACATGTAATTGGAGAAATAAAAGAAAATATCAATAAAAAATCCCTAGGATGTTGCTAAGTGTTTCTCACTGATAAACTAAATATAACTATATGGTCAGACTGACCTCCCTATTAAGTGACACAACTGAGCTATTAGGAAGCAATGAGAAGGTCAAATACCTCATAAAGTTTCCCTTTTGCCAAAAGTTGGGACCTGAAATATTGCTGAAGCATCTTTCTTTCCTTTAACCTTTAGCTTAAAGGTCTAAAACATAAATACACCTGGGAAAAATCACCCTAAAGGCTGTTACCACTCTTTATTCTTATTGATCTTCTTTTCCTGAAAGAGCAGAAATGGACAAAGAATAGGAAGACGAATTCCAACGTAATTATAATTTTTGCCTATGGCTGTATTTGCCTGTGGGTACTCTATTTGAAGGCAGTTATTTGGCACAGTGGATAGAGTGCCAGGCCTGAATTCAAGAAGACTCATCCTTCTGAATTCAAATTTAGCCTCAGACACTTACTAGCCATATGACTAACTCTCCCTCAGTTTCCTCATTTATAAAATAAGCTGTAGAAAGAAATGATAAATCATTCCAGTATCTTTGCAAAAAAAAAAAACCCAAATGGGCTTACAGAGAGTTAGATATGACCAAAATGACTGAACCACAAGAACAACTCTTTAAAGAAAAACTCAATTTTATTTTATATGTTGTCATTCTTTATTATTTGCTCATGATTCACTCGAGGACCTTGAGAAAGTCCTGCCATCTCTGTGGACCTCATTTTTCTCTTTCTCTAATGTGATATGGTTGGATTATCAACCTAGAATTCTAAAATTATTAGGGAACTCTGAGGTCTGTCCTTCTTCCAACCCATGACCTTTGCTGTTACCAGATATTAAGCTCAGTAGAAATCAGTATTCCTGGGGTGGCTAGGTGGTGCAGAGGATAGAGCGCTGGCCCTGGAGTCAGGAGGACCTGAGTCCAAATCCAGCCTCAGACATTTAATAATTACCTAGCCGTGTGACCTTGGGCAAGTCATTTAACCCCTTCACCTCACCAAATATTTATGTATATCTAATATATATCAAGAAATCAGTACTCCTTTCCTTTGTGTTAAAATTATTTTTGTTCTTAATCAAGAACTCTCTGTCTTAAGAGAACTTGGGCAATTACCCACTGAGGAGGAAGTGGTGAATCAAAAAACCTAGACTTGAACTCTCAGTTTCATCTGTAAAATGGAGGGGCTGGATTTGATAAGGTCCAAAATCTCTTCCTATTCAAAATCCTATAACCCTTAGCCTCTACTACTAACTAAAATTATGATGCTATATAAGTCAATGACCCCCTTAATGAGTTCTATTTTCCTTAAATTTAAAATTGAGATGATAATATTTATATTACATAAATAATTGCTATGGAAATCAAATGAATTAATAATACCCTACATCTTAAACCACAGTGCTCTCTTCACAAATATTATATTTATGCTTTAAAAATAATTTTTTGAATTCAAAGTTAAATAAAGAGGAGTCATCCAAACTTCAGGGCTTCAAGACATGTATGCTAGCCATTTTTATGGGCAGCAAAAGGATTTCAGAGAAGTCAGATATTGTCCCTGCCCTGTAGAAGTCAACAATCTGGTCTCAATGATGGATCATATACATTTATGACATCCTTGTCATCAAAATCAAGTGGTACCTAGTTTGGTACAATGGACAGAGGGCCAGATCTGAAATCAGTAAGCTTCATCTACCTGAGTTCAAATTTGGCCTCAGACACTTAGTAGTAGACGATCCTGGGTAAGTCATTTAATTTTGTTTGCCTCAGTTTCCTCATCTGTACAGTGAGTTAGAGAAGAAAATGGAAAACCATTCCAGTATTTCTGCTAAGAAAACCCCAAATGGGTTCACAAAGAATCATACATGACTAAACAACAATAGCAAAGTAAAGTCAAATAAGGCAGCATATGACAAGTTAGAGGGGATAGAAGAAGAGATTCTCTCTGACTGGAAAAAAAGCCAAGATCACTGAAGTTTGAAGTGGGCTTTGAAGGATGGTTTGGAAAAGATCCTGATGTTGAGAAAGATTGAAACAAAAAAAAGGAGACAGAAGAGGATGAGATGGATCAATAGTATCATAGAAATAAGAAACATGAACTTAGACAGAAATAGTGGAGAATAGAAGGGTCTACTGTGCACTAGTCCAAGAGGTCACAAAGACTCAAGACACAACTAAACAAGGATAGACAGAGATAAAGCATAAAAGCCTCCCTAAATCTGTCTCTCTCTCTACCTCTCTTATTATTCCATCTCTCCAAATCTGAACACAAAAGATCTCATGGTCCCAAGGGAAGTCTTGGTATACTGACCATAGGCAAGCTCATCTATATGAAAGTTTTTATTGCATCATCATGGAGAAGCTTTCATCATCACCATCCTTCTATATCTTCTGTCTATATAACTTTTTTCTATATACTACTCTGCCTTTCTAGCTACTATGACTACTTATAGCAACTTTGTAAAAATCTATGAAGAATCTGGGCTAAAAAGGTAGAGAATTCTATTCTTTTTGAAAATTATTTTAATTAAATAATGCAAAGTCAATTTACTCAGTCAACATTTAATGATAAAATATACATAGCACATTAAGATTTTAAAAATGCTTTTTATATGTTATTTTATTTGATAATCACAACTTCAAGAATTAGGTGTTTCTTATTATACCTTCTTTTTACAAATGTGGAAAGTAAGGCTAAGGGGTAGTAAATGATTTGCCTAGAATCGAAAACTATTAAGTTATCTTAGGAAGGACTTGAATTCATTCCTTCTTACTATGTGATATGAAAAGTACATATTATACAATAGGAATAGGAAAACAAAACTTTTAAATATATGCTCTAGACATTATCTGACCAACAAAGTACAATCAGACTAAAGTACCCCATGATCTGGACATCATGTTTCATTAACATATTTCATTACAATCTACTACACAATTTTTCCACTTCATTCCTATTCCAGTGTTTCAATATGGATAAAGATGGCCCTGGGTTCTTGGATGCATTATCCACTTACTTCAAGTTCTAGTAATTTCTAAAAAACTGGAAATGATCAATCATGAAACCAGCTACAGGCTCATCTGAAGACCAGTTTTGCTAAACTTGGAGTTACTCATCTTAAGAAGTCTGGTCATCAGGTAATATAAATTGAGAGGGGAAGCAAGAAGGACGGTAGCTCATTAAGAAATCTAATAGACTAAATTAATAGACTCAGACCTTGGGTAGCTCTAGTTTAACTGTTCTCTCTGCTGCACATTAAGACTGAAATATTTTGGTTTTGTATACCCAGGGTCTAGCACAGTACATATAGATAATAAGTGCTTAATGTATGTTAGTTGAACTGTAATTGGGTTTGTATTCTATGACTTTTTTCCTTTTAATGATATTGTTAAAAAGACAGGATTCTAAGTATTTGGTAAGTGATTTCCCTGGAGAATTCTTAGGTAACTGGTGGAGAGAGTACCTACCTAGTTGAAATCAATAACATCTTTTGAAAAATAGGAAGAATAAGAATGGAGTTATGTCTTTCAGCATCTGCACCCCACTGTTGGCTCATATTGGGAGGCTGAAGGAGACGCAGGAAAGCTCATCGTCATAGAAACCAAAGAAAGAGTTTCAACAAGGGGGAGATGATAGACAATGTCAGATGCTGCAGAGAAGTTATGAGGAATGAGGAGAAAAAAGGCTCTTAGGCTTGGCAAGAAGGACATCACCAGTGACCTTTGAGAGGGCTGTTTCCATAGAATGGTTGCGGGGGGGGGGGGGGGGGGGGGGGGGGGGGTCAGATTGCAGGATGCTAAGAAGGGAGGGAGTGGGTGAGCTAGAAATGGAGTTAACTGTTATAAACTGTACATTCAAAAGTTTGGTAGAGGAAGGAGCAGCAGAGGCTAGATAATATCTAGCAGATAAGACTAGGTTGAGCTAAGGTTATGTTGTTTTTAATATGAAGTGAACAGAATATATTTAAGGATTACAAATTTCCAAACCTACAATTAAATTTAAACATGAAATATGACTGATGTGCAGGATGAGGATATTAAAGGGGAAATTTTATCACATTAAAATCACAGAATATGAGGCTCAAAATACCTTAGAGATCATCTAATCTGACTAAAACCTTCATTAAATATATACTTTAAAAAATAGAATGAGCACCTAATCAAGGAATTTAAATTTTAAGAAAAACTGGAAAACCAATAAATGACCTAACCTTTGCAAAGAACAATACCTTGCACAGAGATTCTTAATAAGTATTAGTCAAATTGAACTAAGCCTATAATTATCATAATGAAAATCAGAGGAGAAATAAAATAGCTACATAAAAAAATCAATAGTCAAAATAATTGAAAGGAAGAGTTGGTATTTCAAGGAAAGAAGCAAAAACTAATAAACAAAAGAGACAACTAAGGGGGAAGAAAGAAAGGATTTTTAAGAAGATAAGTAGTTTTTTAAAGGGAACCAGGAGAAAAGTAAATTTTTTAATACATTAAATTATATTATAGTTTTCCTTCTTTTGAAATGGTGGACAAAAAATCCAAAAGGACTAAAATGATAAAAAAAAAAAGGGGGAGATGTGACTAAACATGTGAAGAAACCTTGAAAGCATAGAAGTCAGAACCCCATTCTGTCCCAAGGGATCAGTAGATATGTGACATATTTCTCCAGGGTTATGTACAGGCAGAAATATGCTACACCTAAAATCGAGAGTGAAAGGAAAAAAGAAAAAGATGCCTGCTATTGTCTCAAAGCCAGATGGTGCTAACAAAAATGGAGGAACCATTCTTAGCAAACATTTGCAAAATACCTAAGTATTTACCCTACTGAGGATGTTCCTAGAAAACTGTTAAGTCTTGACCCCCCCCCAAAAAAAAAGACCTTCAGTCAGCAAGTAAGGAGAATTAGAGCTAGCCTTACCTTAAGCATAGTTCTGATCAGACCACAGCAGAAGCAAGTGAGTAATTTTCCTTAAGCAGCTGGTCAGTGACTGGCTACTAACAACTGACCCTTTGACAAGTGACTTGCTACTGCTAACAGGCCCTTTGACCATCAATTGAGGCTCCTTAGCGAAGTACCCATCTAAAATTTGTCATTGCCACCTCTCCCAAGGTCAACCTTTCAGGTATAAAAATTGCAAATTAACTTGCTAATTACTTCAAGAAGAAAAAACTGCATAAACCTAGATACCAAGAAGGAGAGTTTTTGATAGAAAAGAAAAATACAAGATAACAGAGAGGCATAAGATTTATCAGAAAGCAATGAACTTTCAGATCCTGCCCAAAACCAAGAAAATTACTCAGTTCCATGGCTACCTACCTTCTGTATTCTTTCTCTCCAATGGAGTTTATGATCACAAACTCGTGCTTTGAATACTTTGCAAAGAACTTTTATTGAAATATTTGGAATAGAAAAATCAGAATTAAAAAAAAAGACATCCCTTCAGAGAAGAGACTAGAATATTTTTATATATTGAAAGTCATATAATGTAGCCAAATTGAGTATTCAACTTCATGGTCTTGAAAACTGGTCTTGCCTTGGATACTTCTCAGCTCTTCTCTGAAACACAATTGCCTAATCTATAAAACTGATTAGACTAGAGGGAGGGAGAAAAATGTGAAACTTAAAACCTTGCAAAAAATGATTGTTTAAAACTACCATTCCATGTAGTTAGAAAAATAAATAAATAAATACAACACCCCCCCCCCAAAAAAAAATTTAGACTGGATGGCCTTCAAGTTTCCTTGCAATCTTATTTACCTATGTCCTAAACTGGAAAAATTCAAAGAAAAATCAATCAATCAATCAAGCTTTTATTGAGTGCTTGGTTTATGACAGGTTCTTTCTGTACAGAGCTAAGGATAAAGACAAAAAATTAAAAGGAAAGAAAGATACAGTTCCTGTCTTCAAGGAGTCATAAAAAAATTCAATACCTCTTTAGTTAATGAAGAAGCGAAGAAAATTTATAAGCACCTAAAAACAAATCCTCAGGTGCAGGTGGTGCCAGAAATCACACATTTGTAAATTTACAGTTAAAAGGAACCTTTATTGTTCATCTAATCCAAGGCTCTTAAATTTTTTTTTGAATTCTGGACCCTTTCGGCAGGATTCTTTCTCAGGATGTTAAGTGCAGGGGAAAATACACATAGGAAATCAATTATATTGAATATGTGCATACACACACACACACACACACACACACACACACACACACATAGAAAGAGAGACATACTATATATATATATATATATATATATATATATATATATATATATATACACACACACACACACACACATACATATGTATGTGTGCATGTGTATATACACATAAAACAAGATCATAGCCACCAGGTTAAAGAATTTCTCATCTAGTCCAATCCCTTATTTTGCAAATGAGGCAAATGAACACCAGAGAAATTCAATAACTTGTCCAAGATCCTACAAACAATATATGTCAGATCCAGGTTTCCAGCCCAAGGCCTCAGACCACAGATTTCCCATTCTTTCCACCATATACTGCTGCCTCTTAGTTTTGTCAACAGAATACTTTCCAATGCAAATGTATGAAGTGTTGAATTCAGTATGATCTACTATTTGGTTATATCCTCTAAGCTCATACTCAAAACATTGACTTTTATTTTAAAGCCAAATATAGTTCTTCATTTACCAGTGTTGAAAACAATGTTTATATGTGTGATTGGATCCAATCTGCTGTCCATTATTTTGGCAGCATAAAACTTCTAAAATTAGGGCATGAGTAAAATTTGAATACCCTCCATTGCTCCTGAGAAGTAATTAATGCACCTTCCAGAGTTCAATATATTTTTCTTAATTTTTCTCTTCAAAAAAATTTTCCTTTCATAAAATTTCACTCTTTTAAATTTAAAATTTAATGAACTTCCTCAGTGAAATATTTGATTTCTAAGTTTTTTTCTAGAGTAGTTATTACTAAATAGGGAAGCATCTTCATTAATTTAGACTAGATGTGATATAATTAAAAAGTTTTTAGATTTGATAGGAAACCAGGACTAGATGATCCACCTCCCTGCCTCCTGCACTTAGCATACTACCTTTTACATAGAAGAACAGAGGATTAGATTCTAGTCCAACTGCTCATCCACTACATGAAATGCCTTTCTAAAGCCTCCAAGATGGATGGTCATCTAACTTGGGCTAAAACTCTTCTAGTGAATGGGAGTTTACTATCTTCTGAAACAATCTATTCTATTGTTGGATAGCTCCATTGTGTTTTTAAGTCTTCTTTTAAATTCAAATTGAACTCTTTTTGACTAAATTCAAAATGTTTTCTTCTCTACATGAATCCCTAACTTGATGCTTGTTGGTGTTAATATTTATCAATTTAATTTGATAATTTTAGTAATTAATCCTGAAATACTGGTGCCCCAATGATTCAATTGCTTCAACTCCCCATGTCTAGCCTATATCCTCCACCTATAGATTCCTTAGACTACCTCATCACCAGATAATATTCTGGTTCTATGATCTTGAAATATTTTCACCTTTCCAATCATCATGCTATGCCTTTCCATCTTTTCTATTGCCTTATTCTTCCTGAATGTGATTAACCCTTTCCCTTGGCAATTTCATTCCCTCTTACAGGTTCCATTAAATATCTCTAAGCAATTGACCCCCAGATCTAAATATCTAGTTCTTATTTTTTCCCTAGGTTTTTTTTGTCTTACAACTCCAATTGCCTGCTGGATATTTCCACCTGGGTTTCTCACCACATGTCTAAAATCGAACTTTTCTTCTAAATCTGCTCCTCCTTTACTTTCAAACTTTTCTGTTGATGTCACCTAAACAGTCCCCCCAGGCACTCAGACTCAAAATCTCAGTGTGATGTTTGATTTTTCTTTGATGATTTTATCATTCTTCCATCAAATCAAATTTCACTTCCTTTCAGTTGTACCTCCACAAAACTACTCATATTCATTCTCTTCTCCCCAGTCAACTATATAACATTCTCCTTAAGACCCCCAACTCATCTCTTGGACCATTATAATAAAGTCCTAATTTATCTTCTTTTTTCCAGTCTCTCCTCTTTCCAATACATCCCCATAGTTACCAAAATAACCTTCCATGAGCATAGCTCTAACCCTATCATTCCCTTGCTCCAAAACCTTCAGTTATTGTCAATTGTAGCCAGGACAAAAACAAAAACTCTTTAGATGGGTATTTGAAGCCCTCCATGACCTGTTCCAACTCACTTTCCCAGATTTATTTCACATTATTCCCCATTCATTTACTCTAAGTTTCAACTGAACTAGACTACTGGCTGTTTCCACCTCATTTGCTCCTGTCAAAATCCTTCTCTTCCTTCAAGACTCACATAAGTTATGAATTCATCCATTAATCTTCTCATGATCTCCTCAGGTGAACATGTTCTCTCCTTTTACAAATCTTTCTATAGAATTTGGTTTATATCTTGTCTTTGCCTCATCACACTCAATTTATAATATTATAATTATAATAAGTATCTCTGTACATTTCATATCCCCCAGATAGATCATAAAATTTTCAAAGATAAGCTCTCATAGTAGGCATTTATTAAATGTCCACTGAATTCTATTGGCATGCTTATTAGGTTCACACCACTGTAAATATAAATATTACTATAAGATGTCTATACTTCTTTCATGGAACTTGTGATCTGATAGGTAAAAAGACAAGGACATCAACTATGATTTAAAAAAAAAAAAAGAAAAAATGAGAGGAGTACAAAGGAGATATCCAGGTATAGTGTTATGGGAATACTTGAGAAATGGACTTGAGGAAATACTTGAGGAAAGACCACTATCATTTGAGAAAGAGAGGAGTAGTTTCATGGAAGGAGTGGCAACTGAATTAGACCTTGAAGGAAGAAATATATTTCAGATTTGTGGATAGTCCTAGGAACAAAGAAAGGTGGGAGCACAATGATATTGTTGGGTGAAAGCAGAGTGAGAAAGAAGTATACCACTCTTACAAGAATAGAGAATACATGAAAAGGAATAATAAGAAATAAAATTGGACATATAGGGGATGGACATTGAAGAGCCTTGCATGCTAGAGTTTTTCAATTTGTTTTATAGCTGATTGGAAGCCAATGAAGGGTTGCTTTGTTTTGTTTTGTTTTGAGGAGAAGAGTAACAGCATTATAAGGATGCTTTAAAAATATTTTTAGAATGGTTCTTTACAAAAGAAGAGCAATAAAATATATCTAAAACTAAGAATAGCATAAAATACTCATATCTAAGATATATAGGTAATTTATATAAATATATAAGAACACGAATCAATCCCTAAAAGATACATGGTCAAGAAATATGAATAGTTTTCAAAACAAGAAACACAATCAACAATCATATGAATTCATGCTCCAAATAACTAATGATAAGAGAAGTGTTAACTAAAACAATTATGAGGTTTTATTTTACACCCATAGACTGGAAAATTATATACTAAAATAGTATATTTTAGAGGAATTTAAGAATATAGACATTCTGATGTTTTGTGGGTAAAGCTATAAATTGGTTTCCAATTCAGAAAATAATTTCGAAGTGCACCAGAAAAGTCACCCCAGTTGCACATGTTTTTAACTAAGCTATACCACTCATTAACATTTACCATGTATAGGTCAAAGATAGAAGGAAATATCTTTATAGCAATACTTTAAAAACAACAAAAACTGAAAATAAATTGTATGTCCATTGATTGTGTAATTGCTGAAGGAATTATACTATTTTCTTAAGTTGGAATAAGAAAAAATATGCATTTAAAAAAATTCAAGGAAACCTGAAAAGCTTTGTAATAAACTGACACAAAATGAAATAAATATAGAACCATGACAACAATTTACAAAATGACAATAATGATACAAAAGAAAATAGCATTTTAATGCCTCAGACCAATGTTATAACTAATTCTGATTTCAGGAGACTCATGATCAAGCATACCATCCTTTTCTCAGTAGAAATGTTGTGGATTATAAATATGGACTGAGACATATATTGGTAGAGTTAGTCAATATTGCTCATTGATTTTGTTTAACTATAATTTGATACCATAAAAGAGGTTCTATTTAGGGAACAGAGAATGGGGTAAGGGATAGACTGATGAGAATCAATAGTGATATATAAGAAAATATTAGTAAAATATGTTTTAACAGTATTAGTGATGTTAAGGATAGTTTAGAGAGGGGCTATATGGAAAGAAGGAAGGTCAATTAAGAAGATGTTATAACAGTTTAGGCAAAAAAAGTAATAAAAACCTAAAATAGGTTGGAGAGACAGTGGAGAAGAGGAACCAAAAGTGAGAGTCAATTTGGAGATAGGAAAAAAATCACAATTCTTAGAATAAGATTTAGACCTAGAAGGGATTTTAGAGATCATTGAATCTAATCCATTATTTTACATATAAAGAAACTGAGGTACAGATCAGTTAAGTGATTTAGTGACTTGCCTAGGATCACATAACTAATAAGTTCCTAAGATGGAATCTGAATTCAGAACTTATTAACTCCAAATCCAATATCCACTATACCATTCCCCTCATGATTGGATGTACAGAATATGAAAGGGGGAAAAGTCATAGATGACTCCAAAGCCATGAACCTGGAAAAGTGAGAAGGTGGAGATGTCACTAATAGAAATATAGACATAAAAGTGAGGAGAATATTTAGGGACAAGTTGGCAATTATGTTAAGCCTGAGGTACCAGAAAAATGCCCTTAGTAGAGGAATCCATAATGCAATTGGAAACATAGAATTGGCACACTGAGAAAAGGTTAAAGGTGACAATTGACCACTTGTTTATAATTAAGTATTTTTATCTGCAAAACCAATGAATTCCCTCTTCCATGTGACCATCTTTCAAATATTATAAAACCATTATCAAATTACTTTTATTTCTCTTTTTTGTCAGGTTAAATAACATTGTACTTTCAACTGCTCCTCTCTTTAAATGTTTTCCAGACCCCTCCTCTGGATGTTCTCTAGCATGTCAATATAGACCTAAAAATACACTCCCCAAAACTGAACACAGTTGCCCATCCAGATATGGTACAACCAACCCACACAAAGTACAGTGAGACATGGCATTTTTTCTTCTTTTGCATGTGGTTAATGTCTTTATATAAACTAGTCATTTGTCCAGACATGTTTTGAGAGGGGGTTATTCTTGTTCAAAGTTCTAGAAGTTTTACATTGATTTCAATATTTCAGTTATTACTAATCTGCTTGTTTGGGAGAATTATTCTGGTGATAGTTCTTTTTTCTTCTATAGTTCCATTATAATTTTCAAGTCAATTGTATTCCACAAAGATTTAATAAATCTGCATAAGAAATTATAAGAAATTAGCTTGACTCTGAAGATATAAAAACAAAAAGTTCTACTTTCAAAAAACATCAACTTGGTGGAGTTGGGGAGTGAGGAAGAGAAGATAGAAGTATTTGCCAATAACTGAAATGTATAAGAATATGATGAAGTAATTAATAACACTACTAATAGTAATAGTAGCAATAGTAACCAAGGAAGCAATAAACAAAGGGGCATGGATTTAAGGAGGGGGTAATCACTTCTGAGCAACGAGTCTAAGGGTGAAAACAGGAAAAAGTTTCATGGAGAAGAATACCTGAGTGTTACCAGATGGAAAGATGAGAGGATAAAGGAACATACAGGAGGTCTGAGATGTGGAGTAGAGATGCAGGCTCTCACATCTTATGGCTTCAGTCCTCTCAGTAAACTAGTAAGCAAAGTCATTTATTTAAAAAGACAGGGGGTAAGGATGGAATTGAAGACTTAAAAAAAGAGAACAGACCAGAGTGAAGAATGTGACAGGATGTCAATAGAGTTGAATAAAAGAAGTTCCAGGAAGCAAATGGCTAGCAATCTAGCCAAGGTTAAATAGTAGAAAACTATATGAGACAGAACAGTTTTGTAATATCTTCTGTCAACACTGCACTGTTCAGGAGACAGAGCAGAGAAGGTAGATAGTAGGGGTTATAGGGACCATCAAGGGGGAAGTAAAGAAAGTCAAAGGAGTGAAAGACTCAAAAGAAGAATAATATTGTGTAACTGAATGCTATGAACTTTATACGCCAACAACAACAAAAACTGAGTGATTCTGGGCAAGTTAAGACTTAAAGATGGTGGCGTAGAGCAAGGAATATACCAATTCCTCCTCTAGGTCTCAGTCTAGGAATGAACGGGAGAGAGAATGGAAGGACAGAGAGGGATAGAATATCCTCAGAAGAAAGAAGGCTTTGGTGCTAAGGAATAGGTAGAATTGAAGACCAAGACTTGGAAAATAAATGTGTGTTGAAATCAGGAAGGGGCTCCAAAAGGGCAAGCCGAGAGAAGTAGCAACTGGCACTAGATTGAAGAGGGTTAAGATGATCCAAGATGGAAGTTCAAGGAGCTGTAATAGGAAAGGGGCTCATACTGTTGGGAAGGTGTGGAAGAAGGGAGAAAGATTGTTGGGAAGCTAAAGGGCTTTACTAGCCATAGAGCAGGAAGACTGCTGAATTAGCAGAAACTTCCCGAAATCAGTCTCTAAGGCTTTTATTAGAATGGTGATGTGACAGAGCCTTCCCAAATTGGTCCCCCAGATGCCATCTGGACCTTGGCCATAGGCTCAATAGGCAGTGGATGAACTGCTCCTAGGGCTGCTAGTATTTCCATTAATCAGAGGTTATTTTACTTTCAGCAATTTCCATGGATTTCTATGATTTTTAAACTCTATTATTGCCTCATTTATAGAAATCATGCTTTTTGCTTACTACATGCATTTTTCCTCAGTTTCTGAAAGTCGGTATACAGTTCCATCTATTAGGCTATTTAAAATTCCTGTTTGCCTTTTATTTTAATGCATTTCTTATGGAATGTGAACACTTAACTTGCTAAGCCATTTAATTTTAAAAGGGGACTGGTCTACATCCTTCTATCAACCATAACACTCTCTCTCTCTCTCTCTCTCTCTCTCCCATTGTCTGTTTAGAATTTCAGACTATCTATTTTAAAGTTATGTGCTATTTTAAGCATATGTATTGGTTTGCAGACTGGCTCCTTTTTTCCAGGGGAAATGTATACAAAAACTGAAAAATGAAATGGAAAAATGAAAAACTACAGCCCCTGGGTTCATTCTTTCAATCTTTGGTAGAAAATCTTACTGAAATATATGAGTCTGCTATCTCACTTTAGCAAGCACAAAAAAAACTGTAATAGAACGTTTCCTGAATAATTTCAGATCTTGTAAAGTCCAGGATTCATCATTGTTAGCTGTCATCATACAATAAAGTAAGTATAAAAGATAAGAATTCCAGTTGAGTATTATGGTTGCTCAGTTTCACCAAGGTGGAGCAATTTGGGGCAATTAAACTGATCATTTACTTGAAGCTGGGGAGAAATGAGGAGAAAAGAGATCCCTAAAGGGGTGTGTAAAGTAATTTTACATGGAATGAACCCCAGAAATATTTATGGAATACATAAAAATATAACAAGAGAGGATGACTTCCTCTCTTTTTTTATCCTACAATTTCATGGAGTGGCTGAGCTATCAATCAGAATCAGACTGGCAAGTAAATGTTAATTGGTCATTACCTCTGCTAAATTATCTTGTGCTTATTGGCTTAACCAGTCAGTGATAGAGAATTTGGGAATGGTACAATGTGAATCTCATCCCTCTCCTGGCATCACTCTTTCCTTGTAGACTCATAGGACTTGGAGTTGTGTTACATCAGTATAGCTTTTCAGTAGGGTGATCATGAGAAGGAAACAATTCAAAACTATGTCATGTAAGCATAGGCTAATGTTACTGGAGATTAACTGAAAAAGAAAAAAAAGATATGTATCACAATATCATATATCTGGAAGAGGAGAGTTACAATGGTAAGTAATTAGAGAGTTGGACTTGTAGCCAAAAAGGGTTCAAGGTCCACCTGTGTCACAGAATGGCTGTGTGATTAAGGACAAGTCACTTTATCTTTTAATTCTAGTCTAGTGTGGAGATACTCTAGACTAGGACTTCCAGAGCAGTGGTATGAGCTATGCCTTGTCACACAAATCTCTTACATGTGTACCTCATTACCGTTTTAGTCTAAACCTAAGCTTACTCCTCCTTTGGATGCTGTGTGTATTTGTGGGAAGGAGTGAACCAAGAGAATATTTTGTATTAACTATTATCTGTATCTACCATGTTACCTGAGAGTAATTCATAATTGCCCTCTAGGGACCCCACCTGCTAATTGAAACAGAAGTTTAAGAATTGCTGCTATTTCTTTTCCTCCTCCTCCTCCTCCTCCTCCTCCTCCTCCTCCTCCTCTTCCTCCTCCTCCTCCTCCTCCTTCTCCTCTTCCTTTGTCATTTATTTTTTGGACAATTTATATTGCTTTTTATCCTTTGTGATTTTCATTTTTGATTTCTTGAAATATAGATCTTAAAAGAGACTTTAAACAAGTCTATTTGGTTCTAAATGAAGATACTTAACTATGCTCTTTAAATAGAAAGTCTGGCTTTCCCTGAATAGCTAATAATAGCCTCAACCCAAGGCTAGGTAGTTCATTGTTTAGATTTTAATGGTTTGGAATAAGTGTAAATGGCAATTATTTTTTGTTCTGGGTCTTTCCTTCCAAAACTGATATCCTTTTGATAGTAAACTGAACTATTTTTTTTGTCTCAAGTAATCCCTTGCCCTAGCCATTGAATGGGTCTATTCTGAAACAAAGTGAGACCTGAGAAAGACGTTAGTTTAGAAAGGCCAAAGTCACCCAATGCATTCTGGGCTTTTGCAGTCATGCTGTAGAAGCATGTTAGGCATGGGGGAGAAGGGGTGCTGAGGAATTATGCTTCTCTCCTGTTAGTACATTGGTTTTACCTTTGGAGGATTCTTGGTGTCTTACACTGTGTATTCATCTGAAATTGCTTCATCTTCTGCATATAAAAATCATTTTGGAGAGGACTAGAAGTTAAAAAACATTGGAGAAAATATTTAGACTTCCATTTTCTTGATCAAATAATCCAAAATTGTGTCTTGAGTTGTTGAAGTTGACCATGCTTCAGTTTAATGCTTTGAAAGATATGCAATCTCATCTGTGTTGTTGCTGTCCTTTAGACATACACGTAATCTCCTAAGAGGATTTGTGATTTGGATAAAGGGAGAAAATGCATCAAATGAGAAAGTCATGGATTTTAATTAAAGGCTTAGTTCATGGGTTATATCCTTCCAGTAGAATATAAGCTCCTGGAGAACAGGGCCCATCTCTTTTTGGGTTTGTATGTATAGTACTTTATCTGAAGACAAGGCACCAGTTTTGCCTATAATAAGCACTTACCTCTTGTTGAATGGAATTGAATTCCAACATTGGACTAACTTTGTTAGAATTTTTTTTTATTTTTTGCTTTTTGCAAGGCCCAAGATCACACTGCTAGGTAATTATTAAGTGTCTGAGGTAAGATCTGAACTCATGACCCCCTGACTCCAGGGCCAGTGCTCTTTTCTCTGCACCACCTGACTGTCCCAGAAAGATTTTCTTTATGTTGGACTTAAATCTCCCTCTCTGTTACTTCCACCTAGTGGTCCTGGTTGTCTCCTTTGGGCCCAAGGTTAGAGGGGATAGAGATGGGATTTATGATCTCATTCATGTGGAGAACTCTTTGATGAGGAAATTCCCTCTATAAATTATTAAATAATTATTTCTTGTTTGTTAAATAATAAACATATTAAACTCTATTAACGCAGTTTAGCTCCACCTCTGCAAGGTGTAGAATGCAACCCAACCTCATTCCTCTCAATGCCAAGAAAAACCAAAAAGCAGAGGCTTACTCAACTGAGAGAGCAGTTTTCTGTGTTGCCACAGAGCTTAGACAGAGAACTGAGGAACAGAAGCAGCTAAAGTAGAAATATCACCAGGGGATTCTACTAAGCCTGAAGAGAAGGACCTCAGGGACAAATCAGTCCTCCCAGAAGTCACTTGGGGCAGAAATCAAGACCAGTGAAACATAAATTATCCACTGTGGTAAGAAGCTGAGATGGCTAGAAGAACTAGAATTCTAAAAAAAACAAAAACAAAAAAACAAAAAAAAAACCTAGTCCCTAGGGAAACCAGAATCAAAGAGGCAAGAGTCAGAAAGCAATCAATAGGTGATTATAGAATAGAGCATTACCAAAAATCTCAGGAAGAAGAAAAATCAATTTAGATAAGCATTTGTTAGGTGCTGGGAATACAAAAGCAAATGAAACTGTTTTAGGGAAAGAGAGGTAGACGTAATCACTATTATAATTTCTTAAGTTTATCTTGGGTCTATTTTAAGTAAGTGTTCTTTTGTATTATATGATGTGTATTTATTATTATTAGCTGTTTAAGATTCAGAAAGAAAATGGGAGACCATGATTATGACATGGAGAGGCACTTAAATAGTTACTGACTCACATTACAAAAGAAATTCCAGAGTATATAAGTTCCAGATTCATCCTGAACTTCGTTGCCACTGCTTTTTTAGAAGATGAATAATTAAGGAACACAGGAAAAGGTCAATCAAATTAATACTCAGCATCATAAATTCCACTAATATCCTTATGCATCACTGCTGTCCAAACATTCAGTACAATTGCAAAATGACTTGAGGGACTGCACATCCACCTCTCGAAGGGGGCTCCATCCATTCCCTATGTAGAAGTGTTTACTTGTGTTCCTTGTCATCTTCATGTTTCATTATGCAGGTCAGTGATTTTTCCTATCCCACAAATTCACTTGGGATCTTTGAAGTTAATGAGGAGCGAGAAGTAGGGCTTAAGTTAACATTTCTACATGCTTTATCATTGAGATTATGTTATCCTGGAAAGGCCTCAAAAATGCTTAGACAGAAGAAAATCAGCCTATGGAATCATAAAGTGATAAACAAACATTTAGAAAAACCCAATAGAGTTTAACTTTCCTCATTCTCAGTTATTACCTGATTTCTCTAAAACCCTGAGATTCATGAATAATACAGGAAATGCATGAAATGCTACTTCTCTGGAATAAGCAGGGCATTAAGATGCAAATTGCAGCCACAGAGCTCATTGCTTTAAAAGTGACAACATCAGCTCTTCTTAATTCTTCATCTTGACATTTGCCTTCAAGGGCCTGCCCAACATAAAGGGGCAAGAAAAAAGGAAATGCAGGGGTTGGACATACACACACACACACACTCTTCTAAACTGAGTCATATGATGCCAGACTACCATGGAAGAGTTTCCCAGACCCAGTCCTGAAGACTGGCAGTCAAGTCCCTCTTCAATCTGGTTCCCCTCCCAACCTTTTCTCATGTTGCTTTACTCCATGTATACTTGGTTTAGTCAAACAGGACTAACTCTCTATTGTCCAGTACACCCCATGCTAATTCTGTGTCTTTGTTCACCTTGCTCCTACATCTGGGATGTCAATTGTCCAACTCTTTAGCTACTGAATTCCTATACATCCTTTGAATGTCATCTCAATTTCCATCTCTTTAATGAAACCTTACCATGGCAGAATAAACACAGTGCTAGAACTTGGAGTTCAAATTCCCCTTCATATACTTAATTGTGAATTAATACGGGGCGGCTAGGTGGCACAGTTGGATAAAGCACCGGCCCTGGAGTCAGGAGTACCTGGGTTCAAATACGGTCTCAGACACTTAATAATTACCTAGCTGTGTGGCCTTGGGCAAGCCACTTAACCCCATTGCCTTGCAAAAAAAAAAAAAAAAACCCTAAAAAAATTGTGAATTAATAGGGTTAAGAAGTTCATTTTACTCCAAACTTAAGTCTGGCTTCTTATCTTGAGATGACAAGTAAAGTCTATCAACAGACCTAAAGCTGAAGCCTTGATCCACCTGACACCCCCTTCCAGAAGGTATAGACAAAAGTCTTGGAGCATTAAGGGTCAATGAGATGAGGCACTGAAACCTAATGTGATCCTGGACAAGTTCTTTAACATCTCTGGGTATCAGTTTCCCCATCTATATAATAAGGAGTTTGGACTAGATGACCTCTAATTCCCCTGAGCTCTAAATCTGAGATCATATGATGCTCTGGATAATGATATTCTCCCTTGGATGTCACACAGCTCTTCATTTTTGTACTTTTCTAATATGCTTGCATATATCATTTTGTATTAAAATTATATTTCCTCCATTCAAGCTCTACTAAATCTTCATTGTTGTGACTCATTGCTCAAAGATTCTGCCAATGGAACATCCATTCTGGCAGCAAGTGCCAAGGCTTCTGTGATAGGTCTGCCAATGGACTCTAATTGTCATCTCAAGAAAAGAAGTTGAATTCACAAATAACAAACATTATATCTGGAATGAAAGCACATTAATTCCCAAATAATAAAAATTATATCTGGAGTATATATATACATATATATATATATACATATATATATATGTATATATATATACACACATTAAATAACAGATCCTTGAAGTGTTAAAAAAAATCTTGAACTTGTTATACTTTGCAAACCTCAAAGCATTATTGAAACATCAACAATATGTATTGTGTTAATATGTGTTTATGCCTTATACCCCTACTAGAATGAAGGCCATGGAGTCTAAGACTATGTGTTATCTAATTTTGATATCTCATCCAGCATTTGATAAAAGTGATCGTTGGATTAAACTGGAGCTGAAACAGACATTAGCCTCCTAATTTTCCAGATGAAGTAGCAAACTGAGAGAAGCAAATGACCCATGCAATACATTTTGTGGTATAGACTACTCAGTCTACTAATAAAACTCCCCATTTATGTCAGAAATCTTTTTGAAAACTACAATAATGTCTTATGGGTTTTAAGCTTCATTATACTTACTCAAGATAGATTTATGGGTGGGAGGGAGAGGAAAAAGTATTCTTTAATGAAAAAGATACTGCTTAAGAATAATGTGGTCCTGCGAAGAGAAATTGGGGGAATAGATACTCTTTGAGGTCTCAACTGGATTTATGATTCTATTATGAAATTACCCAAGCATGGAGCCCCAACAATCAAGTATTAGCACCATCTAGTGGTCAGAAATAGGGAACCCAAATCCAGATTGTTTCCTTTGGGTTTCATTGTTAAATTGCTATTCTATTGTAAGATCTAGGTATCCCCAGGCAAAACCAAGTAACAGTTTTTATTAGTTTTTTTTTCCTGGATAATTCAGGCAAAAGAATTCCTTGAGATCAACTGTGCTGGAGAGCCTTTTTTGTTGTTTTTACCAAAAGTATTCAGACATATATCTTATTACTCCATTTTATTTTGAAGAGATCATCACTGGACTAGAAATTTAAAGCAAGAAGTCTTAAAATGATTGTACTTGCATAATCTATATCAGATTACTTGCTATCTTGATAGGAAGGATGGGAGAGAAAAAAATAATAACTAAAAATCTTTAAAAAATGATTATTTGAAAATTATATTTACATGCAAATGGAAAAATGAAAATACAAGAAGACAGAAAAGACCATAGAAATCATCTAATTCAAATTATTAGGAAATTAAGGACCCTGAAGATAAATGGCAATTGAGGGCAATGAATATAATTTAAGTGATCCTCCCAAGCACACACACAGATAATAGGTAATAGTGTAGCCAAGATTCAAATCTAGGTCTTCTAATTCAGAAATCCTTCTACCATCATTCTAGGGAAAAACTCTAATTCTTACAGGGAAAGTATTTGAAGGAAGAATCTAACACATGTAGAGATCTTTGCCTCAGTCCTGCCAAAACAAATTAATTGAGTTGCAACCAAGGACAGATCATAAGAAATCTCTGTTACAATGAAGTATTGTAGTGCTACCTCACAGAGACAGATTGCTCCTAATTAGTCCCCCTACCCTTCTAGAAGTCAATAAAAATATGCAGTGCCACACTACTAGACTGGTGTTGGAGAAAATGAAAGGCATAATCTCTACCTTCAAATGGTACATAAAAACTTATCAGTGGATAAGTTTCCACACTGGAAGTTCCTGATAACAATTAATTTTTGACATCCTAGAATATCATGACTGCTTAAAACTGTTAGAGACTAGAAATAAAAGCTTTGTCTACATACAAAGAGAACTGGGGAATCAAGAAAATTGTTTAGTTTAAATGAGATTATGTATGCAAAGTATTTCCTTAACCTTAAGACGCAATATAAATTTCAGCTCTTATAATTCAGCATCTCCCAATTCTATCCCACCCCCCCAAAAGAAAAATCCAATCTAACTCAGGCATATATCTGAGACCAAAAAAGGTTTATGGCTTAAATTTTCTGGACAGTTCCCTTAACTCATTTCCTCAATTTGGTTCATTACATTTAATATATAATAAGGAAATCTCATATTCTGTGCCATATTTCTCTATCTGTCCTGTCTCTATAGATATAACTATCTATATTTCTCTATATATACATATATATCTATTTATAACCTACTCGTATAAATAAATAAACCTCTTTTACCTTCAATTTTTTAGACACTGACTAGATACATCTAGAACTATCAACTTTCTATTGTACTCTTTTGATCCGGGAGCAGAATTCTGTGCTCTGGTCTGAAAGAAGTAGAGGTCAAGAGAGAATGAGAAAGAATAGGGATGTCACTGGGAGTTCTCAGTAGGGTTTAAATTCACTATTTACCCTGCCTCTTAGAATCCCTAGCTCTCTTCCAAGGTTCACCTCAAGTACCACCTCCTTCAGGAAGATATCTCCCTAGTGGTTAGAGTTCTTCCCATGATTTGTCCCTCAAAGGACACAGTTTATGTAGAAGAGAATTAGACTGGAGTCTCCCCCATGGAATCAGAATGTGTCAACTTACAGAGATGGTGAGTTTGGATTGGAGCACTTTCAATGGAGTTGGGTATGAGCTCCATAGTGAAGACTCCAATCAATCAAAACAACACCAAGATTTGCTATTTAGTACTTTCTCATTCAAGTATTATATGAATATATTATCCCCTATCAATATATGAGCTCCTTGAGAGTAGGTATTAGTTCAATATTTAATTTGTACTAATGGCATCTAGAATGGAAATGGTCTAGAGACATGGGCTATCTTTATGATTTTACTGGAATGGGAGCTCCCAGATGAGGAAACTCTCTTTTACCAATGCAAGTCAGCACCTCAAATAGGTCTTAGAGAGTGGTCTAGAGGACTTACCCAGGATTACACAACCACTATGAGCCAGAGACAGAGGTTCCTGGCTCCAGGGCTCACTCTCTATCCACTCTATACACTTGTTCTCATCTATGCATTTTGGACAGTAAATGATTAATAAATGCTTGTTGAACTGAATTTAATGAAATCATAGCTGCAGAATGATAGAGCTAGGAAGACCTTTAGAGGTTACCATGTCCATCTTCTTTAGTTATAAATAGGATGAGTTGGAGGTCTACAAAGAGGAAATGACTTACTCAAGGCTTCAAGTTCCAGACTAGCTCATGAGAAAATTAACCAGAAGTTGATGAAATTTTTTCAGTCACAGCATATCATGGTGACCTTCTACAAGGGCATGGAAAGGTTATGAGTAACATCTATTGAGGAAGGATACCAACTGAAAAAAATCTCTAGTTCCTCAAGATACCCTGAAGTAGACACTGACCATTCACAATGAAGGCACCTGCCAGGCTATTGAAATAGGAATTAATGAAGATCATCAGTTTGAATTAAAATGCCAATCCTTTCTTAAATTGTGCTTCATGGAATAGGATACAAAGAAAATTTCAAAACAATATAGCCAGCAGTTCTGACAGCGACTCCACTAGTGCTCATTTCTTTTTTAACCATTCTTTTTTTTCTTTCCTATCTGCTTTTCTAGACTAGTTATCTTCAGTGACAGACTGTGAGGATCAATAATCACTTAAAATGGCTTTGCTTGCATGCTATTTTGTTATATTCTACCAACTAAAAACTAGATAAGAGGGATTATCTAATATGAATGCTTCCGGTTCAACTGAAGCTCCTTGGCAACATTACCCTCTGGAAGCATCAAAACTACTTTCTAAAATCAAGACCCAGACAGAGTAACCTTTTTTTTTAATAGACAGGCTAATTGGTTAAACAGCTCATAGGAACTGCTACCATTCAGTGAAAATGAAAAATTGAATGAAAAACTTCCTTTTCCCAACAGGACAAAATAATCTGCAATATGGTTCTCTTAAGAAAGGACCTGTGAAATGTCTCTGATTTCTAGTTTTTCTACTCATTGCAGAGAACTCTGAATAGAACTCCTGGTCAAGAAGTACACTTGGAAGAAGGATGTACTTCTGAGGGTCAGCACTGCCTTCTTTCTTTCTCTGATCCTTGGATGAGCCCAGAGATAAGAAATGCTTATATTTCTGGACAGGGAATACTAAGCTCATTTGAGTTCCCTGCCAGTTCTTCTTTGAGTTGAGCCATTATCCCCAAGAACTTGTAGGAAGTGTGAATATGAATAACCCTTATCTCAAATGTCTTTTCTATCAAATTTAGTAAGAAACATTTCTGGGATGGGGAGAAGTTTCATTGTCTCAGACAGGAAAGCAATGGGATCAGATTTGTAAATCCTTCTGTCCTTGCCCAGGAAAAGTCTCCAGGACTCTTCTCCAGGGTAGAACAAAGGGATGTCGCTATAGTATAATGAAAGAACAGAAGACTTAGCATCAGAGAATCTTGATTCAAATCCCATTTTTTCATATACTAACAGTGTAACCTTAGGCAAGTCACTTGACTTTTCTGGACCCCATTTTCCTTACTTGCAAAAATGGACCAGATGATCTCCAAATTTTCCTTCTCTAAATCTATGAGCCTGGGAATTGAGCTACTTGTATATAATCCCATATCAGACACCATGGAAAAATTATAGTATAGATGCTATAGAACTTTTTAATATAGTCAATTATGTCTGATACATAAAAATTTAACATGACAAGGTAACAGGCAAAGAACTGTCCTGTACTTTTATCCCAATGCACTTTACCCTTACCCCTCTAATGTCCAATACAAATCTATGTGCTCCTTCCAGAATTCACATTCATAATTAAGAAACTCCATTTAAGGACTTTTTTCATACTATTTTCATACTATATCACCCCCTTGACCCCACACTGAGTGGGGAATACCTCCTATGACCACAACAGAAAGTAGACAACTAATTATATGGATATGTAGAGACAAAGCCACATACATACATTACCTACTTCTCTAACAGATTGTCCTCTCTATAATCTTTAATCTTCCCTTATTTACTGCTCTACTAGTTTCTTCTCTGCTGTTATAAGCACATATAAGCTTTCCCTACTCTTAAAAAATCCTTTTCATCAATGCTGTACTTCACCCTTTATCTCTCTTCCCCTTTTTTGTTAAATTCCTCAGAAAAAGCCACCTGTAATTCTTGCTTCCTCCTCTTTTCTTCTCGCTCTCTTCTAAATCATCTATAATTTGACCTCCAACCTCATCAATAAACTGAAACCACTCTCCAATGTTACTAGTGATCTCTTTATTGACAAATCTAATGATTTCTTCTCAATACTAATCTTTCTTGTCTTCTTCAAAGCACTTAGCATTGCTAAGCACTCACCCTCTAGAGCAGGAATTCTTACATGGGGGTCACAGGTAGATTTCAGGGAGTTCTTGAATTTGGATGAGGAAAATGCATCTTTACTTTTACTAGTAGCTTATTGAAATTTAACATCTCCTTCAAATGATGCTTTCACTTCTGAGAAGAGGTCCAAAAACTTCATCAGCCTGTTAAAGGATTCTATGACACAAAAAGGCTATAAATTTCCACTCTAGAGACTCCTAGATACTCACTCTTCTCTGGATTTTCACACTCTGCTTGTGCTCATTTTGTTCTAACAATTAACACCAAGAAAACACGGTGCTTCATCAGCCAGAGCCACACCAACCATAGGTGGAACCATGGATCACATCAAATGGAAAAGTTTTGAGTACAATGGACAAACTCACTTACCTTGGCAGTGTACTTTCCAAGGAGGTACACATTGGCAATGAGGTTGATACTCACATTGTCAGGGCTCGGTCAGTATTTGAAGAGGTGTGGAAGAGAAGAGGTATTAGCCTGACTACCAAACTGAAGGCCTACAGAGATATTCTGCTGACCTCATTGCTCTATGCCTGTGAAATCTGGACAGTCTACCAATGCCATGTCAGGAAATTGAATTGCTTCCATTTAAATTGTCTTAGGAAGATTCATTTTTTTAAGGTTTTTTGCAGGGCAAATGAGGTTAAGTGGCTTGCCCAAGGCCACACAGCTAGGTAATTATTAAATGTCTGAGACTGGATTTGAACTCAAGTACTCCTGACTCCAGGGCCGGGGCTCTATCCACTGTGCCACCTAGCCACCCCTCTTAGGAAGATTCTGAAAATTACCTGGCAGGATTACCAGACACTGAGGTCTAAATTGCCCAGCATTCCAAGATTACTACAGAGAGTGCAACTATGATGGACTGGACATGGCATTAGAATGCCAGATGTATACATTTGCCAAAAACACTATTTTAGGGAGAACTCACACAGAGCAAGCATTCACAAGGGGGTCAGCAGAAGCGATACCAAAACACTCTGAACATCTCATTGAAGAACTTTAGAGCTGATTGTATAGCATGGGAGACACTGGCACAGAACTGCCCAGCATGGTGTGCCCTCATCAGAGAGGGTGCTACCTTCTATGAGGAAGGCAGAACTGATGCAGCTCAAAGGAAACATGACATCTATAAGTTTAGAGTACCCACTCCAGGTATTCACGCAAACTATTTGTGCCCAATCTGAGGTAAAGTATTCTGAGCTCATATTGGTCTGATCAGCCACAATAGGACATGGTGTAATTTGTCTCAAACAAAGTGGGGTCATTTTGGTTTTCTTCAATAATGAAGGACAATAACCAACCAACTCTGTGTATATATGTGTGCACACATGTTCCTACACACTCTCTCCCCTTTCTCTCTTCCTCTTTATCTGTCTATCTCTCTTTCTGCCTCTCTGTCCATGTCTGTGTGTGTGTATATATCTCTACCCCCACCTCTGCCTCTCTCCTTATCTCTCTCTCTCCCTTTCTCTTCTCTCCTCCATTTACCTGTCTGATCACTGTTTCTCAGTCTTATTTGCTAGATTATCCAAATCACACTCCCTAATTGTGGCTATCTCTTTTTCTGTTTCTCCCTTTCTCATTACACTCTCTCATCAGCACCAGTGGG
Source organism: Macrotis lagotis (assembly GCF_037893015.1). NCBI lineage: Eukaryota > Metazoa > Chordata > Mammalia > Peramelemorphia > Peramelidae > Macrotis > Macrotis lagotis. The sequence continues at coordinate 84,530,929 of NC_133661.1, read as the reverse complement.
CTCAAATATCACTTCTAAGCAAATGACTTTCAGACATAGATAGATAGATAGATATAGATATAGATATAGATATCAAACATACATATATCATATATATAGTATATGTATAATATATATCTTTATATATATGTATATATATATATATATATGTATGTATGTATGTTGCCCTAGTCCTCTTGACCTTCATTCCCACATCAGTCCCTCATCTAACTGCCTAGTGGACATTTCCAATTGGATTTCCTTTATATTTGACATATAAACAAAACAGGTCCAAAGGAAAAAATCATTAACATCCCTCCTCACCAAATTCACCCTTTATCCAAATTTCCCCAATTCTGTCTAGGAGGGAGTGTATTCTAAGAATGGGATTACTAGTACAAAGGCAAAATGGAAAATGGAGTGATAGGACTGAGGAACAGAGAGAGCCACTTTGGATTATATAGTGTGGGGAAGTAAGTCAAGTACAATGAAACTACAAAGCAAAGTTTTATGGAGGGATTTAAAAGCTAAACATAGTAGTTTATGCTTTATTCTAGAGGCAATGGGAAATCACTGGAGTTGATTCATTAGAAGAGTCCTATGGTAAGGTCTGCACTTGAGGAAAATTATTTTGGTGGTAGTTTGCAGAATAGGCTAGACTAGTGAAAGACTTCTGGAAGAGAAACTAATTAGGAGTCTGTTGCAATAATCTAGGCTATAAATTATGAGGGCCTGACCTAAGATGGCACCTATGCAAATGGAGATGAATGGTCAAATTCAAGATATGCTGAGAAGGTAAAAATGTCAAGATTGAGCAATCAATTGAATAAGTGGGGTAAAGATGAGGAAGAAATAAAGAATCATGTTGAGATTATGAAACTCTGATACTGGAAAGATGACGATATCTAAGAGAACTAGGGAAGTTTGGAAGAGGGAAAGCATAGGAAGATGATAAGTTCAGTTTATATCTCTCAAACTTAATATTTCTCTAAGATTTGCAGTTTAAAATATGCATAACATATTGATTGTTAATTTCAGAATTGATATAAAAATGAATTTTATAAGCAGCCAAGAAAAAACTTTTATCTTCGTGGAAAACTATGCGTAAAAAGTCATGAAATGATACATATCCTTTGAAACTTATACCCTAAGAAAATAATAAAAGAGGAAAAGAATGTTTATGTATAAAAGACTTATGAAAAAGAACTGGAAATTATGGGAGAGTAAATCAACTGAGGAATGGCCACAAAAATTATGACATATGAATATAATGGAATACAATTATACTGCAAGAAATGATAAAAGATAAAATATTATTTCAGAGAAATCTAAGAAGCCTTTTATCAATTGATGCAGAGTGAAGTGAGATGAACACCATATCATAACCATAAAACTGTAAGAATAACCAACTTTTTTTTAGGATTTTTGGCAAGGCAGTGGGATTAAGTGGCTTGCCCAAGGCCACACAGCTGTGTAATTATTAAGTGTCTGAGGCAAGATTTGAACTCAGGTCCTCCTGACTCCAGGGCTGGTGTTCTATCCACTGCGCCACCTAGCAGCCCCAAGGATAAACAATTTTGAAAGACTACCCTGATCAATGCAATGACTGACCATGACCCCATAAGACTATTCAAGAAATGTGTTACTTACCATCAGATAGAGTATGTTAGCTTCAAGACATATTTTTTGATACATTAAAGTGAGAATTGCACTTACTTGACTATGTGTATTTCCTACTTGAGTTTTTTTTTATCTTTTTTTTTCATTCTAATGGTGGGGAAGGGAGGAGGAAAGAGGAAGATAACATTTTTTTGTTAATTGAAAAATATAATTTAAAAATTTTAAAATACCTTGATCTCTAAAAAATACTAATTTGAGTAATTCAGGCTAGATCTACAGTCAACAAAATCAGATAAATTAATGTTATAGAATATCACAAAAAGCAAAGACTTTATTAATAGAAAAGTATCTAAAAAATAAATTAAGTCCTGGGTTTGAAGTCAGAAGAATCTTTCTTCTGTCACTTTCTATCTTTCAGCAGATCATTTGCCTTCACAGTACCTCAATTATTCATCTATAAAAATGACAGGGTCAAACCACATGATATCAAAGGTCTTTTCTGTCTCTATATCCTATGGTATTACAATTTTAGTTGTCTCCATACTACTACTACAATGTCAGAGAATGCAAAGTTTTTTAAAAAATTAATGGCAAGAAGACTAAGTATTATTAAAACATTTTCCACTCTAAATGTCCAAATAAATAAGGCAGCTAAGAAGTGACTCAGAGAACAAGCTAAGGGGATATGTAACTTTTCCAAGGTACTTTGTAAGCATTATTTTTTATAGGGTGTCTCAGGAAAAAGATGATCTTTCTGGATTGCTTCAGTTATTCTCTGAATAAGAAGACTGGATTTCCAAGAAGTCATTTGAGTTTTCTAAAACAGAATTCTATGATTTTTGTGATATTCTATGTTTTTTTTTAATCTTTCTTCTGGTGAATCCCTTGGCTTTGAACTCTCTGATTAGTACCATTTCTCCTACTTTTCTCACTTTTTGAATATCAGCTCAACAGTATCTCTGGTTATAGATTGTTCTGAACTTCAGATAATGCCTGTTCTCCAATCCTGAATCTTGACTTTGATTGACTTGCCTCAGGTGGGGTCTAACTTTTTTTTTAAATTTTATATAATAGACATTTTTATAACAAGTGTTTTCTCTGACCCTTTACATATAATATCCAAACTCTATAGCAAAAGAAATTGACTATGTTATATGTGCACTTTTAGGAAGATCTGAACTCTGAATTATGAACTGGAGCCTGTAAAGTAATCTAGTCCAACCCCCCCCCAATTTACAAATGAAGAAACAGAAGTTTTGAGTGATAAAGGAATTTGTCCAAGATGATATAGAGGATAGATAGTAAAGCTGAGACTCAAAACTCTTTATGCCTATATTTTCCTATTATCAAGTATCTATTAGCTTTTTTCAATCAATTAGCTTTTAACTCCTCACTAACCTCACTTCAATTGTAATAATAATAATCTCATAATTTCCTAAACAAAATGCACTCCAACTTTTAAACCAATCACTATAACAGAATTATGCAGGTCACATAAAGTTGTGTTCTTGGTGATATTCTGTTCTTTATGCATGTGTATTCAAAGCATTTTTTTCATTTGATTCACTACAGAGATGCTGTTACTTCTTTAGATTCTGGAATGAGATTTCTAGCAATATATTAACTATGACAAAATTCCACAATTATGAAACAATGTTGTAATTTCATGAAATTCCTTCTGAAGATGTTTAATCTTTATGTTATAGAAAAAATATAGAAGAATGATGGACAACAGTACCCAGAAGATATGTAAAGTACAATATCCTAAACCTAATAGGCTAGGAGGAATAATAATTAAAATAATAATAATAATTTACATTGATTAATATAATACTTTATTACCACAAATGTTATTATTCTGTCTTTTTCAATCCTCATAACAATTTTCCAAAATAGAAAGGAAAATTATCATCATCATTTTATAAATGGAAACTAAAGCTTAGAGAGAATCAAGAGATCATGCATTTAAAGTTGGAAGGCAGCTTGGTGGTCAACCCCCTCATTTTACAGAAGAACTAGAGAGGTTAAATGACTTTCTCATCTTACATACAAAGAGTAAGTAGCAGAAACCAGATTTGAACTTAGAACCTATGATTCCAAATCTAGGGTTCTTTCTAGGGCACCTTTCCCATCCAAATCAGTAAAAGATAACAATAGCTCACAATTTATTTAATGCTTTGCAATTTTCAAAACAATGACCAAAGAACAACTCTGTACTGATTCTTACAATCAGAGCCCTGTGAAGAAGAATGAACTGGACTTCCAGCCAAAAAGGCAGAGAGAAGACAGGCAATGCATTAAGCACTCCCTGTGTCTCCTCAAAAATAACATGAAAGAAATCTCTTAACAGAAACTTGATCAACAAAACACAGAAAAAAAGAAGCTAGGAGAAGAACACCTACCAACCAAGTCAGTCTCAGGGAACCGTGGGTGAACCAGGAGAGGTGAATAGAGGATCAGCACAAGGAACAGCAATGGGGGAGGGGGGGAGCCAAAGGGCCAGTGTTAGCCTCAGAGACATTGGTGAGAGGTGAGCCAAGAACCAACTTTAGCCTCAAAGTCTTTGGCCAGGGGGAAGGGGAGGTCTGCAGCATGGTAATCGTCCAGCTCCATGTGGAACCTGAACTCCATACTTTTGGAGCATTCTTCCAGGAACAAATGGTAGCCACCACCCCCCCACATCCCCTCAATCACAGGTGTGGACTAAGGAGCCCACTCAGCTGAAAGGGAGATTGACTTCCAGCCCATTGTTCAAGGTCAACTCAGACCCTGCTGCCCCTCCTCCCTCAGAGAGGGCTCCAATCACTCTAGAGAAAGAAATCAGCACCCCCTACTGGTTGGCCCTTGGAATTACTAAGCCAAGTCAACAAAGCCTCTAGAATCTTCAAAAGCAAACCTCTGAGAGCCAGCCCCCCCAACACAAGATCCTAGAAAAATGAAGAAAAACCAGTGAAAACGGGGACCCATGGAGAAATACTTAGAAGAACCAGATTCTAACCCAGAGAGATCTAGCACGTCTGAGGAGAATATGAATTGGTCTTCAGCCCAGAAAGACTTCCTTGAAGAAATCAGGAAGGAGTTTAAAATCAATTGGAAAAAAAAGAAAAAAGAAAAAATCAATTGGAAAAGTTGGGAAAAGAAACTCAAGAGAAAATTAACACATTGCAACAAGAAAACAAACATTGGAAAATACAATTGGACAAATACAAAAAAAAATAATTCTCTCAAATCCTCAACTGGGCAAATGGAAAACTCCACCAAAAAGAGAATTGATTGATTGAAAAGGAGTTGCAAAAGGTAAATGAAGAAAATTCTTCTCTAAAAAAAAGAATGGAATCTGTGGAAACTAATGACTTTACGAGACAACAAGATTCTGTTAAACAAAACCAAAAGATCAAAAAAAAAATAGAAGAAAACATAAAATACCTCATCAGCAAAACCACTGACCTTGAGAACCAATCGAGAAGGGACAATGTGAGAATTAGGACTTCCTGAAAACATTGAAGAGAAAAAAAGCCAGGACTTAATATTACAGGATTTAGTGATGGAAAACTGCCATGATATCATGGAGCCAGAGGGCAAAATGGCTATTGAAAGAATACATCAATCCCCTCCAGAAAGAGATCCTAAATTGAAAACACCAGGAACTATCAGATAAAAGAGAAAATCCCCAAGCAGCCAGAAAGAAATAATTTAAATACCAAGGAGTCACAGTAAGGATTATGCAGGACCTGGATGCATCAACATTAAGGGATCGAAGGGCCTGGATTGAGATATTCTGAAAAGTAAAGGATCTTGGAGTGCAGCCAAGAATCCATTATCCAGCAAAGCTGAGCCTTCTCTTCCAGGGGAAAAGAAGGATATTTAATGAACTGGAAGACTTCCAACATTTCCTGACAAAAAGACCAGAGCTAAAAAGAAAATTTGGACATCAAACAGGAGACTCAAGAGACACATGAAAAGGTTAAAAAAAAGGTAAAGGGAAAAAAACCTGCTATCCAATAAGATAAAACAAGATAAATCCCGACCTTAGAGAAAGACTTCAATATCTCTCAAGAATTGTAACTCTATTAGAGAGAATATACTTAGCAGAAGTGATGGGTACTCATAACTTTTCTGTGACTCAGATGGAATGATTTAAAAACAATACCTCCTTTAAAAGGGGAACATAAGGAGATTGAATGGAGTAAATCTCATTACAACAAGAGGTACAAAAGACCTTTTGTAATAGAGAGGAAGAAGGGAGGAGGTGAAAACTACTTGAATCTTCATCTCATCAGACCTGGCTTAAAGTTAGCTTACATACATTCAGTTGTTAAGAAACTGATCTTGCCTTTCAAGTATTAAAAGGGAAAAGGGGAGGGGCAGGAAGGGGAGGGGAGAAAAACAGGAACAAACAGAAGGAAGGGTAAGAGGAAGGAGAAAAGGGGTTGATATAGGAGGGCAAACACATTGAAGGTGGCAGTATTCAGAAACAAAATACTGGGGAATATGGATAAAGGGGGAAAGGGGGGAAATACAGGTGGAAGATAGCATGGAAGACAATAAAAAATTGGTAATTAAGACTTTTAATGTGAATGGGATGAACTCTCCCTTAAAACGTGAGTTAAAAACAAGAATCCTACAATATGCTGCTTACAAGAAACTCATTTGAAGCAGAGAGATACATATAGAGTAAAAATAAAAGATTGGAGCAAAATATATATTGCTTCAGCTGAAGTGAAAAAAGCAAGGCTTCCAATCCTTACCTCAGAGTAAGCAGCTGCAAAAATAGATAGCGTTAAAAGAGATAAGGAGAAGATGGAGACAGGAGAAGAAGCTCTCCCCAGGATTTTCCTCTATAATATTTCAAAAATCTTAAAATTATGACTCTAATTAAATTTTCTAGAGACCAAACCCACAGAAAGATACAATGAGGCAATTATCCAGACCAAGATAATCTGGAAAATAATGGAAAAACTCCACTCCAGGGGTTAGAGTGGTGGCCCCACCAGAGTGAAGAAATTTCAGCCTCCTGGAAAGAACCCCAGGGCACCTGGCAGCCATGGCTCCCGCAGCAGAACCAGTTTACAGAGCAGCACCCTAGGAAGCACCAGGTACAACTTGGAGGATCAGCTGGGGGACCTCTGCCAGAGTGAATGCGAATATCCCAGCCCCTCAGGGCACTCAGTGCATCTGCAGCAGTTGGTCATGGCAGGCCAGATCCAGGAAACTGAAGCAGGAGTGGAGTGAGCAAGCAGGAGACTCCAGGCAACTGAGCCCTGAGTGCTAAGGCCACCAAAGTTTGGGGAGGGAGACTTCTGAGGTCTGTCCTCTGTACCTGGAACAGGATTCTGGGGCTCTAGCCACAGTCAGATCCTGGTCACAGTCTAGGCTCCCCATAGAACAGGACCCCCCCCCACGTCAGCCCTGTGGCAGAAGGGTGCGCTTGTGGTCATTCACAGACCAGGAGAGCAATCAGAGCTTCACACACTGAGATCCTTGGCAGGGGGGGGGGTTGTCCCAATAATACTCAAAAGCTCAGGAAGCACCCCAAAACTGGGTACAGGCTGGGGAAATGAGTAAACAGAGAAAAAAGCGTAACTGGACCATTGACAAATACTTTGTCTGTGATCCCAAGAAGGATCAAAATACTCGATCTGAAGAGAAAGTATAAGCTCCTGCACCTAAAGACTCCAAGAAAAAATGGAAGTTGGCCTCAGGCTATGACAGAGATCAAAAAAGATTTTGAAAATCCAGTAAGGGAGATAGAAGAAAAATTGGGAAAAGAAATGAGAGAGATGCAGGGAAAAAAAAACATGAAAAAGAAGTCAGTCACTTAGTCAAGGAGATCCAAAAAATGCTGAAGAAAATAAATGTTAAAAACCAGTGTAGGTCAAATGGAAATTACTGAGGAGAAGAATGTTTAAAAAGCAGAAATGGTCAGACAGAAAAGGAGATAAGAAAGTTCTCTGAGGAAACAAATACTTCAGATGTAGAATGGAGCTAAAGGAAGCTGATGACTTTAAGAGAAGTCAAGACACAATACTTCAACTCCAAAAGAATGGAAAATTAGAAGAAAATGTTAAACATCTCACTGAAAAACCAACTGATCTGGAAAACAGATTCAGGAAAGATAATTTAAAAATTATTGGAATACCTGAAAGTCATGATCAGGAAAAGAGCTGTGACCACATTTTAAAGAATTCCTATGGGAAAATTTCCCTGATACCCTAGAAGCAGAGGGCAAGATAGAAATTGAGAGAATCCACCAAACTCCCCCAGAAAGAGATCCAAAAAATATAACCCCCAGGAATATTATAGTCAAGTTCCAGAACTCCCAAGTCAAAGAGAAAATCTTTTAAGCAGCCAGAAGGACACAATTCAAATATCATGGAGCTGCAGTCAGAATCACATAGGACTTAGCAGCAACTACATTAAGGGCTTGTAGGACTTGGAATATAATATTCTGGAAGGCAGAAGAGCTTAGAATGCAACCTAGAATCAACTACCCAGCAAAACTGAACATCCTCTTCCAGGGAAAAAGATGGACTTTCAATGAACCAGGGGAATTTCAAATGTTCCTGTTGAAACAGCCAGAGCTGAACAGAAAGTTTGACTATCAAATACAGGACTTGGGTGAAGCATAGAGAGTGGAGGAGAAGGGTAAAATATAAGGGATTTAATGATGATGAACTGCATGTATTCCTGCATAGAAAAATGATGTTGATAATGCTCATATGAAACTTCTCATTTAATAGAGCAGGTAGAAGGAGCTTTTATAGATGAAGCACAGGAGACAGCTGAATTTGAATATATAATATATTGCAAAAATGGAGTCAATCAATGGCTAAAAGGAAAATGTAGTGGGAATAAGAGAAAGGAGAGGTGGAATAAGATATTTCATATAAAAGATTTTTTTGCAATGAGCTATTTCAATGATTTGGAAGGGGGAAGGTGAGGGGGAATGAGGGAAACTTCACTCTCATCAGAAATGGCTCAGAGAGAAAACACTCAATATGGTATAGACATCTAGAGTAAAAAGGAGAGAAGGGGAAAAGGGGGAAGGGGGGAATGTGGGTGATAGAGGAGAGGATAGACCATAGGAGAGAATAGTCAGATATTGCACATTTTCTTTTTTACTTCTTGCAAGGGGTTGGGATTGGGTGGCCTGTCCAGGACCATGGGGCTGGATGGTTGCTGGGTCTCCTGGATGGTATGTGGGTTTGAGGCCTCTTGGCCCCAGGGCCTATGATAAGTCCCCTGTGCCACTCAGCTACCATACAGTAGATTTTAGAAGAGGGACAGAGTGAAAGGAGAAAATATAATTTATGGTAGTGGGGAGGTATGGATGGAGGGAATTACAATCGGCAACAACAACAGTGGAAAAATATGTAAGTAACTTCTGTGATGGATTTATGATAAAGAATGTGATCTACCCGAGACAAAGTTGATGGTATCAGAACACATACTGAAACACATTTTTTTTTCTTTCTTTTATTTTATTTCTCATGAGCATCTATATTTTTTGGGGGAAGGGGATATTATATCTACTCTTAAACAAGATTATTTTTAGTAATGTATAAAAAAATCACCTGTACAAAAATAAAAAAAAATTAAAAATTTAAAAAAGAGATATGGAAGGACTCTGTATCATCCTAAAAGGTACCACAGACAATAAAGTAATTTCAATACTAAATAAGTACACACTCAATGATATACCATCCAAAATCTTAGAGGAGATATTAAAAGAGCTACAGGAAGACATAGACTACAAAACTCTACTAGTGGGAATGGCTTAACAAACTATGGTATATGTATGTCATGTAAACCAGGAGAGATTAGAATTTAGGGAAGCATGGAAGGATTTGCATGAACTGATGCTGAGTGAGATGAGCAGAACCAGAGAAACATTGTACATCCTGATGGTGGCATGGGGGTGATGATTAACCTTGATGGACTTGCTCATTCCATCAGTACAACAATCAGGGACAATTTGGGGTTGTCTGCAATGGAGAATACCATCTGTATCCAGAGAAAGAACTGTGGAGTTTAAACAAAGACCAAGGACTATTACCTTTATTTTAGGAAAAAAAGCATTTTCTTATTATATAATTTCACTATCTCTTATACTTTATTTTTCTTCCTTAAGGATATGATTTCTCTCTCATCACATTCAACTTAGATCAATGTATAACATTGAATCAATGTAAACACTAACAGAATGCCTTCTGTGGTGAGTGGGGGGGGAGCAAGAATGGGGGGGATGGTAAAACTCAAAATAAATAAAATCTTTAAAAAATAAAAAAAGAAGAATGTACTACCTCAGGAGATGATGGGTTCCCCCAGTGGAAGTCTTCAAGCAGATATTAGATAACTTCTTTCATACATTGCAGAATGTATTTTTTTCCAAATATGATTTAGATTAGATGGTCTCTGAGCTCCCTTATAATTCTTAGTTTTTGTAATACTGTGGAGGAGTTAATTCAATTACTATCACCTCCATTTGAAAAAGAAAACTAAGTCTTGAAGAGGTAGAATATCAAGTTGGATCCCAAACCTTGTGAGTATCAAAGTTGGGCCTCAAGAACAGATCTTCTGACTCTTAAAATTCCATTGTTCGTTCCCTTGTACAGCATTGTCTTTAGAGACAGGGCTTGAAGTCTGGATCCTTGCTTCCAGAAAGTATAGTCTTCTTAATTTAAATTTAAGGAAATATGGGTTCAAAGTCTGATTCTGACACTTAGTGAGTGACTATGGTCAAGTCACTTTACATCACTGACTCAGTTTCCTCATCTGTAAAATACCCAATCTAGCATGGTTGCTCTTGTGAGGCTTAAATGAAATAAATATATGTGAACTTTAAAGCACTGAATAAATTCTCAGTTATCTATTATTTTTATTAATACTATAAAATAAAATTCCATTTTATTGACAAAAAGAATTTTCAAAATTTAAGCTTTAAAATGTTCAGAAAATTGAGGAGAAACAGTTTGTTTAGAAAGTCAATCAGGGGGGCAGCTACGTGGTGCAGTGGATAGAGCACCGGCCCTGGAGTCAGGAGTACCTGAGTTCAAATCTGGGCTCAGATGCTTCAAAATTACCTAGCTGTGTGGCCTTGGGCAAGGCACTTAACCCCATAGCCTTGCAAAAAAAAACTAAAAAAAAGTCAATCAGGAATATCCATGCTTACAGTATACCTGGTGTTCTAACTGAAAGGAAGGTAGCAGACACAACTGCATTTTAAGCCAATGATGAAAATTATTCTCCTGACCATCACACCAAAGAGAAATGGGACAGAGAGGGAAAAGTACCAATGAGAAGAAAATTAACTTATTAGGGATTAAATACATAATAAAATCCATTTCAGATGTCAAGGCCAGGTTGATCTTGGAATGACCTGGTAGTCAATAATTTAGTGGATGGATGGTCACTAGTAAAATACTCTGGCACAAGTGTTGGTTTATAACACACAGGTGGTATAGACATCTATTGTTAAAGGCTCATGATCAGTCAGGATATAACCAATTAGAAAGTAAAGGTTAACTATGACTACATATACCACATATTCATATGCAATTCTGGTATCATAGAAGGATTATCATAAAAAGCTTAAGATTGGGCTCATTCTTTTTCTAAGATAGACAATAGTCAATAGTCAAAGGGCAAACTAGGGCAATGAAATATCACTGTTAAATGCTACACAAGCTAAGAAATTTGCAAAAGGGTAAAGTATAACAGTGTAGACTGGGAATCTGAGTTCTAATTCTGACTTTGACACTGATTGTATGACTTTGTATGATTGTATGACTTTCAGATTTTTGAAGTCAAGAAAATTCAATTTAGCTTCATCACTTGTAAAATCAAGGGTTGGAGTAGATGATATTTGAGGTTGGTCCTTTGAAATCTTCTAGTTCTAGCATTCTATAATAATTATTATTCACTAAGCCCAAATGGCAGGAGGTACTCTAGAAAGGAATTTATCAACAAAGGAGGGGTGAATAGGCAGTCCCAAGGCCAGAATCACTGGAAAGGACCTTATGAAACATCTAATCCAATGTCTTAATTTTTAGATGAAGAAACAAATCGCCAGAGTAAGTTTAATGATTTCCCCAGAGTCACACAGGAAATAGGTGTCAGAAAAGGATTTCAACTCAAGTCTACTTATTTCAAATCCAATATTCTTTCTACAGAAACATGTTAACTCACTAACTCCCTCTTGAACATTGAGAGTCTCCCTGGTCTGGAAAGAACCATGTATAACCTAAAGCAATAACCTAAAGCATGAGGCCATCTGGAACATTCCAGATGTAAGGGAGGCAGTAACTACCACCACCAGAGTTATGACTTACATAAAAGGTACCTAGGAAACTAGGTATCAATAGCAGAGATAGTATTCCCTGAAGGATATTTACTATACCTTCTCACTTGAGGAAAAGTATTTGGGAATCATGCACTTATTCACCTCCCTACCATCTCAAAGTTCAACAAAAAGAAGTTATTGGTTTAGTAAAGTAAATAGTAGTATTTGGATCATCCTAGAAAAAAATACCAGGTATACAATCCAATTGACTAGAAACTTAGAATGCTCGATTTAATGATTCAGAATAGAGATTATAATACAGTGAAGAAAACAGAATTTCAGAGTTGGAAAAGATCTCAGAGGCCATGTAGACCAATTATCTATTTTTTTTCTTTTTTAATCTTAACAGTATTTTTTCTCAATCACGTAGAGATAATTTTCAACATTCATTTTGTAAAAATTTCCCCCTCCTTCTCTTCCCTTCCCCCTCTCCAGGGCAGCAAGCAATCTGTTATAGGTTACACATGCACAATTGTTAAACATTTTCCCTATATTAGTCACGTTGTGAAAGAATAATCAGAACAAAAGTGGAAGAACTGTAACAAAGGAAAAACAAAAAAATGAAAATAATATGCTTGGATCTGCATACAGACTTCACAGTTCTTTCTCTTCACGTGAATGGCATTTTCCAACCAAGTCTTTTAGAATTGTCTTTCATCACTATATTGTTGAGAAGAGCTAAATGTATCATAATTGATCATCATACAACATTGCTCTTACTGTGTATAATACATTCCTTATTCTGTTCATTTCACTCAGCATCAATTCATATAAGTCCAGGTTTTTCAAAATCCACCTGCTTATCATTTCTTATAGAACAACAGTATTCAATCACATTTATATACCACAATTTGTTCAGTCATTCCCCAATTGATGGACATCCCCTCAATTTCCAATTCTTTGCTACCACAAAAAAGAGTTATTATAAATGTGTTTATACATGTGGGTCCTTTTTCCTTTTTTTAATGATCTCTTTGTATTACAGACCTAGTAATGGTATTGCTGGATCAAGGGGAAGGCACAGTTTTATAGCCCTTTGGGTATTGTTCCAAATTGGTCTCCAGAAAGCCAGCCATCAAGTCTTAACATGATTCTCCACTACACTACACCCCACAAATGGCAATCCAATTTCACTTAACTAGTAAAACTTATTCTACTTTAGAATAATTCTATTTGTTAGGAAATTTAACCTTATAAAAAGTCTAAATTTACTTTTATATTTTCTTCTATTGATCACTCCTAATTCTTCTTTGGAATCAGATAATAAAAGACTACCCTCTTTCATGACCATTCTTCCAATACTTGAAGATAGTATGTATCCCCTTCCCACTAATTCTTCACCTCACCTTGCTAAAAATTTCTAGTTCCTTCTTCATCTGATTGACTGATCCTCATATGGCATGATCTCAAGACCTTCTTCCATTGTGGTTACCCATCTCTGGGTTCTTTCCAGATTATAAAATCCTTCCTGAAACCTGGCACCAAGAATTGAACACAATATTCCAGTTGTGTTCTTCTAAAGACAGTAACATTACTAACAAATCCTAGGTCATACATAGCCTTAGATCAAGACATTAGTCTTCTTAACTGCCATATTACTTTGTTGACTCATATCATTTTGTTATGAATGTCATCTACTAAAACCTCCAGATCTTTTTCATGCTGACTGCTATCTAAACACACTTCCTCCATAATATTCCTGCAGAGTTTATTTATTGAACCAAAGTGTTTATAAGGATTTATATTTGTCAGTATAAAATTTCATCTTATTTGATTTCATCAATGTTCTTGCCCTTTAAGGTCATTTTTATCTTAGCTCTTATCATCTAATGTGTTAGTGTTCCCCCTCTAGTTTTGTCATCTACAAATTTTATAGTTATGTCACTTAAGCCTTTATCTAAAATAATATCTGCTAAAATAGAAAGATTTGCTCACTAGTTCAATAGGAATAGACATTACCTAGCTGAAATAGTTGTTCCTATGACCTCAGGAAACAAATATCCTTTAATAAACATGAAAAACATAGTAATAGGACACTTTATCTAACCTAGAAATCACCATTTTTCTTAAATCCCTTACAAGTCTTTTCAAGGCATAAGAGATTTATTAAAAAATCACACAGTACCTCAGTTTTTTAGAAATGGAACAGACATTTGCAATCAGAAAATAAAATGACCACTTTTTTATAACAATAGTAACTATTATGACAACAATGATGATGACAGCTCATTTAATAAAGGTTACAAAACATTGAAATTTATTGAAAAACAAAACAGATGCTACAAATTTTAAAGTTCACAATTTGTTGATATTTCAAAAAATAACCTCAATCCCTCCTGCTAGAGGACTTGAACTATCTCTTATTTATCCTTGTATTTTCCACAGTGCTTTCCACTGTTTAATACATAGTAGCTAATAAGTATTTCAAATAAATGAATGATTCAATTTTGCACACATCAACTACAAATTAAGTCTCTCTGTCAGGAATAATGAACTGAAAGAGGAATGGAAGGAAGTGAGAATTTTCTTCATATTGAGAAAGACAGAAAAAAAATGGCTAATAATGAGTGGAAATGCAAGATAGGAAAGAATATAGTGCCATTGTGGTGCATATCTATAATCCCAACTCCTAGAGAAACTGAACCTGGCAAATGGATGGGAGAGATTAAGGTTGGTGAATGCCTTGAGTTTAGGAGTTGTAAAAGGCTAAGCCAATTAAGTCACTTGAGTTTCCACAGTATGGGAAGAGTAGAAGGAGGAAAGGGAAGAAGAGGGGGGAAAGGGGGAGAGGAGGAAGGGAGATTGAGGAGGAGGAGGAGGAAGAGGGAAGGAGGGGGAAGGAGATTGGAAAAAGAAAAAGGAAAGGGAAAGAAATCAAGATAAAGAACAGCAAGAACAAGTGGAGCTTTAGTGTTTTCTGTGATTTAAATTACCCAGCCCAAACAAACTAGAATCTGATTTTACAAATATGACAAATATAATTACTAAACTACCAACAGTTATCTTTAAAAGAACAAGAGAGATACTTCTATATTGGAGATGGAAAAATCTTTCCCATTATAGTTTACAAACTCTTAACTCATAAACCTCACTTTGATTTCTGACAACAAGGGTACAGTTTATTAAAGGGATGGTTTGAAAGCTTTTGAATGATTTCATCAAGAAAAGATCAGCCAAACTAGTCTCATTTCCTTCTTTAAAGAAGTTACTTGATTGTTACCTCAGAAAGTACTTTAAATATAGTACATAGATTTCAGTAAGGTATTTAATAAAGTTTGTCATGATAATCAGTGTAGAAAAATGTTGCCTACAGTATCCAATGAAAGAGATTCTTGATGACTTGAATAACCAACTCCCCAAAGTAGTCATCATTGGGTTATTATGAACCTGAAAGGATATGTTTATTCTCAATCCAATGCTGTTCAACATTTTTATCAATAATATGGATTGAAACACATTGGATATATTACTTTTTCACAAAACACAAAGCTAAGAGGGATGGCTAACATGTTGAATGACAGAAAGCACACAAAAAGATTTCATCATACTAGAAATATAGAACAGATTTACTAAGTCCATTATTTAACCAAAAAAAAAACAGTTATTAAATGCTTACTATTTGCCAGGTACAATGTACAATGAGAGGAATTCAAAGAAAGGGTGAAAACAAGCCTGCCCTCAAGGAGCTTACATGCTAATAAAGAGACAGCTTTTAAATAACTAGTTTTAAATAGATGATTGATAGATAGATAGATGATAGATAGATAGATAGATAGATAGATAGATAGATAGATAGGTGATAGTAAGTATATGGAAGACATTCGGAGAAGGGAAAATTTTAGCCTGGGTTAAGGGGGAGGGATAAGAAAAGAATGTCAACAGTTTCCTAAATAAGTTTAAATATGAATTGAGTATTAACTGAGTCCCAGGAAAATATAGGTGAAAATGAAGAGAAAGAACCTCATAGGCAGGGGAGATGGCTGTCTGAAAGAGTTCAGAGATGAGGGATGAAGTATCGTGTTTGAGGAAATGAAAGTAAGCTAACTCTGCTGACTCATAAAATAGAGGGAAGGGGCAGAGGGTGTATAAAGCCTAAGAAGACTGGAAAATTAAGGAGTTATATTAAACAGACTTCTGGGGACAGAGTCAACAGAGTGATCTCTCCCAATATTCCCTTCAAAAATCTTTAAAACTATGTTTAAATCAAATTTTGTAGTGGCAGAGTCAACAAAAGGACAGAGTGAGCCATTTTTCTAGCCCAAGATAGGAAGTTGGAGAGAGAAATTTGTGATAGAGGTGTAATTTGCCCCAGAAGCCCACATGGATAAAACACCAGATGATAGGTTGGAGATAAAAGGAGCTGCAGCAGCTTCTAGAGTTCTTAAACCAGAAATGGTAAGGGGACCTACCAATTGTTTGGAAAGAAATCACAGGGTAATGGTGAGCTAGCATTAGCCACAGGACCAGATACTGTTTGGTAGCTCCTAGCTGGCACAGTGGATAGAGCACCAGCCCTGGAGTCAGGAGGATCTGGCATCAGACATTTAATAATTGCCTAGCTATGTGACCTTGGGCAAGTAACTTAAACCCCATTACCCTAAATAAATTTAAAAAAAAATTTAAGACTGAGAGCCCTAAAGAGCAACTGTTTGGTAGTTCCATTGCTTATACCCTCTTCTGGGTCATAATTCAAAAATGAAGATGAGCACTTTTGGTCAAGAAAAAGTAGAAAATCTAAGAGGCAGCATTACTTCTCTCCCCCAAGGGATCAGGGACATTGAAGAAAAGCATCATTTCCAATTCCAAGAGAGAAGGAACACTAAGGAATAATATATATTACAATTCCAAGGGGATGGGGGTAAGGACCTGAGTAACACTATGAGAGACCTGGACCACACCATCTTAGAAGCACTGAAAACTTCCAAACCCCCCCAAAACCAACTATGAATAAAGCAGTGTGAAAAATATGAAATCTTGAGACAAAGCCTCTCAACATCTCCCCTTATGCTAAGAAGAGAAGACAGCATTAAAATAAAATTCCAAATGAAGAAATAGACAAACCACCACAGCAAAAAAGACCTGAACATAAAAATCTCCAATGTTGTCGGAGAAGATCAAAACCCAGAATAGGACAATGAAGTCAAAACAGCAACAAGCACAATCTCAAAGAAAAATATCAGTTGGATACAAGTTTAAAAAGAATTCCTAGAAAAACCAAAAAGAATTATTTTTTGAAATCAGAGTGGAAGGAAAAAATAGGTTAAAATGAAAGCAAAGGAAGAAAATTATGAAAAGGCAATTAACAGCTTGGTAAAAGAAGAAAAAGTCTTTTTTAAAAGACCTTAAAAAACCAGAACCAAACAAGTGGTGAAAAGATGTACAAATACTCACTGAAGAAAATAATTCCTTAAAAATTAGAATTAAGTGAGTAGAAGCTAATGACATTATGAGACATCAAAAAATTTTAAAAGTTACAAAAAAATTAAAACAGAAGAAAATGTGAAACATTGGGAAAACAACTGACTTGAAAAATAAATTGAGAGATAATTTAAGAAGAATAAAATTCCTAAAAGTCATGATCAAAGAAAGAGATGACATATTTCAAGAAACTATCAAGGAAAACTACTACAATATCCACAAACCAGAGAGTAAAATACAAAATTAAAGAATTCACCAAACATCACTTGAAAGAAATTCCAAAATGAAGACTCCAAGAAATATTATGGTCAAATTCTAGAGCTCCAGGGTCAAGAAAAAGCACTTCAAGCAACAGTATTCAAATAATTTGAATCACAGCATCACTCAAATAGCTTCCACCTTAAGGAAGTTGGAAAGCTTGAAATATGATGTTCTGGAAGGCAAAGAAGTTGGGAACATATCCAACAATAATCTATGCAGCAAACTTGAGTATAGTCCTTCAAGTAAAATATACATTTAATGAAATAGAGGACTTTTAAGCATTCCTGATGAAAAGGCAGGAGCTGAATAGAAAATATAACTTTAAAGACAAGATTTCATATAAGTATAAAAGGGTAAACATGAAAAGAAAATCATAAGGAACTCAATAAGATTTGCCATTCTTTTTTGAGAAAATTATACATGTACATCTAAGAATGTTATCATTACTAGGGTAGTTACTAGAAAGATAATACATAGAAAGAGTGCAGAAAAAGATC
The DNA here is from genome assembly GCF_037893015.1 of Macrotis lagotis. Lineage (NCBI taxonomy): Eukaryota > Metazoa > Chordata > Mammalia > Peramelemorphia > Peramelidae > Macrotis > Macrotis lagotis. The sequence continues at coordinate 84,512,812 of NC_133661.1, read as the reverse complement.
TATTGTGTTGGAATGATGGAAAAAATGCTTAGATGAAAAAGAAGGGTAAAGGAAGGTGAAGAAACAGAAAATTATCTAACATAAAAGAGGCATTCAAGAAAGAGTTATTACTGGGCAAGCCACTTAACCCCATTTGCCTTACAAAAAAAAAAAAAGAAAGAAAGAGTTATTACAATGGAAGGGAAAATGGGAGAGAGGGTGTCAGTGCTTTAATCTCATTCAAATCTAAATTAGTTAGAATAGGAAAAAATATCTACCAATTCAATTGGTAATAGAAATCTGTATTAACCAACAGGGAAGTATATTTTCTCTCTCAAGAAAATATAGTAGATGGGAGGGCAGATAAAAGAAGGTAATGGTCAGAAACGAAATAGATTTTAGAGAAGGGACAGGATAAAAAGATAGAAGCAAAAAGAGAACAAAAGATGATGGAGGGAAATGCAATTAGTGATCATAACTAGAAATGGCAATGGAAATGGAATGAGCTCATCTATAAAATGGAAGCAAATAGCAAGATGGATTAGAAACTAGAATCTAACAATATGTTGTACAGAAGAAACATACTTGAAATAGAGAGACACATACAATTAAAATATGGAGCTGAAGAATCTATTATGCTTCAACTGAAGTAAAAAAGGCAGGGATAGCAATCATGATATCAGATGAAGCAGGAGCAAAATGATCTAATTAAAAGGGATAAGCAGGAAAACTACATCTTGCTAAAAAGGAACCATAGACAATGAAATAATATCAATGCTACACACACACACACACACACACACACACACACACGCACGCACACACACACACATATATATATATATATATATATATATATATATATATATATATATATACACACCAAATGGCATAGCATCCAATTGCTTAAAAGGAAAAGTTAAATGAACTACAGGAGAAAATATACAATAAAACTATGTTAGTAAGAAACCTCAACTTTCTCCCCTCAGAGCTAGATAAATCTATGAAGTAAAAAAGAAAGAAATCAAAGAGCTGAATAAAATTTTAGAAGTTATATTGGGGCAGCTAAGTGGTGCAGTGTATAGAACACAGTCCTGGAGTCGGGAGAACCTGGGCTCAAATCTGGCCTCAGACACTTAATAATTACCTAGCTGTGTGACCATGGGCAAGTCACCTAACACTTGCAAAAAAAAGGAGGGAAAGTATATATACATACATACATACATACATATATATACATATATATATATATATATAAGCCCTCTTTAGGGGAAAATTTATATCTCTAAATGCATACACCAATAAAAAGAGAAAATAATTAAATCAATGAATTGAGAATGCAATGAAAAAACTAGGAAAAAGAACAAATGTAAAGTCCCCTATTTAGAACCAGTATGAAAATCCTGAAAATCAAAGGAAAATATTAATAAAATTGAAAGTTTAAAAAACAGATCTAATAAATAAAACTGAAAGCTGTTTATGGGCAAAATAATAAAAGACAAACTATTGATTAATTTAATTTTAAAAGAAGAAAATATAATCAGTAGTATCAAAAATAAAAATGACAAATGCATACGAATGAAGATGAAATTAAGCCAAATATTGAGTTACTTTGGCCAATTATATGTAATCAAAACTGATGATCTAAATGAAATAACAGAATATTTATAATGGATTAACACAAAAGGAAATAGACTGCTCAAGTAACATTGTCTTAGAAAAATGCATCAAGCAAGCCATCAACGAGTTATCAAAGAAAAAATTATTCAAGACCATGACCATTCACAAATGAATTCTACCAAGCATTTAAGGAACAATCACAATACTATATATGCTATTTGAAAAAATTGCTAAAGAAAGGGTCCTATGAAATTTTATGATACAAATATAGTTTTGATTCCTAAAGCAAGGATAGCAAAAGCAGAGAAAGAAAACCATAAAACAAATTCCTTAAAGAATATTGACATGCAAAAAGAAAAATTTAAATAAAATAACATCAAGGAGATTACAACAATATATCACAAGGATCCTAAACTTTGACCAGGTTGGATTTATACCAGGGATGTAGGGCTGATTAAATATTTGAAAAACTATCAATATAATTGGCCAAATTAATAATAATAACAATAACAATATAATTATATCAATAGATGCAGAAAAGTCTTTGGCAAAATACAACATTCATTTCCTTTAGAAAGCATAGGAATAAATGGAATCTTTCTTAAAATGATATCTAGGGGGCGGCTAGGTGGCATAGTGGATAAAGCACTGGCCCTGGAGTCAGGAGTACCTGGGTTCAAATCCGGTCTCAGACACTTAATAATTACCTAGCTGTGTGGCCTTGGGCAAGCTACTTAACCCCATTTGCCTTGCAAAAACCTAAAAAAAACAAAAATCAAAAAAAAATGATATCTAGCAACTATTTAATACCAAAAGCAAATATTAATTGTAATGAGGATAAACCTGAAGTCTTCCCAATAAGATCAGGACTGAAGTTAAGTTATCATAACTATTATTCATTATTGCACTAGAAATGCTAGCTGGGTAAGAAAAAGAAACTGAAGAAATAAAAATAAGTAATGAAATTAAACTGTCACTCTTTGATAGTATACTTAGAGAACTCTAGAGAATCAACTAAAAACTTGTTGAAATAATTAACAACTTCAGCAAATTTGCAGGATATAAAATAAACCACATAAATCATCAATTTATATATATATATGTATATATATATATATATATACATATATATATATATTGCTTACAAAACCTAGCAGGAATAGATAATAAGAAAAAAATCAATCAAAATACCTATAGACAATGTAAAATACTTGAGAATCTATTTGCCAAGAGAGAGGCAAATATTATATGAATATATATACATAATTTGATGACATAAAATTTTTACAGAAATAAAGAGAGATCTAAACAACTGAAGAAATATTAACTACTCATAGGTAGGCTAAGTGAATATAATAAAAATGGCAATTCCACCTAAGTTAATTTTCTTATTTGTGCTATATGAATCAAACTACCTAAGCATTATTGAGAAAAAATAGTAACAAAATTCATCTAGAAGAACAAAAGTTCAAGAATATCAGGAGATCATAAATAGAAAATGTAAAGCAAAGTGACCTAGAAATGTCAGATTTCAAACTATATTACAAAGTAGTAATCATGAAAACAATTTGGTGCTGCCTAAAAAATAGAGTGATGGATCAGAACAATACTTTAGGTACATAATACAAAGTAATAAATGACTACAGTAATCTAGAGTTTGTTAAACCCAAAGATTTAAGCTTTGGGGGTGAAAACTCAACATCTGACAAAAATTTCTGGGAAAACAAAAATAGTTTGACATAAATTAGACATAAACCAACATCTCACACTGTATATAAATAAGATAAAAATGAATAAATGATGCAGACATAAAGGGTGATATAATAAATAAATAACTTAGGAAAATATACCTGTTAGATCTATGGATTAGAAAAACATTTATGACCAAACAAGAGTAGAGAGGATTAAGAAAAGCAAAATAGATTATTTTGATTGCATAAAATTTTTAAACGCTCACACTAACAAAACCAATGCAGCCCAAATCAGAAGAAAAACAGGAGGGGGGGGGGGGGCTTCTAATTTCTCAAAGGACTTAAGTCCAATTTATAAAAATAAATATCATTCCTCATTTGATAGGATATGAACAGGCAGTTTTCAGAAGGAGAAATCAAAGCAATCTATTGTTACATAAAAAATGCTCTAATGACTACGAATTAGAAAAATGCATATTAAATGAGATACCACCTCACACTTATCAGATTGATTAACATAAAAAAAAGAAAAATAATGAATGCTGGAGGTACTGTGAAAAAATGGGACAATAATGCACTATTGGTAGAATTGTAAAGTGGTCCAATCATTTTGGAGATCAATTTTGGAACTACGTCCAAAGGGCTATAAAATTGTGCACAATTTTTTTACCCAGCAATAATACTAGAAGGTCTATATCCCAAAGAGATCAAAGGAAAAGGAAAAGACTTATTTGTACAAAAATATTTAAAGTACCTCTTTTTGTGCTGGCAAAGAATTAGAACTTGAAGGGATACCCAGTAATTAGAGAATAGATGAACAAGTTGTGGTATGTGATTATGATGTAATACTACTGTGATATAAGAAATGACTAGCAAGATAGTTTCAGGAAAACCTGGGAAAACTTATATGAACTTGTGCAAAATGAAGTGAGCAGAACCAGAAGAGCATTGGACATAGTTACAAGCTATTGAAAGAATGATCAACTGTGAGATATTTTGTTATTCTGATGAGGATGATGATCCAAGAAAATTCCCAAGGACTCATGACGGAAAAATGTTATCTACTTCCAGGAAGAAGTGATTAACTCTGATTTCATATCGAAGTATATTTATCTTTATTTTTTTATTTCTGTTTTCTTTTACAACATGGCTAATAGGGAAATTGCAAGACCTCACTTATACAATTAAAATCAAATTGCTAGACTTTTCAAGGAAAGGAGGGGGCAAGATTAGGACGAAAAAGAGAATTTGGAACTCAAAATTTTAGAAAAATGATTATTTAAAAAATTTACTTGCAATTGAGAAATATCTGATCAAATAAATAAAAATAATTAAATGGGGGAAAAGAAGTTAAAGAGCTTTAAATGTCAAACAGAGAGATTTATATTTGATCCTGGAAGAAATAGGGACTCAACCACCAGAACTCCCTAAGTAAGCATTAACATGATTAAAGTTACGTTTAGAAAAATTACCTTGACAGCAAAGTAAAAGAACTGGAACAGAGAGAGAGACTTGAGGCAGAGAGACTAATTAGAAGACTACTGCAATAGTCCAAGGAGAAATAATGCTAAGAGTAAAATGAAGTTTAATATAGAAAAAATGTAGTGTTATATTTGAGTTTCAAAATCAAGCTCACATATACACAATCAGAGAAGTTTGGCTAGAAAGCAATTCATATGAAATGATTTGGGGGTTTTGTAAACTGGAAGTTCAATTTGAGTCAACAACTTGATATGGTAGTGAAAAAAGCAACAACAAAGCAAAGCAAAAATTCTAGCAACAACAATAAACATTTATTAAATATTTACTTTGTGCCAGGCCCTGGCCTATACAAAGATTTGGTCTTTGCCCTCACATTCCAATGGATCATTTTGGTGATACTCAACTGTTTTAAGAGAGAAATAGTGTTCAAAACAAAGTATTTTGTATTCCCATTCTATTTTGCCTTCATCAGACCATATCTTGTATTTCTGTGTTAAATTGTAGACATCATGTTTTTGTAAGGATATTGAGATGGTGGAACACATTAAAGTGAACAAAACAAAGATGCTAAGACAGATGACAAGGAGCTGTTGAAGGAACCAGGAATGTGTATCCTAGAGATGAAATGACATAGGAAGAACATGACATCTGTGTTCAAGTATTTGCACATGAAAAAGGATTAGTCTGATTTTGCTTGGTCCCAGTGGACAAAAATAAGACAAATAGATAGAAACAACAGAAAGTAATATTTTGTCTTAGAAAAGGATTAAAAAGAAGGCTTAACCAACAAAGTTGTCCAAAAGGGGAATGAACAGTTAACAGTCACCAATCACCATCACCACCTCACACTTTTATTCCCCTAGAAGGCTTCCAAGACACTTTTATTGAGGCATATTCTGCAAGTCCTCTTGTCTCCAAAAAGAAAATGGAGCTTAGGTTGACCCAGGTAGCTGTCCAGGATCACCCAGGAGTGAGATAGATGTTGAATGAGTACATAAAGAGAGGTGGTAGAAGATATCTCTCTAAACTAAGGCTCCTTCTAAACTAGCCAGATCTCTATGTTACTTCTGGGGATCTCTTGTAATGTGACAAACTATGTGGGGGTTGACCTTATCACCCCATCAAAGTGTTGATTGCTACTAAAATAAGAATGGGTCTCTGGGTTAGTGTTGGAATGGGAATGAAAGCAAGTTCTTGTCCAAACCATCCACCTATTTCCTTTCCTTCATCTCCCATCATAGATAGATAGATAGATCCAGAAATAAAAGACTCATCAATATACACAATGCATACATAATCCAGACATCCACTTGCTTCAGCAATCATTAAAAACCAAAGCAGGTATGCATATATCAAAATGTTGCACTATAAAACTATAAGACCACTATGTTATTCACTCTATCAACAACTTTATTTGTGAATCACCAATCATATTGCAAAATAAATATTAAATATATAATAAAATATAATTTATATAATAAATATTCTTCAATAGGAGAAGCAGCACAATGGAGAAGACAGACTACTACTCTTACAGTCAGAAAGATCAAATTTCAAATCTTACCTCATACACTTTTCAGCTATCTGATTACAGTAATGTAATTTCTGAAATTCATGCTAAAACAACATTATAATTAAGTTGAGACATGGGTGGTGTAGAGTTCAAACATGGGGAAAATCAAAGGGATATTAAACTTTATAAATCACTTTCATATACACTCAGAATAGGAAAATCTCAAAACTGGAAGAGAATGCTGAAATCAACCAGTTCAACCATATCTGAGCAGGACTCTCTTCTTTAACCCTTTCAAACAAGAGATCATACTACACTCCTTTGGACTTGATCATCAAGCCCCAACAAACTTAGCATCCTGCAAAATTGCTCCAACCCCAAAACTCATACCTCATCAATGCCTGCTGCCCCTGGAGCCCATTTTTCCTCTACCTAAAAAAAAAAAATAGAGATGGAGAGCTCCTCCCAGAATCTCTATGTCAAAAAGGCTCTTAAGTCACCCATAACTTCATTTCCCCACCTGACTGAATTCTTCTGGATTTCTTCTTCATGTCCTTCCCTCACTTTACCCTTTCCTCTTTTCAGTTTCTTTTTCTGTATTTATCTTCCCTTATTACATTGCAAACACCTTGAGGTCAGAGATTCTTTTTTTAATTCCAGTATTTAACAGTTTCTGATACAATAGGGGTTTAATAAATATTTATTGATGGACTGAATGATCATACAGTTTCCTCTTGAAGACCTTCATTGATAAAGAATCTTATTTACCTGTAATGGATTATGATAAATTTTCCAATTATTTCTAAATAAGATATATGTACTTCTTTTCAGATGAGTATATTATGTTTAAGATTTTTAAAAATCAGTACAAACATCAAAGGAAAGAATACGGTAAAGTAGAAAGTGTACTTTCCTTGTCATCTAGAAACCAAGGTTTCAATTTCAGTCTTGCCACTTGCTAGCTATGTTATCTGAGTCAAATCATTTCCTCTCTCCTCAGCATTGTACCTTATGAAACAGAAATATCTATATCACTTGTTTTATTATTAGTAAAGTGCTTTGTAAACTATAAAACACTATAAAATTAGGGGTTACTATTACATATATACCTGCATGCACATATGTATTTATGTATAGACATATATATTACATACTATATATACCATGTGCTATGTATATAGTATGTAATATATATATATGCATATAATAACAAGCTATATAAGTGAGAGTGAACTATACACCTATTATATCCTAAGAAATGCAAAGGCAATAACAGAAATTTTTAAGAATTATTTTACCTCACCTAGTCTACTGTAATATTCTCTGATCAGGTCTTTGTATCTGCAAGCAGAATTCTCTCCTCTCTCCAGTTTATCTATTATACCACTGCTAAATTTATCTTCCATAAACATAGATCTTACTACATCATTTCTCTGTTCAAAACCTTTGAATGTTTGTTCCATCTACCCTTATCATTAAGCACTTTGATGACATTTCTCTCTTCTCAATATCATTTAGTAGTATCTGCATATCTCTCATAAATCTCTTTATTTAACTGTGAACTCCATGTGGACAAGAGTCATATATTTTCTTCCCCCAGCATCATAGACAGTGCTCCAACACATGGTAGGAATATAATAAAAATTTATTGTTGAAGTTGATTAATTTTATTCTATAAAGAACATCTCCTGAGTACATGGCACCAGAGCTTTCAGTCAAAAGCATTTGTTTTATTAGCATCCACCAATTTTTACACACCCACAATATGAACTGTATGCATTTATTCCTACATTTCCTAAATCAAATATTTCTGTTGCCAAATATTTTTATTCATTGAAAATTATAACAAATGAGTGGTTTGGGGCTTATTACTTGATTTCCCCTCTATTTTCCTCCTGCACCATAGCACTGATGATGACAGAAAGTCAATCCCTAGTGCTAAACTACTAAGAATTTAGGCAACAAAACACATCGTTATCACCATTGCTCTACATATCTGTATAACACTGGTGAATGACTCATAGGGCAGTCAAAGATTGATGGAATTATCCCATAAATGTTATCCATTTCTCTTGGCTCTGATTCTACATCTCTCCAATCTCTTGAATCTCATTCTGCTTCCCAAGTAAACTTTTCTCCTGCAGTGCTAGGATATAAGTAGGAAGGGGGTCAGAGAAGTCTAGGGGGTCAGGCCTGACAGAAGGCTGGGCATATATCTTGAGCCAACAAAACCAAAAATGAAGGTAGTAGTCAAGAGCAAGTCAAGAGCTGGAGATCTACAAAGTTAAGAAAATGTCTCAGGCGAGCAATGAATCAGACATCAAGCCAAGGATCTAGGAAATGAGAAGTCAAAGCAGAAGAATGGCCATAAATTAGCCAGTTTTTCCAAAATACAGAATTTTTTTATGTTTTTTTTTGCAAGGCAAATGGGGTTAAATGGCTTGCCCAAGGTCACACAGCTAGGTAATTATTAAGTGTCTGAAGCCAGATTTAAACTTAGGTACCCCTGACTCCTGGGCCAGTGCTCTATCCACTGTGCAACCTAGCCACCCCCAAAATACAGAATTTTTAAAGATGGAAATAAATTTAGAAAACATCTAATTTAGCTCCTTCATTTTCTAGATAAGAAAATTAGAGCCTAGAGATAGCAAAAGACTCTTCCAAGATAAGAGTGAGTACATGATAATGAGGGTTTCCTAGTCTAGTACTTTTTCACCAGTGGTTTCCAACTTGTTTTAATATAAAGACTTACATTTAACAACATAGAACTTCATGTGAAAGTTGAAGCTTTAGTCTTCATTAATTGAAAAAATACTAATGACAAAAAGCTACTATGAATTCAGTAACACATTAAAATGAATCTGTATTGTGTTAATCTCACCAGTATCACATTTTCGTTCTAGATTTGTGATACCATAAATGGGAAGAGGTGAAGAACTCCTACTCTAGAAATTCCCTGGACCAATGTAAATCAGCACGTCTGTCATTTACAGCTTTGAGAGAGGTTTGGGCACTAATGGATTAAAGTGAATTGACCATAGACATATAACTAATATATTCAAGAGTCAGGACCTGAATTCACATCTTCTTGACTCTAGAATTGACCCTGTATCCATTTTGCCTTGTTGCCAGGAGCATCCATATACATTTGGAAGATACAAATGCATGTATATTCAAATCAATATTTATTCAGTCCAGAAGAGATATGTTTGTTTGTTTATTACACCAAGTCACATTCTGTATTTTACTGGAACTAAATAAAGGTTGGAATGACAATGCCTAATGTATATCTGAAACCATAACCCTCTTGCAATAATTCTATGGACACCAGGAATGATTGCAGTTTTGTAGCCATCAGGTTAAGAAACATCACACGTTATATTACATCTCTTTTAGTGTTGTTTAAAAGTTGGTACAAAACTAATGGATGTACAACAAATGTACAACATTAGTTTAATGTTAGTTTATATAGCTTCAGAAAGAGACGAACTAGAATGCAAGAAGAATTAGAAAGGCAAATTCCATTTAAAATTACTGCAGACTGTAAAAGCACATAGGAACTATATGAATGCAATTACAAAACACTTCACACAAATAAAGATAGCTCTAAATAACTGTAGATATATTCATTGTTCATGGATGGGTTTAGTCAATGTAATAAAAATGACAATACTGTCTAAATTAATTTACTTATTCAATGCCATACCAATCAAATTTCCAAAGAGTGCTTTACAGATCTAGAAAAAATATTAGCAAAACAAATCTGGAACAATAAAAGGTTAAGACTTTCAATGATTTCAAAAAAAGGGACCTTTCAGTATCAGATGTTAAACTATATTACAAAGCTATAACTAGTCAAACAATTTGCTCCTGATTCATACAATAGATGTGGTACACAATAGACAGAAGCAAATGAGCATAATAGCCTAGTATTTGATAACGACAAACAGCCCAACTTTTAGATCAAGAATCAGTATTCTACAAAAACTGCTAGAAAAATTGTAAAGTAATCTGGTAGAAACTAGGCATAGACCAATAACTCATACTGTATAAGAAGATAAAGTCAAAATGGGTACATGATAGAAACATAAGAGGTGATATCTTAAGCAAACTGAGGGAATGAAAGAAAATATCTATCAGATCTATGACTAGGGGAAGAGTTCATAACCAGAAAAAGAAATAGAGAAGCTTATAAGAGGTAAAATGGACCATTTTGGTTACATAAAATTAAAAAGTTTTCACATAAACAAAACCAATGAAACCAAAATTAGTAGTAAAGCAAGGAAATGAGAGACAAAATTTTATAGCAAGTTTCTCTGATAAAGATCTAATTGCTCAAATAGAGAATTGAGTTGAATTTATAAAAATGGGAGCCATTCCCCAATTGATAATCAAAGAATATGAACAAGTGGTTTTCAGATAAAGAAATTAAAACCATAGCCATCATTTGAAAAATGTTCTAAATCACTAATAATTGAAGAAATGTACATTAAACCAAATTTGAGGTACCACTTCATACCCATAAGACTGCCTAAAATGAAAGAAAAGGAAAATGATAAATGCTGAAGGCATGTTGGTGGAACTGTTAACTGATCCAACCATTCTGAAGTTCAGTTTGGAACTATTCCCAAAGAAATATTAAACTAAGCAACTATCTGACTAAGCAATACTACTACAAAGTATGAACTCTAAGGAGATCAAAGAAAAAGAAAAAGAAGCCCTACATATAAGAATATTTATAGTAAGTTTTTCTAAAAATTTGAAAAATGAGGACATACCCATTACTTGGATAATGGCAAATCAAATTATGGTATGTAAATGGAATAGAATACTATTGTGCTATTAGAACTGATAAAGGGTATGGCTTTAGATAAACCTGGGAAGACTTATATGAACTGATTCAAAGTGAAGGGAGTACGACCAGGAGTAAAATTTATAGAGTAACAGAAATATTACAAAAATAATCAACTGTGAAAGAATCCATTCCATATAATGATCCACCACAATCATAAAGGAATCATGATGCAAAATACTATTCACCTCCAGAAAGAGAATGGATGGACTCATAGTACAAAATCAAACACATTTTTCTTTTTTCTTTTTCTTTTTCCCCTCAGAACATGACTAATGCAGAAATATATAGTATGACTTTATATATACATATATATAATATGTATATTATATATAATATGTATATTATATATATTATGTATATTATATAATGGGTATCATACTTCTTGCTTTTTCAATGGGTAAGGGAGGGGATGAAGCAGGGAGAGAAATTAATTTTTTAGTTAAAAAAACTAGAGCTTTGAAGTTATCTTTTTCCTAGTGCCCAATAGGTCACCAAATTTTGCCAAATCCTCCTCTCTAACATTTCTTGCATTATTTCCACTCTACTTTTAAAGTCACCACTCTGAATTAGGACTTTATCAATTTATGGGTTACTGCAAAAGCCTCCAAGTTAATGTTCTTGCCTCAAATTTCCAATTTCTAATCCATCCTACATACACAGTTTAGAGACATTTTTTCCCTCACAAAGATTGGTTCATCATGTCATTCCTCTATTCAAATATCTGATTTCTTTTTATAATCTAAACTCCTCAGTCTAGAAGATACTTCATCAATATATTTTCCACTCTTCTCTTTTTACAGCCCCATAGAGTTCAACAGTTGCCTGCTCTAGTCAACAGTTGCCTGCTTCTCCTACTTTTATCAGGTTAGCCAAATAAATTCTAATGTTGTAATTCTAATGTTGAACTAAGTGCTGGGGGAGGAAGGGAAGAAAGGGACTTAAGACACTAGAAGATACAGACCTTGTCCTCAAAGAGCTTAGAATATGAAATGAGACATACATACATAAATAGTTTAAATGTGAAACTGAAGAAAATTGTGGAAGATAATGCAATTGGTGGTATAAATTAATAAGTGCTTTGTTGTTCAGTTTTGTCCACCTCTAAATAAATCTACTTGGGTTTTCTTGACAAAAGTACTAGAGCGGTTTGCCAGTTCCTTCTCCAGTTCATTTTACAGATGAGGAAAAAGAGGCAAATAGGGTGAAGTGACCTGCCAGAGATCACAAAACTAATAAATGTCTGAGGTCATATTTGAACTCAGAAACATGACTTCCTGACTCCAAGCCCAGCACATTGTATGGCACCACCTAGCAGTCCCACATAAATAGATAAGAGAGGAAGAGAGAGTGCTCCTTTACAGAAGGATGGATCAACTAGGATCTGCTGTTATTTTTGTTGTTTGTCCTACATTGTCTAAGATCTAGACTTTAGAAATGTAATTCAATGACATGCAAATGAATTAAGAGAGAATTGAGAGAGAAAGGGCTGTGCAAAGTCATTGCCTCATTCTCTCCCAAAGAGCTATCTAGATCCAGTGGCCAAAAGGATCAGAATGACTGAAGATGGCCCTGGATTCAGTGGGAGACTAAGTCAGAGAATGGCCTCTTTCTACATTAGTCTAAAAGAAAAAAAAAAAAAACAAAGATAGTTAAATAGGAAAAAAAAATCAGTCTGGGAGGGGAAGACCCTCAGGGACTCAGGACAAAACAAGCAATAACTTTTTACATCCCATTCCCTCTGAGTCAATTAGGACCCAAACAATGTTGCTCACCAAGCAATGAAGGTCAAGTGATTTCTTTAAGGCTTGGTCCTTAAGAAAGAAATCTAGCTAACCCCAAGATATCTTGTGAGCATTCAACAGTCAAAAAGGAAGGGAAAGAAGAGAAGAAAGAATGAGAGAGAGAGAGAGAGAGAGAGAGAGAGAGAGAGGAAGTGAAAGAAACTGGCTCATTCCAGTAACAATAACAATAGCTAGGATCTGAGTTGGGTTTTGAAGGATGGTTAAAATTCAAACAAGAATGGCATTCCAGGGTTAGGAAATAAAGGACAAAATGAGTAAAATTATCTGTAATCTCTCTTCCAATTCTAAATCAATGATTCTAGGAAAGTTGGGAGCAAATTCACTGAAGTAAGACTGTACATGGGTGTTTGTTCGGAGAGAGGGAGTGAACCAATTTGACTAAAGCAGAGTGCTATGGAGATGTAGTGTGAATAAAGCTCAAATGGTAGATTAGGGCCAGACTGTCCTTAAATGCCAGCCTAATGAGTCTGTGCTTTTTCTTGTAGGCAATGGAAAACCTCTGAAGGTTTTTGAAGGGTTGAAGGATGATTCAAAGTGGTTGTTTAGGAGAAATCTGGCAACACTATTCAGAGTAGATTAAAAGAAAAAACTGAAATTAGAGTCAGAAGATCAGCTATTTAACTATGACAATTGTCCAGACTATGGCAATTTAGAACCAGAAAGGAAGCTAAGTGGCAAAGTAGTTAGTGTCAGGCCTAGAGTTAGGAAGGCTTATCTTTGTGAATTCAAATCTAGCCTCAGATACTTGCTAGATGTGTGATCCTGAGCAAGACACTTGTTTGTCTCAGTTCCCTAATCTGTCAAATGGGCTTTGCTAAGAAAACCCCAAATGAACTAGAAAAAAAAATTTCAAAGTATGAAGTGAAATAAAATTTTAAAAATCTCATACCTTTCTTTGTGCTACTCTTCCCATCTAGAAGGTTTTCCCCTTTTCGGCCTGATCCAGCATTTTGTCTGAACTTCTCTTACATACTTGTTAGTCCTTATTTTAAATTAGATTTGTCTCAGTAACAGAAATTGGTCAAAAATAAAAGGGAATTTATGAATCCACACCCTTTTAGAGGTAATCTAGAAAAAACTAGGCATGAGATCTACCACTTATCTACTTTGAAACATTGGATCCACTGCACAGATAATTTTGGAGAAAAGAATGTTTTATAAGAATTATTGTTTAGTGATATATCAATTTGTTCTCATCATTAAATCCAATGTGGCAGAAAGAAAAGTATGCTTCCTTGAGAGATCTTAGATCTAGTCTTAACTCTAAAATGAACTAAGCAAATGAAGAAGTAAATGACTCTATGGCTTCAGTTTCTCCCAATAAACTAAAGCTTCTGGACTAGGTATGAAAGCCTTAATTCCTTGGGCCTCGGTTCCCCATTCATCAAATAATAGAATCAGACTAGATAATTGCAACTCTAAGACTGATTCTGTGACTCAGTCATTAAAAGATCTAAAGATCTAGGCCAGTATTTCCAAAAATCATGGAAAGATTTGCATATAATGATGTGGAATGAAATGAGCAAAACCAGAACATTATACATACTAACAACATCATGGGGTGATGATCAACCATGATAGACTTATGAAAGAAAACACCATCCATATCCAGAGAAGGAACTGTAGAGTTTAATGAAGGTCAAAGTTTAATATCTTCAATTTTTAAAAGTTGTCTTATGTATTATATCATTTTTTCTCTCTAATGTTTTCTTCCATTTAGATTTGATTCTTCTTTCACAATATGATCAGTATGGACCTATTGGTTAGCATGGTTTTAAATGTAGAAACAAAATCAGATTGATTTCTGTCGGGGGGAGGGAAGGAAAGGAAGGAAAAAAATGTAAAACTCAAAACCTTGCAAAAAAATTATTGGTAAAAACTACTGTTGCATTTATATGGAAAAACAATTAAATAAAATATTTTTTAAAAGATCTAGACTAGAAGTGACAAGTTCAAATAGAAAAGGTTCCCTACTGGATACATCTTGATTTAGAAAACCTCAGATCTGTATTGTATTTTTATTTATTTTGTTAAAAATTTCTCAGTTACATTTTTTTATCTATTTCAGGCTACATGCTAGTTCTGGCTAAGTTTGACACTTCTGATCTGAAGGAATTTGAATTAGCTATAATCCCAATTTATGACCTGAGCATACCACTGGGTTAACTTATTCTACCCACCAAGTCTCATTTTCCTTCTGTATAAAAGAAGGGGCCTGGACTAAATGAATGACCTCCAAATTCCTATCTAGCTTTAAATCTATTAATATTGTCATCATATTCCTGATAATGTAACAGAAACCAAATAATAATAGATGCATTTAAAGCCCTGTGGGGCTGATAGTAGTAGCAGCATCTCATATATCTATTTGTGATACCTCAGTGTTCCCAAATCCCTTCTATTACAGTTACTTTTAGATAGATAATGCCAGAGTTATCACTCCCATTTTTCAGATAGGGTGTCTGAAGCCCAAAGAGATATTTTAATAATTTCACAAAGAATTAAAAATGATATCAAGTCGCACAGTAAGTAAAAAAATAGTTTGGACTCACATCCAGGCATCGAAAGTCTAAATACAAAGATCGTTCATCGGCATCCTAGTTACCTGTTGATTCTGTAACAAGTTTTCTTTTGCTCACTCTTCTCAAGAATCTAACCTGTAATGCTGCTTTAAATAAGTTTTTCAGTTTCTCTAAAAATGTGTGTGCTAGCTGAAAATTCATTTTGAAGTGTATATGGAAAGTTATATTGAAAAAGGAAGGCTGACTCAGGGAGCTAGATAGAAAGACTGCTCACTGCACAGTAGAGCACAATAGGACAGTGGCCAGAAACACCAAAAATTCAAAATAACAATCCAAGTGAATGACTCAT
The DNA here is from genome assembly GCF_037893015.1 of Macrotis lagotis. NCBI lineage: Eukaryota > Metazoa > Chordata > Mammalia > Peramelemorphia > Peramelidae > Macrotis > Macrotis lagotis. The sequence continues at coordinate 84,496,999 of NC_133661.1, read as the reverse complement.
AACACCTGGATTCCACGGAAACCCAGAGAGTGTAAGGCATCAGCTCAAGTCCATTACCACATGAAACTGCATATTGCAAAGGTCAAGACAGCTTTTCCAAACTAGTTAGACAATGAAAATACATTGAATGCTGGAAAATGGGAAGAGGAGGGGTGGTAGTATTCCATCTCTGGGTTATCCACCTATGCAGATTAATAATTAATCTGTAATTAATAGTCTTAGAGGATTTCCTGGAGGCCTGGAAATGTTAACTCACTTGTCCATTGTCATCTAACAAACACTAATCAAAGGGAGAACTCAATGGACTCTTGAGTAGGTTCTCTACCACTCATTACCCAACTGTGCCTCAAAGACATATAGGCACTGCTTATGAATCTGGAAATTATTTGTTCCAGATAAAACTACACTAATCAGGTTCTTTTGCTAATCTTATTTCTATTATCAAAATGCATCTAGAAAAATAGCAGGAAATATTTTCAATATGCTCTGTTTAGAATAAGAAGTTCCATTTGAAGGGAGATGGTTTTCTGCCCAGAGGGCAAGGGTTCATATGTGTGTCATGGACACCTTTGACAATCTGATGGACCTCTATGGATCCCTTCTCAGAAAAAAAATGTTTTTTAAAAGCATAAAACAAAATATGTAGGCTTGCAAAACAAATTAATTATATTGAAATATACCTATCAAAAATATAGGTGAAAGAAAAGAAAGTTCACAGACACCAAGTTAAGGACTCCACACACAAACACTACACACATCCTTCTCTAAGGTCTTTATCTAATCAATGGTATATCAAGCTGGCCAGAGTCTAGAATCGGTTGTAAGAGAGATCTAGGTGTAGAGGGAAACTAAGTGGAAAACAGAATTTGGGGGGCTTATTTCCTCTTAAATATTTGAGTAATATTCCCAGAAAGATTGTGGTCTTTTAAAAAGTATCTTTGAATTTCTTAGAATATCTGCTTGTAGGATAGAGAATGCTTTAAGATCTGACATTTACATAATGTTTTCAAGTTTGCCGAGCAGGCTTTCCACACATTACTTTATTTGATCCTTATAAAAGCACTGTGAGGTAAGTATAAAGGCATTATTATCTCCATTTTACAGGAGAGGAAACTGAAATTTGGAGAGGTTGTGGCTGGTCCATGATTATACAACCTGGGAGAATCAAGACCAAGATTCAAACCCAGGGCTCATCTGATTCCAAGCTCTGCTACTAAATATATTCTATCTATAATTACATTACAGATAGAATATATGATACTTTTATATGTACTTACGTTAATCAATACACATACATAATGAGAATTATCTTCTGTCTGTTCTCACTTGAGTTCTGTTGTTTAGGCCAGAAGCCCTTAGAGACTCAGGTATAAAAGGCACAAAAAAAGAAGACAGGGAGGATTACAAGGCTATTCATCCATGAATTTGAAAGGAAAGTGGCAGCTTCATTATCTCTGCATTACAGCACACTGTTTAAATGATGTATTTTCCTCAAAATTCTATTTTATAGATCATTTCCTATCAACTGCCATTTTTCTAAGAGGTAGGAGACAGTAACCTTTGAAAAATACTCTTTTTAGAAATAATTCATCTCAAAGGAGAAACAAGAAAAAAGAGGAGCATTTCCCATTTTTCACCCAGCACAGTCCAAGAAAATAAGTAGTTTGAGTCTTCTGATTTCATCAATCTCTCAGGCTCAACTAAAGTCAAAATCCTCAGATTCAAAAAGGGTAGCCAACAATTTTTAGTCAAAAAATTCCCATTGAAAAGGTTGCCTTAGGGGTGGCTAGGTGGCACAGTGGATAAAGCACCAGCCCTGGAGTCAGGAGTACCTGGGTTCAAATCTGGCCTCAGACACTTAATAATTACCTAGCTGTGTGGCCTTGGGCAAGCCACTAAACCTCGTTTGCCTTGAAAAAACCTAAAAAGAAAAAAAAAAGAAAAGGCTGCCTCCCATCTGTGGGGTGACAGCTCATCTCTCTTTGGAGTATCAGTTTGTGAACGTAAAATAGCTCATGCCATGAATAGAAGAACAAGAATTCAGATGCCCAATAATACAAGAATATCAGAGGGATCTGCTAAGGAGAGCCAACCTTCTCTCTGACTACATTCTTGTTAATACTAAAAGTTACACCTGCATATTGAGTAAAGAATATCTTTGGTTAGAGTAGCTCTCTGAGGGTGCTCCGAACACAAACTGGATGTGCCAAGAGAAGAAAAAATAGTGTTACATACTGCTGTATATACATAATGGGATGAGTGAATAGCTTTTTACCAATTATGTAATGAAAAAAGATTACAAGCACAGCATTTACAGGATGAATTTTTTTTCATCTGATTTACGTCAATTACCTTTAAGGGAACTCAGTCTTATAGATAATTCTTTTAGCTAGCACAGTTTTCAAGCTACTACCCTTAGAATTCATTTATATCTTTTGGAGCAGCAGTCAATATCATATACTCATATGTGTCTTATAATTCTTAACTCTAGCAATTAAAAACTTTGCATTTCAAGTAAGGAGCTAAATTTCAGGTGTATGCAGTACTCTTAAAATAATTGCTTTTTTTCCTATCAGAAGCTTCTACTGCAATTATAAAATGACAGAGAGGGTTTGGTTTTTTTTTTAAATAAATCTAGTCCCTAACTACAGAATTCATTTTTTTTAACAATAAAAGATACTCTTTTCTATCTTTCTCCTTATTTGGTAATTATAAACCTTGGGCAAGCTTAAAATAACTAAAATGTGTCCAATATTATTCATAGAGAAGTATTTTTATTTTTCAAAACAGAAAAATGATTTATAGCATAAGATCCCCAAGGAGTTATAAGGGCATTTATTTATGTCTCAAATATTTATAGTTCTGAAAATGTAAAGGATTTACCAGATATAGGTAAAAATCAGTTCTCTTTCTTAAATAGCATTTAATGTTTAAGAAAAAATACTTTAAAAACACAAGATTAATTCACAGCAGTTATTTAAATTTATAAGCATTTATTAAGCCCTAGCAATGTACCAAACTGGACTAATAAAAGCAAAAGCATTTGTAAGAAAATTATATCTTGATGCTAAATTATTTGGGGGGTCACAAAAGGATCATCTTTCTCTCCTCATACCTCTCCTAGCACTTCTATTTTCATGTCATTAACTGATTTGTCTTACACTGTGTATGTGCCCTCATACGCATGCTATAAAGACTATATTGTAATTAGCTCTCCACTTCCCCCAAAGTCTAACGCAGGGCCTTGCACTTGGCCGGTCCTAAATAAATGTTGGAATCAATGAATGATTCCAGGACTCGATGTTCCCAAATTTAAAAATAATTCTAGATCCAAATGAATGTAGATCATAGAATCTTAGTAAATATAAAACTCAAAGATCAGAAGAACTGCTTACTCCACGCTGGAATGCAGCAACCCTAACAGATTATCATTCAATCTTTGCTTGAACATTTCCAGTGATGGGAAGCTCACTGCCAGTGATCACAAGGGAAATGACACTACAAGGCTCGAGCCAAGAAATTCTGTTTAACCAATGATGTAGTCATGAGTAGTCTTCTGCTTCTAGTGGGAAAACTTGCAGTACAGGAACCCAGTATTACCAATCACCACAGTGAGATGGAAGAATGTTATGCTAAATAAACAGTGATATTGATGCCAAAACCTCAGAAAGTTTTGCTTTTACTGTTTCCCAGATGACACCTCAGTGAGTAGATTGGTCCCTCATGATGGATAGATAATACAAAGGTTTAGGATTGCAGTATTTTCTTGACCTAATTTTAAAAAAAATAAACAAATCTTATTTAGTGACTTCTGTTTGTCAAATCACTGGGGAAAAAAAAGAATCCCTCTGGGGGGAATTGAAAGGACTCCTTTTGGGTTGGGGTGAAGAGAGGGAAGGAAAGAATGTGTGTGTGTGTGTGTGTGTTTGTGAGAGAGAGAGAGAGAGAGAGAGAGAGAGAGAGAGAGAGATGAGAATGAATGAGGAAAACCAAACTACCATACTTGTAGCTTAGTCTTTTTGAGGTCCAACATCTCAGCTCCTACGCTGCAGCCCGGCCAGATGCCGTCCCTCCACTGCGGACAGAGTCCTTCCACCTCGTGGCAGCTCCTGCCCGACGGGGCGGACGGGGTCCTTACTGTTCTCCCGCTTACCTGTCGATGCTGATCACACAGAGGGTCATGATGGAAGCGGTGCAGCACATGACGTCCATGGCGATGAAGACGTTGCAGAAGAAGTGTCCGAAGATCCACTTGCCTCCGATGAGGTCGGTGACGCTGACGAAGGGCATGACGGCCACGGCCACCGAGAGGTCGGCCAGGGCCAGCGACACGATCAGGTAGTTGGAGGGCTGCCGGAGCTTCTTGACAAAGCAGACGGAGATCACCACCAGGCAGTTGCCGGCGATGGTGAGCAGCGTGATGAGGGACAGGACGGCCCCGATCACAACTTTCTCGGTGTTGCCGTAGTTGATCTGCTCCCCGCAGCTCGAGTTGTTGCCGGAGAGGACCCCCGGCCCGGGGCTGGCCGTGGCCTCCTGGATCACCTGCAGCAGACGGGGCTCCCAGGAGCCGGAGATCATCCCGTCGCCCCCGCCGCCGCCGCCGCCGTCGGGGCTCAGGTCGCGAAGACCCTGGCCCACCTCCTGGAACAGGAAGGAGCGGAGGCTACTGTAGTAGCTCGGGTCCGAGAGCCCGCCGCCGCTGCTGTTGATGTCCATCACCATGTCGGTCCGCGCTCCCCATGGAGTCCTCCCCTCGCCCTGCGCTCCGGCGGCTGCGCGGGGGTCCTCACCTCGCCCCCTGCCCGCGGCCAGGCCCGGAGGCCGGCAGCCCGGCCATCCGCGGCGCGGGGCGGGGGGCAGCCCCTCGGGGGGCTCGGCTGGCGGCGCCGCGCTGGGTGACTGCGCCCCTAAAGATCCCGGCAGGGCTGGGAGCTCGGGGGAGCGGGCAGCTCCAGGAGCCGCCGCCGCCGCCTCTGCTGCCCAAGTGGCCGCCGAGCGAAGTTGCCGCGTCCCGTCCCGCCCCGCCCCTCTCTCCACCAGCCCCCCGCTCGCGGTCGCCTCGCTGCGCACCGGCCGCGCGTCTGCCCGCCCCCAGCAGCCCGCGGCCCCCGCCGCCGGCGCCCGGGAGGGAGCGTCTGGCCCAGGGAGGCCGGCCTTCCTCCCGCCCCACCGCCGCCCCGGCTCCTTCACGAGGGAGGACGGCACCGGTGGGACTCCCAGGGCTGGAGAAGCGGGCCAGGCAGCCTTTGGGGCAAGGCTGGAGCCATTGGCTAGGAAAGACCAACGCCGGCCAGCGTTCCCTGGGCTGGGGGTCCCGGCTGGAGGTGGGAGAGGGCAGGGAAGCAAGACTCGGATATGGACAACTCCCCCCACGGGAGCAAAACGACCAGAGCCCAAACTTGGCTGCATAAAGACAACGAAAAAGATTTATCTGTTGAATCTTGGTGGCCCTTTTCAGACAGAGAGGTTGGAAAGAAGAGGGGAAAAGGCCCACATGCGGATATGAGAGGAGAGAAATTTTTAAAAGGGGGGGAAAAAACCCGAGAGAGCAGGATCTATTTTCTTTTTCATTTATTTATTTCATCTTGATGGTTTGTGACATATAGTCCCTTACATCCACCTGTAAAATGTAAGCACTTTGAGGGCAAGTCTGTGTCCTTTTAAAAAATAATATTTTAAGTTTAATTAAATTTTTAAATATTTCTTACTATTTTGACTGTTTTGAGCAAATTACCTCTGCCCCCCCAGACTTGTTTCCCTGCAAAGTGTGAGCATACAACTGGGTTATCTTCAGTGCCTCCTGACTTCAAATCGTAAGATTCTATGCATCAAATGGAAGGGCAGGGAATTTCAGAAGTGTAGTTTCAGCTGCACTTTTTGCTTTGGATTGTTATGTGATAGGTTTTTGGTTTTTTGGCTTTTTTGGCTTTTTGTCCTTCCTTCTTGAAGAACAAGACATCAGAGTGGTAAAGCCATGACAAGAAACTGAATTGGATTTGAGTGAGATGGTGCTGTACTAAGTCACCAGCCTCACTTTCTCCTCCAGAGCCATCTGGGTTCAGTGGTCAGAAATGAATCAGGATGACTGGAGATGGCTCTGGATGTGAGGCAGTCAGTGACTTGCCCAAAGTTACATAGCTAGTTAGTTTGAGTGTCCTAGGTTGAATTTGAACTCCCATCCTCCTGACTCCAAGGCCAATGCTCTATCCATTGCACCACTTAGCTGCCCTGAATACAAAGAAAGGTTAAAAAGAAAATAAACATTCCTGCCCTCAAGGAGCTTGCTTACATTCCCTGATACTGTTTTTACCCTTTGTTCTCCAAAAAGACTGTGGTATCAGGAAAGTGACCAAGACAAGCAAGTGAATGGGGGAGGGCGGGTGCTGTGGTAAGTCACCACTCTCACTTTGTCTTCCAAAGCTATTTGAGCCCAGGGGTCAGATATGAATCAGGAAGAGTAGAGAAAACCTGGGTGTGAATCAATCAGAGTTAAGTGACTTGCCCTAGGTCACACAGCCACTGAGTGTCAAGTGTCTGAGACTGGATTTGAATGCAGGTCCTCCTGACTCTGGGGCTAGTGATCTATTCACTATACCACCTCAAAGAGGAGTTATGAGTGTGTGTATAGGTGAGATCATTCCAGTCCTGGAAGATAAGCCAGTGTAAAGTTATGGAGTTGGGAGGTGGAGTGTCCTTATTTGAGGAACTGCAAGTAAGTCCTTGGTAGCTGCATGATGCACTGGTAGGGATGGGGACAATGGGGAAGAGTAAAAAAGATAGGAAGCATGCCAAACAAAGAGGTTTCTCTTTCATCCTGGAGGTAACAGGGAGTCAAACAAAAACTGTTTGAGAAAAGAGATGAAATGGTTAAGAACTAAGATTTAGAAAAACTACCTTGACAGATAAATGATGAATGAATTGAAGTGGAGAGATCCTTTAAGGGAGGAAAAATCAGTTAGAAAGCTATTATATTAGTTTAGGGAGAGGTGATACAAATGGGAGCTAAGGTTGTGACTGCATGAATGAGAAGATGGGAATATATAGAAAAAATGTTATGAAGGCAGAAACAAATTTTGTCAATGATTATCATTTGGCATTTAATCACTGTTGAATGAATGAAATTGAGCAGTCAAGGGTGACAAAGTCTGTGGGCCTGGGTGACTGGGAGGATGCTAGCTAGCACCCTTGACAGTGATAGAGAAGTTTGGAAGTGGGGAGAGGAGGAGGGGAGGGAGAAATGAGTTTTGTCTGGAAATATTGAGTTTGAGATGCCTATATGATATCCAGTTTGAGATGTCCAAGAAGCATCTGGAAACACATGATTGTAGTGCAACACAGAGACAAGGGTTGGACAATCAGATCTTGGAATCATCTGCAAAAAAATGTTAATGAATCTATGGTATCTTATGAGATCTCCAAGTAAATTCCAAGAGTAAAAAAGAGATGGGGCCCCTAGGAGAAAGTTTTGAGAGACATCTGAGATTAAAGGTATGTGTCTAGCTACCAAAAAAATAATAAGAGACTACACTGAAAACCACATGATGTGCATCTTTTTTTAAAAAAAATTCTGCTTAGCTCTCCAACAATTTAGAAACAGTCCTTTTTTTTGTCCCAAGAACAATTTTTATTTTCAAATTTCAAATTTTATTATTAAAAGAGCAGCATTCTGGGAAGATGGCAGAGTAGGTCAGAAAACTTTCAGCTTTCCAAATTTCCTCCACTAAAAAGATAAAACATCACTTCAGAGGGATCATAGAGCAGTAGAGATAAACAAAAGTTATAGCAAAATAGTAGTTCTCCTAAGACAAATCTTAGAAGACTCTAGGGAAGACCCTGCCTCCAGGATCAGAAGTTCAACCTAAGTGAAGTACAAATAACCTCTAGATTCACTCTGTAGAATCAACAAACAAGCCCTAGGGAAAACTGGAGATGGGAGACAGTCTCAGTCTTAGAAGTTTTCATTTCCCCAACAATGTGGGGGACTCTTGGTTATGAGCATCTGAAGAAAAGTAGAATCTCTGATTTCAGTACTGGGGCAAAGAAGACAGCTGTAGTTTGCATCCATTTGAGGGATGGAAGGAAGAAAGATCATTGGCAAGACAGTGTGGCTGGGGTCCCTAATCTTGGTTTAGAAGTGGAAAGGAAAATCCAAAGTTGAGCCCCTGAGACAGACCTCAAAAAATAACAGTATGAAAGACCTGAGACTTGGAAGAGCATTCTCTATATCTTGGGACTAAAACTTGATTACACTAAATACTTACCAAGAAGAAAATAAGATAAGATAAAAATAAGTAAATCAATTAAAATGTGTAAACAAAGAAGAAAGAATCCAATCATAGATTGCTACTATGGAGATAGAAAAGATCTGGGTTAATATTCAGAGGAAGATAATGGAGTTTAAAAAAGTCACTCCTTTTTCAAGGAAAAATATCAATGGTCCCAAACAAAGAGAGTTCATGGAAGAACCTGAAAAGAACTTTAAAAATCAAAGAACAGTGATCAAGAAAAAATAAGAGCAGTCCAAGAAAATTATGAAAAGAAAGTCAATTGAGTAGAAATAGAGAATCAAAAACTTAAGGAAGAAATTAATTTTTTGAAAACTAGAATTGGGCAAAGGGAAGCAAATAACATTCTAACATACCAAGAAATCATTAAAAAAAATAAAAGAATGAAAATATTAGAGAGTAAAACATCTCATCAGAAAAACAACTGATCTGGAGAACAGATGGAGGGGGGAAACATAAGAATAGTTGGACTACCTGAAAATTATGATACAAAAAATCATAATATTATATTATAAATAAGACATTATCAAGGAACATTGTCCTAAAACAAAAGCTAAGTAGAAATAGAAAAAATCCACTAATCACCACCTGAAAGAGATCTCAGGAGGAAAACTTACAGGCTCTCACGTTAAGGAGAAAATATTGGAAACAAGTAAAAAGCAATTTAAATATCATGGACCTATAACTTAACAGCTACTATATTAAAGAACCAAAGATCATACAATAATATATTCCTTAGGGCAAAAGAGCTGGGTTTATACCCAAGGGTAACTTAACCAGAAAAGTTAGTATAATCCTGAATGAAAAAAAAGAAAAAAAGATACTTAATGAATTCAATGACTTCTGGTATTTGTGACAAAAATAGCAGAACTAAGGGGAAAATTGACATATAATATCTAGAAGACATATTAAGTAGACATGATAGACCAATTATAAGGGACTCAAAATCAAGTTGCTTCCTTCTTATATGTGAAAATATGATTAGTATTCTTTTGAGTGTCATCATTATTTGGTTAGTTTGAAAAAAAGGTTTGATCTGAGCTATCTATGATGGGGTGATTCAAAAAAACACTAAAACTATGTAAGGAGCGATAAAAAGGAATCATCTCATAAAAATGACATAAAGGAAAAATTGAAACAGAAGAAACTAATAGGCTGGCAGTTGGATGGTACTGGCACCTTAGTGTCATCAGGAAAGGGTTAAAGAGGGAACAACATATATACCTCAAAGGGCATAAAACCTTCTAAATTCAGAAATAAAAAGAGGAAAAAATGGATATGGATGAGGAAAGAATAAAGGAGGGACTCAGAAGTGATTAGGTTAAAGAATAGGATGGCAAGGTGGTGGGTAGAAGAAAATAGAGCAGTGACATGAGAGGATAGGTTAAATAGATAAATAGGGTGAGAAGAATAGTAATGAAAATACACAGCAAATAAGTATACCTTAGAATGTGAACAGAATGGATTTATGCACAAAAATGAAAATTGATAGTAGATTAAAATTCTGAATTCAAGAATATGTTGCTTTCAGGATATACTATAAATATTAGGGATATACAAAAACATAAAAAGGTGAGGAGTAGAATTTATTATGTAAAAAAGCAGAGATGGTTATCATGATTTCAGACAAAGCTAAAGTTAAATAGACTTTCCTTCCAAAAAGAAAAAAAAAGATTTAAGTGAAAATAACCTTTCAAATATAAATAATTATTATTAAGTATTATTCATATCTCCTTAGTTGTTCTTAGCACAGTATCAGAGACTACAAAATAGTATTACTCCATAAAGTACCTAATGTGTTGGATGGGTAAAGGATGTTTCCTTATTGTACCTCTGAATGTTGTCTCAAATCTGACTTTCAACATTGAAATAAATCATTAGAATTCACTTTTTAGGATATGCTGACATCCATGATAAATAAATAGGGATATAAATTTCTATAGCCAATAACTAGAAAAGAAATTTGGGATGGAAATGTGAGAAATGAAAGTATATATACATTTATATATACATATATAATATTTTTATTTTTTAATTTACATTTTTGGTGGAGCTTTTTCCTTCTAAGAATCTAAGTCTTATTTTTCTTTCACTAACTTATGGATTTGGTTTTAAATATATCCAGTACAATTCATTATCATTTTCGTGCCAACTTTCACTTTCTTTTATATCAATGAATTGCCTAGTAGCTTGGGAAGTTGTTAGAATATTTATTTTCATTTACCTTTAATAGAATTGTACTGAGATTCCTAGTTTTTCCCTCTCCCACCCACATCCACCATAGCTTCTTCCCAGACCAATTATATCCTAGAGCTGTCTCTGTTGTTTTTCTTTTTTTTTATTTATTTTTATTCTCATTTTGTACAAATTTTTTTTTACATTAATAAAATATACTTGTTTACAAGTAAACAAAATACCCCTCCCCCCATGAATATAGATAGACTTGCTTGGGCGAAAAAGTAAAGGGGAGAGAAAAAAAATTAAAATTAAAAAAAATAATAGTAATAATTGTAGGTATGGCCAAGTGGCACAATGGACGAAGCACCAGCCCTGGAGCCACGAGCACTCGAGTCCATATCCAGCCTCGTGAACCCAATAATCACCCAGCCATGTGACATGCAAGCCACCCGATCCCCACTGCCCTGCAAAAACCAAAAAAAAGAAAGAAAAAAACAGACCCAAAATAAAATAAAATAGTAATAGTAGTAGGGGTGGCTGGGTGGCAGACAGAGCATTGGCCCTTGAGCCAGGAGCACCTGGGTTCAAATCCGTCCCCAGACACCCAAAGATCAACCCGCTATATGGCCCCAGGCAGGCCATCCAGCCCCACTTGCCCTGAACCCTCCCCCAAATAATAATAACAAAAAATGTGCTTCAGTCTTTGTTCCAACACCATCAACTCTGTCGTGGGTAGATCACATTCTTTATGATAAGTCCATCATAAAAGTTATTTCCATATTTTTCCAATGTTGCCATTGCTGATCGCAACTCCCTCCTTTCTTATTTCTCCACTACCATGTACTATATTTTCTCTCTCCTTTCACTCTGACTCTGCTGTAGGGTCGCTGAGTGGCGCAGCAGACAGATCCTTGGTCCTGGGGCCAAGAAGCCCTGAGCCCCATACCACCCTTAGACCCAGAATCCACCTGGTCCTATGGTCCTGGGCAAGCCATCCAATCCCAGCCCCTTGAAAGAAATAAAAAAGAAAATGAGTTATATTTGACCACTGTCCCCCCATGGTCCATCCCTTCCCCCTGCTCCCCCCTCCTTCTTACTCCAGTTGTCTATACCACATTGAGTATATTTGCTGTTTCCTCTCCTAGCCATCTCTGATGAGAGCAAAGGTTCCCTCATTCCCCCTTGCCTCCCCCCTTCCATATCATTGCAATAGCTCATTGTAATAAAAAAAATCTTATTATGTGAAATATCTTGGACTATTCCCCCCTCTCTTTTTTTCTTTCTTCCATTCCATTTCCCTTTTTTTCCTATTGACTCCATTTTTACACCATATTTTATCTTCGAATTCAGCTTTCTCCTGTGCTTCAACTATAAAAGCTCCCTCTACCTGCTCTATTATCTGAGATGGTTCATATGAATATTATCAGTATCATTTTTCTATACATGCAGTTCATCCTCATTAAGTCCTTCATATTTCCCCCCTCTCCTCCAATCTCCATGCTTCACCTGAGTCCTGTATCTGAAGATCAAACCTTCTGTTCAGCTCTGGCCATTCCAAAAGGAACCTTTGAAATTCCCCTGGTTCATTGAAAGTCCATATTTTTCCCTGGAAGAGGACATTCAGCCTTGCTGGGTAGTTCATTCTTGGCTGCATTCTAAGTTCTTTTGCCTTCCGGTATATTGTATTCCAAGCCCTACGAGCTTCCAATGTAGCTGCTGCTAAGTCCTATGTGATCCTGACTGCAGCTCCACGATATTTGAACTGTGTCCTTCTGGCTGCTTGTAATATTTTCTCTTTGACTTGGGAGTTCTGGAAGTTGGCTATAATATTCCGAGAGGTTGTTTTTTGGGATCTCTTTCTCGGGGGGGATCAGTGGATTCTCTACATTTCTATTTTGCCCTCTGCTTCTAGAATATCAGGGCAATTTTCCTGTAGTAATTCTTTGAAAATGACGTCAAGGCTCTTTTCCTGATCATGACTTTCAGGTATTCCAATAATTTTCAAATTATCTTTCCTAAATCTGTTTTCCATATCAGTTGTTTTTTCAATGAGATAGTTCACATTTTCTTCTAATTTTTCATTTTTTTGGTTTTGAAGTATTGATTCCTGATTTCTGGTAAATTCATCAATCTCCCTGAATTCTATTCTTTGTCTGAAGGATTTGTTCTCCTCAGAGAGTTTTCTTATCTCTTTTTCCATCTGGCCAATTTTGTTTTTTAAAGCATTCTTCTCCTCAATAACTTTTTTGAACTGTTTTATCCATTTGACCTAAGCTGGTTTTTAGCACGCTATTTTCTTCAGCATTTTTTTTTGGATTTCCTTGACTAAGCTGCTGACTTCATTTTCATGTTTTTCCTGCATCTCTCTCCTTTCTTTTCCCAGTTTTTCTTCCAACTCCCACATTTGATTTTCAAAGTCTTTTTTGAGCTCTATCATAGCCTGAGCCCAATTTCTGTTTTTCTTGGAGTCTTTAGATGCAGGAGGTTGTGCTTCCTCATCTTCAGACTATTTTGATCCTTCTTGGGCTCATTTGCAAAATATTTCTCAATGGTCTTCCTCTTGTTTCTTTGCTTGTTCATTTTCCCAGCCTAAGCCTGTTTTTGGGGTGCTTCCTGAGCTTTTGGGACACTCCCACAAGGGTCTCAGTGTGTGAGGCTCTGTCCTCCCTCCTGGTCTGTAAATGACCATAAGCACCCCCCTCTGCCATGGGGCCGAGGTGGGGGGGCCCTGTTGTTCTATTGGGGGGCCTAGACTGGGATCAGGATCTGAATGTTTTCAGAGCCCCAGAGTCCTGTTCCAGGGGCAGAAGACAGAGCTTGGCAGTCTCTCTCTCTTCACTCCCCTCCCTCAGCTCAATGGATTCGTGCCCTGGGGGCTCCTGCTTACCCTCTGTTGTTTTTCAATGTGAGGACTTTAGAACAATATGTTTTGAATTCCTTTCTTTTTCATTTTTAAAATGGAGTCATTTCTAAGTTCAGTGATCACAAAACAACTAGCCATCTCTGTTGTGATATCCACAGTGCTGCCTGAAAATACTTCTTACAGACCCTGCATGGAATTCACTTTGAAAGTTGTCAAAGAGAATTTTGTACCTCTTAATTCTTGGGGCATTATTTTGCTTTTGTTTGAGTGACATAAACTGTTCCTATGTTCTAACAAACCTGTCAACTGCAGGAGACAGATATGAAAAGAGTAGTTAATATAGGACAAAAAAATAGAAATCAAAAGATTCATGTTTGAATCTCATATTTGTTGCTGGCTAACTTTATGATCTTGGGCAAATTATTTAATCTTTCCCATCTATAAAAGAAAAAAGTTGGACAGCAATGAGTAGGGTAGAGTTTTGTCCAGTTTGATAAACTTTAGAAGATACTGATGGTACAACCATTTAGTAATGTGGAAACAACCAAGTTTAGCACTTAGGTAGCAAGAATATTTTTTATTTTAATTTTTTTCAATTACATGAAAAGATACATCATTCATCCATTTCCAAGTTTATGTGTTCCATATTTTTCTACCATTCTCCCTTCCCTCATCCTCCCTATGACAGGAAGCAATTTGGTAAAAGTTGTACAATCTGGTAAAAAGTCATGTTTAACATATTGCAATGTTAGTATGTGGTGAAAGAGAAATTATAATTAAGGAAAAAACATGAGAAATAAAGGGAAAACATAAAAGAAATTTTAAGAGTGAACATAATATACTTTATATTCAGACTCCATAGTGTTTTCATTTGCTTGTTTGTTTGTTTGTTTGTTTCTGGTGGCAGATATCATTTTCCATAACAGGTCTCTCAAGGTTGTCTGCTTCTAGGATATCATGGCAATTTTGCTGGACTATTTTTTGAAAAATGAAGTCCAGGTCCTTTTCCTGGTAATGACTTTCAGTTTACCCAATAATTTCTAAATTATCTCTCCTGGACCTACTTTCTAGATCAGTTGCTTTTCCAATGAGATACTTCACATTTTCTTCTAGTTTTTCAATCTTATGCTTTTGTTTTTATTGTTTCTTGATTTCTCACAAAGTCATCAGCTTCCCTTAGCTCCATTCTACATTTGAAGGAGTTATTTTCTTCAGAGAGTTTACTTATATACTTTTCCATCTGACCAATTCTACTTTTTAAGGCATTCTTCTCCTCATTGACCTTGCTGACTGCTTTTTTTTCCCATTTGACCTAAACTGACTTTTAATAAATTATTTTCTTTAGTATTTTTTTATTTCCTCTTCACCAAGCTGCTGACATAGTTTTCATGATTTTCCTACATTGCTCTCATTTCTCTTTCCAGGTTTTCCTCTACCTCCCTCCCTTGCTTTTCAAAGTCTTTTTTGAGCTTTTCCATAAACTGAGACCAATTACTACTTTTCTTGTAGACTTTGGATACAGAAACTTTGACTTTGTCATTTTTTGAGTATATATCTTGATCCTCCATGGAACCAAAGTAATTTTCTATGGTCAGATTTTTTTTTCTGTTGTTTACTCATTTCCTCCTATGGCCTGATTTTTATGTACTTCCAAAGCTTTTGGAGGGTTTTTTTTTTAGTACAACCCACCAGAGATCATAATTCCTTCAAGGTCTTATGAGAGGCTCTGATTACTCTCCTGACCTGTGCTCTAGTCTGTGGATGACCACAAGCACTCCCCTCTGCCTTGGAGCTATGAGGAGGGTCCCTGCTCCCCTGTGGCAGTATGGGCCCCAGATTGTGACCTGTATCTGAGCTTGGGTAGAGCACCAGAGTCCTGTCTCAGGGATAGCAGTCCCCACCCCCTTACTATCAGTCGGCTGAGCTCTCTGGGAGCAGCTGCTGGGTGACTCCATCAATTCCTGGAGCCCCATGGCCTGTACTGACCTGGGCTTCATGCTCATTCTGGTGAGGCACAATTTTCCCGCTAACCTTCCAAGTTGTCCTTGGCCATCCCTGGGCTGAAAGATCTGGAAAGCACTCCTGCTACTATGGACCCAGTGCCCCCAGGGACCCAGGCAGCCTGCAGGATGTTTCTGGAAGACTGAAACTGGTTTCCTCTAACTCAGTTGCAGCTCTTTCCAAAGGCAATCCCAGTGGAATAGATATTTCCTGAAGATCTTCCAAGTTGTTTTGGGCTGGAAAATTGTTTCACTCAGTCTTTCTCTGGGTTCTACTGCTCTAGAATTTGGTTAGAATCATAATTTACTGCATTTGGAGTTTTCTAGAGAAGAGCTTCTGGGAATTCCTGCCTCCACACAGCCATCTTGGTTCCAACCCCCTACTATAAATAATTTTGTACCTGTCTTTTCCCCCTTTTTATGATCTCTTTGTGATAGATCTAGTACTGCTGGATCAAATGGTATTCACAGTATTATTGCTCTTTGGACATAGTTCCAAATTGCTCTCCAGAATGGTTGGATCACTTTACAACTCCACCAACAATGAATTAATGTCATAATTTTCCCACATTCACTCCAACATTGATTATTTTCCTTTTTTGTCATCTTAGTTTGATAAGTGTGAGGTAAAACAAGCTCAGAGTTGTTCCAATTTGTATTTCTCCAATCAATAATGATTTGGAGCATTTTTCCATAAGATTATAGTTATCTTCAATTTTTTCATCTCAAAAACTGTTGATATCCTTTGACCATTTGTCAATTGAAGAATGACTTGTATTCTTATAAATTTGACTCAGTTCTCTAAATATTCTAGAAATTAGTCTGTTATCAGAAACACTAGTTGTAAAAATTGTTTCCCAACTTTCAGCATTCATTCTATTCTTGAATGTAATAGTTATATGCAGTTGAAATTGTTCATTTTGTGGTTTCTAATGTTCTTTATCTCTTGTTTGGTCATAAACTTCTTGCCACTCCATAGTCTGACAGATAAACTATTTCCTGATCTCTTAATTGACCTATGGTCACCCTTTATGTCTAAATTCTGTATATATTTTGACCTTATTTTTGGTTTAGGGTGTAAGATGTGGATCTATGTGTAATTTTTGTCATACTATTTTCTAGTTTTTTTCCAGCAGTTTTTATCAAATAGTGAGCTCTTAGATGAGAAGTTGGAATTCTGGGTTTATCAAACAGTGTTACTAAAGAAATTTACTACTGTTTCTTTTGTACTTGATATATTCCACTGATCCACTTCTCTATTTCTTGACCAGGACTAGGCAATTTTGATGATTGCTTTTTTATTATACAATTTTAGATCTGGTTCAACAAGGTCACCTTTATTTGCATTTTTTTCCATTAATTCCCTTGATATTCATGACTTTTTGTTGCTCCAGATGAATTTTGTTACTGTTTTTTCTAGCTCTGAAAAATAGTTTTTGGTAATTTGATTGATATGGCATTGAATAAATAATTTAATGCAAATCGAATTTCATTTTTCTCATATTAGCTCAGCATACCCATGAGCTAGAGACATTTTTCCAGTTGTTTAGATCTGATTTTATTTGTATGAAAAGTGTTTTGCAATTGTGTTCATATAGTTTCTGGGTTTGTCTTAGGAGAAAAATTCTCAAGTATTTTATGCTGTCTACAATTACTTTAAATGGAATTTCCCTTTCTATCTCTTGTTGTTGGACTTTTTTGTTCATATATAGAAATGCTGATGTTTATGTAATCTTATTTAAATCCATCTATTTTTTAAAGTTGCTAATTGTTTCAAGTAGTTTTTAATTGATTTTCTAGGGTTCTCTAAGTATACCATCTTATCATCTGCAAATAGTGAGATTTTGTTTCATCACTGCTTATTCTAGTTACTTCAATTTTTTTGTTTTCTTATTGCTAAATTTTAATATGATATTGAATAATAGTAGTGATAATGGACATCCTTGTTCCACCCTGATCTTATTGGAAATGTTGATTATTTATCCCTATTACATATAATGTTTGCAGATGGTTTTAGATAAATACTGTTTATTGTTTTAAGGAACATTCCATTTATTCCTATAATCTTTAGTGTTTTTTTCCATAGGAATGGGTGCTGTATTTTGCCACAGGTTTTTTTCAGCATCTATTGAGATAATCATATGATTTCTGTTAATTTTGTTATTGATATGGTCAATTAAGCTAATTGTTTTCCTAATATTGAACTATCCCTTCTTACCTGGTAGAAATTCTACCTGATTTTGGTATATATTATCCTAGTAATAATTTATAGCAAACTCTTTGCTAAAATTTTATTTAAAATTTTTGCAATAATATTCATTAGGGAAATTGATCTATAATTTTGTCTATTTCACATCCTGTTGGTATAATAATAATTCTTCACCTAGTTTTTTTAGATAGTTTACACAGAATTGGAATTAACTTTTCTTTAAATGTTTGGTAAAATTCACTTGTAAATCCATCTGTCCCTGGAAATTTTTTTCTGAGAGTTCAATGATGCTTTTTCAGTTTCTTTTCTGAAATGGTGTTATTTAAGTATTTAATTTCTTCCTCTTTCATCTGGGCAGTTAATATTTTTGGGAATATTCATTCATTTCATTTATGTTATCAGATTTGTTGGCATACATTTGGGTAAAATAGCTTTAAATTATTAGTATAATTCCTTTCTCATTGGTGGTGAGTTCACGCTTTTCATTTTTATACTGGTAATTTGGTTTTCTTCTTCCTTTTTTAAAAATTAGATTTACCAAAGCTACATCTATTTTATTATTTTTTATAAACCAACTGTTTTATTATTTCAAGTTTTCTTAATTTCTATTTTTTAATTTCTCATCTATCAGAATTTCTAATTTGATATTTAATTGGTATTTAATTTGTTCTTTTTAGTTGCATACTCAATTCATTAATCTTTTCTTTCTCTCCTTTCATTCATAGAAACACTTAGAGTTACAAAATTTTCCCTAATAACTGGTTTGGATGTATCCCACAAGTTTTAGTATGATGATTCTTCATTATCATTGTCTTGGATAAAATTGTCGATAATTTCTGTGATTTATTATTTGATCACTCATTCTTTAAAATTAGGTAATTTAGTTTCTTTTTCTCTCTTTTTCTTTTTCTTTTTGCAAGGCAATGGGGTTAAGTGGCATGCCCAAGGCCACACAGCTAGGTAATTATTAAGTGTCTGAGGCCAGATTTGAACTCAGGTACTCCTTACTCCAGGGCTGATGTTCTATCCACTGCACCACCTAGCCACTCCAGTAATTTAGTTTCTAATTAATTTTTAGTTTATCATTCCAGGGTCCTTTATTACATGTAATTTTTTTGTATCATGATCAGATATAATATTTCTGCTTTTCTGCATTTGATTTTGGCATCCTTATGTCCTAATACATGTTCAATTTTGTATAGCTGTCATGTACTTCAGAGAAGAATGTATATTCCTTGCTATTCCCATTCAATTTTCTCCAGAGGTCTATCATATCTAACTTTTCTAAAATTCTATTCACCTTCTTAACTTCCTTATTGTTTATTTTGTAGTTAGATTCTGAGGGAGGGAGGTTGTCACCCACTAGTATAATTTTGCTCTCTATGTCTTCCTGTAACTTATTTAGCATCTAGAAGAATTTGGATGCTATACCATCATTAATATTAATTCATTGCCTTTGATACCTTTTAGGAACATGTACTTTTCCTCCTTATCCCTTTTTTTTTAGGTTTTTGCAAGGCAAATGGGGTTAAGTGGCTTGCCCAAGGCCACACAGCTAGGTAATTATTAAGTGTCTGAGGCCGGATTTGAACTCAGGTACTCCTGACTCCAGGGCCAGTGCTCTATCCACTGCGCCACCTAGCCACCCCCATCCTTATCCCTTTTAATGAGATCTATTTTTGCTTTTGTTTTGTCTGAGATCATAATTGCTAACCCCCCCCCCCCCTTTTTTAACTTCAACTTGAAGCATAATATATTCTACTTGTAGGATTCTCGGTTTTAATCCACTCTGCTTTCCAATTCTGTTTTATGGGAAAGTTCATCCTATTCACATTTACAGCTATGATTACTAAATCTGTATTTCCCTCCATCCTATTTTCCTCTATATATATTTTTCTCTTTCCTTTTCCTTTTTCACTCCATAACTATGTTTTGCTTCTGGCTGTTACGTTTTGATCAGCCTTTCCAACTATCAGCCCTCTTCCTTTTCCTTCTCCTTTTCTCCTTTAACTTTTTAAAAGTTTTCACTCTAACATTATCTTAACTTTTACTTTCATCTTCCCTTTTATCAGCCTCTTATTCTTCACTTTTCTCTTCATTCCCCCCCCCCACTTCCCAGTGGGATAAGATAAATTTCTAGGTTTTTTTTAGGGGGGGTTGCAAGGCAAATGGGGTTAAGTGGCTTGCCCAAGGCCACACAGATAATTATTAAGTGTCTGAGTCCAGATTTGAACCCAGGTACTCCTGACTCCAGGGCCAGTGCTTTATCCACTGCACCACCTAGCCGCCCTGGGATAGGATAAATTTCTAAACCGAATTGGGAATGTAAGTTATTCCATCTTTGGGCTAAGTTTGTTGAGAACAAGATTTACTCAATGTTCACATCCTCCCATATTTCTTCTATTATAATATCTTTTGTGCCTCTTCATGTGGTGTCTTCTAATGCTTCACTTTCTCCCTGTATAATCCTTCTTTTCATGCCTTATGGCTCTTGAGAATTGTAATTCTAGTGGGACAGTTGAGGGGAATGTACTTGGACAGAGGCTAGAAGTATGAAGTGATTACGAGGTAATGATGCTTATAAATCAATCAATCAATCCTTGAGAATTGTACTTCTATCAGGACATATAAAAGAAATATACTTTGACAGAGATTGTAGGTACAAAACAGGTATAAAAACAATGAAGACATTATAGTAGAGATTCTGGGCTTACTGCTTGCCTGTGGAAATGCCCATGTTTCAGGTGCTAGTGGTTTGTTCCTTGCATTAGGGCTGCCTGACCCAGATCCACCTGTTTCACTAGAATTCCTAAGCTTTAAGTTTGCCTTCCAAACATGAGTTGGGAACTTCACTGCTGGCTTGCTGCATCATGGGCTTGCTGAGTCAGGACCTGAGCTGTGCTGTGGCTAAGAGCCTCCAGTTCTCCTGGGCTACAACCCCATTTTACCCACTTGAGACTGACTTTTTTCTGAAGTTACTCCTTAATCTTGAGTTGAGAACTCTTTCATTCTTGTGTGTGATTGGGGGGGTGGGGTTCCTATCACTTTAGAGTCTGTTTAGAAGCTTCATTGAAAGTTGTTTGAGAAGAGTTCTGAAAATCTCCTAGGTTCACACCACCATCTTGATTATGCTGAGGAAATGGAATAACAAGAATAATTTAAAATTATTTGGAGATCTTCTTCCTTGCCTCCCCATAACCCAACTGAAATCCTTCCCTTCCTAGTCCAATCCTTTGACATAAATTTCTCTCACAATGGCCCCAGAATGTCCCAAGCTGTCTCTACTACCCTATCCTTATCTATACAAATTTCATTATATTTGCCCTGGAACAAAAACTGCTTATTATGCCTGAAAGTAAATAATATCTAAAATGATTTATAGCTCTAAAATTCTATCAATTAATTTCCCATAGAGTCCTGAGTAGCAAAATGCCACAATATGCATAAATATATCCAGTTGAGCAAGATAGCTACCCTTATTGGGTCTGATTCCTCATTTTCTGAATGAGTAAATTAGATTAGTTGACTCCAATATTTGAGTGAATGGCCCAACTATAAGGATGCATAACCAATATTCTTTTATGACCAACTGGACACATTATTGTAAGGTGAGGTTGGGGAAACTTGGCCTCCATAAAAAGTCAAAGCTTTGGGAAGGCAGGTTGAGTCAGATAAATAATCAGTGTACCAACAAAAGCTCTTGTCTTCTTTCTGTTATTAATAACCTTTGGTTGAGTCTTCTCTCCTATTTTAACCAACTTCTTCCTTTCCCTTTCTTTATGTCTGGTATCAAGAAAACTCATGATTCTGAACTACTATTTCCATACCATATATACATACATACATACACACACACACACACACACACACACACACATATTCCCAGAAAAAAGTCAAGTTGGGTTGTAGCCAAGGAGAATTGGGAGGGGGAGTGTCGTGTGTGTGTGTGTGTGTGTGTGTGTGTGTACCTCCATTCCCCTTACCCCAAGGAGTGTTTGCTGTTACCCCTCTTGTCTTTAATTTTCTTTTTTTTTTAATTTTACTTAAGACAATGGGGTTAAATGACTTGCCCAAGGTCACATAGCTAGACAATTATTAAGTATTTGAGATCAAATTTGAACTGTCCTCCTGACTCCAGGGCTGGTGCTTTATCCACTGTGCCACTTAGCTGCCCCTTTGTCTTTAATTTTCAATCCCAATGTAGAGCATGCAACATTATCAGGTCTGACATTACATGATTTTGTGTAAATTTGCTGATTTTTAACTGCTGACTTGTTAATTCTATTTTTATTCATTCATCCACTTATTTAACCAGAATTTGGTTATAGCCATTTATTCATTCAATGAATAGCTCAGAAGGGACCTACTAAAAACATTGTACTGAATTCTGGGAGAGCTTGTACCTTGCCCAACTGCTGGTCCTCTTAATGATTCCCGTAATTTCAAGGAATAAAGAAAAATTTCTGATCCCTGATTCATAAAATCAGGGTTATCCTTGCCCTGCCCTCCTTATATTAAAAGTGTATTTTGTTCTGGTCCCCCTGACACTAGCCCCATTTCAATTTATAAGTAGCCTGTATTATACATACATACATACATACATATATATGTATATATATATATTACCTTATAAAAAACCTTATAAAAAATGAGACTTCAAACCCCTCCTCCATAGCACTCCCTTCCTTGCTCACCCCAGCAGTCTTCTATCTCCATCTGAGTCCATGCTTCCCCACCTTTAATCCATAGTTAGATAAGTGACTCTTTGTGTCTCTCTTCCTTCCCAGACCCTTCCCCATACTGCCTGCCTTCTACCCCATCTCTGTCCCCATGCCATCAAAGGAAAATGTGGATCTCAAAAGTTTACAAAATGGCCTTTTAAAAATGGCACCTACCTCCTAGGGTTACTAGAAAATCATATGGGATATATATATATATATATATATATATATATATATATATATATATATATAGAGAGAGAGAGAGAGAGAGAGAGAGAGAGAGAGAGAGAGAGAAATTGCAAAGGGGAACCTAGAAGTCCCATTCCAACAACTCCAAAGGTCAAAGGAGAATAATTTGCAAAATTTATATTATATATTAACCAAAAATCACATTCTGAAAATATGTGCTAAAGCAAGGAAACCCATCTAGGTTTTGTGGTCAGAGCCTTTGGGTAACACAATATGTAAGCCACAGATAAGCTCCAGAAATCCGCTACAAAAACAGTAGAACACCAATTTTTTAAAGTTTATTTTTATTTTATTTTTTAAGAATTACATGTAAAAACAAGTTTTAACATTAATGTTTGAAAATTTTGAGCTCCAAATTCTCCCCCTCCCTCCTCTCCATTCTCCTTGAGAAGACAAGCAATTTCATATAGATTATACAAGTGCAATCATGTACAACTTATTTGCCAAGATGCAAAAGAAAACAGAAAACTAAAGTTTAAAAAAACACAATTACCCCCTTTCACATCTCAACTTTCCTGATTGTGGTTTCAATATATTGTGAATTAAAAATTAAATGTGAATTTTGGGGAGTTGGGGAATATGCTGAACTCATTAGACTACACAAAAAGTTTAAAATTTCAGAAATGTGTAAAAAACAGGTATAATATTGTATATTAGCATGTTTTATCTTTTAATACCATAACAATTTAGACTTCTCTGGTATAAAGGGGCAAAAATAATTTATTCTGATTTTCCAGATCATAGGGGGATCATACTTGTAACTCCCTGAGATGTGAAATGAATAACTGTATACATATTCAATTTTCATTCACACTCCATCCCAGAACATCAATGTTACTGATAACTTTGAAATTACATGAATATGTTAACTTTAAAGTTTTATTAACAACTTGGAGATGTGGATATGAAATGATCTAACTCTAAGGTGGCACAGTCTGACCTCCCCCAAAAAAACCTTATAAAAATTAGACTCATCACTCCCCTCCTTGCTCACCCAGCAGTCTTCTATCTCTGAGTCCATGCTTCCCCACCTTTATTCCATAGATAGATGAGTGACTCTGTGTCTCTCTTTCTTCCCAGACCCTTCCCCATACTGCCTGCCTTCTAGCCCATCTCTGTCCCTATGCCATCAAAAGAAAATGTGGATCTCAAAAGCTTACAAAAACTGAATGCTGAAAACTACCTTTGCATGGAGTAGGAAAAATAAAATAGCCTTTTAAAAATGGCACCTACCTCCTAGGGCGATTAGAGAATCATATGGGATAGAAGTTAGAAAGTATTAACATGGCAACTAGAGCATAGTAGGAACTTAATAAATGTGTATCCTTTCCCCCATATCTCTTTCCTCTTTCTACTCACATAGCTACTATCCTAGTTAAGGGATCCTCATCTCCTCTCTGGGCTAATGCAAAAGCCTCTTTATTGCTATCCCTGTCTCAGATTTCTCTCCTTTAGAGCCCACTCTTCACACAGTTACCAAAATATTCCCTACTCCAATTCTTTGGTAGCTGTCTCTATTGCTTCTAGGGTAAAATGCAAATGCCTTTGGCTGGAATTTAAAACCTATCACAATTTAGATACAACCTGCCTTTTCAGACTTTTCCTCTTGTTCTCCAAATTTAGCATTCAGCATTCCATTCTTGCTCCATTGAAACGGCAGGATATTACAATTGGCAAAATGTGGAAAGCCCTGACTGGTCTTCCTACTCTGTGACAGAGGCAAATGAATAATATATCATGTAAAAGAAGTCGTTTCCAGTTCATAGTTTTCCTTTGATTCTCCAGGTGGCATCATGTAGTATCAAGGCATTTAGTGAAAGGTGGTCTCTTTAACCTTAGCAACATTGGTAACCCTATCCATATGACAACTGTTGCAGAGTCTAAAAATTCTTGTGTTTAGATTCCTGGCTACCTAGCTACCTTTTCTGCTGTTGTGTTAATTGTATCCTAGACTTAGGAAAATGAGAAGTAAGATATAAATACTGTCCCTTTAAGATTTGTTGCAGTTAAGTCTGATCAGAATTGTAGGAGAAGCAATTATTGTAGCAGTTATACTTTGATTCAGGCTTTTTTTTTTTTAAGGTTTTTGCTAGGTAATAGGGTTAAGTGGCTTTGCCCAAGGCCACACAGCTAGGTCATTATTAAGTGTCTGAGACCAGATTTCAACCCAGGTACTCCTGACTCCAGGGCCGGTTCTTTATCCACTGCACCACATAGCCACCCCTGATTCAGGCTTCTAAGCAAATTGTGTACCTTTTCAATGTGTTAAGCTGTTAAAATACTGAAGAGAAATGAACATAGAGTTCTATTATTTCAGGACAAATGTAATTCATTCAATTGAAGACAGAAACTAAATTTTGATATCCTTCAAATAAGACAGAGAAAAATAGGATGAGAGGAGGTTGCAGGGTGAAAGACCAGATTTCACAATTGCAGGACCTAAGTATGAAACTAGAAGTGATGAAATTTACAGTTGCTAAAGACTATTAGCACTAATAGTCAGTTGTCCTGACTGAACAGAGGAAAAAACTGGAAATAGAGAATCAGAGAAGACACTAGGCAGATCAACCAGTTTGGCTGAGAAGTTAGACCCAGTAAAAAATAAATCAGATTTCCTTAATTTAGCCAAGGAAGCTATCCAGTCAGCACAGAAATTATATCCACCAAGGAACTTGGTTGTAAACTTGAGGTTTACATTTCCAGAGTTGTGAATTATCCTAAGCACATAGGTTTTCCTCACACATATTTTCTGGGCAGATTTCTGAATATGTTCAGTTCTTCTCAGAGATATTAAGTACATTGGTGGAATAGTGTGACTTGGATAGAATATTGTGACTCAAGTATAAATTGTGATGTGTTTATTATTCCTAAATTCAATTTATATTGTAATTATATCATGATATCAAATTGTTACTGTGTTTAAGATCTAAAATCATCATTACTGAGAATGACTGGCTTTGTATAAAAACGAACCACTGAAGCTTTGAGATAGTATAGAGAGGAGGGTAAGTGCATTTCCCCTCAAAAGAGTTAAAACTAATGCCCTGAGACTGAAGCAGGGAGAATTGACTTTGGAGAAAGAACTTTAAGGATTTAAAGGGAAAGAAATTTAAGGGAAAGAAATCACAGAAGGCTCTCTGTGGGTTAACAGGAGGCTAACAAAAGGCTTAAATTTTAATTCATAGGTTTTGGCAAAAATTCATAGGTTGTTATAAAAAATTCACAGATTAATTCACAGAGTTCTTTAGTAATGTAAAGAAAGTGAGTTTTCAAAAAGATAGCAAGTTTAAGCAAAGGAAACATACAAACTGAGCTGATGAGAACATCAAAGACAGTTAAGAAAGGGAAAGGGAAGGGAAAGGAAACAGCCTCAAGACAGCTGGGCTGGGATCTTGTGCATCCAGTAGTCTGCAGAAGAGGATAGGCAGAACCTTTACAGAGGATCTAACACACCTCTTGTCCAAGGAGGACTCAGAGGGAAGGATCAAAGTGTACATGACTGGAGTCAAAGGCTAAGAGCAGACAGGTGAGGAGAGATGGGGGAAGGAACTGGGATTGCTTTCTTAGTGAATTTACATTTGAGAAGTGGGGACAATAATGGAGAGAAAGTCAGAGGCCTGTGGAAAGGAAAATGCCAGACAAGCACAGCTAATAGTTCCCTAATATTACAGGAAAGGCTAGCCAAATATTTCTCTAATTTTCTCCTTCAACATGACAATAGTAATGATCCTTTATGGGAACCTATACCTGCTAGTATAGGAGCAGCTTAATTTGCAATACAGAAAGTAGGTTTGTTTTAAAGTAATTTCAGTATTGTCCGATTCTTCATTACTCCATTTAGAGTTTTCTTGGCAAAGAAGTGTTTAGGTATCCCCAAGCTCAAGTGAGAGGTTTGAGATTATTAAAATATGGTATCCTATGTACCCATTTCACTGAGTTGAGGTATCCAGATTTTATTTTTTTTTTAGGTTTTTGCAAGGCAAATGGGGTTAAGTGGCTTGCCCAAGGCCACACAGCCAGGTAATGATTAAGTGTCTGAGACTGGATTTGAACCCAGGTACTCCTGACTCCAGGGCCCGTGCTTTATCCACTGCACCACAAGCTGCCCCCTTTCCAGACTTAAGGAAAGGAAAGGAAAAATTCTCAGCAAGTTCCAGAACTCATAGAGAGAATGGTTTACTGACAAGAAGACTGGTATAAGTCTGACCATTTTACCAGTTAAGTTCTTTAACCAAGAGTTGTCAGAATAGTGCAGAACCAAAATGAAATACAAAATGTCTAATCAGTAGTCTTGCAAATTGTTTTATTGTTCTCTGAGATATGTTTCATCTCTTAGCATATTATAATAACTCATTGAATAACAGTAGTTAATGAATCTTGTTTTAAATTGCTGAGAATGTTTAACATCTATTATGCATAGAAATAGATTATCTGTCTCACACTCCATTTGTATTGTATATTGAGTTTTACTCAATTTTACTCCTTCTCCCCACTACACCCTCTTTTTAGAGGAAGACCTTGAAGAGAGCCAATTTATTCACTAGGATGGAGTATACTGAGCTGAGACAACTCTTCTCATTAAAGGTCAGGTTCCAACAAGACTATAAAGAGTCCCACCTCAAATTTGGGTCCAATGAAACAGCATTCTTCTGTGGAGGGAGAGGCACAATGCTCCAGTTGCTGTGGCTCCAAGCAGCAGTGCCTCATTGTTAGAATGTAAGTACCAGCTCACCTCTATTTTGTAGAATATTCACTTTAAAAAACAAACAAAAAAAAATATACAAAACATTTGCTGATCACCCCAATCAGTATAAATTAATTTCAGTTAATTGAAGGAGAAAGAGCTCCTTCAATTCACTTAAATTTATTTTTCTGTGGCATATTTTATTTTCTCAATAGAAGGCAAGGTACTCAAGGTCAAGGACTATTGGGTTGAGTTTTTTCCCTCTTTATTATCTCCAGTATCTGTGAGCCTTGATTTGTATCTAGCTAGCACTTAATGAATTCTTGTTGAAATTAATTGAATCAAATTCTAAACTGATTCCATGGTCAATGCAGCTATTAGTCAGTGAATCATTTATCCTCGTGTCAAGTTAAGGCTTGGTAAAAGTCCAGAGTCCTACTTATTTTCTATAGAGCTAGTATGCCACTCCAAATATCTTTAGCCATGCTCCTGAAATATCCCTTCCTTTTTCTAATATTCATTGTTTTCACTCAATTAGTCTGTATTTTATTCCTCTTTTTAAAAAGATCATAATACCTCTATTAAATCTGTTACAACCTAAACATAGTACTAAATATGTAACTACTATCCTGTTAAATAAGAATAATTAGAGCAGGAAGAGATCTCAGAAGGTGTCTAGTCCACATCATTTTACAGTTGGAGAAACTGAGACTATGGGAAGTGGTGACATTTCCAAAGTCATGAACTAGTTAATATCCTAGTCCAAATTTGAAACCAAATTCTCTGACCCCCAAGTCATCATTCTTTCTTCTGTAACACGTTTATATAACAATTGAATTTGGAGTCAAGGAGATATTGGTCTGAATCTCACTTCTGACACTTCATAGTCAAACAACCTTTTGGGAATGAATGACTTTCTAAAATTTTCTACTAAGTTACTGATGAGTTATGATCATAGACATGTGTAGATTATAATCCAGGTGTGCCTGTGTATACCAGCATGCCCAATCCTTCCTCTATGCCTGTTCATTGTTGTGATATGAGACACACTAGAAAAAGGACTGCTCCTTAATGTGCAACAAATGTGTAAAACTGTGTAATAAATATCCTCCTGAAAGTTTTGATTATTTAGACACTGTGGTTCTTCCTAATTTACTAAGAATCAGAATAAGCTCTCTTACTTTTAATTTTTGATTATTTATTTTATTTTATTTAAAATTTTTACTCCAGCTATGTGCAAGAAAAAGTTTCAACATTTACTTTCAAACCCTGAGTTTCAAATTCTCTCCCTTCTTCCCTCCTCAATCCCCCCACCCATTGAAAAAGCAAATTACTTGTTATTGGTTAAAAATATGTAGGTAATCATTACATTACTACAACAGTCATATTGTAAGAGTAAACATAACCCCCCCCCCCACACACACACACAAAGAAAGAGAAACCTCAAGAGAAATCAAGAAAACAAAATGAACTTCAGTCTGTATTCAGGTACCATCAGCTCTTTCTTTGTGATGGATAGCATTCTTTATCATAAGTTCATTAGAGAAATTGCTTTAATATTTTTTCCCAGTTACTATTGCAAGCTGTATTTCCCTTCATCCTATCCCCCCATACCCATTTATTCTATTCTCTCTCCTTTTGCCCTGTCCCTACTCAAAAGTGTGTTGTATCTGACTACCCTGTCCCACAATCTTCCCTCTCTTCTTTCACCTACAACCCTCTCCCCTCCCTGTTCCCCTTTCCCCATTCCTTTTCTCTCTCCAATTTTCCTTTAGGGTAAGATAGATTTCTATACCCAGTTGAGTATGTATGTCATTTCCTCTCTAAGTCACTTCCAAAGAGAGTAAAGACTTACTCACTCTCCCTCAACTTCCCCCTCTTCCATTCCATTACAAAAATTTTTCCTTATCTCTTTTATATGAAATAACTTAGCCCATTCTACCTCTCATTTCCTTCTCCTAGTCAATTCCTTTCTCACCCATTAACTCCATCTTTTTAATGTATTATACCTTCAAATTCAGCTCCCTCCTGTGCCTTGTCTACATACACTGCTTCAAACTGTCCTAATAAATGAGAAGTTCATATGAATCATCAGTATCATCTTTCCATGCAGGAATACAAACAGTTCAACATCATTAAGTCCCTCACAAGTTGCCTTTCCCAACTGCTCTCTCTATGTTTCACCTGAATCCTGTACTTGAAGATCAAACTTTCTGTTCAGCTCTTGTCATTTTAATAGGAAAGTCTGAAAGTCCCCTATTTCATTGAATATTCATCTTTTCCCTGAAAGAGTATATTTAGTTTTGCTGGGTAGTTGATTCTTGATTGTAATTCAAGTTCTTTTGCCTTCTGAAATATCATATTCCAGTCCTACAAGCCCTTAATGTAAAAGCTCTTAAATCTTCTGTTATTCTGATGGTATCTCCATGATACTTGAATTATTTCTTTCTGGCTGCTTGTAATATTTTCTCCTTAACTTGGCTATACTATTCCTGACAGTTTTCATTTTGGGATCTCTTTCAGGAGGTGATCAATGGATTCTTTCAATTTCTATTTTACCCTCTGCTTCTAGGATATCAGGGCAATTTTCCTGGAGATTTTCTTGAAAAATGAAATCTAGCATCTTTTTTTGGTCATGACTTTTGATACTCCAATAATTTTTAAATGATCTCTCCTGAGCTGTTTTCCAGGACAGTTGTCTTTTTCAATGAGATATTTCATATTTTTTCTAGTTTTTCATCCTTTTGATTCATTTTTTTTTTGTTTCTTGATTTCTCACAAAATCATCAGCTTCCCTTGTTTCACTCTACCTTTGAAGGAATTATTTTCTTTCTGGGATTTCCTTTTCCATGTGACCAATTCTGCTTTTTTTAGGCATTCTTCTCTTAATTGGCCTTTTGGACTGTTTTTTCCACTTGAACCAAAATGATTTTTAATGTTATTTTCATCAATATATTTTGTACCTCCACCAAATTGACTTGGTTTTCTTGATTTTTCTCTCATCACTCTCATTTCTCTTCCCAATTTTTCCTCTACCTCCCTTATTTGATTTTCAAAATCTTTTTTGAACTTGTCCATAGCCTGAGATCAATTCCTATTTTTCTTGGAGGTTTTGGATGCAGAAGCTTTGAATTTATCTTCTAAGTGTGTATTCTTTTCTCCTGTTGCTTGCTTATTTACCCAGCCAATGACTTGATTTTAGCTTTTTATTAATGCGGGGTTCTGCTTCCAGGATGGAGGACACACTGTCTCAAACTTTTGAAGGTTTTTGCAGCAGTTTTCAAGGGACACTCCTCAGGGACCTCAATTCCTCCAAGATCTTATAAGAGGCTCTAAATGCTCTCCTGGCCTGTACTCTGGCCTATGGAAGACCACAAGCACTCCTTTCTGCTCTAAAACTATAAGGAAAACTCCTTTTCCTGATACTGCAGCTGCAGACTGAGACCTGGATCTGAGTATGGGCAAGGTACAGTCCTACCCTAGGGATAGCAGAGTGACCTCTACAATCTCCCCAGACCACCTTGTAACCCATGGACTGAGCACCCTGGAAGCAGCTGCAGGGTGACTCTCCAAGCCTGCTTTTGATTCCAGAAGCCAGGGCTGTACTGGGCTCCGTGTGGCAGTTTCCCTACTGCCTTTCTCAATTGTCCATGGTACTCTTTGGACTGAAGTCTAGAAACTGCCACTCCTGCCATGGACTGGGCACTCCCAGGGTCCCAAGTGCCCTGCAGGCGATTCCTGGATGGCTTAAACCAGTTCACTCTGACCCCAGCAGGCTGTACTGCACTGCAGGCCTTTTTTTTTTTTTAACACAGGTTTAACTGATCTTTCTCGGGGATCTTCCAAGTTTTCTTGGGCTGAAAATTTATTTTACTCAAGTCTTTTTGTGGGTTCTGCTACTCTAGAATTTTGTTATAGTCATGTTTTAAAGGCATTTGAAGTGATCTGGTGAGACCTCCTGGGAGTACCTGCATTTACTCTGCCATCTTGAAACTTGAAAAAATTGTGGAATATTGTAGATATTTGGTGACTAGTTCTGTTCTTAGAATAAGCTATCTTAATAAATGGTGAAAATTGCATCCCCAGCCCCCACCCGCAAAATTACATCTTATTTACAGACCATACAAACCGCAAATCCAATAACAAAGACATTTAATTAAGGTAGAAGAGCAATGAAAATAATGAGAGAAATTCAAGTAAAACAGAAATAAATACAATAGATGCAGATGAGAGACAGAATACATAATACCAGAGGAAAGACAGGAGGGGGCACAGAAACCATCAATCATTCTCCTATCCTCTCTCAGCACCTTCCTAGTAGCCAACACAAAAATCCATTAACTTCTTATGGCAGGTAAGAATCTGCTTAAGGAATTGGCTTAGCTCAGGAGACACTGAGATCCCACCAGAACTCCAGGGTCCAGGAATATCATGTGAGCTCCAATTAACACATTCCCCCCTCCCAACTCAGCTGTCAGATCACAGCTGGAACACTGCCACTCTATATCTACTCATCAAAAGAAAGTAGCTTTTCTTACTTTTTTCCTCCCCCTTCTCCCCTGTTTTACTTTTTTCCCCAAGTCTGTGCCTCTTAATATGATCATTGTGTGTATAGGCACAAGTCTATACAGGAGGCTAATATCCTGGAGTTTTCTCCAGCTCCCTTTCCTTGCCACAGTTAAAAGGTATTTGAAGGCTCTCAAGAGAGAACTTCCATTAAGCTCTGGAAGTTCCTACCAAAGATTTCCACAGCAAAGTTTACCTAGGCAGTTAGTGTTTGTATTATCCAGGCCAGTGAATATATTATACAAATACAATATCTAGTGGATAAAACACCAGGTCTAGAGTCAGGAAGACCTGAATTCATATCTGACTTTCAATTATTTTATATCTTGGACAGATCATTTAACCTCCATTTGCTTCAATTGCCTCAACTGTAAATTCACTTACCTCCCAGGCTAATTGTCTGGATCAAATGAGATAATATTCATAAAGAGTTTAGCCCATCTTTGTCCCATAAAAGACACTAATATTCCTTATTTTACACTTTTTAAAGTTAATTCACTTTGCAAAGCCAGACAAAATCTTATCAAAACCTCAAAATTAATTTAGGAAAAAACCATCTGCCAGAAAATCATTTGAATCCGAAATTCCTTAGATTTCCCTACAGAGGGATTTTCTCAAAACTAAAATAATCCATGTGCACAACCTAGTGGTGAATCTTATCAGTTCCACAAGACTCTAGTCTGACAAGTTTCTGCTCACACTTTAAGAACTAACAGAGGGGACTTCACCAAGCTTCAATAAACTATAAAGACTATTCCAATTAAAAATGGGGGAGGGGTCTAAATGAAAAGGTAAAGTTCATTTTGATAAGTTTAGATAAGAAATAATACAGTGTGGCAGTAATGATATCAGAAATATAATGGAGAAGATAGTCCATTTAATTCAAATTCAATAGATATCTATTTTTATTAAGCACCTACTGAATGGTAAACACTGTTTCTTAGCAGGCGATAAAATAAAATTTGGATAAAAGTTCATCTACTCATGAGGTTTACAATATCATAGAAGAACAATAATATATAGGAGCTTTCAAAAGGAACCCAAGTACTATGTGAACCAGAAAGGTGAAAAATTATTACCAGATGGAGGAGAAAAAAACAGGGACAACTTTATAGATGAGTAGACCTTTTGGTTGGATTTTAAAGACTGGGAAATAATTCACCATTCAATTTGATAATCTAATAAGATTACTTACTATATTTTCTTGGCCAGCATACTATATTTTTATTTTCTGTAGTAGTAAAATGATATTTTAAAATAAGGATCAATAAACAACCATTTTGTAAGTGCTAACTATGTGTAAGATATTGTGCAGGACACTAGGCATGCTAAGATAAAAACGAGTCTTTGATCTGAAAAATTCTATTAGGGAAAATGAGATGAACATAAATAAATGTCTATAAAATTAACATCAGATAATTTTTTGCAGAAAGGAAAATAAAAACTGGGGAATTAGGAAAGAATTCATTTAGAAACTTGCATTTAAGCTGAGTTTCTTTTTTTTATTTGTTTGTTTTTTAGGATTTTTGCAAGGCAAATGGGGTTAAGTGGCTTGCCCAAGGCCACACAGCTAGGTAATTATAAAGTGTCTGAGACAGGATTTGAACCCAGGTACTCCCGACCCCAGGACGGTGCTTTTATCCACTGCGCCACCTAGCAGCCTTAAGCTGAGTTTCTAAAGAAATAAGGGGTTCTAATAAGTAGAGATGAGGAGGGAGTATATTTTAGGTATGGAGTGATAGCCAACCCCCAAAACTGAGCTCTCTGGGGAGCAGAGTGGTATGTGGAAAAAAAAGCAAAGAGGCTAGTTTGGTAGAACAGTATAGATGGTGGGCAGGGAAACAATAAGACTGGAAAGATAGGTTGTTGCCAGGTTGCAAAAGGTTTTAAATGCATAACAGGGGAGTTTATGTTTCATTATTGTGGCAATCAGGAGCAGCCAAGAGGACTCTCTCCACTTCAGATTCAGCCAATAGGACAGTGCAAGAACATCTGTATATGTTCTAAAAATCTCTCCAAATCACTTTATGTTTCATTATGGCTCTCCTCTCCTGCCTCCATTGACTCTTTCTCTTGGGGACTTACTTCATCAGAGAGGACACTACTCTTAGCCTTTAGGGTAAGTAGCCAGAAAAACTTCATGTGAGAGTTAGCCTCTTGAAGAAAGAAAGGGATTCTTCTGTAATGGGGGATGAGATGAGGAGGAAAGGTATGGCAGAAGCAATAAAAAGAGGCATAAGAGATGGAGGCAGTGAAGACAATAGAAAGACTAGTTGGATTGGGCGTAATATGTGAGTCTTGAAAGATCGACTGGAGCAGGAGGGAGAGAATTATGAACTCAAAATTTTAAAAATAATATAGAAGGAAAGGTTGGGGCCAAGTTGCAAAGGACTTTAAAATCTCAAAAGAGGAGTTCATTCTTTTTATCCTACAGGCAAGAGTCAACTTCATTTCTAGAGAAGGCATAGAGAGTAACTTGCCTAATAGCTATTAGCAAGTGAATATTTATTAAATGCTTACTAAGTGCCACATTCCAGGGGCCTGTGTAATATTAATCTTTACAACATCGGATGTTTATCTCCAGACACAACCACGACTGAACTTCTTTTCAACTTTGGCCTAGCACTTCCTTAATTTTGGAGTCACTTGGAGTTTTCCTCCAATTTTCCCCTGTAGTATATTGGAAGGGAAGGGAATAAATTTAATTCAGGTGCTCAATATACATATACTACTGTTAGCAAAAATCTCCTTATAGGAGCCCTCATAATCAATAAAAGGTTGAGAAAAGCAGAACTGGGATAAAAGTCAAAAATGACAAAATAATGTTTGAATCCAAGGCATTCATCACAGTAATATAAGTCTCTTCCAACCATCCATGTCAAGGAGGTAAAAATTGATGTTATTTGAAGATCTACAACATCTTCTAGAAATAACATATCTCTCCTCAAAAAAAAAAAGATATTAGGTTCATTTTAAGGGATTGGAATGCAAAAGTAGGGAATCAAAACATAAATGGAATAACAGGCAAGATTGACCTTGGAGTACAAGATGAAGCAGTACCGAGATTTAATAAACCTCTTAATAGAGGTTTGTCATAGCAGATCCTCTTTTTCAACAACTCAAAAGACATGGACAGGACATATGGATATCACCAGATAGTCAATACAGAAATCAAATTGACTACATACCTTATAGACAAAGGTAGAAAAGCTCTATACAATCAGTTAAAATAAGACCTGGGGCTAACTGTGGCTTAGATCATAAATTTCTTATTGCAAAATAAGACTTCAATTGAAGAAAATAGGAAAAACCATTAGACCATATAGGTATGACCTAAATAACAGGAGGAGTCTTATACTACCATGGGCAAGAATCTTCTTACAGGAAATGGAGAAGCAGGAATTAGGGTTGCCCAGAGAAATATCAACAATCTGAGATATGCAAATAATATTACACTGATGTCTGAAAGGGAAAAGGAATTAAGAAGCCTCTTTATGATTTAGTGTTATTAGAAAGCTATTGGAAGAGTATAAAAGCTGGCTTGAAAATTAACATTAATAAAAACCATTAAGATCTTGGTTACTGGTCCCATCACTTCCTGGCAAATACAGGGGAGAAGAAATGGAAGAAGGATCAGATTTTATATTCTTGGGTGCAAAGATCCCTGAAGATAGAAATGGCAGCCCTCGAATTAAAAGATGCTTGTTTCTTAGAAGGAAAGGCAGCTAGGATAGAGCACTGGCTGTGAAGTCAGGAGGGCCTGAGTTCAAATGTGACCTCAGACCCTTAATAATTCCTAGCTGTGTGGCCTTGGGCAAGACACTTAAACCCATTGCCTTGTAAAATCTAAAAAACAAATAAATAAATAAATGGAAGTCGTGACAAATCTGGAGAGCATACAAAGGAGCAGAGACATCACCTTTGCTAAACAAATTTCCCTATTGTGGGAGCTTCGGTTTTCCCAATAGCAATGTAGAGCTGTGAGACTTGGACTGAAGGAAAGTTTAGAGCTGCAGAATGGAAGCTTTTTTTTTTTTGCAAGGCAATGGGGTTAAATGGTTTGCCCAAGGCCACACAGCTAGGTCATTATTAAGGGTCTGAGGACGGATTTGAACTCAGGTCCCCCTGACTCCGGGGCTTCTATCCACCTAGCCACCCCGAATGTTAGCTTTCTAATTGTGGTGCTGTGGAGAAGACTTTTGAGGGTCCCTTGGAGGGCAAGGGGATAAAATCAGTCGATGTTTAAAGAAATCAATCCTGCTTATTCCCTGAAAGGTCAAATACCGATGCTGAAGCCACCTAATGAGGAGACGGGAGCCACTGGAGAAGGCCCTGGGTCTTTGGGGCAGATGCAGA
This sequence comes from Macrotis lagotis, assembly GCF_037893015.1. Classification (NCBI taxonomy): domain Eukaryota; kingdom Metazoa; phylum Chordata; class Mammalia; order Peramelemorphia; family Peramelidae; genus Macrotis; species Macrotis lagotis. Next base: position 84,460,885 of record NC_133661.1, on the reverse strand, counting down.
GGAGGATGGCGGGGGGGTGAGGTGGAGACTTGCGGACAGTGGCTGGCAGGCCGGACATGACACTATACATGCGAAGGCCGAGGACAACGGCGGCCCGAGCTCTCCGGGGGCTCCCGGCCTGGGCGGGGAGACAAGGCGCCGACCGCCCCGGCAGGCGCGCTTCACGCAGGATAACGGGCGAAGGCTCCACAGAGGCCGGCTGCCGCTGGGGGCCGAACCCGCAACTTCCCGACTCGAAATGTCCACTATGGTACCAGGCGAAAGGGTGTGACTCGTGTGCTCCACCAGGTTGGCGCAGCCCTTCCTGCAAGGCGTGGCCGCACCATCTCTCCCAGGAGCCCCCCGGGCTGGCACCGACCGCCCCTTCCGGCACCGGCCGCCCCTTCCTTCCGGCCTGGGCTAGTCCGGAGCGGAGGGGGCGGGGCCGGAAGCCCGCAGAGAACTAGCGTTGACTTCCTGTTTGCCATGGAAACGAGGCCCGTGGAGGCCTGATTGGGGCGAGCTATGGTGTGGAGGCGGTCCTTTCTCAATGGTACCAGATTCAGGGAGGAAGGAAGCGGTGGGCGACTCAAAAACATTATTTTTTTCAAGGCGCCGCCTAGTGTAACAACAAAAAGTCTCGAGAATTGAATAGTATTCCCTGGGTTGGGGAAAAAGAACGGATAGACGGGAGTCTGGGTTGAGGCCAAAAAGGAACTACGATTCCCATAATGCAAGAGGGAAAGGAAAGGAAGGGGCGGGGTAAAGAGAACGGCTGCGCAGACGCCCGGCTGGTTTGTCACGTGATGCCGGCATGGCGGTGTTTGCGGATTTGAACCTGAGGAAGGGCTCTGACACGAGAGCGCTTAAAGGGCTTCTGGAGAACGCGGCTCACCGTGAGTGCCCTTGTGGGAGGCGGATGGGGTGAGCGGGCCCCGGGGGGCGGGAGCCCACCTGAAATAGTGGGATCCCAGCCTCTGCCCGGGGGGGGGGGTGAAGCCCAGGGGCTCCCGGGGGGGGGGGGGGGCGGCGGCACCGGCTCTGCCCGGGCCCTCGCAGGGACCCCAGCAGCTCAGCAGTCCGCCCCCCGGGTTCCAGCATCAGTTTTCCTCCCATGCAAAAGGAGGGCACCAGCTGCTTTGCCTCCCTTTTAGAGTTTGGGGGGGGGGAGGGTCCGGGGAGAGGCCGAAATCGTGGCCAGCGCCGACCGGCACCAAGGAGAAGCCGAGGCTGCCAGCAGGAGCTGCCCCTGGAGGACCGGGTCAACACTCCAGGGCAGGGGGGGCAGTGGCAGCGACGCCCCCAGAACTGCTTGATCCCTAACGAGGGCACCCACGCTGGCTCCTTGATCCAGCTGTTTTCTGGTCTCTGTATGGAGTCAGATTTTAGGATTCTCGATTAAAAAAGCCAAGTCGCCGGGTCTGAGCCCTTCATTTTACAAATTAGGAAACTGAGGCTCCATAGATGAGCCTGGAGGTCAAGTAACTTAGCAGCTCTCACACTGGAGAGTAAGTAAGCAGAGCCATGATTTGAATCTAGATTATTTGATTAAGCATCCTTTGCTCTCTGTCACACCATTTTCACTGGGTTTCCCTAGTTGAACATTTAGCTTTATGGGGTTTTTTTAATCACTGTAGTAAGGAACTATAAGGGAATTAATACAGGGATACTTTCCAAACATATCTGTTTATGAGAAATGGGAGATACTTGGTTTACATGCCTTTTCTTTTTTTTTAAGTTTTTGCAAGGCAATGGGGTTAAGTGGATTGCCCAAGGTCACAAGGCTAAATAATTTTATATATATATATATATATATATATATATATATATATATATATATAATATATATATATGTGTGTGTGTGTGTGTGTGTGTGATTATTATTTATATACATGGCTAATTAATTATTAAGTGTCTGAGGGTGGATTTGAACTCAAGTACTCCTGACTCCAGGGCTGGTGCTCTATCCACTGCGCCACCTAAGCCGAATTTGAACTAAAGGCTGGTGCTCTATCCACTGCTACACCTAGCTGCCCCCTTAATCATTTCTTTAAAAAACAAAATGCTGGGGGCGGCTAGATGGCAAGGTAGATAGAGCACCAGCCCTGGAGTCAGCAGTACCTGAGTTCAAATCCACCCTCAGACACTTAATAATTGTCTAGTTGTGTGACCTGAGGCAAGCCACTTAACCCCATTGCCTTGCAAAAAGAAACCTAAAAAAAAATGCTATTCATTAAACTTGTCAAGAGTTGTTCTGTTGACTGTTCTACAGTCAAATTTATTGATTGTACATTTTTATGCAGAAAATCGTGTTTGTTGGGGGTATGTAGAAAATAGAGCCCTAGTCTTCGGTGTTGTTCATGAAAGAAGCATAGTTTGTTTTCTTGCCCAAGGTCACATAGCTCAGTGTTAAGTGTTTGAGGTCCAATTTGAAGTGAGGTCTTCCTGACTCCAAGGCAAATCTCTATCCTCCTGCCACATAGCTGCCCCTAAGAAACTTGTAATTAAACCACAGTTGTGGGTTGATTAGTGCTGGGTCAGTGTCCTATAATCTTGAGATCTAGATGAGAATAAAGCTGGAGATTGTGTTTAACTTTGTCTTTAATTTTTTAGTTGGATTTTCGACTGTTGCCATTAATCATGTGGTGGACTTTAAAGAAAAGAAGCAGGTAAATTTCTCAGTGTTTGTATCTGAGTCACAAAGTAGTATTGGGTTTCAGCTGCTTTGTATTTTTGTCTGGTAGAAACTACTTAAAAAATAAACATTTTAATTAAACCCAGAAAACTTGGACTTTTTCCAGTCTTCCAACAAAGATTTATGAAGTCCCTAGGATGTATACTTACTTTGAGTCTGAGCAAAGATTTTAGTGTATTTAAAATAGAGATTAATTCAATGTTTCAAAATACCTGTGACATAATGAGGATACTTTCTCTACAAAGCCCAATCCCATACAAGCACCTTATATATGACAAGTACTGCCTTTTTCAAGAAACCCATATGACTTGAAAGTGACTCAGGCCTCCCAAAAGATAGACCAGTGGAATACAAGCTGTGGCACATCCTTGGGCAGACTAATCTAATGGATTTCAGGATGCACTGATAGAAAACAATGCATAAAAAGTGAACACAGATCTTTTGAAGTCTTGAAGACTACCTTTTTGTGACGTCTAACTATTCTGTGTATGAAGATGCTCACCCTTATCTGTTACAGGAATATGCATGCTAAATTGTAGAAAAACAACTGAGATAATCCACAAATAGATGCTCTTGTAACATGACTTATTAACTACAAGGTAATATATGATAGAACAATCTTACTAAAAAGTTTTCTGACTTAAGTCTTGGTCATGAGGACATATGCTGAGTTTATACAACTAGAAAATAGTTGTTGGAATGACTTATTAGGTTTAAGGAAATTTCTGAGTAAAAGTTTTTAATATATTCAAGGCTTCTCACTCTTGTTTACATATTAAAGAGCTAAGTATGATTGCACTGAATTTAAATTCTTTTTAAAATTCAAGCCACGTTGTTATTTAAATGTGACCTTCTATGTGTATTCAGCATTCATATTGTATTATAGACTATTCCTTTAACCTGAGAGTTATGGTCCTTCCATGTGGTTCAATTTTTCTCATCATCTTCTCTCATCAGATTTGTTTCCACTAATTTTTGAAAAGACATTTGGCAGTACCTAGTGAATGCACAATAATATATTTATCTTTTTTATGTTCTACATCTTAATAATACTTTTTGATTAATTTAAACCTATTTTTCATAGGAAATTGATAAACCAATAGTTCCTTCAGAGCTGTTTTCATCTTTGCCTATTGTACAGGTAGGTATTATTTTCATGTTCAGAGATTACTCTCATCTACAATGATTTCCTATTTTCTAGTCCACACAGACCCCATTAAATCTCAGCTTATTCAGTTAACCTCTCCCTCATGTTTTCTCTTCACTGTTCTCCTGTAACACTTATAGACTGTAGTACAAAAGATACTTAATCATAAAATCTTCCATATCAGTAATATATCTATCTACATATAGATAGGTATATTAGACTTTTGGTTATCTTACTGTATTGGATGAGTCTTGGGGATAAGAGTAGCATTTTATTCTTCCACTCTTCTCAGAGGCCTAATAGTTCAGTGCTTGCTCAATAAATGTAATAAATAATTGTTGATTTGCTTTCCTGTGCTGTTTCTTTTAGTTAATATGTTTTTTCTATTGAAGAGAAAAACAAAACAATTTCGCCTTGTACTTCTTTAATAGATTCTTTTACCTACAGGGGAAATCAAAACCAATTAAAATTTTAAGTAGACTGACACTTATAGTATCAGATCCATCTCACTGCAATGTTCTGGTAAGTCAGTTTTAGTTTTTTCCTCTCTTTAATATCCATCTCATGATATGCTCATGATTTTTTTCCCCTTCAAGTAATATTTGGTAATATTAAAAGAAATAGCTTTTTATCTTTTCATAGCTTTAAGGTATGTCTCTCATCTGTTCCACAAAGATTTATCTGACATCCATCTCAAAGTATTGTCTTCCTTCTCTAAATTCTTTTAGCATGCATTGTCTTTACCACTCACAGGAGAACTTTCATTGATCAGTAGATTCTCCTTTGAGTAGAAATTTCTTTGTGACAAAATGGAAACTTTTTTTAGTTTCATGAGTCAATTTGAAGTGGCATTAACTTGTAGCCTTTGGCTCACTGGCATGCTCCTGCTCAGCCATACATGTCATTGCAGCTGATTCGTTTCATTTTGCAGAATCCAACTGCTGTAGAAAAATAGGGAAAACTCAAATAGAATTGTGATTTAGGAAAAAGTTAGCACTTTCTGCCTCTTCACAGCATTGTAAAGTTGGAAGGAGTTTTAGAGAAGGCTTGATCAGTTTCCTCAATTGTGAAATGGGTCTGGGGGAGAGTTCAAGCCAGAGGATTGAGGTGATATTGCCAAGATCCATACCTGGCAAGCTGCCGAGCTTTCAAAAAAGCCCTGAGAATTTATTTAACACAGCCTAGGGCCAGACACGGTGCTAGCCACAAATGCAAGAAGTAAAATCATCCCTACTTTGAAGGGGAGACCATTATACACATGTCAATATATGCATAATAGATGTAAAATATGCAAATGCACCATAAATGTAAGAAAAATGCAATTGTACAAGGTAGCTGGGAAGGAAAAGTGTGCATTCCCCTGATTTGGCCTTTGTTTCTTCTCTCACAGAGAGCAACATCTTCTCGTGTCAAGCTATATGACATTGTTGCAGTTTTCCCTAAGACAGAGAAACTTTTCCATGTAAGTGAAAAAAATATTAAATTAGTTTTTTTCATTATGATTATACTAACTTGGATCCCAGTGCTATTTATTTAGCTTCTACCTGAAGACCACTAAATCACCAGGAGGAATCTTCCTTCTCCATGGGCCATACAGCCACCTTTTACTCAACTCTGATCATGAGAGGCAAGTTTGCCAGATTTCAAACCTGTACTGCTCTCTAACAACCTCTACATGTTGTTTGTGAAGAAAAGCAGAAATTCTCTATTCCCTTGGAGCTTTTCAAAGAAACAAGTCTTATCCCTCTTTTGTGTGACAGTAAGCTTGATCTCTCCAGTTTTTTCTTTCCTTGAGGCTAAATGTGTCCAAGGATCTTTATCCTATAATTTGGGACATTGTTACTTTTGGCTTTTACTGTTTCCATTCTTATTCTTTTCGACTATAACATCATTTTTCTCATCCTACTCTCCCCTAGGTCTTCTCCACCCTGCCATTTCTCCTTTTCTTCTCCCTTTCATTCCACTTTACCTTTTCCCCCATAACTAATTTGGATTTTTGGTAACATTTATACAATAATTTTTTATATTCCCTATTGATTTTAAAGGGCAGACTGAACTGTATTTTTCTCTCAACATACTTGAGTATACCTCTTAATAAAATTTGAAACCTTCCATTGACTTTTTTCTCCTCTCAGTTCTGTGACCCCTGATAGAAAAATGCTTTTGAATTCTTATGATATATGTACTCTGCTTGTTAAGAGATCATGTAATCAAAATCTGGGTATAAAAACTAACTATTGGGGCAGCTTGGTGGTACAGTGGATAGAGCACTGACCCTGGAGTCAGGAGGACTTGAGTTCAAAGTCCAGCCTCAGACACTTAATTATTACCCAGCTGTGTGACCTTGGGCAAGTCACTTAAACCCACTGCCTTAAATAAATAAATTTTCAAAATTAAAATAATAAGACCAACTGTTGAGGGTTAGTAGTCTTTCAGAAGCAAGCTGACCTTTTCCCCCTGATTTGCATAGTATACTTAGCAAGAGGGTCTTGGAAACAAAGTGGTCTCTAGTTTTTAAAAAAAAAAATTTCCCCCCTCTATCAATTAGCAATTATTTGGGGGTGAACCAGGCCATCTTTTTTCTTATAAAAGGGTAAGCTGCTTCATTCATACCTTTAGTATGAAATATTTTAAACAGGTTTCCTTCCCCTACTGTCTAGTTCAGAAAATGCTCTTTCTCAGAGGAAAAGATCATTTTAGATGATGGACCTCTTTGGGTCCATTTATTTTTAATATTTTATTTGTTTTTCCAACTACATGCAATGGTAGTTTTGCCAGTCTTTTTTTTTTTTTTTTGGCAAGGTTTTGAGTTTTACATTTTTCTCCCTCCCCCTAACAAAAAGTATTCTGATATAAGCTTTATATTTATAAGCATACTAAACATAGATCACTCTTGAACATGTTGTGAGAGAAAAATCAGATCCAAATGGGAAGAAAACATTAGAGAGAAGAAAAAGAGATAATATATAAGACAACTTTCAAAAATTGAAGATAATAGAATTTGATCTTCATTTAAACTTCACAGTTCTTTCTCTGGATATAGATAGTATTTTCCATCACAGGTCTTTTACAATTGTCTGATTACTGTGCTGCTGAATGAACAAATCCATCATAGTTGATCATCACCCCCCAGTGCTGTTAGGGTGTACAATGTTCTTCTGATTCTGCGCACCTCACTCAGCATCAATTCATGCAAGTCTTTGAAGGCTTCTCTGAAATCCCATCCCTCGTGATTTCTTATAGAACAATAATGGAACAAACGTTTATTAAACCTTTTCTTTATTCCAGGACCCTGGCAGATAGCTTGTTTGGTCCTCACAATAGCCCTTTGAGGTAAATGCTCTTTCAATTCAGGAAACTGAGACTGATAAAGGTGAAACAACTTTCCAAGCATCCCACAGCTAATCTGAGACTGGATTTGAACTCTAAATTTCCTTCACTGCAGACCCAGCATTTTGTCCCCTGCTGTGCCTGCTTGAACCTCTCTAAGATGTCAGACCAGGGATTTTGGGCAGCCAGAGAGATGTACCAGAGCACAGAAAATGGATCAGGGAGAGTTTACACTGAAAGAGGCTGGAGAAGAGACCAAAAGCAGCCTTTTGTAGGGGGCCTGTCACCCTAAACAGCTGAGTTGCATAGCCAGCATTAGGTTACCACTAAATTCCTTTAAATTACATTAGCATCATATTAAAATAATGATTGTCATTTTGAAATTTTGATGATGTTTCTCCAAAGATGTAAGCTTTTATTGTCCACTTTCAGATTGCTGAAAGGCAGAGTCTTTTGTAAAATTCTGAAAGTCATTCTAATCTCAATTTTTTAATTGCCCATCATTTAGCATTTGACATTTGACAAAAGTTTCCAGAAATGTTAGTGATAGTCTCTATATTTTTGTAAACCAACTCCTGGATTTTTAGGAGAGAAAAATAGATTTGGTTTCTTCTAAGCAACATCTGAGATTTTTAGTTAGCTCTCTGTTTTATCCAATAGATGGAGCTGTTATCTGAGAGAAGGTTGTATGATATAGTCAATTCTGCAATCACTGTCAACTCTTTAATTTTCCTTAACTCTGCTTACTGACCTTGTTTATTCCAGAGTATGAAATGGAAGTTTTTGGTGACCACTCCATGAGATAAAGTTTCAAGAAAAACACAGTTCTTCCTACCAGTTATTCTAGTGCCTTACATAAAATTATCCTTTTGGTAAAGGTTTATGTTCACTCTGAGTTGGTCAAGATCTTTGGAATAATAAAATAAATATAAAAATCAATTGGTGTGTCTGATCCCTCTTAGCTTGCATTATGGTTTAGACAAGAATAAGTATATTTTGTTAATACTGTCAATGATGAAGACTTTTTCTAAATGTTACAACTCTTGTAACATTCATATTAGTGGAGCTGTAGAAAGCCCTGATAAGACTACTGAAGTTCAGCTTTCCCCAATCAGGAATCTGGGCAAGGTGGGGGGGGGTATGCTATGCTCATAATTCTTGCTAAAATACAACTTTTATCCTAAAGTAGTTCAGGTCAAGCATTTTCTTCTCTTAAGTTTCTTTATCTTTTTATAATTAAAGGGTACTTCACATGATTTCAGTTGAACCTTTCATTTTGAGAATGAATTAATAAAATTGCAAGTTGGATTTTTAATACATTCTTTTTTTCTTTTATGGCAAGGCATTGGGGTTAAGTGGCTTGCCCAAGACCACACAGCTAGGTAATTATTAAGTATCTGAGACTGGATTTGAACTCAGGTACTCCTGACTCCAGGGCCAGTGCTCTATCCACTGCGCCACCTAGCCACCCCTTTTTAATGCATTCTTTATGTGACATGATGGGTGTACAGTGCAGCTAGGACCAGAGTAAATGTAATTGGGAAATGACTTAAAAGGAAGTAAAAAAAATACATCATAGATAATCTTTGTGGTTTTTTAAGAAAATGTAGAGCCTACAAGGATCCTTATGTTCAGTTTAGTGCCCCATGTCCCAATTTCAGTACAGAGAAGAGGCTGATTTGCCTTCATAGTGGAGCTGCCTTATCTAGTACTTCCCTGATGCCAAGGAAAGGACAGAGCTGGTCCTTCAAATGAACATCTCAGTTTGCATCATACTATTTGTCCCATTATCTCTTATTTAAAAATACATTTTAAAAAAAAAATCTTTATTCTGCTTATACAGGTTGCTTGCACAAGTTTAGATGTGGATTTAGTATGCATAACAGTAACAGAAAAATTGCCATTTTACTTCAGAAAACCTCCCATCAATGTGGTAAGTGTGCATACTTTGTTTTTTTCTTTTAGGTTTTTTTTTTGGCAAGGCAATGGGGTTAAATGACTTGCCCAAGGCCACACAGCTAGGTAATTATTAAGTATCTGAGGTCGGATTTGAACTCCAGTACTCCTGACTCCAGGGCTGGTGCTCTATCCACTGCGCCACCTAGCTGCCCCAAGTGTGCATGTTTTGATCAGAGCTGTGTTTTCTATTAAAGCAAAATTTAAGAATGAGTGAGTAGAAGATAATTAGAACAGAAGAGGATTATTCTAAAACTTCTTTTTTCTGGCTGAAGAGGGAGGAAGTTCAGCCTTTTAAGATATAAACTACTGATGTGAATGTGTAAAATAATGATATGAATAAGGTAACCAGTAAAGCTTCTTTAGAAATGCATTTCTTCAGAAAGAACTCAAAAATTATCAATATGTGGAGTAAGAACACTGGAAAAAAGAAATCAAAAGAGAAGGAAATAAAGATGCTTGGTCTTTCCAGACTGCCTGAGAATTTTTCGTCACCTCAGAGTATGGACAAGGGAGAAGCTCTGAGGAATCAAGATAAAAGGAGCAGAGATGCAGAGCTTGGTTGAAGGCCTAAGAGGGCAGGGTAGTTCAACTCCCTTGTTTCACAGATGAGAAAATTGAAGTTCAGAAAGATGACAGTCTCAGGTATAGTAGAACTAGGACCAAGCCTCTGTCCTTGCTGTCTTTGTAGCACAAAGAACTTCTTTCTGGGTCTTTCATCTCCAAATCCATGATCCTTTAAATCCAAATCCAGTGTGGTTTTTACTTCATCTTATAGGTGACCTTATTTTAAAAAAAAGTTTTTCCCTGGAAAAAACAACCCATGAAAGAGCTAAGAGCTAATGAAGTCGTAATATATTTTCTCTTACTCTGTTTCTCCTGGTTTTCTAATTTGTTTCCTGTTTTGTCCTATTCTGTCTTTTTCCTCCAGGGTTATATTTGTACCAACTGTGATAGAGAAATATTTATATAGATAGATAGATAGATAGATAGAGATATACAGCTCCCTATATAGTTTTACATATATATGTAAAAAAATAGAGCAGGGCTTTTAATTTATATAATATATATTTTGACAACTATTTCAGTATAAGTGATTTTCTTTGAAATCCTATGTGTTTCATACATTTAGAAACATTATTCTGGGAAGGTTCAAGGCTTTACCAAACTACCTCCTCTAGGAGTTCCCTATGCCAGTGATGTCACTGAAATAACACAATGAAAAAAGTTATTAAGAGCCCTTGAAGTCTTTATAGCTGTAGTTCAGTATAATTGGTTTCCATTATATAAATTTATTTTCTGTTCTGTATTTGAAAACATTTTCAGAAAGGGATCATTGGCTTCATCAGACTGCTAAAGGTATCTTTATTAAAGAAAAAGATTCAGAACCACAAATTGAAAAGGGATTAGGCAAGATTTTTTTTATTTTTCTATAACACCCGTTTTCATAAACAGGTATTATGAAAGTATAAGTCAAAGGTGAAATAAAAGGTGAAGGGCAAGTTCCCTTCTTTTGCCCTCTAATGAATTGTTTAATAGCATATATGAGCTGAAGACAGATATAGATCCTTCATCTTTGAAAGAGATGCAAGAGTGAAAGGAATGCAGCTTTGCTCATTGATTATTGTGATGACCGGTCAAGTTGTGTTTAGGGGATTCTCAGGATTCAAGGATCAATTTTTTCCTTTGTAAAAGTGGTTGGCAAGCTTTTCACATTAGCACATCCTTGTTAGTGCCTCATTAAAAATACCGTGAATCATTAAATAGTAACATGACTTGTTTCCTTTTGGAGTGATATTTGGATAAAAATAAAATAGACAATTTTTATTAGTCCAGTGGGCTAAAAAGAGAACCTTTGACTTTGAAGGAACCGGCATCCTAAAAGAGTATTAAAAATCACACTTTATTAGAAATAAAGGACACTGGATTTAGAGTGAGAAATTCTGGATCAGGATCCCAGCTATAGTACTCTTCTATTGATTATTTCCTATTTATCCTGTGTAAAGCATGCTTGTACACAGTTGATTGCATGTTGTCTCCCTCATTAGACTGTACTCTCAAGGAGTTGAGCTATCTTTTACCTGCCTTGTCTACTAGTTCTTAGCACATAGTGTTATTGTTCAGTCATGTTGATCATACTTCCTGAATCCACACTTTGCACTCTCTCCACTGTGTGACTGAGCTGCCCCAAGCACAATTAGACAACTGGTTATCTGAAAATGATCTGCGTGTTTGGTTGGGAAACTGTAGGTTCTGTGTGGGTCATCACCAACATCATGGGACTAGGCTATATTGAGAGGCAGTGTCCAGGTAGTAGTTGTTCTTCCTATTCAAAGAGGACCATGTCATTATAGATGATGACCTGACTTGCACATTATGTTTATTAGCATGAGGGGAGTGTTGTACAAAGACATCCTTGCTGCCTTTCTGTTTCACTTCTTGACCTGATTTGATAGGAAACAGGGCTTCTGGTGATGTCTGGATACTGCAGGAATCCTTGGCCTTATGGATATAGTTCCCTCGTTCCCTCCTATATTAGTGAGGCACCTGGTGCTCCAGCAACACCAGGTAAAGCACCAGCATATGATTTTCTGATGACAAAATTGTTGACAGCACAATATATTCAGGTCTTTTTTCCTATGGTCTAATCATCAGGACAGCCTTTCCTATCAGACCTGCAATCATACTCCCCCTGGAACCTAAAGACTTTGGTTTCCCGGTAACTGCTAACAGGTCAGAGGAATAATACCACCATATCACTAGTTGGCATAATTTATGATCAGAACTACAACGGTATCTGATCATCTTTGAATCTCCAACTTCTCATTCTTGATTAAGGATAATATTCTTGGCAAATGCTTTTGCAGGATCTGAGGCTAGAAAGATAGGTAGCAGGAGTACTGGACTCTGTTCCAATCAGACCACTGGGAGTATTGTGTTTATTTTGGGCCTCCATATGTGGAAGGATGTTGAAAATCTGGAGAGTGTCTAGAGGGTCCAGCCAGACTGGCAAAGAGTCATTGAGTTCATGTATCTGAAAGATGGTCATATGGAAAAGGGATTGTATTTGTTTTGACTCTGTAAGACAAAGCTAGGAGCTAAAAAGCAAATTTAGATTTGATATAAGGAGAACTTCCTAGTTAGTAGTACTAAGAGTTTTTCAAAGCTGGACCAGGTTGCTTCTGGAGAGGAGGCTAGACTTTCCTCTCCTTTGAGGTCTATGTGCCAAGGCAGGAAGACTATTGGCAGCTATTAGTAGAGAGGATTCTAACTTAGGGCTCCTTTGGAAGAGGTGGCCTGTGAGGTCTGTCCCTTCCAATTCAATCATGATCTTCCTCTGTATTTATTTACAGTTCAGTTTTATTGCTACCTAAAGATGGTTTCAAGTGTATTTAGCTTTTTCAATGATGGTTTGCATATTTACTTTCCTTCTCAGATTAATGCTTTCTTGTTATCAGCTAAGATTCCTTTCTATTACTTGATTAATTCTCTTAGAGATGACCAGGACTATTGAGAGAGCAGAAGTCTGAATCAAAAGAAGAAATTTATCACCTACCTGAATGCTGAAGGGATCAGTAGAGCTCCATTTTTCATTATATATAGCCTTTCATTTCAATTGAAGAAGTATATAGTAAACACCTACAATATGCCAGGCACTTATATGTTATGTTATTGGATTGATCCAAGACTGTTGATTTTCTCTAGAGCCAACAAACAAAAATTAAAGATTGCAAAGTAATTTGTCAAAAGAACATTATTTTTTTATGTAATGAGCAACTAATTCCTGTTATTATGGAATAAGCAATGCAGTACCCATTTTAATGTCATTTTTCTCTGAAGCTCTGCTTATTACTTCTGAGAATTTTATTACCAGTATGACTTGATTGTAAATATTGTGCACCTGTTCTGAGTTTATGATGCCTTCTTAATTCTTATTACTCATTAGGAAATAAGATGAATTCATAATGGCAGAACTTTTGGTCAATAAGATTAATAAAGACAAATCAAGCAAACGCATTGCCTCTGTTCATGGAGAGAGCCATTATGAATGATGAGCATAAAAAAAAAGATTGAATTTAAATGTACTTAAAGGCCCAAGGTTGTCAGTGGGTTTGTATTTTAACTCAATGCAACAAGTAAGATTATTTGAGAAATACTAACACCACTCATTAATACTTTATAAATTCTTTATCCCTGAACTGGATTTAGAGAATAGTAGTATGGTATATTCATAGTTTCTTAAGTAATAACAGCATTTCCTCCAGAGGAGGACCTCAAGGATCTATATTCAGTCCCATGGGGTTTAATATTTTTATTAGAAATTTGGATAAAGATACTCTTCAGATTTTCAGCTGAAACAGAACTGGGAGAGATTGCTAACATGCTGATAGTCATCAGAATCCAAAAAGATGTTGAGAAAAGCTAAAAGCAGTGGATGGCATTAATCTGATGGAATTTAGGGTAAAGTCTTACACTTGAATTAAAAAAAAACTCACAGGTACAAAATGGGGAGAGGCATGGTTAGACAAAAGTCCTCAAAAAAAAATCTATAGAATCCCAGGGAACTAAAAACTCAAAATGAATAAGCAAAATGCTGTGGTGTTCAGAAGAGCAAATGTGATCTTGGATTTCATTTAGTTAAGTATAGATAACTTTGTACTCTACTCTAGTCAGACTCCATTGGGAAACTTGTGTCCAGTTCTGGGAGCCAAAATGAATAAAAGGGATATACACAGAAAGGCAGTCAAGGTGAAGAACCAAGTCCTCTTTTGTGAGGTCACAAGAAGAAAATGTTGACCCTGAAGAAAAATATGTTCAGTGATCTGAAGAATTGTCACATGGAAGAGTCTGGCTCTCTAGGCCAAAATAAAAAGTGTTGAATAGAACACACAAAGATAGAACTTTAGGGTTGATGTCAAGAAAAATGACTTGATCCATATGAACTCTCCAAAAGTGGAATGGGCTAGATTTTTGGTAGGTTTCTATTCATTTGATAGAGATCTTTCAACAGGCCTCATAACCACTTGTCAAGTTGAATAGAGTAGGGATTCTTTTTGATTATGCTTTGGCTTAGGTGCCCATTCCCATTCTTGTTCTTTCCATCGTTCACATTTTGTGGTATTGGTTATAATGGGAAGAGCACCAAATTTGAATTGGGAGACCACACCAGCTGTGTGACAATTGTTACGTCCTAGCATCTTTCTGATTCTTTGTTTTCTAATCAGTGTAATGGTCACTTTTTTCCAACAACTCTGAGTTAAGAAAACATTTTATAATTCACAAAACCTTGTGTACATGTGAATTCATTATCATCCCAGGGAGAAAGGAACTTCCTTTGAACCATAGTAGTCATTCCTTAGTTTCATTCATTCATGTCAGCAATACTGTAATTTATTCTGTGGCAAGGCTCCAAATCCTTAACATATATTCCTCATTTTAGTCTTTTAATTTAGATATGCCTCTTGAAATTAGGTACTAAATGAAAAACAGATCTGTGGAATAGAGTAATGGAGTATTTTCTCATTATCTTCTTATTTTTTATCTTTTGGTCTAGGCAATTGAACGAGGCATTGGCTTTGAGATTACTTATTCTCCTGCCATCAAAGACTCCACGATGAGAAGATATACCATTTCCAATGCACTCAGTCTGATGCAGATTTGCAAAGGGAAGGTATGTCTGCCCTCTGAGAAAGTATTTCAAATTCTAGCAGATTAAGTCTTCCTGACACAGTTGGATCAAATTTCCTGCCTTTATACCTATAATCTAATGCAAAAAAAAGTATTCAGGATATAAAACTAGGTTATATCAATTAAAACTTGATAGGTTACTTTTAGGTTTTAATGGGAAGAGAAATCTTGAAGAGCCTCATTCCCAGACAAAATCCTGAAGTTACCATGCCTGCAGGGAGAATTTAGTATTGTGGGGAAAAAAAGTGGAAATGTTAGATAAGAAACAGTGTTTATCTTTAGCAGACCAAGTTATAGTCATCTGACCTTTCTCAACCTTATTGAACTCATGAAGCCTTTCTGAATTTTTCTGTTTGGAAAAAACCTATTCTTATTTTCCTTTTGTGAGCTATCTTTATTTTCATGTTCTTTTCTTCCCTCCCTTTGATACTTACCTTATTTTTCTAAAAAAGTCTGTGCTTGACTCACAACTGATAAAAGTCAGATTATTTTCATTGAGCTTGAATAA
Organism: Macrotis lagotis; assembly: GCF_037893015.1. NCBI lineage: Eukaryota > Metazoa > Chordata > Mammalia > Peramelemorphia > Peramelidae > Macrotis > Macrotis lagotis. Next base: position 84,445,582 of record NC_133661.1, on the reverse strand, counting down.
TATTGTATATGTTTAATCAATTATCTGAAATTAATTTTGATGACTTTTATTTTGTAGAATGTAATTGTGTCTAGTGGTGCAGAAAGGGTAAGTATCATTTTGTATTTTTTTCATGTCATGGCTTAAATTTTTGAAATATTACATTGTAAAGAACAAATTGAAGTAAAAACATTATCAATGTTGAGGGACCTGGTCCTAGTGAAAAGAGTCCTTATTCTCCTTGGATTCAGAAATCCCAGGTTTAAGCCCCAGGTCTCTGGGCAGGTCACATGGCCCCATCTCTAAAATGGAGGTGACATTCAAGTTCCCCTCCTCACAAGTATGTAGCAGGGGAAATTTTTTTTTTTTAAAAAACCGGAAGTCTCAAATAAATATCAGGTATTGTTGTACCTGAAATGATCAAATGAAATAGCAGTCAAAAAGCATTTATTAAGAACTTAATTTGTGCCAGACATATGCAAAGTAGTTTGCTAATCATTATTTGCTATAGAAATGACAGTTATGGCATAAACATGTTATTTTTGAAGCCCTTTATTTTTTTCAATAGCATTGCCTAGATATCTCATGTAAATTTCAAAGAATTTGTGGATCCCCGGTAGAACCCTGGAATTAGAATTAGAACCCTAGAGATCATCGAATCCAGTCCCTTTATTTACTCTCATAATTATGAAAAATCACAGCCAGTATGATAACAGTGGTATTATTATTTTTCTTGTCCTAACTATTGCCTTTTTGAGTACTCAATTATTTACAAAGCAAATTGTTGAAACGTTATAAATGGCCTTATCATAATTTTTAAAATTTTGTTTTTCAGCCTTTAGAAATAAGAGGACCCTATGATGTCGCCAACTTGTATCCTTTTTCAAAATCATTGTACCATTACAGATTTTGATTAGTAAGTAGAAATGGTAATGTAATCTAAAGTATTTCTTCTTCTTCAACATCTTATTTAAATCCTTAACATCTTCTAGTATAAGTGTAAGTTATTGACTCGATATTCAAATTATTTAATAGTTACTATTTTTGCTTAATTTGAGGATTAAAAAATATGTTATGCATTCAGTTAGATTATTTTAAGAAAATCTTTTTTCCAAAAAGTTCAAGATTTTCTTTGGGTGTTATAGGGGGATAGGTTGTAAATGGATGGAGATTGCCAATTAATGGTTTAAAAACAAACAAACTCAGACTAAACTCGCGTTATGAGTTTTATTTTTGAGTTCTAGCCCACGTTAAGGCATCTTTTGTTGGTGTGACATTGAGACCCTTAATGAAATTGGCAGAGGATTATTGTTCGGGCTTTCTGAAAGTGATGCCAAGGCAGCCGTGTCCACAAACTGCAGGGCCATGGCTCTTCATGGAGGTGAGTGGGGGTGCCGATTCCCAGACTTTAAGTAGACAAGAGACCTGTATCTGCTCAGAGGAGCCGATTAGTCAACAATCAGCAAGCATTTATTAAACACCTGCTGGTTTTCAGGAACTGTGCTAAATTCTGGGGATCTAAAAAGAGGGAGCAGATGTCCCTGTCCTCCAGGTTTGGTCTCTGGGCTTTTCCCTCACACAAGATACTCTCCTCTTAGGTTCAGGTATATATACTAGACAGTTTTCATTTATGATATCTTGAAATACGGTGTCCTGATTTAAAATTCCTAGGGCTTTCAGGGAGTCCTATAATTCTCAAATTTTATCTCCTTGTTTTGTTGGGGGGGTAATTTCAGTTATTTTTAATATGTCTTTTTTTAGCATCCATTTTTCAGACTTCTGATTTGGTTCTAATATTTCTTGCTATCTCATAGAGTCATCAATCTCTGCATTTTATAAGTCTTGTAAGAAGTCCATTTTTTCTTTGAGCCTTCATTTGTGGCTATTCTTATTTTTAGGGACTCTCTGGTCATGCAATAATGTTTTTATACTAACCAATTTCTTTGTTTTTCTCATCTCCCCAGCTTTCATTCTTAAAAATTCAGTCTTGATGCTGGGGCCAGACTGATCCTATTATTTATGATTTTGGGGTAGGATGATTGCCTTTACATGGGCCTGGTCTGAATCCCCTTGGTTCTTGCCCTGACTCTTCTGCCTGGACTTTGGCCTCTTTGATGCTGTGAGTTTGAAGAGCTTCCTTGGGGGCCTCAGAGCTCCTGTGCCATCTGGGGCTGAGCCTTGACTAACGTGCTGTACTGTACTGGTCATTTTCATCCCCTGAATCGTCCTGGTCACTGAGCCATAAGGGCAACACATGTGTCTCTAACCTCTCTCTTCTCATGTGTAGAAGCTGATAGCCTTGACAGCCCCCATTGCTGTTGCCCGGGGCTCCTGGCCAACTTCTTAGGCAGTACTTAATGCAGTGACATCATACTGATTCCCTTGATCATTATCCAATCTGCTGTGAATTTCAGGTTTTTTGCTAGAGTAGGTTGTGAGAACAGGACTTCCTCCATTCAGGGAGCCATGTTGACTGGAAATCTGTTATCGATTAAAATCAATGAGCCATTGGCTGAAAAATAAAACACTTTTCAGTCTTCCTCACTTGAATAAAAATCTGCCTATATGAAAGGTAGCATTTTCATGTGCCTTATATATTTAATGTTGGAAGGGACCTTAGGTGGTGTTATCTGGTCCAGATGACCACCCCCCACCGCCCCACCTTTATTTTATGTTTGAGGAAGCCAAGGCCCAAAATCACACAGGAAATACAGCACTAGAAGCCATTTGAGAGTATTTGCCTGAGTTGGCAAGTTTATTTAAAGAGTTCTCCATCAAAACAAACAAACTTCTCTTCAAAGTTTAAAATTAAGACTTGTAATATTTTGGTTTTTTTCCAAATATATGTTAAAAAGAAATTTAACCATTTTTCTAAAAGTTTTGATTTCCAGCTTTTCTTCCATCTCTTCCCCTCCCCTATCATTGAGAAGGCAAATAATTTAAGATTCTACATGTACAGTCATGCAAAATGTTTCCATATTAACCATGTTGCTAAAGAAAATACAGACCAAACAAAAAAAAATGATAAAGGAAGTAAAAATTGTATGTTTCTCTTCACATTCAGGTTCCGTCAGTTCTTTCTCTGGTGGTGGATAGCATTATTCATCATAAATCCTTCAGAATTGTCTTGGGTCTTTGTTTTGATAGGAATAGCTATTATGCTCAGTTGATTATTATACAGTATTACTGTTATTACGTCAGGGTTCTCCTGGTTCTGCTCACTTGATTTCATATCAGTTCATGTAAGTCTGCCAGGTTTTTCTGAAAACATCCTGCCCATCTTTTCTTACAGCACAACAGTATTTTGTCACTAAAGAAGTTGATATTTTATATAGTAACTAGAAAATGTTTAACTAAATAAAAAATTTTAATTTGTGCCCAAGTCAATATACTACAGCCAGGGATCCATTTCTTTTAGAGTTTGACACTACTAGTATACCCTGTTTAAATCACACATCTGAATCAAGAAATCAGTCAATAAACAAAACTTATGCCATCTAGAACATTCAGCCTGTTGTTTTTTTCTGTGTGTGTTGAAAGATGGCATTGAAAAATTATTCTTGGTAAATATTTTGTTGCAACTTGGGTACTTTAATTCTAAAAAGCGATTTAAAAAAATCTGCCAGCCTCTGACAGTCTCAATATAATTGAGTTTTGTGTAAATTAACCTGTATGTTGAATATGTAAAAAAAAAAGCAGTCTAACCTCTTTTTTTCAACTTATGATGTAATGAATTTTGATTATTCTAAAGTTAGTTCATAAAACCAAGAGAGGGTTACATTTTAAAATTTGCTACTTTTAAGATGAAATTCTCTTTTTTTTCTTGCAAGGATGCTATCCAAACCTAGAAACACTAGCAGAATATAAAAGAATCTTTTCTTCTCCATAATAAGCTAATTTCATGCTGTCTTATTTCATTTTTCACAAACCTTTCTAGGGGAGCTTTTCTGCAGTAGATTCTTAACAAGACTGTTCCTTAGACAAAACTTAGTGTGATGAGAGGGTGCTTTTTGTTTTCCTTGCTCATCTGCAATAATACAGTTGATTGAAGTATGAGGGTGAAGGGACTATTATGATGTAGAAATGGGGGTGGACTAGAGAAAAGTAATGCTACCAGAAAAATCCTCCTGCAGATCTTAAGAAAGAAAAGAATTGCTTCTTGGTGAAATATAGACTATTTCTAAAAGAAAATTTTAAGGTAATTTATTTAATTAAAAGTGAATTTTATTTTTTTACTTTTACAATGTTGGTTTTAATACTATCTATTTATTTAGCTATTATTCTGTTCCTCATGGTCTTGATATTCTGAATAAACATTTCCAAATTCAACATTTCCACTTTGGAAAATGGAAATCATTAACATTCCATTTATTTCAAAACTTAATCCAGAATTATATGTTGTATTTTAATATCTTTGTCAGAGACTGTATCTCTAATATAAATCAAAGGCCATTTAAAATGAATGATGGGGTCTTAGATCCAAACAATGCCATGTTAAATGGTAAGGAAGCATTCAAGCTTTTCTTTGTCATTTTTTTTCTTATCACTTAAAGAATAACATTTAAACAGATCTGTTGTCTTCAACAGTTGATAGTGAAGGCTTACTGTATATAGGGCATTCATTGGGTTGAAGGATTAGGAATCATGGAAAGTATAAAATGGACAAGTGTAGAAAACCATTGGTAATGCAGTATAGTATCTATGCTAAATACTATCTTTCCTTGGTAAAGACATCAAGTGCTATATAGATTGCTCTTTATTAAGCATTGCTATGCTTGCCATAGGCCTCATGATTAAAGTGGAATTTAAGGTGGAGCTTAAAAGGAAGAGATGGGCTTAATAAGTGGTGAGGAAAATCTTCCCATTGGAAGAAATGGTACAGAGAGTAAATAGGCTTTCCATTGCTGAGAGGATCAAATCTGATTTCCCTCACTTGGCTTTCAAAGTGCTTTAAAGCTTTAGTCCCTATATTGTCTTTCAGTATTCCCTTCATAAACCCTGTACCTCTCCCCAGATTCTTTTAAGGAGGAAAAAAAAAAATTAGAATCAGAAGCAGAAGCCTCAAATTCAGAAATTTGCTGGTTGTGTAACAAGTTACTTAACCTCTCTGATCTTATCTATCCCGAGAGCTTAGCCCAGTTCCCAGAGACACAGAGACAGCACTCAATAAATGCTTTTGACTATAAGAGAATAACCACAAAGCAAACTACTTGTGGGTTGTTGTAAAGAAAGCTCTTTGAAAATGTTAAACATTGTATTAGTGATCTATTTTTCCCTGAAGTAAAACCCTTGAGATTGGGGACCTTTTTAGACATAGTCTGCACTCAGTAAGCGTCTCATTTATGTGGATCCTCACAAAGCAGTGAAGGGAGTCAGTACAGTGTTGGGACCTTATCAAGGAATGCTTGAGAGCTCAGGAATAGACAGACATTAGGCAGTGATTTTGGATAGACAGATATCAGCATGAAGGCCCAGAGCAGAGAAAAAGGCAGTGGAAGAGAGATGAAGGGAAGGAACTGGGCTGCTGACAGAGATATTACTGTTCCTAAGGCAGGTTCCCTTAATTTGGAGTATTGATCACATTCCATGCATGAGTCAGTATCCCTGCATAAATGGGTGTTGCTAGGACTTATAAGGTTGATCAGGGTCCTATTAATCAGATAATGATGATAAAGTGCTAGTTGGTGATGGATCTCTTATGATACCTGCTTAATGCTGTGAAACCTGATAGAATGGATGTCATCAGACCCATAGCAGTTTTTCATTCTAACTATATATAGTAACTCTTAGTAGGCTACTGGTGTTTTACTAGCTCTTTCATGTATAGGTTAAGTTCAAGCAGCACTTTTATGTATTTTTTTTTAATTTAATTCTAGAAACAAGAAAGACTGCTTTTGGTATTATCTATACAACAAAGAAGCCAAGAACAAATGAAGAGGATGAGAATGTTCCAGCTTGCAAAAAAGCCAAGTGTGAGGACTGAGTGAAAGGTATCTTGACTTTCACTAACCCATTCCTCTCCTTTCAGTAACTGTCAAGAACAATCATGAAGAAAATAATTTACCAGGCTCCCTGCTGGAATGTTATGTTGGAGTTAATTTGTTTTATAAACCTTATTTTATGTCCCAGTCAATAAAAAAGGAAATGGACTCATGAATCACTTTTGTATCAATTTAGTTAAACATTGTTTAAAAATAAAAGAATGACATTGCTCTGTTTGCAAGTTAGGCATTGTAAAGGACATAAATAATTGACAAAAATTTTACTTTATCCCTTATCTCTAACTCTTGTTTTTCAAATAATTTTATACCTTTTTATACAACAGTATTAGTAATTTATTTTTTCCATATCACTACTCAAGATTAACAGTGTACTTAGGGGCATATTAATGTTTGTCTTCTCAGTAAAACTTTTGGTAAATTTATTTTGAGATGCACTTGTCCTTTTTGGGGGGGATCTTTTTTGTTTTAAAAGTTTGTTGCAGAAAAAAAATAGAAATTATTTATTTTGAAAAAAAAATGGATTCTTTCCAACAAATATTCCTTTAAAAAGAGTATTCCCAGGGGCAACTAGGTGGTGCAGTGGATAGAGCATTGGCCCTGGAGTCAGGAAGACCTAGGTTCAAATCTAGCCTCAGACACATAATACTTACCTATCAGTGTGACCTTGGGCAAGTCACTTAATGTCATTGCTTTGAAAATAAAAGTGTACTCCCCTCATGTCCAAGAAGCCAGATTCATTATTAACAAAAAAAGGAAAGAGATGTCTTTTAACTTCATAAAACTTAGACTGACCAAAGTCAAGCAATTTGTTTTTTTCTCATTGACTTTCTGTTGTTGGAGAAATCATGTACATGTACCTCAGCCTTCCTCACTTCATGTCTTCTTAAGTCTTCCCATGTTTCTCTGAATTCTTCACATGTCATTCTTTACAGTGCAGTGCATTAGTTCATTATATTTTTATAACATAATTTGTTCAGCCATTTCCTGAGCATTTGGTGTGCATTCTGTTTCCAGCTTTTTGTTATCTTAAATTATTTGACTTTGCACATTTTTTTGTACATTTAGGTAATTTCTTGCTTTCATTAACTTCCTGGGGATATTGAGTCCTTGTATTGGAATCTTAGGGTCAAAGTTGTATGAACATTTTAATAACTTTCCTTCTATAATTCCAAATTATTTTCCAGACAAATAAGTGAATTCATAGCTCTACCAGCAGTAAACTAACCTGCTGAGGTAATAGTTATTTGAGGATCATTAGGTTTTTGAGGATTATTGATTAGGTGTTGCTGTCAATAACCACATCAGCAATGTAGATAATAGATATTGCTTAGCACAGGTTTATTTGTATTAAAATAAGAAAAGCTAAATAGCCTAGATCATCAGTTTTAACAACCTCATATAGAATGTGAATATATAAACAATATGGTCAGTAGGTGACAGTGGATAGTGTCAAGCCTGGAGTCAAGAAAATTCAGCTTCCTGATTTAAAACTGGCCTCAGACATTAGCAAATGGGCAAATCACTTAACCCTGTTCACCTCCATTTTCTCAGCTATAAAGTGAACTGAAGATGGAAATGACAAAACATTCCAGTAGCTTTTCCAAGAAAATTCCAAATGTAGTCATGAAGAATGGACACAACTGGAAAACAGCAAACAGAACACAAAAGGGGAAGATGTTTGGAAACAAGTAACAGGAGCAAGACAACTGGTCAACACAGGAGCTGTGGCTTCTTTCCCAGCTTTGATTGTGCAGATGTCATAATCTGAGTTTCCAGGATCATCATCTGGAGACTGGAAATAGACTGGGACCATGGCCTCTTCTCTTGGTGGTGGCAAGAAGCCTGAGCCAGTTTCTCATCACGGTCTTTCTCTTACCACAGTAGCAATAGAATTGAGCCAGAAAATCTCTTGGCTTTACTTCCTTTCTGACCCAAACCATTCTGCCATTGGGTTTTCCCATCAGCTAGGACTTTTACTAGTTTGCTGAGTAATGCCTCGGTGTATTTGTTTGCCTTTTTTTAGTGATTTAGAGCATTTTTAGGTAATTATGATAGCTTGTGGGTTTTTTTGAAAACTTAGGGAATGGCTTATGATCTACAATTTGTATATACTTTGTAATATCTGTAGTTTTTTATTGTCAGACTTTAATATAAAAAAATTATTCTTACCCCCCACCCCCACCCTACCACGCCATCTGTCTCTTCTGATTCTGGTTGCATTGCTATTTAAATTGTAAGATTTCTCTTCCGACCCTCATTTGGTTATGAATTTTTTTCTCATTCCATAATTATGAGAGTTAACTTTCCATTAGCCTCTAATTATTCTGTGATTTAAAATTCCATTATCCTCTAATTTTTCCTATGGTTTGATTTTTTAATGTTTAGATTCTTTGTTCTTGTTTACATACTACTCTCGGTTTTACAGGTACATTAATATCCTCCCTTCTGCCTTCTCTGGCATTGTTGTCAGTCAACATACATTTAGTAAATCATCAGCAAACATTTGTTAAATTGTCTTAACAAAAGTCAGTTCCCGTACTAAGTGCTGGGACTACAAAGAAAGGCCAAGAATACCTGCTGTCAAGGTCAACATACTATCAACTGTGTACAAACAAGATTATATACAAGATAAATTGGAACTAATCTTGCAAGGAAGGCCCTAGCATTAAGGAGGATCAGGAACAGGTTTTGGTAGAAGGTAGGATTTTAGCTACAACTTGAAAGAAACCAGAAAAGTCAGGAAGCTGAGATGGGGAGAGATTCCCCAGGATGGGGAGCACAGCTGGTAGAAATGCCTGGAACTGAGAGGCAAAGTGTCTAGGGGCACAAAAAGGAGACTGGTATAACTTGATCCCAGAGTTTATTGGTGGGAAAAGAGTGTAAGATATAAGAAGAGTTGGAGAGGGAGAAGTACATTATGAAAGGGTTTTAACAAAGGGTTTTGAATTTTATCCTGGCAGTGATAATGAATTGAATAGGGTTGGGAGGAGGGGATAGTATGGTCAGATCTTCACTTTGGGAACACCTCTTTAATACCTGACTGGAGGATGTACTAAAGTGGGAAGAGACAAGACAGAGAAACCAATCAGAGGGCTATTGCAATTGCCCAAATGATGAAAACCTGCACCAGGATAGCGGTATTGTCTGGGAAGAGATGTTACACAGGTATAATCAATAGGACTTGGCAACGGGTTGAAAATGGAGTGGGAAGGAGGTAAGAGTGAGGAATCTATGATGTATGTAGATGGCCAGCCTTGATAAGTAGTAGGTCACCTTCAGCAATAATAGGAAAATTAGGAAGAGGCAAAGGTTTGGGGGATAAAGATCATGAATTCTGTTTTGGACAAGTTGAGTTTGAGATGTCAGTAGCCCATACAATTTAAGATGTAGAGGAGACAGTTGGAGGTGTGAGAATTAAAGTGGGGTTATTTATCTTGATAAATAAATCTTGAAAATCATCTGTATAGAGATCATTGAAATTGAAAACACAAGAGTTGATATCACCCAAGCAAAATAGCATAAAAGAGACAAGGTCCTAGGACAGAACCCTGACTTAATACAAGCTTAATTGGTCTCTAATTTCTAATCTCTGCCTCCCTGCAAACCATCATACCACTGGAAAATTATTCTTCTAAATCAGTTCTGATCCAACCATTCCCTTACTGGGAATTTTGAACCTTCATTCTAACCATATTGGAAATTAGATATCTACTAAAACCAGGCCATTTGCTGCTTTTGCACTTTTATTTAGGCTTTTTTTTCCTCCCTGAATTGTCCAGCTATCAAAATCCTACTCATCCTTTAGACCTAGATTCCTAGTTTAGACCTAGTTCTACTTACTACATTAAGAGCAGCATGACCTTTCAACATGACCTTCTAAAGGCTAATAGTGGTTGATTTATACCTTTCTTATGGTGCTAATAAGCCACAAAAACTGCCCTGTTCATATTTATATCTCATTGTGAATACAGTAGCCATCAACTAAGTATTTGTTGAAGTACATGGAAAGCTATTCACAAGCTGGAGATAATAAATTTCTAAATAATTGAGACTTGATTGTGTTTGAAGAAACCCTCAAAATGATCCTTTGGCAGAACAAGAAGCTTACAAATCTAATAGTCTTATTCTTTTCCATTAATTTCTTCCCATTGTATGCTATATAAACAGCTTGTTTCACTTTGGGAATATTATTATTAGGATAATTCAGTGTTTTTTCCTTGTATGCTGAAAAAGCATGAGATGTTTCATAAATTAAAAACTACATAATAGCAGTCATGAAAATTGGTATTGATTGGTTATGGTCCCAAATTTTATGCTCATTTGAATTAGAAAATGTCTCTGAATCTAAAGAAAATAAGACTGGGAAAACAATATTCCCCCCTCCCATTAAAATTCAGAATAATTTTCTCTTGATTCAGTACTCAGAATCCTCCAACTATACTCAAAATACATTTATATTCCCCTGAGAAAAAATACTCTTTAGTACTTTAAGTTGCAGACTCACCTTGCCTGACCATAGTTCTGCACTGATGCATCCCATAGTGTTATACTTTAAAGATATTGGTGAGAATGTGCATCTTGGCAAAATCAGAGTACTGGACATGTGGAACTTACCCTGGGAGATCATTTAAAATTCAGGGTATTTAGGTGATGTCCTTAGAAATTTTTTTTTGGCTATACTATTTTATAGATTAATTATTAAAAAAGAATAATTATTGGTGGGGGGGTGGGGAGGAGAAATCATGAAATAAACCAAAAGAGATTGAAGTGAGAGTGATTATTAACATTCCTTAAAAATATCCTAGAACAATATAAGCAAACTAGAAGTTCAAAGAGTAGTTTACCTGTCAGATCTATGGAAAGGGAAGGAGTTTGTGATCAAGGAAGAGATGGAGAACATCATTAAAAACAAACTAGATAATTTTGATTACATTAAATTAAAAAACTTTTGCAAATCACTAGCCAAGATCAAAAGAAATGTAGTAAATTAGGAAACAGTTTTTACAAAAATATTTCTGACAAAGGACTCATTTCTAAAATATACAGAGGATTGAGTCAAATTTTCAAAAAAGCAAGCCATTCCCCAATTGACAAATGGTCAAAGGATATGTGAAAGCAATTTACAGATGGGGAAATCAAAGTGATACATAGCTATATGAAAAATTGCTCTAAATCATTAATTATTAAAGAATGCAAATTAAAGCATCTCTGAGGTACCACCTCACACCTCTCAAATTGGCCAATATGACCAGAAAGGGCAATGATCAGTGTTGGAAGGGATATAGGAAATCTGGGAAACTAGTGCATTGTTGGTGGAGTTGTGGACTTATCCAACCTTTCTGGAGAGCAATTTGGAATTATGCCCAAAGGGCAACAAAAATGCACATTCCCTTTGATCCAGCAATATCACTACTGGGTCTATACCCTGAAGAGATGATGAAAGAGGGTAAAAACATCATTTGTACAAAAATATTCATAGCAGCCCTGTTTGTGGTGGCAAAGAATTGGAAATTAAATGAATGTCCTTCAATTAGAGAATGGCTTAACAAACTGGTATATGTATGTCATGGAACACTACTGTTCTATTAGAAACCAGGAGGGATGAGAATTCAGGGAAGCCTGGAAGGATTTGCATGAACTGATGCTTAGAAAGATGAGCTGAACCAGAACATTGTACATGCCTAACAGCAACATGGGGTTGATGATAAATCTTAATGGACTTGCTCATTCCATCAGTGCAACAATCAGGCACAATTTGGGGATATCTGCGATGGAGAATACCATCTGTATCCAGAGGAAAAGATTGTGGAGGTTGAACAAAGACCAAAAACTATTACCTTTAATTTTTTTTAAAAAAAAGCAACATTATCTTATGTAATTTTGCTCTCTCTTATACTTGATTTTTTTTTCCTTAAGGATGTGTTTTCTCTCTCATCACATTCAACTTAGATCAGTGGTATACCATGGAAAAATTGTAAAGACTAACAGACTGCCTTCTGGCGGGGGGGGGGTGAGGGAAGCAAAGATTAGGGGAAAAATTGTAAAACTCAAAATAAATAAAATCTTTCTTTAAAAAAATCCTAGAATTCTCAAGCTAGAAGTGACATTAGAAATTATGTAATGTAATCCTCTCATCTTGCAAACAAAGAAACGGAGTGAGAAAGGGAATGTGACATACCCAAGGATATAAGAAAGGAATGGGATCTAAATCTTTTAACTAATGATCCTGTTACGATTCTGAAGGTAAAACATTATTATTCTATGCTTCCTAAATGAGTCCAAACTTATTAATAAATAGAGTGAATAGTCCATGGAAGTTGTAAAGTGTAAATGAAAAAGAAAGCTATTATTGCCTTGAAGTTATGTTCAATTAGGTCCAACTCTTCATGATCCCATTTGGAGTTTTCTTGGTAAAGATCCTGGGGTGGTTTGCTATTTCAGCTCATTTTAGAGGAAACTGGATTAAGTGACCTGCCCAGAGTCACCAAACTAGTAGAGGCCAGATCTGAATTTAGGAAGATGAGTTTTCCTAATTCCAACTCCATATTCTATCCACTTGAAGTACAACTGGGGATTTTGTGAGTATTCTTTCCTATTAACACTAAAAAGAATAGTTAAGAAACTGGTCAATATTCTAACTGCCCACATAGATTTAAATATGTTTGTAAGGTACATTTTGAGCTGTAAGACTAGTCATAGGATCATAGAGTTTTAGCTAAAGGGATCTTAAAGACCATTTCACATATGAGAAGAATGAGGTACAAATTGGGGAGGAGACTTGTAAAGTCACCACTAGTATGTGTATGAAGTGAACTAAATCCAAGGATCCAAACCCAAGTCCTCAACTCAGGTACAGTGCCCTATCTGTATGCAGCCTTCTCATTTCACAAATGAAGAAACTCAAAGCCTAGAGATGTTTTGATTCACCTAAAATTGCACTGGTAGTGTCATATATACAGTATGTAATTCTACTGGAAAGAGTAATGGTAGCATGCTGAAAGGATGTGACTGTAGTTAAGGAAGTCTTTAGTCTAATCCTGATTCATCTGTATAACCCTAAGCAAACCACTTTGTCTAGATCTCAGTTTCCTCAGACACAAAATGTCATCAAGGTTAGAAGGACATTAAGAGGACAGATAACTAACATCCACCACTGATGGAAACCATTCTGGAAAACAATTTAAAAATAAGTGAGAAAAGGTACAAACTATTCCTAAATCCTTCAATTCAAGGATCCCATTATTGGGTTTATGTTCCACAGAGATCATTGAATTAGAATTAAAAATGTTAAAAGATTAAATAGCTTCATATTTAATAAGAAAAATCTAGAAGTTCATTGGAGAATAAATGCTGAACAAATTGTGTTAGGTGAATTTAATGGAATGCTACAGAGAAATAGGATGACTTAAAAGACAGGAAAATCTGTTTGTGTGACCTTGAATGAATTATTTAAGACCCCTCGGGGTCTCGTTTTTCTCATCTATAAAAATAAAAGGTTGAACCAGTTCTTTCAAAATCTGCCTTTATGGTCCTCTGCAGTATAGTGGGGAAAAGTAGAACCAGAAGAATAATGTACACAATGATTGCAACAGAGAGAGTGCAACACAGAGACTCCACTAAAAGGAAACGATTCAGGTCAAATATCGTAGTCAATGTTAGTTCCAGATGACTGAAGCTAAAACACGTCCACATTTTCTGTTAAATGATAAAATCACATATAAGAATGGAAAGTTTTAACTTTATTTCAGGGGTGAAGCAGGTGCTTTGCAAAACTTTATTAGGAAGTGACTGATAGGCAAAATGTATCAGTAATTTTTTAAACAGAATGAGTTTGGAGTCTAGAACTAAAGATCTCAAAGCCCCTTCTAGAGACATCATAGGTACACTTTAGAAAGCACTATTTTGAAGTCAGAGGACCTGGGTTTATCCAAGTTTTGGCCTCAGCCAAGACCTTTTTTTAAAAGCACATTGATCCTCTCAAGTTTCCTTATTTGTTTAATAACTTATCTGAATCTAAGTCCTAGGCTATGATGTTTTATTCTACATATTTTAATGCCCAATGTGACTTCATACACCTCTAATTATGATACATCTAACAAGGGAGTTTGTTTTCCTTCAGTAATCCATGCCAGACTCCATCCTTTGTATGTCCCTTTGTGGTGTTCAGTAAGTATTTTCCAACTTTAACCCATAGCAAGGAATTCTTTCTTGGGTTCTCTTTCTTTTCTTTTTTTCTTTTTCTGATCATTCTCTTTCCCTACCACTAGATGCCTCCTGCTACCCATCTCTGAGGCTGCTATGGGTCATTGTCATTCTCTGTCAGCCTGTTGGGGTGAGAGGTGGGAAGGAGGCTGCCTCTGGTTCTATGAAATGTCCTTGTCTTTTTCTGAGTTAATAAGGACCGAAAACTAGGATTTTACAAGAGCATTCAAGTTTATTGTTGTAATTAAGAATACAAAATGTACATCCAAAGCAATAGAAATTTACACATTTACAATTTGAGTGCCTTTATGTTGTGTTTTGCATTCCTTGTGTAATATAACACTTTGGCTTTGTTCCCTTCCCCTGCCTAAATACTCACATTCATAACAATCTCTCTGAATGAAACACTTCCCTGATCTCACTAAAGATTCCTTAGACTTGATCAAAATACCAGTCAGTCTAGTCCATGGAATAAAACTGCATATTTGACTTTTAATATTCTTAGACTTTAATCACTTTCCTTTCCTTTTTCAACCAGTCTCCTTTCACTTCCCCCCCCCCCCGAAAATAGCAATAGCAGAAAAACTTCAGGAGAGAAAACAGACCACAATGCCCGCCTTGAAGTTCCTTACACTCATGTTGGCCAGGAAAATGGCCACTGTCTAATATCAATGGGCGTTTGTAATGCCACTGGCTAATTAGATTTAGCAACTATGTACCGGAACTCTCTGGAAATTTTACACAATAATTAAGCTTTGATCACCAAAGCAGTGATCTTGAAATCTATGGCTCTCACTAGCAACCAAATAAATAAATAGGAATAAATAAGAAAAATAAATAAAGCAAATTCACATTGACCTAAATGGAATTTTTACATGTCTCTCTCTTTTTTGCAAATTGTGCATCTCGTTCACATTTTAGCACTTTCACTAAACACTTTTGTAAAACTAGATATGTAAGGTGAAACAAATTTCCTGGGGATCCATCCAACCCCACTCTCAACAGTCTGGCAGCTCTTGGCTCCTTAGAATGTGGATATGCGAGAGGTTTTGTATGAGTTCTCTTTGAGACTGTCAAATATCGCCTTGGTACCATTCTGCCACTGAAGAACAAGATCCATTGGGGTTTTCCCATCCTGTTCAGAACAGAAAGGAACATTTTACTTCCAGGTGGAAAGAACTGATAAATTCACAGCTACAATAATTGTTTGCTGTTTCACAGAGCAATGAATTATGGTTCAGTAGAGATACTTTGCATGTTTTTCATGATGTGCACTTTACAGATTATGATGTTCAATCTCACAGTCCCATATGTTTACATGATTCCTTTCTTGTAAATTCGGGTCCAGAGAAGTACTTTTGAATTCCTCCAAGCCATTTAGGCAACAAAAATTCTAAAGCATAGTTTTTTCCCTTTTTTCTTTTGAGGGCTCCTACACTGGTGCTAAAATAGGTTAATTCATGTAAAATTATTTGGACTTACTATTACAAAATACATACATTTAGAAATTTACTTCTATCTTGTAATTCACAAATCATGTTTTTATTTCTGCTACTGGAAAAATAAAAGTAGTATTTTTTTTAGTCCACATGTAAAGATGAACCTTGCTTTAAGAAAATCTAAACTTAATAAAATAGATAAAAATCTAAGAAACAGAATACTTTGTGAGAACTGTGACTTATGAAGCCCAGGAATATGCCTCTGAGAACAACTTAGAGAGGATTATCTTCCCTCATGGTATCAACTTCCAAAGATTTGAGTCTATCTCAGAACATCTGTATTTTTTTCTCAGCATCCTTAGTAGCTGGCATTATAGGAGTGTGTCACCTTGCCTAGCTAGTAAACTCATTTTAAAAAATATTTTTATAAATTTATATATATATATATATATATGACTGGTTTCCTATATAATCCTAGGTTTTAGATTCTGCATTTCAAAACATAATTTTGAGGAGTCCCTAAGTATTACTGTATTTGCCAAAGGGAAAGTGGTTATTTATTTGACAAAAGGTTTTCTGCTCTACCAAAAGATTCTATGAAATAATGAGTTCTGGGAGTGCACTTTGATTTTTCAAAAAGGCAATTTTCACAAAACTTTTCTGGAGGGAATAAATACATTATGTAAAGTGAGGTACTCCTGTGGTTTAGGAAATGTAAAATGTTTTCAATAAATATGACATTTAGGGGATGTTATTTTTAATTAATTGCACTAATTAAAGGTAATGAGCATGACAAGGTAGCTCAAGGGTAGAATCATTCTATTTGTTTTACACAAATGAATCTACATAAACTAGGTCTCAATATTCCCTTTTTATATACACCTACTTCAGAATTTATTTGCAAAGGACAAACATTTAAAATCTAAACCATTTTAAAAGGAAGTTTTATCTTGTAGAAATAGTTCATCCTCCATTTTTGATATCTGTTTTCTAGGTGGCATTTTGACATCTAGTTTTAAGGGTCAGGATCATGCCTTTTTTATTTCTTGATTAAATTGATATAGTCTCTCCCCTACATATCGAGCACTGCCAAAGATTCTCAAGGAGTCCCAAAAATAAGACATAGCTCTTTTTTTAATGTACCTTGCAAAGGATGTAGATATAAACAAATAATCATAATACAGAATAAAGTAGAAGAAACATACAAATTAGTTGTACATAGTATGTATACAGTAGGTGTCTGATAAGTATTGAATGGATAAATTATGTTTACTTTTAGAGAAGATGATTCTGAGGAAATAATAGATACCCAACATTGCCTCATGTCAGGGAATTAGAAGGAGGGATGATTATATACAAAACTTAGAAATTAAATTAATAAATTATTTGTAGAGGGGAATGTATTTAACTCAAAAGGGGGAGGTAATGGTTTTTTATGTTATTAGAGGATTTGTCCTCTTAAAATAATTCACAGGGTTGGGAGGGGGTTCAGTGCTAACATTTCTATCATCTTGTTAATGGAATATTTAAGGGGTACCTGAAGGCAAGTTGAAATTGAGGATTATGGCAGCTCTCTCAAAATATAGACAAAAGAAGGTCTGGGGAGCTAGTGGCAAGTAGGAATAGGGCAACAGGGAGGATTGAACCTAAATTATTTAACTTGGATGTTAACATTAACTGAAATTCATTGCATCATTGCTCTGCTCTCTCTAAAATTTTTGAATATTTCGGGAAGAGAGCAGGGGTGGGAGGGGGAGCTATTTCTCCAAATGCCCCTTAGGCTTAACTCAGCTGTTCATATTGGAGTCAGGCAGTATTTCAATGACTCATGTGTTTTTCTGTGAAAATGAATGCTTCTGATTGCTCTCTTGTCTTGAAGGCCAAACTTAGAGTTGGGAAGGAAATATTTTGCATAAAAAAGAAGCCACTGTTGAAGTGGAAGCAGTCACTGTAGAACTATTCTTTTGTTGAATAAAAGACCAAATTAAAAGTCATCTAAATATCAAATGAAGGATTCACTTAATACTAGAGCAAAGTTTTTTCCCACCTCTGGCCAACTGACCTAAGTCTTCCCCACTGTCACTATGGAAACCATTGATGATTTTGGAAGCGACTATCAATTCTCCTGAGAGGGTCACAGAACCCCCTAAAACATATAGCTACATGAATTGTTTAAAGCCATATTTAGGACAGTGGCAGGAAGGGCAGGGCTCTTGTGTACCCTATAAAAAGTGTGAAAATTGTGCATGCCTTTTCTGTGTTATCATTAGTAGAAGCTTTGAGATTTTATAACTCTTTAAAAATATATTATGTGGCTATAACCCGTTACTTGACTTATCATAAAACAGAATAAATACATATTATAAGGGATATTCAAAGACTCTAAAATGTGTACTTTTAATATAAAAAGTAATATTGAAAAGTATTCTTAATTACTCTTGCCCTACTCCCCTTTCCCCTCAAATATGCCCACCGTGTGTTACAGTTTAGGTGGTCTCCTATTCTGCTCTACCCCAGCCCCAGTCCTGATTAAAGGGAATGGTCTACCAGAAAGCCTAGATCAAAACAAGAGCCTGGAAAATATATTTCAGGAAATGATCAGGGAAAACTGTAAAACTGTCCAAATCTGCTAGAGCAAGAAAACAAAATAACCATTGAAAGAAGACACAGGACTCCTCCAGAAAGAGACCCCAGGATAAAAACTGATTAATGATGACAAATGATATAACGGTGTACGAAGTACTCACGCAGTTCTTAGCATTGAGATTCGCTCCATACATAATCAGCAGTCTTATCATTTTGTAACGGTTGAGCCTGACAGCATCATGCAGAGGTGTGTCTCCTTCCTAAGAGAAGTAGGATAAACAAGCTAAAGGAAAGATACAACAACTCCTTATCCAATTGCAGTTAGAAAATCCAAGGGTTTGGAGGCAGAATTTCCATCCTTTTGACTTACCCGGTCTCTGGCATTAAGATCAGCTTCGCATGCAATGAGGTGTTCCCCACATTCATACCGGCCGGTCCTCACAGCCACATGCAGTGGGGTGCTGAGCAACTGGATAATCATAAGGGTTGACAAGTGAGAGATAAAGAGTAAGAAAAGAACCCACACAAGCTTCCTCTCAGTCACTAGTCTACTATGGCTGGAAAGAGGAGCCAAAATCGACAATAGAACTTTCATTTAAATAGTATGACTTTGGGGGAGGCTAGGTGGCGCACACTTAATAATTACCTAGCTGTTTGGCCTTGGGCAAGCCACTTAACCCCATTGCCTTGCAAAAAAAACCCTAAAATAAATAAATAAACAAACAAATAAATTAATAGTATGACTTAGAATAGGGGTTTCCATTGATAAGCCAATAAGCAATTGTACCTTAAGTAATATGATCTTAGAATAGGGTTTCTGTTGATAAACCAACAAGGAATTGTACCTTATCTCGAGCATTGACATTCGCTCCTTTGTTTAGCAAAAACTTCAGAGCATCCAAGTTCCCACCACGACATGCCCAATGAACAGCAGTGGACTCAAGCTGCATAAAGAAAGACACAGAATATGAGATCCTATATGCTGAAAGCAGCACACACAGGTGGGGCGAGGTCCCTAAAAATCTTGATGGCATGACTGTTGGAGGGGGCAACAGTTGGCATATAAGGAGACAGACCCTTTGTGACATTGAGATACTTCAGGTTGTTGAGGTCTTATTCATTCTTTTCATTGTGGTAGATGTTTCTCCTCATTTTTAGTTTTTAAAAAAAATTATGCTTCTACATATTAAAAAATTGTGTGTTCTGTACAATAAAAATACATAATAAATGCATGTTCCATAAGTTTAAAATGCACATTCCATATATTTTAAAAATTATGTGTATTCTATAGATTAAAAAATTTGTGTATTCCACACATTAAAAAAATATATATTTGTTTTCCTATCTGCTGGGCAGGTATCATTTCTATTTCTAAATATCTGAACAGCCACAGGCTCTTAATAAATGTTAGTGATACATAAGTAGACAGAGTGTGTACTCTCAGAAGTGGTTGCTAAAACACATAGAAGCTTAGTACAGATCTTAACTCCAATCTGACACTTTGTGCCTGCTCACTCTTTCTCTCACCCAATTCATTGATAAAATTTTCAGTAGTCAGGAATGCTGATGGCTTCCAGACCTTCAATTTACATTTCCTGCATGTTATACATGCTAATAGATCCTTCCACAACAGCAGCTAAATTTAATGAGATTTTGGGTTTTGGAGCTCCACTTGCACTCAGTGTTTAGTGTCTACATCCAAATTTCATTTAGGGACCCAGCTGCCAGTGACTTTTGTTTTTATTTGTTTGTTTGTTTATCTGTTTATTGTAATTTTTATGTTTCACTTAAAATTGAATGCAGAGATTTTTAAAAAATCTATTTCCTCCCACCCTCATTGTTACATACTGACCTACCTTTGTAACATACTACCAAATTCATCTTTGTTTAAAGAAAATATCATTCTCCCACCTATTGAGCAAATCTATAAAGTGAATCTTTGCAGAAATCACAGCCATTAAGCTACTGAGGCCTCTAGATGGGACATATATCACAAACCCATTTCATTTAGCATACCCTAGAGTTCAGAATCTCACTGATACATTAGCACATATGTGCATATGAGTGTACAGCCTCCATGTGCTGCAGATACCAGGTCAGCATTGATGAGTAGATGGTGAGATTGTATGTTATGAGAGGACAATGTGCTGAAAGGGATTTTTTTCTCTAAAGTACCACTGACTCAATCATGACACAGTGACCACAATAAACATGGCTCAAAAACAGACTTTCCTTCTTCCCTCTAAATATTCCTTCCTTTTTGGTTAGATTGTTAAGAAAATATATTCCCCATGTCTACGTTCAGCCACTATAGAAGAATTCCCTTCTTTATGATCTGATCTTTCTCAATTTTCTCAGACCTTTCAAGTCAGATTTTTCCACTTGTTGTAGCTTGTTGTTTTCTGTTTGTTTTATTTTTTTTTTTTTCCCTTAACTGTCAAATTCTCTTTTCATATTTCCTAAGTTTAAAGCCATGTGGCCTTGGACACAACTTGAACCTTCCTGGTCTTTGATTTCCTCATCTATAAAATTAGGAGGTTGAACTAGATAACTTCTGAGGTTCTTTACATGGAAGGAAGGAAGGAAGGAAGGAAGGAAGGAAAGATGGAAAGGAGGAAGGAAGGGTAGAAGGAGAAAAGGAGAAAGGAAGGAAAATATTTACCATATCACGGAATTCAATTTGGGCTCCAGAATTCACTAACTTTTCTATGATGGCCAGATGTCCTTGAGAGCATGCTCGGTGAAGAGCTGTCCTTTTGTACTATTGAAAAAAGACAAAGGACAAAAGAAGAATGACAATAAATATGAAAGCTCTGCAGAAATTCATTCCTTCCTCCTCAAAGTGATAGGTTACTTAACTCTTGAGTTTTCTAGTGTTTAAGATGTTGCTATCAAATTTGCTAAAATTCCGTAGCAAACTCTAAGTACCAAATTGTTTCTTAAGCATATAACAGTTAAGGAGTTGAGGTCTGTAGTGTGGCATCCAAATTTAAAAGTTTCAGCATTTACAGTTTTTTTTTCCTTTACTGTATATTGTAAATTCATTGTTTATTCAGTTCTTGCCATAAAAGATCAACCTTCCATCTTGGAATGTGGTTATGTCAGATGGAAGATTCATATTGTAGCTGAACTCAAAGACTTGTCTGTTTAATTTCATCATCACAAAAGAGAATTTTGAAGAATTTTCATAAAAATAATTTACATTTATATGGTGTTTGGTGATTCTTATACACATAAGCTCTCAATCTTATAATTAGGCATTACAAGTATATGATGACTTTAATGGTTCCTCCATTCTCTAAATATATGATTCCATGATCCCAATTTTGTAAGTAAGTAAAGAAAACAAATCTTGGAGAGTTTCAAGGTTTTGGTCAAAGTCATAGCTAATAAATGGTGCATCCAAGACTAGATTCTGTTTTCTGAATTGTTAAACTGCTCTATCCATAATTACTGATTGCCTCTGGAACCATACAATCTAGAACCTTCCGGTGAACTTGTTTCATATTTGTAGATTTATCTTCCTGGGAAGATTAGTTTATTTTAATCCGATTCATCTCTTTCTTTCTTTCTTTCTTTCTTTCTTTTTCTTTTTTTAGGTTTTTGGAAGGCAAATGGAGTTAAGTGGCTTGCCCAAGGCCACACAGCTAGGTAATTATTAAGTGTCTGAGACCAGATTTGAACTCAGGTACTCCTAACTCCAAGGCCGGTGCTTTATCCACTGTGCCACCTAGCCGCCCCTCCCTGATCTCTTTCAAACAAAGATGCGGCATAATCTATAATTGACTTGATTGGTATCTCCCTCTTCACACGTCTGAAGGACCTTTAAAAAAGTTCAACTATATATAACTGTTTCACTTTGTTAGAAGGAAAGGTTCCTTGGGTAGGTATATGATGGAGAGTAGAAGTAAAAGACTGATGGAAAAAAAAGCAAATGCATCAATAGAAAGTTAGTTTTTCAAAAAAATATTAAACTATTTCTAGAAAGTCAGACAATGGCAAGTAAGACATAAGGAGGAGAAGAGCGCAGATCATAGTGCAAGAAGAAGATAATTATTTGGGCTTTTTAAGTTCCTTCCTGTTGCATCCAGCTATTGGTGATAAGATCTGGTGAAAGTGTTTTCAGCTGCTAAATTTGGGGGTGCTTCCCAGTAAGGTTGTGATGAAGTATTGGAAACAATAAAGGGACAAGATCTGTGAAGAGGGGAGGGAAGTAATGAAGCAGATTTATTAAAGCATGGCTAAAGGACTTACTTCATCACAAACATCTGGATCCTTCTGGTCCGACAAGAATTTTTCGATTACTGGCAGCTTGTTCTCCAGCGCAGCCTTCAGAAACGTCTGCACATCTACAGGTTCTGTCTAAAGATCAAGAAAATTCCATGTATGTTATTGTGGATGCTCCAACAATCAACCAGTCACCAAGGATTTATTAAGCACTTAATATATGCAAAGTAATGAGATAAGTGTGGGGGAGGGGAGGGATTAAAAAAGGGCAAATATATAGTCTTCACTCTCCAGGAGCTTACAGTTTAATGGGGAAAATATGCAAATAATTATGTTCATATAGAAATACATAGTGTGAATGGAAAGTATTTTTGAAGGAACAGGCCACATCACAGGCTTACATATATTATCATAACAACGATTCAGATACTGGACCACAATTTTTACAGCATTCTTATAGCCCTTACTATAATTTCTGGTTCAGGTTCCTTTAAAACTGGAACTTTGATTTTCTTGTATTTTTTTCTCTTCTTTAGTTGAATGATAGTTTCAAGGTCTTGTAAATTTTCAAGCTTTGATCTTTGTTCCAGTTTTTTCTTCTTGAGCTGAAAAACATAACAAAAAACCTAATATTGCTTTCTCTGGTTACTCTTCTGCAGAAAGCATCCTAAGGACCAGTGTTCTGCACCTTTTTTGGAGTCCTGGTCCCATTTGACTAACTAGGGTCCTTCTCAGAATAATGTTACATATATATATATATATATATATTATATATATATATATATATATATATATATATCTCATTACAAAGGAAACCAATTATATTGAAAATTTTTCAAAAACATTTAAAAAGAAAAAAATCATGTCACAGGTAAAGCACTCCCTTCTCTATATACATGTAGAAGATAAATGATTAGGAGTGACTATTTCTATAGTTCAAAGAAATTTTGTTTTTCCCTTAGAATAGATATTTCCAATTAAAATAGAAGTCTGGACTTTACTTTTTTGGATAGCTGTCTCCATTCCCCATTTTACTCTGCATGTCTGTGTTTGGCTAAAGTCTCATCCTTCCATAATAGAATGTCCCCAGGTCTTCACAGAAATGGTTTTAGGAGGTCAAACAACCTAAAATACAATTTTGCCATTGTCTCTATCTAACTGTATGATCCTGGACAAAATGCTTAACATCTCTAAGTTTCAGTTGAACTGAAGAGATTGGGTTCCTTTGGGTCCCTTAAAACTCTACCACAAATTCTCCGAAATGCACTTTCCTTTTCTTTATTGCACATTTGAATTGAAAATACATCTCAAATAATTTTCAAAAGAAACCTGGTATCTCAGGACCTGGGTTAGAAATCTAGTTCTTCATTCATTGGCAGTTACCTTGGATAAATCATATAATAATGTTTGACTTCAAATTAACTCATTTATAAAATGAGAGAGTAAATTTGGATAATTGCCATTACCCTTCCCCCAGTTCTAAATCTATGATTCCATACCCTACTCTTTAAAACATATTTAATCCTGTGATTCTAACATTTATCTGTGTCTTCACATTTTATATCTTTACCAGTAGATTAATCACATTTGAAATGCCATTCTGTAGGTTGGTTTTCTACATAGGCAGGGAAATCAAAGAAAGCATTATCTAGACTCTTACTCTAGTGGACAATAAACCATGTAATTCAGGGCAAAGTCATTGTCTTGATTTGAATTAGTCAACCTCTGCACCTTATCACCTTCCCATTTCATTTTGTTGTATGCAAATGTGATCATAGAATATGTCAAAGGTGACTTGAGGTCCATGGTTATAGTCTTGTCTAAGACTACTTCTTAGACTATGAGGGAGATTCTTAACAATTTGTCTCTATTCAGACGATTGTTTCCATTTCTATTTTATTCTGCATGTCTGTACAAGCACAGAAAGAGACTGAACACTAAGTGTTGGTACTTTCATAGAAAAGAGACCTCAGGTCTTCACAGTTATTATCAGCAGCATACAAAGTGTGATGCAGTGGGCAAAAAAAAGTTTGAAGAAGTCAAGTAAACTAAGATACATCTCTGACTTTGCCACTATCTATCAAGCTTTGGGTATTGAACAAATCAATTTATTTGCCCATTTCAAAGAGTTTTTTCAAATGATTCTGTGCTATCTTAGGCAGGGGATTTTATAAGGAACTTTAGAAATCATCTAGTCCAACTCTCTCCTTTTCCAAATAAGTAAACTGAGCTTTAAAGAGATAAAACAATACACAAAATCAAGCAGAACCAGAATTCAAACCTAAATGACCAGACTCCTTCTACTCCTTGTACTATATCACATTATGTTCCTGCTTTTAATGATTTTCTTGTCCCCACTTTCACACAACTAAGATTCAGGAGGATAGAAAAAAAAATTATAGGATGCCACCAAACTTTTTTTTTCCTTCTTACCTCTGCCTCTCGCTGTTTCTCATTTTGCAAGGTTTGACTTTCCCAGTTTAATGAGTGCCTTGGAAGTGTCTTCAGGTCCTCTTGCTTCTCCAATGTCATAGCAGCTTCATATTCTCCATTTCTGAAGTCCTCTGGGAGGAAGTCCCTGGTTTCCCTGATGTCATTCTTCCCTGTCACCTACCAAGGGAAATGCAAGATTAAAGGCAAAAGGGCATTGTCTCAGGTAAATTCCCTTTCAAGGATGCTGAATTCTCTACTTGCTGATTGCCTAGGAAAATTCTGCCTTGGAAGAAAAAATAAACCTTGATTCCAAGATTAAAATATTTTGATGAAAGGGCTAGCCACAAATATTCTCAGGTTGTCATGAGGAAATTCCTTTTCAACATACTGAACAAATGAAGATATGATGTTAAAATATTTTGTTTTGCTTGCATGATCAGTATCACTTCATCCCACTTGTTCCCAATTATTAGGAATTCATAAATCTAATTCTTCAAAAATTTTACCATTGAGTTTTAGGCTGTTTTTAAAATGTTGTATTATTTAATTCATCCCAACCTGACTTCTATCAAGGATATCCTTTTTTCCTCAGATATTTTGATAAATATGAACATTCAGTTTTCAGCAACAAATCAAAAGAGGTAACCATAATTCAAAGTATGCCAATAATTTACCATCAAATTTCTTCATTTCCTAATCAATGCCATGTCCTATTAGGTTATAATAAACTTTTTTCACTTATGGTTTGGATGTATGAAAGAAAATGGCATCCTCTTTTCCCAATAGCAACTAGATCTGAGCCTCTAGTCTACATTCATTCTAAAAATAGGTTTTAAAAATTACATACAAACATATATACATACATATATGTTAATCTGTACCTACCAGATCCTCTACTTTCAGCAGCATCATCTTTGCCAGTCCTTGGTTTTTAGACAACAATCTTACTAGATGACCCCCTCAAATCAGTTCTACTGAGACTCACTCACCACTTAGGCCTATATATATGATGGAAGGAGGAAGGCTGAGTGAGATAATCTTCCAACCTGGGAACCCAAATAACCTCCTTGCCCCTCCCACCACTAGTCCACTCAGAGGCAGGTGAATGTTCATACCAGACCCAGTGTCTGGAAGTCAAGAAAGCACAGGGAGGGAGGGGTCTTGCAGTCTAACCACACCGAATATGTGAATCAGAGGGAAATGTGAGATGCCCATTCCACTGGCAGTGACCACATAGCTCAGCAATGCTAGTCATCTGATCCATCAAGTGCCCATGGGACAGCTGTCTGTTGATATTGCACCATATCTCTACATTTTTTTCCCCTTCCTTGCCAGCTTTTGTAGGAGTAACATATCAAGAAAGTGTAAATGTCCCATGTATCACACTCACAGTAATATCTTTCTGATAAGCAGACTTATCAGCACTTCCCTTAAGGGAAATGGGGCTTCGGGACATGTAAACAACTTTAGAGGACAGGATTGAAGTTCCTGATGGCACTTGTCTATATCTGTTTGGAATTCTCTCGAGGGTTATTGAACTAGAATGATGTCTAGGGCTAAAAAGACCCCATGACATGATACACTGCCATCATTAGGATAACTCAGAAGGATCCAGCTATGCATTTTGATTTAATGTTGTCACTGGACCCAATATAGCACACTGAGACTTTCAATCTCTGTATTCAAAAAAAGAAAAAAAGAAACATTTTGCCCTTTAAAAATATTTTCTGAGTTGATTCTATTGATCTATGTTGCCAGCAAAGAAATTTAGAACTGGAAGGGACCCTTTGAGGTCATTCCAACACCCTCATTTTAATGACTCATCCCAGAAGGATTCTTTCAGTTTTCCCACATACTTAAATGGAATTGGTGAAGTCCAAAAAAGGAATAGTAAACCCATTCTAGTATTAACCAGGGCAAAACTTTAGACTGGTGAAAGATGAAATGACTGAGGAAAAAAAGGTTCCCACTCCCAAGTATTTCAATTTATTAAGCAGCTCATACCAAATGTTTAATGAATTTGCACCAGGCCCTTTCCTCAACTTAGAGCTAGTCCTTAAAGACAGGGGAAGTCAGACTTTTATATATTAAAAAACTTACTCAGATGAGGTTAATTCATTAAAAGGAAGCAATTAACCAGGATACAACTTTAGGTGATCTGATTTCTAACTGGAGAAAAGATTAGAGACTTTCTAAGTTGGGAGGTGGAGAGTAAAGAGTTGGAATTCCCTGAAATCAGAAAAGAAGGTGACCCACTCCCCTGTCCCATGTCTGACCAATCAAAGGAAAATACAAATTATAATTAATTGATCATAACAAAACCAGTTTTCAGATAAGATACATGAGTTTCTTCAGATGTACCATTAGGAGAAAATTCCCTGCATCAATCTTCAGATCCTACTAGGTTTCTGGTCAGTATAATCCAGGTCCTTACTTAAGGGTCTCTAATCAGCAGGTAGAAGTGGTCCAGGAATAGATTAAAACAATGCAATAAGGTTTTCTAACTTCCCACAACTGAATAAAATTTTCTCACAAGACAGAAATTGGTCTAGATCTAAAATTAAATAGATAGGAAACTGATGTCTTATGTATTATGTTCGGTTTTTTCTCTCATGTATTTTTCTTCTGTTTGGATTTGATTCTTTTTTTCACAACATGATTATTAAGGTTATACATGGAGAGTCTATATTATTTTGCTTTCTGTCAGGGGGAGGTGGAGAGGGAGAAAAATATAAAACTCAAAACCTTGACAAAAATTATTGATGGAAACTATCATTGCATGTAATTAGAAAAATAAATTTAAAAAATGTAAAAATTTCTTTTAAAAGAAAGGGAATTGAGCTAGATCCAGAAATGAGTCCAAGATGGAGTCCCTGTGGTTCACTCAGTTCCTTGCAACCATTTGTTGCGCCAGTTCCCTTAATCCCCTCAATTATCAAGGGGCAAGATGAAATTGGTTCCTGAATAGCTTTGATTTCTTAGACCGTAGATTCCATGAGAATAGAGACCATGTCTTATCTAAACTTTGAATCTTCTTCAGAACAATGTTCTGTCCATAGCAGGTACACAATATTGAAGGAGGATTCCTTGAAAAAGGCTACTGGAAAGTTGCGTAGAAAAACTACCATAGGGTGAGTGTAGTGAGGCATAAAGCCATGGTTGTGAGAGACTTGAAAAGTCCTGGAGGGAATGTAGTTCATGATCCAGAGCAAATAACATAGTATATCTCGCCTACATATCCAGGCAAGCTTGTCCTGGAGCCAGACAGAACCTGTTGTGGAGCCAAATATTGAAGTTTTGGTATGAGCATTTGCACTTTGGAAAATGACAAACGATTCAAATCAGGGCTTGATTTCTTGTTGGCATGATTGTCTAGACTTAAGAAAATGATCAGAGAATTTTAATAATGTCGGTTAAATATCTACATTTTTCCTCCCAGAGAGTTGGTTGTTAAACATGTACTAGCATACCTCTGTCCAAGGAAATTAAGTCAAAATGAATACAAAGGGAATTATTTAATGAGGAAAGAAGTCAAAAAGGCATTCAACCATAGGGAAGCATTATGGAAGGAAGAGAAGCTAGTCTACCAATGTTGTCTTGTTGAAGGGAGAAAAGGGAGCGGTTATGGACTAATTGTGTTTTGATGAGTCTAGGTATTTTGTTTTGGGTTTTGGTTTGGTGGTTGTTATTTTTTTAGTATCAGTGGGCAGAGCTAATTTCTTCTACCAGTTGCTTATTTGAATCTCTTCCAATAGATTGGGGCTATCACTCTATTTATTATACCCTAGAGAAAGCTTTGAATGGAAGAATGTTTCCCAGTAGTCATTGCTTCACGAATAATATATCTTAAAAGCAATTGTATTGGAAAGAATGGTAAATTAGTAATCAAGAGACCATATATTAGTACCCAATGTTACCTTGAACAGATTTCTTAATTTCTCTAAGAAGTGAAATTGTTTTCTCACTTATAAAATAGATGTGTTATTATGGTATAAATTATAATTTTTACCAATGACAAATATTAAGGCATAAATTATTATTTGTATTTATTACAAGTTTTAAGGTGTAAATTCTTACTTATACCTATTATAAATATTAAGGTGTAAAGCATTATTTAAATCCCATGTATCTCCCATGGTCATCATAAATATAATAGGAACTCATACAGGGTTGTCCTAGCTTCTTCCCACTCAGGCCCCTACCTAAAAATGCATGGGTATGATAATATATTGCTCTATGGTTTAACTTTTCATTTCTATGATTCTCTAGACTAAAACTCCCTTCAATGGCTGTTATTCCAATGTCTGGGTTATATCAATCACTCTTTAAAAATATAAATTTCTTAAAGGCAGGAATTGTCTTTGTTTTACATTTTCATCTACACGGCTTATAATAGTCATTTATGTACTTTTTAAATTCATTCATTCATTCATTCATTTGGGGGTATTCAAGATATTGGAGAGTTGCATACAGTTGGACAAGGATGGATGTGAGGGGTCCAGAGTACAACTGGGGAAAAAGTAGAGTGCTCTTACTGCCTGGGTATGTCCCTGTAAAATGAGAGTTCTGCAGAACTAGGGTGCAAAGGGAGAACATTTAATTGAACTCTTTTTTTTGGGGGGGGGAGATAAGACATCAGAGTTGGAGTCAGAAAAACTAATGAAGTATACCTCACCTCTTAGAGACAGCTTTGCAGGAGGACTGGCCTGACAGGTACCCTACTGGCCTGAAGTGGTGGGAAAGGATCAACAAAGAGGAACTGAGGGAGATTTTCACAAAAAGTGGGGGGAATGAAGTAACACTATGCGGAAATAGACAAAGAATTTATGGGAAAGCTGCAGGAAGAATGAATTGGAGGTTCCTGAGGAAAAGAATCTGACCTCCTCAATTAGAGACATTCCAAGCTTCCAATACTAGAAAGATAATTTGGGAGCAGCACAAATAATTGATATTCTAGTTTCTGGAGAATTGTTTACTGAAAAGCATCTTTATCACTAATTGACTATAGTGGGGGCAGAGCCAAGATGGCAGAGTGAAGGCAGCATTTCCTGGGGAACCCTGACCCCCAACCCCCCCCCCCCAAAAACTAATTGACTATAGTACTGGTTTGTTTTTATTGACTTGTATTCATTCTTTGGACAGGAGAAAAGAAGGGAATAAGCTTTAATGAAATGACTTCTGTGTTAATCCAGTCACGGGGTTAAGTGATTTACAAATATTATTTCATCTGGTCCTCACAATAATCCTGCGAAGAAGGCACCCCATTTTACAGATTAGGAAGCTGAGGCAAACAGAAATTACATCTCTTGCCCAGAGCCATATCAAATTGAAACCTTCCTATTTCCAGATACAATGCTCTATCTACCCTGCCACTTGACTGTCTTAGACATATTGCTAAGTAATATACACTGTTCCAGAAGTGATCAATCAATCAATCAATAAACATTTATTAAGTCCCTACTATGTTAAGTATTGTGATAAATGCTAGGGCTATAAAAAGAAGCAACAGAAGAAAAGGGAAAAAGCAGTCTCTGCCCTCTAAGAGCTTAAAATTGAGTGAGGGAGGCAGCATGGACTTTTATTTGAAAAACTCAAGATTTAAACCAGTTATTCTTCTACAGAGTCTTCCTTCCAATTCTATGACTAATTTCTAGATATTGAATTTTGGGATTGCTATGAACAATTCAATGTATATGGCTTGAAATAAAAAATAGCAAGACTCCTTTTGAATAAATTGTAGCTGGGAAATGGTTTCTGTTTTGTCTCTTAACCTCTTCAGCCTCAGTAGCCATCCTCTTCTCTTCTTTCCCATTGATTGTTGAGTAAGCTGTGCCTGCCAAGAACCCAGATCAGACAGACATTTGTCACACAAATAACAGTCACAAAAGCCAAGCAAACATTGTTAAAACTGTTTTCATGCTATTTTCCTGGGTGTGAGGGAATTGGGAGAGATAGAAATGGAAACTGTTGTTCGTTAAAACTGGGAAGGGGCAGTTAGAGCAATACTGTGGCAGTTTTCCTGCCTAGTCTTCCTCCTTCATTCCCAAAAGACAGCATATGTACCAAGTAAATGGTACATTTATTTCAGGATTTAGAATGAGAAGTAGAGTCTTTAGGGGAACTCCAGAAATATCTTGTTTTTCTCTTACTTCTTTACTTCATTCATTCCCTTGAAGCGAAGGCAGGGTATGGATGGATAGAAGGCAGAATGACATATGGTTAGAATAAAAAAGCACTGAACAAGAAATTTGGAAACCAAAGCTCTAGATGATTTTTCTATTGGTTTGTTAAATAACCTTGGGTAAAAACAATATAACACAAGTCAATCAACAAAACATAAAGCAACAACAGTCACCAAATAAAGCATCTGTACTAGATCTGGGAAGGTACAGATATAAATAAAACAAATGTCTGATCTTCAAGGTGCTAAGAATTTAATGGGGGGGGGGGTTAAGGGGAATATCCTGCATACAGATCCAAGAAATCATTTGACCTGACCCTGCCAAGGCAACCAAAGGTGGGACTCAACATTCAATAAATCTAAGAGGTTTTTTTTAATAGTTAAGTTAATTAAATGTCTGATCAAATAGAGCAGCCTAATTTTTAAGTTGATAATTTTGTATGCCCCATAAATGATGCTATAAATATCTAAGCCAATCTTGGCAAAAATAAATTGTTTGCCACCCTAATAGTAAAGAGTTAAGATAGGAGCTCAAATAATTATAATACAAAATTGAATGGGAGGCATAGGGGAAGAAATAGTCACAAGTAAAACAAACTTCCAGATCCTGAAGGGGAGACTAGAAGGAGGGGGGAAAAGAGGGGAGAAAAGAAAAGCACGAGAATTTAGTGGGATTCCTACTTAAATAATTGGAGAAGTTAAACAATTTGTATACCACTGTGATAGAAAACTATTGTACTACAAAGAACAAGAAAAGATGATTTGAGAAAATCCTGGGTAGTATGAACTGATACAGAGAACCATGATCAGGAGAACAATTATACAAAGACATCTAGGACTCTGTTGGAAGCAATAACTAACCATGAGATATCTAAGATCAGACTTGTTACCCCTCTACTGAAAGTAGATGAATAGAAGGTCTATGTGAACATTTAGCAGCCATTGTGTGGATTCATTTTACTTGACTATGCTTATTTGTGAGGAGAATGTTTCCCCCTTTTTTTCTCTAGATTAAAGGGGAAGAGGAATTACCAATAGTGAGAGTCACTTAGAAATTTAAAAAATCATAGAGAAGAAAGCAAACACATTCAGAAGGGAATACAGACAAGCAGTTTGAAAGTAATATGTAGAATTTATTCTATACTTCTAAGTAAGCAGTGTGAAATGATTCACAATTGTATACAGAATCCTCATTTTTGTGTTCTTTTTTATTATAGAAATGTTCTTTTTGATATTTAAGTTCAGAATAAAACTTTTTTTAATTAAATGAAATTAGCAAATAGAAAAAGTGTAGAATGTGGATAGATAGATTTGACTGAATTCATAGTATTTCTGAATATGGAAGGATAGTTATCAAATGACTCACGCATATGCCACTAATTTGAGAACAAAACTGTAACAATGGACTAAGGTCAGAACTCATAGCCCTGAATTAAGAAAGGTTCCTCTCTCCAGTGTGGTCCTCATTTCACACATATGTTATAAAGCTAGGGGTACCAAGCAAGATAAGGACAAGGTCAACCACACTCCTCATGAGAAATTGAATTTAAATCTGTTAATCATTTTTAACAGAATAAATTTAAGAAAACCACTAATAGAAGTAACATCGGCACATCAGATAAAGTTTGCCCATTGTTCCTCTCATCTGTTTTGCTTCTCTCAAAGTTCCTGTTCCATGATTAACACATATACTGTCATAGACTTTGTTCATTCAAATGGAGGTTATCACTTATAGTCTTGTTCTCCAAGAAGGCCATGATATCATGAATTGGATTGGGGATTGGGGGGGGGGGCTGTGCTAAGTCTCCAATTTCACTTTCTCCTCAGGAGCCATCTGAGTCCAATGGTCAGCTATGAATCAGGATGACTGGAGGTGACATTGGATGTGAGGAAATTTGGGTTAAGTGACTTGCCCCAGGTCACACAGTGATTAAGCATCAGATTCAAACTCCCAGGTGGTCAGATTCAAACTCCCATCCCACAAGGCCAGTTCTCTATCTAAGGTGCCAACTAACTGCTCATACTTAGGTTCTGACAGAAAGGAACTACCTGTTGTGGCCAGCATCAGCTGCTTTGGGACCACTTCTCTTCTATCTTTGTTCTCCTCAAAAACCCTCCTGCTCCTCCCCAAATCACCCACCATTGTTATGTATGAATAAAAATAAAACGACAAGCCTCTTCCCTTCCTTTTCTGAGGACTGCTCTTAGTTTTCTCCCTTCTCAAATGGGGAAGTAATACAAATCCCAGAGGGGTTTTGACTATAAATGCAAAAGAGTCACTTATGTATTATGAATGGTTGGAGAAGTTTTTGATTTGTAGGAATCAGAGAAAAAGCTTCATATCAGACTCAGTGCCTGAAATGACCTTAAAGGAAAGAGAAGAATTGGTGAACTATTACAGTTTCCTTATCTGTAAAATGAAAGATTTAATTGTTAGGGATTCTTCTCATCTAAAATGGATTGATTTTATAAGGTTCCCAAGTTCAATGAATCAACAAACAGAAACTGTTCCCATCCTTTCAATAATGTTTGTTGACAGGAGGCTGTTTGGTGCAATAGAAAAAGAAAATGCCTCATATGAAATCCAAGGAATCCGAGTTCAAGTCCTGAGCTCTGCTACTTCCCACTTATTGATAAGACAAAACACCTTGGTGGCATCAGTTTTCCTGATTATAGAATAATAATAACTTATATTTCTAGAGTACTTTACTTACATTACCTTATTAGATCTGCAAAGGCAGTTGTGATTACTATCACCATTTTACAGAAGAGGAAATAATATCAGAAAGGTTAAATAACTTTCCAGGGTCAAATGGGTGGTGGCAGAGTTTGAATTCCAAGCTAGATCTTGCCAATTCCAACTAGAGGACCTTGAATCTTCCTTCTAAATTTAAAGCACTGATCCTATTCCTTTAGACTTGAGCTCCCCAAAGCTGAGAAACATGGAAATGGCCTATCAAACTTTCCCTGGCCCTTCGTCCTTTGCCAGTGTCAGTGTGATGATGGCAGTGAGCCCAGTCTTGTTAGCGACTGTTTATTAAAATTCTCACTCTCCCACACAAAGGTTTCTTTGGAGGCCGGACCATTGAGCCTGAGACCCGCACTAATTTCCATAACTTCATTAAAGCAGAGCTATAAGGGGTGGGGTGGGGGTGAAAGAAGGGTATGGGGGAAGGGGACGGGGGAGATTTTTTCTCAGCTATCAAAATACTTTGCAGTGAACAAAGCTAGCAAGCCCCAGCTATGGATGGAAACTAGGGGAAGAAGGAGGGGGAAAAATCACTTAGCATGTAAATGCAAAATGATTTGCTTCCCCCTTTCTGAAAAGCTAAATTTGCTTCATGAGATGAAGTTTCACTGCATGGGCAATGAGATGATACTGCATTTGTATCAGGGCTATTTTTAAAAAGTCTCTCGGATTGTCATAGTAACGCTCTGAAAAGGCTTTGATGCAACTTTGGAATTACCTCACATCCAATTACGTGTGGCACCCACTTGGGTTGAGTGATAAGTACTCCTGTGACTGCAAACAGAGAAAGAAAATCCATTTAACCTTTTTTAGCCAATTTGTTAAAGGTAGAGTAGATATTAAAAATGTAATTTTTTTAACTTGAACTTTAGGAGAACTGGTAAAATATTCTTCAGGTTGATTTGTAATTTTATAATTGAAGGCAAAATACTTGAGAAAATTTTAAATTTGAATTATTCAAAAATCAGCTCCAACTTAAAAAAAACTTAAAAAAAGAAGTAATTACTGATAGATGGAAAGATATTATATACATATAGAGAGATGTATATGGTTTTGTTTTTTTTTTCCATTATTGGCATTTCTCAATATACTTCCCTTCACTCCTCACTGAAATCTCCTTTGAAAGAAAACCAATCAACAAAGTAATCACATCCTACGGTGTGGGAAGGATATATTTTGTTCTCTGTTTTTCAGAGCCAATTGCAAATTGTTCATTGCAATTAATGAGTTATATTGACTTTTAATGCTGTTTCCTTTCCATTATTATTTGCCTAGTTTATTTTTTTCTATCAACTCACACAGGTCTTTCCATGTTTCTCTGAATATTTCTGCAACTGACCTCCTTGGCATAAATACCCTGTAATAGGGTTGGGTTGAAGCATATAAACAATTTAACTGAGCATATTTTTAAACATCATGATTCTCTCAACTAATTTTCAATGTTTAGCAAAACTGGAAATAGATTGCCCATCGAATGAGCAGAATGGAATAGTATTGTGTTAGAAGGGGAAAATGGGTGTGAAAAATACCAAAAAGTATAGGAATACTTATACAAACTCATGCAGAGGGAAATGGACAGAATGAGGAAAAGAATATATACAATTATCGTAACAATGTAAGTGGAAAGAACAATAATACAATATTCAAAACAATGTTATAAAGGTATCATGACCATATTTGGCTTCAAAGAAGAGATGCTAGGTGGAGACATCTTTCAAAGGTGAGGGATGACTGCATGTAATTTTAGACATTTTTGACATGTTTAATTTTGCTAGACTATTTTAAATTCTTTATTTTAAAGAATGGAAAACAAAATTGAGAAACGTATCCCTTTCAAAAACAAAATATATACATGCAATTTACTCTTTAAAAATTTCTAATGCCTAAAACTCTACCATCTGAAAATTATTTGTTTTTAAATTTGATATCTGAAAATTAAACTTGTGACCTCTTCTCAAAATAAATGATTCACATCATCTGCAAACATTCACTGGTACTCTTCTAGAAACAGATTTTCTTGCTGAGTGCTGAGAATGGGGGGGAAAGTTAGAAAAATAGAGGAAGGAATCTACTTACTATCCACCTCTGCAGTCTTAGATTGTAACATTTCCATCCTCAACTTTTTTCTCCACTCAGGCTATATTGGACTACCTGTGGTTCCCTGAGTATACTCTATATATTCTCAGTTCTGAACTTTTGCTTATATCTTTCTCTCTCTACCTAAAATATAATGTTCTTTTCACCTGTTGAATCCCCTAGTCATTCTTTAAAACCCAGCTCGAGGATCATTTACATTAGGAAACCTTTCCTAGTCATCCTAACTCTTGGGTAATCAGATGTGTGAATGACCTTTCTATACGTCTCTGATTCTAATATAATATTTGGCATAATAGTAATTTGAAGATATGTTTATTTTCTTACTTGACTGCAAAGTCCAGAAGGACAAGTAACATGTTTTTATCAAAATCTTGTATCTTTTTCAACGGTCCCAATGGTGCTCTGTGCATGGTGGGAGCTTACTAAATATTTGGATTATGTGAGGAGTTCTTTGTACCAATGAAACCACAATCTGACTCCTATTAGCATTGACTCTATTAGCAGAGCCTCTATCTTTACAGTATCTAGTTGCTGAATTTTCCTCCATCCAATTCACACTTCTCTTTGTTAATCTCAGAATGGATTTTCCAAAAGGTTGCTAGTAGTTACCTGCTGCTCGCTTCTCTTGCCAATGGTGATTTGCAAATTTATTTCATGATGGACATATCTCCAGCTTCAGGAATTCCATTTGTAGCTCCCCTATTTATTTGGGAGGGGGTTTTTTAGGTGATGGAGTTAAGTGACTTGCCCAAGGTCACCCAGCTAGGCAATTATTAAGTGTCTCAGGCCAGATTTGAGCTCAGGTACTCCCGACTCCAGGGCCAGTGCTCTATCCACTGTGCCACCTAGGTGCCCCTGCTCCCCTATTTTTTAAAAAGCATGAGCACTTGGAAGGAAAAGATAGACAGAACTATAACTAAGGTAGAAAAATTGGAGATTTATCCCAGTTTTTCCAGTATTTATCTAACTATCTGACTCCCCCTTTCAGATAGTCCTCATTTAAGTTATGGTCCTGCCAACCTCATGGCCTCTCCCATCTCTTGCACAACCACCTTGACCTCCTCTCCTGGTAATAGGCTACAACTCTCGGATGGTTTTGTTCCCATTTTACCCTTCACCTAGTCTGGAAATGCCTGGTCCAATGCACAGTAGGCTCATTACTGCATCCCTGAGTGAAAGGAAATGACTTCCACTACTACCTGCTGCCTTCCTCCTCCTCCTCCAGGCATTTGGAAGTGGGGAAAGAAGGGATTTATAAAATCATGGACTTGACTCTTGGGGATAGATTGATGTTCCCTTGGCTCAATTATCCTCAAATAGGGAGAATTTAACTCCTCACTCTGACTGCAGTGAAGGGGATGGGTAGCATCTTGTGGTCACCAAGTTAAGATGATGGGATCTTCCTGCACTAAAGATGAATCCCATGCTGCTGTGTTTTTTCCTCTTAGCAGAGTAAAGGAGTCTCTAAGCCCAAGGAAGTTCTTCACTCCAGGTCCTTCCCTTTAGCCCCATAAATACTAGTTATAGCTCCAAGGACAGGGAGATAACAAGATCGTGTACAAGTTGTCCTTCACCTCTACTATTGCCTGCTAGCTCACCATGCTTAGGCTCCCTAGGGCACACAGGAATGTGACAGTGTATACCCTTTGCAATCCCAGCTCTCCTGGCTACCTCACTTTTTGGTGCTGCCAGGATAGGGGTGGGATGAAGGGGGGGGGGAGAAGAGTCAGTCTGTAGAAATGACTTACTGGTAGGCTGTTCTGCACCCTCAGCTTTCCTGGTCCCCGGCATGATGCTCATAGAAATGGAATGTAGGAATTTCCGACCCTGGAGGATGGGAACTGTTACCGATCAGTTGACACATAGCAAGCTACCTTAGTGCATGCCTCTGTTTGATCCCTGATAGTCAGAGTCCTGTCATTCTCAGAAACTGCTTGTAAAAACAGGATGGGGGTATTTCTATCTGAAGCCTTCTACAGCTATGACCAAGACTTGTTCTATGATAGAGCTACAGCAAGAGTGATTTCTCATCTTTAATTTTAAGAAAAAGAGACAATATAGGGTAGTACAGTGGTATATCATACTCTGAATAGAAATAGACCTCCATATTGACTTAGAAAACCACAAATTCATATTATCTACACTGCATTATATTATTATTTTTCAATTTTCCCAAATTACATTTTAATCTGATTCATGTTGTACTTGGAATGGCTTCTAACTACAATTTTAATATCTCTGATGTAGCGTATAATAGGTTTAAATCCCATTTCAGAGGCCCCATTTTTGCTGGCCCTGGGCAAGTCACTTAATCTCTAGGCTTTCCTTATTTTCCTCATCTGTAAAATGAAGCATCAACACTTGATAATTTCTAAGGTCCTTTTAAGACTCTAAATCTATGATCCAATGAGTTAAAAGGTAATCATTTTTAAGCAGCATTCCCATGAGAAAAGAGAGATCTTGTTTGGAAGACCTGACTGTTGTTCCCTTGCTAAGGTGAGGGGGATTCTTGGGTGGGTGGGGTCAGGGGATGAAAAACATCTCCCAGATCTTTGCTCCTCTTTAGGACTCTAGGCTGCTCAGATTTCACCCAAGAATTTATAGTGCAGACTGACGCCTCTGAGCTTGGAATCATCTCAGCACTAAGTGGAGTGTCTGAGGAGGGACAGGCACTGTCTTCTCTGTATAAGCAGGAATTGTTTACCAA
The DNA here is from genome assembly GCF_037893015.1 of Macrotis lagotis. Taxonomy (NCBI): domain Eukaryota; kingdom Metazoa; phylum Chordata; class Mammalia; order Peramelemorphia; family Peramelidae; genus Macrotis; species Macrotis lagotis. The sequence continues at coordinate 84,406,980 of NC_133661.1, read as the reverse complement.
AGAAGAAAAATGCACTCTCACTGAAAAGGAATGCTTGGCAAGGAAATGGCCTCCGAAGGCATTGCAGGATTGCTCACTAGGGAATTAGTGTGGGTTAGTAATAGATCAAGCTGTTAACCTGGGTAAAACTTATGAAAACACTGGGAGGCTGTGATCTCTGATCTCCAAGGGACTGTTAAAATGCTGGTTAAAATTTCTACCACCCAGGACTTTGATGGACAGGTGCCTTTTACCTAGGAAAAGCATGTGGCAAAATAAAAAAAGATACAAACAAATTAGGAAATGAAATTGAAAATACAAAAGAAAGAGAGGCTTAATTTTTTCTTGTGAGTTTCTCCTGTCCATTTAGTTCAATTTAGTATCTGGTCTAAATTTTACTTCCCAAACTATATCATGGTACTATGGTTTCAGTAATGTCAAAGGGTGTCTGCCAGGACATTTAGAGGAACTGAAGAGAGTGAATGTCCTTACTTGGTGGCATCTTGAAGCCTCTTTGTCTCTTCCTCCTCCCTTTTTTCTAGGTTGAGGCACACATTCCCTAGTTCCTGCCATTGAGATTGTCTAATCCCCAAAGCTTCCCTGCCTCTATCCACTTCCAGACTCTTCACCCCGCTAGCCTTCAGCTGTGAAGGCTAGCAGATAACATCTGAGTAGCACCTCTCTCTCCCCCTTCTCCTCTCCCTCTCCCTCTCCCTCTCCCTCTCCCTCTCCCTCTCCCTCTCTTCCCCTCTCCTCTTCTCTCTCATCTCTGTCTCTCTGTCTCTCTATCTCTCTGTCTCTCTGTCTCTCTCTGTCTCTCTGTCTCTCTCTCTCTCTCTCTCTCTCTCTCTCTCTCTCTCTCATTCTCTGTCTCTATCTCTGTTTATCTGTATTTCTCCTTTCTGCACAATATTTAATTTCCTTGGGAGAAATTTTCTTTTTAAGGAGAAAACCAGAGGAAAACCACTTTGGACTCGTCAACACAAAAAAAAAATCCTGACTATGAATCCAGGATCAAATACTAAGACCAACAGCCCTTAGAAGCAAATGTCTTAGAATAATTTTCCAAAAAGGACTCAAGTGTTCTTCAGTATAAACTTCCTAACAATCTGGTAGTCATATTCCTCATGCAGCATTGCATGAAGTAGGAAGCACCAAGTTATAAAAGTAGTACCTGCCAGGTGTGGTGGCCAAAGCCTGTGATACCTGCTTCTGGAGGTGGCTGACCCTGTTGGATTTCTTAAGCTCTCCAGTTCTGAGATGCTGGAGAATCTTAAAAATAAAGCCATGCATACTATGTCTAACTTCTGGATGGGGAGAAATGACTCTTAACTTGGGAGGTTGTTCAGATGACTGAAGGAGGGACAAGCTGGTCCAAGTCACAATGAAGCAGATCAAAGCTTCCTTGTACATCAGCAATGGGATCTGGCCAGTCAATGGCTGCTTCATTTCTATCTGGGAGAGAGAAGAAGACATACAAACAAAACTTCACTAAATGAGATGAATTTTAAAATGCTAAAAACTAAGTGATTGGATGTATAAATGTATAAATCAGAAGGAGTAATTGGATGTATAACTATAAATGTATAAATCAGAAGGAGAGAAAGCCGAATTTCAGACTGGAAGACTTCAAATATTTAGGAAAGGGTTAAATATATATGTGTATATACACACACACACACACACACACACACACACACACACACACACACACACACACACATATACACATAGACTCATTTCCCCCGAGGAAGCAACAAATGGAAATATCACAGCATCCACAGGAAAAATGCAACCCCAGTTGGTCCTTGGAAGCTTCTCTTCAGGAAATCCTCAAGTGCTATTTGCATTTGCCAGTTGGAATGATATTCCGTGAATTTTCCCCCAGTAGAAGAGCATTACAACATCAGAAAATGACAAATCAATCACACTGTGTTAGAATGAATGACAGTTCTAGCTGTGGCCCAGGGAACAGAATTGAGAGATGGAATGGGGTATGTGTTTTGCTCCCCCCTCCCTAAAATAAAACCCCAATCAGTCAAGTGATCCTGAGACTTTAAGAGGGAGACAGCATAGCTAACTCCAAATCAAATTCACTATAGTTTAAGTTTAGTTTGAATGGAGCAAGAAAGTAACTAGGATTCAGATTATACTTTCTGTGGAGATGAAAACCATCCTAAATATCTTTAGCGCTCAATGAATTTCTAGAAGGAACACAATGTAAGAAGGGTTTAAATATATGTAAGATGCTCAGCAGAGAAAAGAAAGAAGCTACCAGTCAGGGGTGGATATTATAGATTTCTAATTGATAATTTAAGGTACTTTGATACATAGATACAGAGTTGGAGGGGAATTTAGAAATCATGTTGTACAATCCCCTCATCTTATACATAAAGAAACTGAGACTCAGAAAGGCAAACTAATTTGCACCAAATCATTTCAATTCATTGGAACAATTCATTAAATCCCTACAATTTAGACCTTAAAGAACATTTGAGTCCAACTTCTTACTTAATAGATGAGAAGCTAGACCCACAGGTGTGCTGTGACTGGACCAGTGTCATTTCAGTTCAATTCAACAACTCATTAAGTACTTATAATGTGCTAAGCCAGGCAATGTCCTAGACAATTAGGGCAGCTAGCCAACAATCATTTATTAATTAATTACTATGTTCCAGGTCCTGTGCTGGGAATAGGGAAAAAAAGACCAAAAAAAGTCCTCTGCTGAAAGAGCTCGCAGTTGAAAAAAAAAGTACCCAACAACCAGGTATCAATAAGTTATATACAAGATAAATTGGAGATAATCAACAAAGAAGAAATTAGCATTAAGAAGGATCAGGAAAAGCTTGCTGTAGAAAATGGGCTATTAAAGACAAAAATGAAAATGGTCCCTGCCCTCAAGGAGCTAATATTCTAGTGAGGGGGAAAAAACAGCATGTACACAAATAAGTAAAAACCACCAATATCTCAGATGCAAAATAAAAACCAAGTAATTTGGGAGGGAGAAGAGATGATGTTTAATTAGTAGGAAACAATGTGATATAATAAAAAAAAAACTTAACTGGTCTTTGAATGACCTGAATTCAAATCCTAACTGTGATGTGCTCACTTTATGACCTTGAGCAAGTCACTGTTAGCCAGTGTCATCTTTAAAATGGAAATTAAGTAATAGTTCTATGCCCTTTGCCACAAATCACTGTGAACAGAAGTTTTTGGCAAACATCAAGAACCCCTCAGAAATGAAGTGCTATAGTAAGTAACCAGCCCCTTTTGAATAGAGATATTTTGTATGTCTTTTAAATATGATTCCTGGGAATTTATTCTGATATTTAATCCAGTACACAGTCACTGGATTAGAAAAAGGAGGCCTAGCCCTGATTCCTTTCATTAATTTATCAGGGATATTTTCAAATGATTTTCCTCCTCTCCTCTCCCCTCTCCTTTTGGGTGGAAGGTCAGAATAGATGACCCAGAAGGTCCTTTTCTACAAAATGATTCAACAATTCAAACTGATATACTCAGTCTCTGGGAAGTGGGCCAAGTAGAAAGAAGACTGCTGAGCTATTATCCAGGAAATCTTTGCCTCTGTCCAGGTGGGGCTTCAATTTCTCTTGTTTCTCTCTATCTCTGTCTGTCTGTCTCTCTCTGTCTCTCTCTGTCTCTCTCTGTCTCTCTCTGTCTCTCTCTGCCTCTCTCTCTCTCTCTCTCTCTCTCTCTCTCTCTCTCTCTGTCTCCATCTCCGTCTCCGTCTCTCTGTCTCTGTCTTTCTGTCTCTGTCTCTGTCTGTCTCTGTCTCTGTCTCTCTCTGTCTCTGTCTCTGTCTCTCTCTCTCTCTCTCTCTATCTTTGTCTCTCTCTTTCCTTCCCATTCCCTCTTTATCTCTTTTCTCTCTCTCTCCCCTTGCCTTCCTTGTTCCTTCTTTCCTTTCTCTCTCCTTCCCTGCCTCTTTTTTCTTTTCTCTTCCCTCTCTCCTTCCTTTCTTCCTCTATCCTTCCCTTCTTCCCTCCCTCCTCTTTTCCTTCTTTCCTCTTTTCTTCCAACCTTTCTTCCTCTCTCTCCTCCCCTTATTCCCTTCCTCCTTTTTCTTTTCTCTTCTATCACTTCTTCCTTCCTTTCTTTCTTCCTATATCCTTTTCTTTCCTCTTTTTTCTATCTTTCCTCTTTCCTTCCTTCCTACCTTCTTTCCTTTCTCTCTCCTTTTCTTTCTTTCTTTCTCTTCTGCAAAATATGTTCTCAAGGCTTTCCTAGCCAGGCTGTTTTGACACGTGAGTATATGTTGTGTGTGTGTGTGTGTGTGTGTGTGTGTGTGTGTGTGTGTGTGTGTGCTTGCTACTGCTTCTACTGTGATGCATTTTCTATTGAGAGAGTCAGTGCTAAGAGATGCCCAAATATGGTCAATGATTTAGAGAGGGCTGAGTTCACTGAAGCAAAAACTGGTGCTGCTGTTGCAGTTGCCCATATGACCATGCTATGGGATAAACACCTTTCATCTGGAGATGGCCGAGTATCTGTCCTAAGCTACAGAGCCACTCTGGCTTTCTGTTGACAGCTTCCCCTCTCTATGAATCAGTCATTTTCAATTCTACACCAGTTCATAGGGACATATATGAAGAGTCAAAAGGGTCCTTAGAGATCTAGTTCAATCCTGTCACTTTACAGATAAGTAAACTGAGGTACAAAGAGCTTAATCATTTTACTCAGGTATTAAGAGGCAGAATAGTATTTGAACTCATGTCTTCTGACTTATCTAGGCAACAGTTAGGTGGTGCAATAGATAGAGAACCAAGCCTAGTGTCAGGAAGAACTGAGTTCAAATTCTGCCTTAAAAGCTCTATGATCCTGGGCAAATCACTGAATCTTATTTGTCTCAATTTCTTTATCTGCAAAATGAACTGGAGAAGGAAATAGCAAACTACATCAGTATCTTTGCCAAGAAAACTCTAATGGAGTCACAAAGCATTGGACAGGATTGAATAAAAAAAAGAAAACTGAACAACAAAAAAAAGAAAACCTCTGGCCCTAAATCCAGCAATCCTATTATACCAATTTATTATTGGTATTTCATTTGTGATTATTTAGTTACATACTTAGGGGGAGCATGGCACAGGAAAAGACCAATGACTTGGAGTCAAGAGAGACCTGGGTTTAAATCCTACCTCAAAAATGTGTCAGTGGTATGACCCTGAGCAGTCACTTAACCACATTAAGTCTCAGTTTCTTCATTCGTAAAATGAATGTTACTATCTACAGTATTTCCCTTTTTTATAGATGTGAGAAATAAATGAGATAATGTTCACAAAATATTTTCCAACCTTTAAGGAACAACTTAAATGTCTAACTTTGCAGATAAGGAAACTGAGGTACAAAGAGCTTAATTTGCAGAGTAAAAACAGAAGAGGAATGATAGGAACAGGTCAGATTTTGAAGAATGGATTTGTGTGTTTCTCTTGTATCTCCTATTGCTTTTGGGGGCATCTCTAATTGTAGTTGTATTCTAGCATGTTCAGAACTGAATTTACCATTTCTGCTTCTCACCCAATGCTTCCCCAATAAAAACATACTTATAGTATATGTGTGTGTGTGTATAAAACATGTTATATCACTAGCAATGGGTAAGCAATATTGTGTGTATATAAATATATATGCATATTTATGTAAACACACAATGCTGTGTATACACACACACACATACACACACATATTTAACCCCAATTCTTTCCCTTTTCCAAATTTTCCTATTACTGTTGAATCACTGCCATCTTCCCAGTCACTCAGACTCCCAAGCGCATCCTTAATTCTTTTATCCCTTGTTCCCAAGCTTAGCCATGTCCTGTTGTTTTTACCTTTACAACATTTCTTGTATATTCTTCTTTCTCTTCTCTGCACTGTCCCAATCTATTGTACCTCTGACATAATCTATTGTATATCTGGACATCGCCATAGCCTTCTGATTTGACTCCCTGGCTCTTCCCACTCCAATCTATCTGTCACTCACATTTCAAAGCAGTCTTCCTAAAGCAAAGGTCTGACCATGTTCCTCCCTCCCACCTTCATTCAATCCAGTGGTTCCCCTTTACCTCCAGAATGAAAGATAAAATCTCTGGCTTTTAAAGTTATTCAAAATCTGGCATGTTCCTATCATTCCTGTTTTGTTTTTACTCTGCACATTATTGATCCTGGACTCCTTGGCACTGTACTTCTCGACTGTATTCTCACTGACTGTTCCCATGCCTGGAATGCCTTCTTCTTGGAAGGATATGGACTAGAGCCATATGGCAGGGTAAAGTATGTATGAATTGCCATCTGGATCATTGGAGGGAATGAAGTCATATCAAGTCAAGTTGATCAGCATTTATTTATTTCTTAAGCATCCACTAAGTGCTATTCACTGTGCTAAGCAAAGAGAATCCTAAATGGAGCTCATGGTGGAGATATGGGGGAGATATTATGCAAACAACTTTGTACAAACAAGACAAATGGAAAATAACAAAGGAAAGACTTGAGCAATAAGGGGGATTCAAACTGACAGAAAGAAAACAGAAAAACCAGGAGATAAAGACAAAAAGGCAACAATTCCACGAATCTCTAATTTCTGTATTTCACTAACAAGTTTCAATCCTGTGGTAACTTAATAGAAAGACTTTGAGAACTGTTATAGTAAAAAATAAAATAAAAAGGCATTTCCCTGTGCAAACTTGGTAATGATCCTCTTATTAAAAAATTAAGGAATTTATAGTAAATCTAGTAGGCTGAATAAAGTCTAAGTAAAGTTGTCTGAATTATGAACAATTCTTTAAAAAAAAACATTGGTCCATTTAAGTTCTGAATTCTAAGTTTGTCTCCCATCACTCAGGGCCTAAAACTAGAAGCATTTAAGTACTTTACTTTCAAAAATGAAGGCTAATTTTGTATCCCTAAGGTTTAGCCTGAGTTTTAAGTCTTTTTTCCAGAAGGTTTTGTATACTAAAAGCAATTTTAGTAAGCCTCCAGGAAAAGAGCTTTTTGTTAAACAACTTTCTTTCCCTGCAGTGTTTCAGAGAACTCATTTATACAAAACTGTGCTAAAAGCTGCAGAAAATCTTCAAGGTGGACAGCACTATTTCCAAGTGCAAAGATCACCATTTAATTAACACTGTGGGAAACACAAAGGCTTCAGCATAAAGAAGAATGTGCCCTTCCTTCCTTCGCCAACCTCCAATCTTAAATTTGGGAATTTTCTGAAAAGCATTGCCTAGAATTCAGGGAGATTGTTTACTTCAGAGATGTTTCCTTAAATTATTGCTTTGCTACGGGACCTTTTCTCTTGGATTCAGATTCTGTGCTAGTTAAAAAAAATTTTTTTTGAAAAAGTGTTTCAATGTAATTGTGTTCCTTTGAAATTCTTTGTATTTTATTTTACTTATTAAAACAAATTATTCTGAGAAGAGTTTCATAGACTTCACCAGGTGGCCAAATGAAAAACTAAAATATTATATACTCCATTCTAAGATTATAATAACAACAAAAATGTATCTGTATTGTTCTTTGTAGTTATAAGATACTTTACCTATATTACTACATTTCAAAGAATCACAGAATTTCAGAGTTGGATGATCTGAAAAAGAAAAAAAAAAAAGAAACCCACCTAAGAAAAGTTTCCCTTGCAATGTCCTGGACATATGGTTATGCAACCTCAGCCCCCGGCTTACCTTGAGGGGTGTCTATCCTAACAGCTAGAAATTTTTCCCTCTATCTAGTTCAAATCTGCTTCTTTATAACCTCTGTTCATTTTTGAGCGTCATAATTCTGTGCTGTGGAACTAAGCAGAGCAAACCAATCTCTCTTCTCCCCTGATGGTTTTTCAAATACTTGAAGAAGATTATCATGTCCTCCCAAGTCTTCTCTTCTCCAGATTAAACACCCCCCAGTTCCTTCAATCTATCCTTATGTCTCCAGTATTTTTACAGTTTTTATTATCATCCTCTGGGGATTCTCTCACTTGTCAACATCCTTCTTATAATATGACTCTACATCTGACACAATATACCAGATAATCTCTGTACAGGCAGAAGACAGTGGGATGATTACTTTCCATATTTTTCACCCTAATTTTTTTCCCAAAAAACTAAGATTGCATTGACTATCTTGGCTGTGGAGGTTGATTCATATTGAATTTTCAGTCAATTAAAACCCTCAGATTTTTTTTCACAAAAATCTTGTCTGGCCATGCATACCTCAGCTCCTATTTATAAAGTTGATTTTGAGTCCAACTGTAAGACTGTATATTTTTTCTTATTAGATTTCATCTTATTGGATTCAGCTCCTCATCCTAGCTTGTTGTATCTTTGGATCCTATACTAGCAAATCTATTACCAGTCTATACCAGTTTCATGTTATCTGAATATTTGAGAAGGATGCAATTTTTGCCTTCATCCGAGGCATCCAAAAATATTGTTGAAGAGACAAATCTTTGGTATATTTCATTGTATATTTTCCCAGTAATTATCAAAGAAGTTCCTGTGGTATCTAGTTTGGTAGATGTAAAGTGGTAGTTTTATTCATTCTCCTACCTTTTTAGTTTTGTCCTTTTAATTTGATTAGTTTATTCTTATAGATTTTGTTATATTGTTTTATATATATATATATATATATATATTTGTTATATTCACTAAATCTCTGCCAGAGATATGAAATACATTTAGATCTAGATAGAATCTTGAACTGGAGAGATATAGATATAAATACATCTATTTATCTATATCTAAATTGTTAGGAACTGTTGTGTGTGGGAATACAGTGAACCTTCATCACCTGGTGGCCTTGAGCACCAGAGTCTTATTTTACTAAGTGCCATGGGAGTGGGAATGGATTATTTAAGCACTTGTATTCTGGTGAATAAACAGAGTACTTGGGGATCCTGGAGAACTTGTCATCCTTGTCTTCCTTGTCTCCCACCCCTTCAATGCTTGCCTGGGGAAGATTGAAGGAGTCCAGAAAGGGACTCAACATATGACATCTGAACAGTGACTCAACACTAAATTATATATAGCTCTAGATAGATCTAGATCTAGATAGATCTATGTATCTTGCCATATACACAGATTATACATTGATCTATAGCTATAGATATTGATCTGTCTATATCTAGGTCTATTTTGCATACCAAGATTTTATATATATATATATATATACATATATATATATATATATACACACACACATATTTATTTATTCATTTGTTATTTTCTCTAGAGATCTTAGATAATAGTAGAGCTCTGAAAGTGGTATGTAGATTTCTTTTCTCTCTGGTTTCTTTTGAATTAATAACCTATTCTTTGGGTTTCATCAAATTCTGAACAAATTCTGAATTCTAACTTTATTTCTGTCTAGTTCAATAAAAGTTCATCTCGTTCACAAAGATAACTTAAGAGACAAAAATGCTTTGCTGAAATTCAAGTATACTAAATTTGCCCAGCATTCCACTGGAGCTCTCAATCTAGTAACACACAAAAAAATTAAAATAGTTTGGCCAACATACTCTGAATGATGCCATGCTAGTTTTTAATAATCCTTGTTTCTATCTATAAATACTCACAAACGACTCCTTTAACAAATAGTACATTTTAGATGTTTGCCATGAATTGAAGACAAATTCACTGGTCTATAATTTGCAGTCTCTCACTCCTTTCTTTCTTTTTTTATAACTAATTTATTTTCACCTTATTACAATAGTCTTATTGTAAAATTAAACTTAATCACTCCTCCTCCCACAAAGATAAATCTCAAGAATAATAAAATGAGGGGGTGGCTAGGTGATGCAGTGGATAGAGCACTGGCCATGGAGTCAGGAGGACCTGAGTTCAAATCTGGCCTCAGACACTTAATAATCACCTAGCTGTGTGGCCTTGGGCAAGCCATTTAACCCCACTGCCTTAGAAAAACTAAAAAAAATGTCACTAAGAAAAATAAAATGAGAAAAAAGTGTACTCCAGTTTGTATTCAGATACCATGTTTGGCATGGATAACATTTTTTAAGGGTTTTTTTTTTTTTGCAAGGCAAATGGAGCTAAGTGGCTTGCCCAAGGCCACACAGCTAGGTCATTATTAAGTGTCTGAGGCCAGATTTGAACTCAGGTCCTCCTGACTCCAGAGATGGTGCTCTATCCATTTTGCCACCTAGCCACCCCAATAACATTCTTTATCACAAATACATCAGACAAATTGCTTCAATATTTTTCCCATAGTTACTATTGCTAGCTATATCTCCCTCTATCCTATTTTTCTCCACTCTGATTTATTCTATTTTCTCTCTCCTTTCACACTGTCCCTCCTCAAAAGTATGTTGTGTCTGACTACTCTTTCCTACCATTCTCCCTCTCTTCTCTCACCTACAACCCTTTCCTCTCCCCTGTCTCCTTTCTCCCATCCCTTAATTCTCTTTTGTTCCTCTAGAGTAAGATAGATTTCTATACCCAATTGAGTGTGTATGTTATTTCCTCTCTGAGTCACTTTGGATGAAAATAAAGGTTCCCTCATTCCCCCTCAACTTCCCCACCTCTTCCACTCCATTGTTAAAGTTTTTCTTGCCTCTGTTATGGGCTAGGTGATTTGATCGCCTTATGAGCTAAGTACTTACCATCTTTTTACTTACCTGATTTTCTATTTACTCTTAATAACTTTTATGCTCTCTTTCCTAAACTGAGATAGTTCTCTTTGGAGGCTAAAGAGCAAAACAAAATATTAGACAAGTTGTTTTACTTTTTTTACTGATACACATCCTAATTGTCCCATATACCCCAAACTATGGTCTTATTTGTTCTTTGATCTTTTGCGTCCTCCCCAAGCATCTCAATTCTGAGTTCAAGCCTCAGGGAGTGTACTAAGAGCAGAGCAGCATAGACCTACTTATGAGTGGCAAGCTGACAATATCCTAATGTTAAATCTATTGTGGCTTAAAGATAGAAGGTCTGAGAGGAAAGACTGTATTGTTGATGAGTTCATTGAGAAATAGTTTTGGACATACTGGGTTGTCTTATTCTCTTGCCAGAAATCACATGCTCATACTTGCCTGGAGTTGATGGTGCCTCACTGATAAGGAGGAAGGGAAACCAGTTCAAAGACCTAGAGACTCCCACAGCATGCAGATCTTCACCAAAAGTTCTATTTCCTATCATCAGGCCATGGGGTCGAATGATTCTGAAAAACGCAAGTGAAAAGGATGTCTTTCAACATTCCCCTCATAATAAACATAAGTGAACAAGCCATGTCATCAAATATATGATAACATGGTCTTCTTTGTTTATGAAGGGTAAATATCATCACTACAACACATTTTAAAAGACTTTTTTTTCTTGTTGGTAGAATCATTGTCAGTCACACCTCATTTCATGGTAGTACTCCTGGCGATAATATTATAGGATTGAGACCTTTAAAAAACTGATTGTCAGTTACCTATCCCTTGCTTCTATTTTCTATAATTTTTTTATATTATTAGTGTTTTAGTGAGCTTCCTATAAATCCACATTAATCTCTTTAGTCAGTTCCTTCTATTTGTGCAAATTGGAATCCTTTTTACTTATAGATTTAATTTTTGATAATACCTCATCTATCTTTGTTTCATCACCCATTATCACATATCTGTTTCATCATCTACTCTTGTAGATTGTTAGTCTATGGGATACTATTTATTCTTCCTCTGACCTTTTAGAAATCTACTCTTTTAAAATAAAGGACTAACTAAGGCTGATGTTTCCCTACTTTCTTTTTGGTTCAGACCTGTCAAAAAGAACAAATACCACATATGAAAATCTTTTCACTAATCTATATTATCAATTAATCTGTAATTCATTATCTTAGAGAGCTTTCTGAGAAATCTGGGAGATACTGAGAAGGTAAGAGTTTATTCTTGATCATTCTTATACTTAGATTTTCTTGTCAGAAGCAGATCTTCCTGCCTTCAGTGTTTGCCCTTCATTCTTAAAGAAGACCATGACATCAGAGAAGTGATGCCATGACAAGCATATGGAGTGGATTTGAGTGAGGGATGTTGTGCTAAGTCACCAGCCTCATTTTCTCCTCCAGAGTCATCTGGATCCAATGACCAGATATGAATCAAGATGACCAGAGATGGCCCCAAATGTGAAGCAATCAGGGTTAAGTGTCTGAGACAGGATTTGAACTCCTGTCCTCCTGATTCCAAGGGCCCACACTGGACCTGTGGTATAATATTCACTATTCCATGGTGATTTGTTCTCTATTTCTTCTTCATCTACATACAACATAGTGTTACTTTTCCCAGTTCCATTCATTCTTCCTTTATGACTAGCTCCTCTTTACACCAACAGGTCTACACTGGCAATTCTTACTGTTTCCTTCAATTTTTGAAAATTGAAATTGTCAGCAAGTCAAATCAAGAATGTATCAATCTTTTTCTTTTTCATACCGAGAGTATATCAAATGTTCAGATAATTAAAGTTTCTCATCATTCCTATTTTTTGCCTTGGTGTCAACCTTGTGATTTGCTTCAAGAGCTCATCACTAATTTTTTTTCCTTCTGACCAAATGTTTATAACAACTTCCTCCACAATGTTTTTTGTTTCTCTTTCCATTAATACCCACCTAAATGTTTTCCACTATGCTACTTCTTTCTTGTTCATGTACCTCTTCATTGTAATATAGTTTTTTCATAGACAACATTTCCAATTTTTTTACACTTTACTTACTCCCAAACATTCTTTGATCTTGCGAGGTTAGTCTCCAACCTGTTCTTTGGACAAGTCACTCCATCTCCTAACTACAGGCATTTTGATGTCTGTGCCCATGTCTGGAATATTTATGTTTCCTTTCCTTTCTGACTCCCTTCAAATCCCAGCTAAAATCCCATTTCTGACAAGAAGCTGGAAGCTGCTTCCCTTTGTAATGATTTCCAATGTTGTATATATCTTGTGTGTAAACAATTATTTATATGGTGTCTCCCACATTAGACTATGAGCTCCTTCAGGGCAGGCACTATATTTTGTCTCTTCACACAATTTTGTCTCTTTAACACAATGTCTAGCATACAGCAGGTGCTAAATAAATGCTTATTGACTGTTAATTTCTTTTTTAGCTTTCTCTTCTTTTTAAATAAGGTATATTTTCATTACCATATTCCTGACAATCCAACTCAGAGTAAATTTAGCTTATTTTAATTTGTTAGCCTACTATGTATAAGGTTCTGAGATGTTCCTGCAATCAGCACATATGATCTGCCATTAGGAGCATTTGGAAGGATTTACCATCTGCAGGAAATCTTTCCTTCTATTTGCAATCTCTTCTAAATATTCCCTATAACAGTGACAAATACTTTGGATGAGCATATATTTCAGTGTTTTATACCTTATTTAACATTAATAGTCATGAGGTTATTATTGAACAAAATTATTTGTTTATATTTCAAGAAATCTTTGATTATTTTAACATATGAATAAGAGTTGGAGAACTTTTAAGGCAACATTTTGCTCTATAAATAAATTTAAAAAATAAGCAGAGTGTACCTTTTCTGTACCTTTTCATCAGCTTTGTGACTGCAATGATGAGCTCTATTGTAGAATATTGTTTGGGGAATGCAGAATGCTCCCTCTTCGTGCCTTCAACAATAATATCCTCAATACATGTATGGATTAATTTAATAAAGATTTTGTAGACGGGGAAAGTAGGAATATCTGAGGAGAGAAAGATCAGATGAGGTGGAACACAGGGATCAAGGAAACTAAACTGGGGAGATAGAACCTATAGTGAGTCTTTAAGGAAATTAGGAAATCTGAAAGTTGGAAATGAGAATACAAAATCCTTTAGGGAAAGGCATTTTTTTTTTTTTTTGCATTTTGTCTTCATGTCCTCAGGATATTCCTGTCAAGTTCATCAAAACTTTGTTAAACCGGGGAGGCTAGGTGGTGCAGTGGATAAAGCACCAGCCCTGGAGTCAGGAGTACCTGGGTTCAAATGAGGTCTCAGACACTTAATAATTACCTAGCTGTGTAGCCTTGGGCAAGCCACTTAACTCCATTTGCCTTGCAAAAACCTAAAACAAACAAACAAACAAAAAAAACTTTGTTAAACCTCTACTGTGTGATAGAGTATTTTGTCCATAAGGGGTTTCCAATGAAGACTTATAAATCCTAACTTTAATACCAAGCGAATCACAGTGAAACTGCAAGAGAAGTTCAGACAGAGTACTCTTCAAATTCTTAGGAAGAGGGATCACTTCTATGAGGGCGATAGAAGGCTCCACTGAACAGGTGGAATTTAAAAATGAGCTTTGAAGGATAGATAGAATTTCAACAGGCAGAAAAGGAGAGGAGAAGATTCTTGGTGAAGGAAATAGCATTAACAGATAAGCTAATCTAAGTCACACATTTGACAGATAAAGAAAATAAGCCCTAGGGAGATTAAGTATGCTACATGAAATGTAATGGGGAGTGGAATAATTAGCCCTACCCTCCATCTGCTGTGGCTAAAGCATACCCTATTAAAGCATTCATGAACTGAGCTTGTCTGATTAGCCAGGAGTGCTCTGACTTACCCTCTTTTAGAAAGATACAAGATCTTGTTATATGGCTGAACTAACTTACCTTCCCATCCTCTGATCTCAATTTTCTCATCTGTTCAATAAGAATTTTGGACTAGATGATCTCTAAGGGTCTTTCCAATGCATGATCAGAAAGTTTTAGAAACAAATGAATATATTACTCCCAATGACAGAATATGGCACCTACTTTATGAGGTAAAACAAGTGCAGAGGTACACGTTTTGATGGGTGCAAATTTGAGCATTCACCATCAAATTTGATGTCTCGCTTTGTTTATCAAGTTTGAGATATAGTTTTTAAGTTGTTCTTTTTAAATTATGTGATAATAATTGAATTGAAGGTTCTTTCCATTTACAATCCTGGAGCCTGGCTAGCTGAAATGCTTGGAGAGCTATGGCTTCAGACACTCAGATGTTCTAGCTCATTGACAGTTAAAATCCAATGTATCCTAATGAAGTTGTGAAAACGCAACAATGATCTTTAGCAGTAGTGACATAAAAGCCCTCAAGATGGCGGTATCTCCCCAATGATATGTTTTTCTAGCTGATGAGTTCCCAAAAGGAAATTTCAAATCTTTCTAACCTTTTATGGAACAGGGAATCAGGTTTTTCCCAATTAGTAAACAGGATTTTTTATGAATACTTAAACCTACTATAGAAAGACAAAGATTCTTTACATATAACAAATTCTTGTAATATTTATTTATTGTTTAAGACTGACTTTTTTCCAAGGGCAGGATCTGTAAGTTAAGTAATTATCTCACAGAACTGACTTTACACTGAACAATAGGACAAGTAAGGTTATTTCTTATGCATTTGGTACAATTGACTTTGAATTCTCTGATCTCTGTTTAGTATTTTTCTGAATCTTTAATTTAAAAAAGGACAGAATAGAAGTTGCTTTGGAGATTATCACAGGGAGAACTAGATTGGGAGTCAGAAGACCAAAAAGCCATCCACTAAGTCAACTCTCAGTAAATACTTATTGGTAATAATGATGGTACTGAGATATGGGTTCTAATGTAGATTGTGCCTCCATCTGTGACTCTGGACATGTCATTGTACTGTGGCAGTTTCAATATCTGCAATATGAGAAGACAGAACCAGATGATATGGAAGTCTTGATGTTAGGATCAGATTTCCTTGCTATAGGTTAGATATTCACATTTGCAGTAGAATAGAAATTAGATGCAATGTCATCTAGATCTGAAATTCTAAGCCTTGATGACTGGTGATAGCCCTTGGTGATTGTAATTAATACATGCAAGGTCTTCAATTAGGTTGTCTTACCATTCTTCAGACACAACAGCCCATTTCTCAACTCCACGTCTCTGCCTAAATTGTTCCTCATGACTATAACATGGGCTCCTCCTCATCTCTGACTCTTAGGAATTCTTGGTTTCCTGCAAAGCTCTTTTATATGAAGCCTTCCCTATCCCTTCAACTGTTTAGTATCTTCCTGTCAATATATTCTTGTATTTCTTTAATATATGCTTTGCTTACATGTATAGATTGACGTATATTCACATATTAGAACAGAGAGGCATAGGGGATAAAGAAATGGCTTTGAAGTCATATTTCCTGACTTCAAGGTCCACCTCTGACATGTATTGGTTTTGTGACTTTGGGTAAGTCTTTTAATTTCTCATTGCTTGATGATTCTCTAAGACTGTAAACCATCCAGAACAATTGTATGGTATCAGGAGAAGATGAGGGACATACTTGAACCAGATTGTACCAGATGAAGAGATTGTTAAAATTCATTGTGAGCATTTGTACCTCAGAAATTAGCAAATACTTCAATGTAGGGTTTACTGATCATCTAGAAAAGTGAAGAAAATGTTTTTATTGCAAATTAAGCATAAAAGCATAAATTTTTCCCCCACCAAGGAACTGGTTGTTAAATATTTATCAGCACCCCCTGTGAAGATCTACCACCAGAGCACCTCGCCTCTTTTCCTTGCTCTTTTGAACTTTTCTTCATCTAAGACAGCCCACAATCCATCTGTACTATTTGATTGCTCACAGAACTTGGATGAGATGGGAGTCACCAACTCATTTCTTCAAATGAGATGCAAGACACCTAGGCCTTAAGCATCCATCCTCTCCATCTGTACTCTACAAAGCCTTAGCATTATTACTTGAGTATGACCTGGGGACCTTTGGACCTTACCATTGATCATCGGGCACCAGGGGCTTTCCCCATATCTAATCTTTCTTTCATGTATGTCCTACCCCAGAGTGTGAGCTCCTTCATAACTTTTTCCTTTTGTATCCTGATGTTCAGCCCATACTAATTACTCAATAAATGCTTTTTCATTCATAATAAATCATTTAACAGGGAAAGTGCTGACTTGCATTGCTAGGAGGACTTTCCCTGCCTGGAATTTCTTTACACCTGTTAAATTACAGCTTCATTTGAACCTGGGACAGCTAGGTGGTACAGTGGATAGAACACTAGCATTGGAGTCAGGAGAACAGAAGTTTGAATCGAGCCTCAGACGCTTGACACTTATTAACTGTGTAACCTTGGGCAAGTCATTTAACCCTGATTGCCTCTCATCCATCTCCAGTTGTCCTGATTCCTATCTGACCATTGGGCCCAGATGGTTCTGGAGTAGAAACTGAGGCTGATGACTTAGCACAGCACCCCTTCACTCAAATCCAATTCACGTGCTTGTTATGGCATCACTTCTCTGATGGCATGGTCTTCTTTGAGAACAAAGTATAAACATCTCTGAACGAAGGACAAAAATTATTTGTTACCTGACTGATTCAAGGAGACTTAATGATATAAAGCTTTGCAAAATATTTGCAAGATATTTTATACATCTTATCAGTCATTATTCATTCAGTAAGCATATACAAAGGTGAATACAAAACCAAAAACAAATAGTCCCCCTTCTCAAGCAATTTACATTCTTTTCAAGAAAATAGTATTTATGGGGGCAGCTAGGTGGTATAGTGGATAAAGCACCAGCCCTGAAGTCAGGAGTACCTGGGTTCAAATCCAGTCTCAGACAATTAATAATTACCTAGCTGTGTGGCCTTGGGCAAGCCACTTAACCCCATTTGCCTTGCAAAATACCTAAAAAAAAGAAAAGAAAATAGTATTTATAAATACAAATAAAATAAACTTTTTTTTCTCTCTACTAGATGTGTAGCTATAATATATGTTATATGGTATATTGTAATATATGTGTAATGTTGTGTATGTATACATATGTATTTATATGTATATATAGATAGATGATACTTTCTAGTAGTGAGATCAATAGCATTTGGGGAAGTGAGAGAATGGATCAGGAATGATTATAGGAGATGAATTTCTAAGGAACCTAGGGATTCTACTGAACAGGAAAGAATTGTAAGAGCTTGGAAGATAGAGATAATAGGCTGTATAAAAGAATAGAGATAGTAGGTAGCATACCTTGTTTTATTGTGCCTACAGATATTGTGGCTTTTTGGGGTTTTTTTTACAAATTGAAGGTTTGTGCCAACCCTGGGTTGAGCAAGTGTTTTGGCACCATTTTTCTCACAGCAGGTGTTCATATCATATCTCTGTGTCACATTTTGGGAATTCCTTCAATATTTCAAATTTTTCATTTTTATCACCATTTATATCACCATTTTATGGTGATTTTTGATCAGTAATCTTTGATGTTTCTTTTCAATTGTTTTGAGGCACCACATAAGAGGGAAAATTTAATAAATGCTGGATGTATTCTGACAATCAGGAGTTCTTGTTCCTCTGATCTCTCTATTAACTGAGACAAAATATTGAAATTAAGCTAATTAATCAAACTACAAGGATCTTGAAATATTAAAGTCAAGAGTCAATGTTGCAAATCCATTGTTATCTTATTTTAAGAAATTGCCACAGCCACCCCAACCACCACTCTCATCAGTCAGCAGCCATCAACAGCTTGGCAAGACTCTTTACCAACAAAAATATGACACCTTGCTGAAGGCTCAGATGCTGATTAATATTTTCTAAGTGAAATATGTACATTGGATTTTATTAGACTTAACACTATAGTACACTTGGATAGACTACAATAGAGTACAAACTTAATTTTATATACATTTGAAAATGTATATAATTCTCCCTTTATTGTGACTCCCTTTATTCTAATCAATTTATTGCAGTGATCTGGAATCAAACTCACAATATCTCCAAGGTAGGCCTGTATGAGGAACATCAGGAAAAACAGGTTAGCTATATTGTGCAATAAATGGGGAAAGAAGAGAAATGAGTACTTTGAACAGTAGAAGAGAGCCAAGTTTTGAAACGTTTTAAAGGTCAAATAGAAGAATTTGTTTTTTGTCCTAGAAGGGACTGAAAGCTACTGGAACACCTTGAACAGGGAAGTGGCATCATCAGAATTGTGTTTGAGAAATATCACCTTGTTAGTTGTTTGGAAGATAAATAGCAGAGAAGGAAGACTTGAGACAGGGAGACCAGTAAGGGGACCATTGCAATAGTCCAAGAGATGATGGGAGCTTGGATGATGCTTATATTAGAGGAATGGATGGAAATGTGTGCCAGATTTATTATCTTGGTGGGAAAATCAGCAAGACTTGAAAATGGATGAGTAAAAGAGAGGAGCCAAAGATGGTGGCACCCTAAACAGAAATCAGAAAATTAGGAAAGTTCTGTTTCTGTATACTCATAACAGCCTTGTAAGTTTTATACCATAGAGGGCATTCACCCTCTTAGGCATAATTTTCCTCCTTTGTAAAAAAAGAAGGGTCTCTACTAGATGACTATCTCTAAAAATGATCATTTTTTTCTTTTGTTTTTAACTTGGTTAAAAATGAAGACATGATAAAACTTTAAGGGGGGGGAAGCAAATTGTAAAACTTTTTTTAAAAGTTCTTTAATATTTAATATTTTGGTTGATTTTTCCACATATTCACAAATAAACAAATCACCTAATCTTTTCATGCCCATTCTGAAGCATTAGAGTGTTTTGATACTTTAGAAAGGTAACTTAATCAATTTTTACAAATGGTTTCATAAACTCTTAAAAATCATAGGTCCAGGATCTTCATTCATCTGATTTCTCAAGCGGTGTATGCTGACCCATTACCCAGCCTAAAAATCAATCATTTATTTTAAACCTTCTGTTAAGCCACACTGATAAAATCTAGTTTTGTTTTTTTTTAAATATGCTGGAAGACGTTGCTTTTTTTCTTAGATGCAGATGCCCATGGCCACCTAGATGATTCTGGTTAGCTGAAATTTTCTTCAGCAAACTCAACACCAACTCTTTTCAGTATAAAACAGTATCATCCCAAGTATTACCATACTGATTTACTTTCTCTTCTCTTTTTTTGATCCTATGATTCCATTTTACAGATAAGGAAACTGAGCCTCAGTGAAGTAAGTGACTTGCCTAGGATCTCACAGTTAATAAGTGACCGTGGGGAGATTCCAACCCATGTCTCATTTGATTCCAAATTATACCACACTGCCTCACACTAAAGCTGTCTCAATACCTTTTAGTATGGAGGAATAAAGTAAGAATTATATCAATTTCAGATCTTCTTGATATTGTCACTTATCTCTGACTTCAATTTAGACATTGTAAAATTATCCATTATCTAAGGGTTCTGATTTACTAGAGTTCTAAGTAACTAAGATTTTTACTTTATATCAAAAGAGCAAAATAATTTTATTTTCTATCAGGGAAATCTAATCTATTTGCACATGTAGAATTTGGAGACATACTTTCAAACTCTTTTCTTGAATGTAGTGTATTTTTTTCAAATATTTGGTGTTACTTAGAAATTGCATAAGTAGATGGGGGTAGAGGAAGCTGATTAATAGAATTCAAATTCTCCAAACAAATCAATGCTATTGTAATCAAGGCCCAGCTCAGATGTGCTCCCCTTGAAAAGTATTTTGTGATACAAATGTTACTCTTTTGATTCCCTTGAACATAGTCTGCTCATCAGGGAGAAAAAATTAATAGAAGTTGCTGGAATAACAGTTTTCATTCCTTTTGAAATCAAAGAAAGGAAAATTTTAACATTTCTCCCATTTTTCTATACCTGCAGCCAGCAAGTATTTCTACATGATTTCCCCATTTATTTAAATTATTTCTAATTCTTGATTTTTGAAATGTAAAATTATGATTGATCTTTACATTTCTGTGGCTCATTTTTAAATTATGTATGAAGGATTTCAATGGAGTAAGACAGTGAATAGCTTAGAATACACAGAACTGAAGAGGATGGAGATTAGAATCTCAGTCCAAATATTTGGATGCTTTTTTTTTGGAGAGAGAAAATATTGTGATTTTTGGCTTTTACTGATAATTCTAATAAGTTCCCAAATAGCAGAGTTAGGCAAACTTCATTTACATCTAGGCTATTGAGGCATGAATAGGCAGGATTCAGGTAGTATTTCAATGAAACTTCTTCATTCTAGTGTGAAAGACTGAGTAGATTTGTGAACCACAGGAATATCATACCCTCTGACCTACCGGGTGGGAAGAAGAAGGTATAGCCTAGGAAGTGTTCTATGGTTTGGGACAAACCCTTAAAAATACCAGAGGGTGGAGGTTATTCCCTTATCTATAAATCCAGTTCAACTTTTCAGATAGAATCACTTAGAGGTTACACAAGCTAATACAGGATATACTAATTCAAAACAAAAGCCATGGACAAATATGGAAAAATAAATGACAAGGGAAAATTTCTCTCAAAAGTTACCAAACTACTAATGGGAAGGAGAGACTACACAGATAACACAGATGGTCAGGAAATGTATATGGAGCAGATACATGCAAAGAGAATACATTTGACCAGGTCACATTTGGGAGTGAGCACATACATAGAGAAACCTTATAGCTAGGGAATATATGTAACTAGAGCAACACATTCTGATAGAGGGTGGCCCCCTCTTGGAAGCACTCTATATCCAATGCCACTGCTTACTTTCCTACAGAACCATTATGTCATTGGCTATCCTAGTGATATCATCAGACTATAAACTCCTTTCTTCTATGGCATACTGCTGAGGCCCTCTGCTAGTCTATTCTATTCATTTTGTCATCTACTGTTGTCTAGAATAAGTTATTTTATTCTTGCTCTTTGTTGTTGGCATCTTCTGGTTGTGAGTCATAGCTCCAAAGGTTTCATTTCTTTTGTGACTCAAACACTCATCTAACCAGATAAATCTTTGGTCATTAAAATTATCTTTTGAACTGCTATTTAACTGCTAAGTGCTATCACACTTTGAATTTAACCTTTTTTTTTTTTTAAGTTAGACTAGGAAAGCTTATTTCAGTTTCTTTCAACAACTATCACATCCCTGGCCACTTCCTGAAAATTTTTAGCTCTTCTGGGCTACCTGGACCAACAAAAAGCACTCAAGGGCTGTAAGCAGAATTCAATACCCATCCATGAATACAATGTGAAAGCACAACAACAAATTCAGGGACATCACAGACCAACAGGTTGTATTCTAGGAGCTTTGCTTATCAGTTCTTAGGGGGCTAGAATGGACTTAGCCATTTTTATACTGATTTTCTGCCAGCTCTAAACTCAATACCTCCCCTATATCTATCTGGAATCAACAATTGCCTACAGGATTCTGGTCTTTTAGATGAGAGAGAGAAAAAAATGACAGCCTCTGGTTTTCTTATAAGCCTAAAGTGTTCATGCAAAGTTAGAAACATTTCTACTCAATAAAGATTGTGTTAATTGCCCAGGTTTTATATCAGCTTTTGACTTGTATTTCTTGACCACTGTCTCCTTCCAGCTTGACTACTCTACTGAGTTCTGCTTTATTAGTTGCCTTGATATCAAGTTGGATTCTTTTTCTGTCACCTTCCCTATCCTGAATTTCTCTCCTGGTCCTTTTGGAATCCATCACCAAGCAATCTATTCTTCTGCCACAGTCTGACATTCCTAGACTCCTACTGTCTCATGCTCTTAGTAGTAAATAGGACTTCTCAAATGACTAAAATTCTGCTCTGTAACATGTCCAAAATTTCACCCTGTTTAATCAGTAGCATAAGACAATAATGGTGCTTTATAAAAGGCAGGCCTTTTTCCTTCCTTAGTGCAACCATCAGTTAATATCAATTAATTGATTGACTAGGGAGCTATCCATGAAGAAAGTCATACAATACGTTTGTTTTCTGGGGGTTCCTGTGGGTCACTGGCTTCCTGTTCTTGGGTTACATTCATCAACAACCACAGAAACTGGTAAGTTAGGCACTGGAAACTGTCAACTCTGGAGGAGGGGAGAAAAAACACAACTCAGTTCTTCAGAGTCAGGGCTGGGAAGAAGCACCAGAAGATGCTGTGGCTACCTGAATTTCTTGTTTCTTGAGAGTCCCAGTAGGCTC
Organism: Macrotis lagotis; assembly: GCF_037893015.1. NCBI lineage: Eukaryota > Metazoa > Chordata > Mammalia > Peramelemorphia > Peramelidae > Macrotis > Macrotis lagotis. Next base: position 84,384,091 of record NC_133661.1, on the reverse strand, counting down.
AGGGCACCTGTCCTAAATACAGCTGCCAAGTTCCCATTCTCAGCCCCATATTATGCATCTCCACCTCTCTTGGTTGCCAAGCTAATGAACCTTTACTACTTTAAGGCACCCCTAGGTAGGGTGGTTGCACCCTCTGTCTCATCATAAGGTCCCATGACCTACTAGAATATTTCTAACACCAGTAACCGAGCTTTATAGTTAATTCTTATTTGTATGTCTCTGTGTTTTGGCCCAATTCACTCTCAGTTCGATTTTTTTTTTTGTTTTTTTTCATCTGTCTGCCTTGGCTCAGTTGGCTCCTCTTGGGATCATGCCATAAGTGACTTGGCTCAAGTTATGCTGAGACCCTCATATTTCCTTGATCTTGATGTTTCTATTTTCTCCCTTCCTCCTTATACCTCCCAAGAAAAATAACAGTTGATAAAGTATTCTCCATTTCAGTGTGGGCCCAAAGGATCAAGATAGAACAAAAGTCTCTCAGCAGTAGCTACTTCCTTCAGGCACCCTATGAACCAATCAGAACTTCCATGTTGTTTCTTGCATGGAACACTCCATATCTTTGCCTGCTATGTTCTCCCTCTTCACTTCTACATCCTAGATTCTTTGGGCTTCCTTCAAGACTCAATTTGAATCCCCTAAGTCCTTCAGGGATCCTCTCCTGATCTCATTTTCCCTGTGATTCACTGCTTTTGGAGTTTATCTTCTATTTTATATACATCTTATATATAGATATAGATAGTTGTGTGAGGTTTCTTTTCTTTAGACTATAAACACCTTGAGGGTAAGGAATTATGGTTTTACTATTCTCACTTAGTACAGTGCCTACCTCATAGTAAGTACCTAATTGTTGATGGACTTTGTTTCCTTTTTTGTTGAGATTTCCTGAAGCCAAAGGAGGAAAAGACCCCACCCTCTTTTGGTTCTCTTTCCACCTCTCTCCCAGTCTCTTCTCTGTCCCCTTTTCTAGCTCCCCATTCTGTTCCCAAACTCCTTATTATGGATCTTCCCCAAAAGTTTGTTGTCCACCGTCTTCCCTCTTTCTATACTCTTTACTCTTGTTAATCTCATTCACTCCAAGAATTTCAACCGTAATCTTTGTTCAGATGATTTCCAACAGTTATATCTAGGTTATATGGTTCTTCTGAGTCCCAGAATGCTTGTATGTCTAGCAACCTAGAACATATCTCTCTCCTCTTGGAAATCCAACTGCCACTTCTAATTTAACATGTTCAAAACTGAACTTAATATCTTTCCATGAAAACTTATTCCTTTTCCTGCTTTCACTCTTTTCTCTTAGAGGCATAACCATTCAATTGATCTGTGTTTGGAAACTTGGTGACCTTTTGCTTTTCCCTTCCTCCCATAGCTAATTAGTTAGAAGCCTTGCTGATTCTTTCACTTCCCTCTCTCCTTTTCTGTCCCCTCTTTCTCTATCCTAAAATAGGATCATTTTTGTCTTCTGCCTGGACTATTGTCAGAGTCTCTGATAGGTCTTATTAAGTCAACTTTCTAAACTTCCAAAATACTTATAGTTTCCAGGCTCATCTTCCTCAGTGAATAAATCTATTCATGTTACTTTTCTACTTAAAAACAAAACAAAACACTTTTGAGGGCTCTTTATTGTCTACTGAGTAAAGTGTGACCTTTCTTGGCATTCAAGGCTTTTCGTAGTCTGGCATCAACATGCCATGGACATAACATGCACACCTTCTGAATTACCTTTGCTTCAAATGCTCCCCCCTCTAAATTTCTACCCATAAAATTCCTGCCCCTCTTTTAGCACCCAACTCATATTATGCCTCCTTTAGGAAATACTCTGTAATATCCCAGTTCCTAAAAATCTCTGTCCCTTAAACTCCATATAGTTCTTACTAATTTGTACTTTAATTATTTGCATGCTGTCACTTCTCATTGCTATACTTTGTATCTTCTTTAGCCCCTATAATAGTAATATCTCTTTAAGATTTGTGAAATTCTTTACATATTATTTCATATGATCCCTGCAATAATCCTGAGATATGGTTGCTATTACTATTCCCATTTTACAGTTGAGGCAGAACAGGTGTAAATGACTGGACCAAGGTCACAGAGGTAGTATGAGTCTGAGGCAGGATTCAAACTCAGGTCTTTCTAACTCCATGTCTAATATACTATATCCTTCATCAATTAGCCGCAAAACACAATGCTCTTACAATTGTCTTTCATTTGAATCTGATATTGGACTATACTGTCTTGGCAAAGAAACTGGAGGGTGTTGTCATTTATTTCTCCAGTGGATTTAAAGACAGAGATTAAGTGATTAAGGATCACACAGTTAGTACAAGTTCCTGAGGCTACATTTGAACTAGGTCTTCCCAGGACTCTATCCAATCAGCCTTCTAGTTGCCTCAAAAAAATCGCCTTGCAACTGCTCTGCAAATAGATATTTATTACATATTTTTTTGGATTTGACAGAAATAAGGAAGAAGTCAGCAAGATTATAGAAATAATACCTTCCACTATTGGAAAAAAAAACACTTCTCAGTACAGTGAAAAGAGCTTGTTTTATGTCAGACCCTGAGTTAATGAGCTTTGTTGTTCACAATTTGATCTTGGAGCACTCACTTGATCTCTCTTGGCCTCAATTTGATCCATTTTTACTCTGGTTCCTGCCTCTCTCCTCCATTATCAAAGATTTTAGTGTCTGAATCACATGGTCTTCTCCATTTCAGGCTGAGCCTTGTATCCAGGGACATAAGTCAATATGCTGACCTCCCTGTTCATCAGCCTCAATTTCTATGATGCATAATAATTTCATTCTACATCAGCTACACACATAATTGGTTACACCTTTAGATTGACCCCACAACTATGATGCTTCCATGATGCCAAACTTCCAAATTCCCTTCTCTGCTGAAAATCTCATTCTCTCAATCTCACTCCTAGGACTATTATTCCTCATCTTGATCATAGATTCAAAGAATTAGATTTAGAAAGGACTTTGGAAGTCATCTAATTCAATCCCTTCTTTCATGGATAAGGTAAATGAGATCCAGAGAGGGTAAGTGGCTTGCCCAAAGTCACATGATACAGCAAGAGAACTAGAATATTTTCTTTGGAGGCTATCAGGGTTAAGTGACTTGTCTAGGATCACACAGCCAATAAGTATCTGAAGTTGGATTTGACTTAAGGTCTTCCAGTACTTATTCATTTTGCACCTAGAAATAAGAAGTAAAAAAGATTAATTTCAGTGGGAAAATAAAGTTAGCAGATTTTCCTTGCACCTCTTCTTGTGTCAAGTGAACACATACCTCAGATTGAGAACCCTTGCTCTAACTCATCACTCTTGCCCTGCCCACTCTCTTCGATGAACAATTTTGACCCTTTATTTGACCTTTTCAATGGACACTACCCTTCACTCTAGTCCTCCCTTTTCTTTCTTTTGGTCAAAGTATCAATTCTCAATATTTGGTCTATTTTGCTCCTCTTTGAAAACTGTTGACTGCTGCTAGAGTCACACAACTGTGTTGACTAGGATTGCTGCAAAGTTAAACTATGTAATTCCAATTGGGTCCTCGCTGCTGTCCAGTCATTCTTTCTTTCTCTTCCCAGTTTGCCTCCTTATCAAGCTTCCCATAGCAACTTCCTTCAGATCTATCTCTCTGCCAGAAACTCTTTGAATAGTGACTTTCTCTAACTTTTCAGAGAGCATCACCCAGGTATTCTGCCTCCTAATGTTTATCTCTGGTTCCATTTAAAATTTCTCATGTACCAGCATCATAAACTTCCCTAACAGTAGCAGTGACAGCATTTTCCTAGAATCACAGGGTTGGAAGGGATTGTGCTATGGAAATCTTACCTATGTTCCACATAAAAATCTCTGACTCCCAAGTAATGATTTAGAAGAAATTATTTTCTTTTGAATAAAATTTGAAATTCCTTGCTTCATGAGTTCCGTCCGAAGAAGGACTCGTAGTTAATTTTATGGAAATTTAATTGGAAATTTTATGGTCTCATATAAGCTTAGTTTTTCTAAAGCTGTTGTTTTATTCTACCTACTTTCTTTGCTTTCTTCCACTAACTTCTGCATGGAGGTGACCCTGGGCCCTCCAAGACTATGCCAAGGCAGCTTGAGATTTGGCAGATCTTGAAGCTGGAAAGCTTTCAAGTATGGACCTGGCGATGGCCTGTGAGCCTGTCACCCAAACACCAGCCCAGCTAAATTTAGATAGAGTCCTGGCCAGAAGCTGGGCCACCAAATGATGAAGACTGTTTGGCTACAATAATAGTAGCTGACATTTATTCAGTGCTTTAAAATTTTAAAGGGGTCATTAATCTCATTTAATCCCCACAGTGATCCTGAAGAGTCAAGATTATTGATATTATTTTGACCATTGTACAAATGAGAAAACTGAGTTTCAGAGAAGTCACATGACTTATTCATGTTTACACTTACCTAGTAAATATCTATGGCAGACTTTAAACTCACATTTCTTCTGATTGCAGGGCTAGAGTTTTCTTCTCTAATTCAATACTCAAAACAGTTGCCTTCCATCCTCTAAGAGGCAGAGTGGTTTTGGTCTGCCTTTGGAGAACCTGCACTGATGCTCTCACAATTTTTTTTTAATTTTAATATTTTATTTTTCCCAATTACAAAAACAAATTTTAATCTTCATTTTCCATAACTGTTACAAATTCTCTCTTACCTTCTCTCTCCTATCTTATCATTGAGAAAGCAAGCAATTTGATAAAGGTTATACATGTATACTCTTACAAAACAAACTCCCACAATAACCATGTTGTGAAAGAAAACACAAACCAAAGAAACCAAGAAAAAAGTTTTTTTTAAAAGTATGCTTCTACCAGCATTGATTCCATAAGCTTTTTCTCTGTAAGTGGAGTAATTTTCATCATGAGTCCTTTGGCATTGTTATGGATTTTGCTAAAAATAGCTAAGTCATTCACAATTGATCAATGTACATTATTACTGTTTCTGTGCACAAAATTCCCCTGGGTCTACTCATTTCACATTGCATCAGTTCATGTAAGTCTTTCCAGGTTTTTCTTCTTTTAAAAAATTATTTCAGTTTTAATTTAAGGAATAAAACAAGCATTTCTTTTTTTAAAATATTTTATGTTTTCCAACTATATACGAGAGTAGTTTCTACCAATCATTTTTTGCAAGGTTTTGAATTTTACAATTTTTCCTCCTTCCAGTCTTCCCTCCCCTCTCCCCCCAACAGAAGGCAATCTGATAAAGTCTTTACATTTGTTTCCATGATATACAAAGATCAAAATTGAATGTATTGAGAGAAAAAACAGATTCAAAAGGAAGAAAATATTAGAGATAGCAAAATTATGTAATATATAAGACAATTTTTTAAAAATTGAAGATAATAATCTTTGGTTTTCAGTTAAATTCAACAATTCCTTCTCTAGATATAGATGGTATTCTCCATCACAGATCCCCCAAATTGCCCCTGATCATTGCACTGATGGAGTGAGCAAGTCCATCAAGGTTGATCATTGCCCCATGTTGTTGTTAATGTGTATAATGTTCTTCTGGTTCTGCTCATCTCACTCAGCATCAATTCATGCAAGTCTTTCCAGGCTTTTCTGAAATCCCATACCTCATAATATCTTATAGAACTAAAGTATTCCATCACATACATATACCACAAATTATTCAGCCATTCCCCAATTGATGGACATTCACTCAATTTCCAATTCTTTGCCTCTATAAACAGAGTTGCTATGAATATTTTTGTTCAAGTGATGTTTTCACCATTTTTCCTGATCTCTTCAGGGTATAGACCAAGTAGTGGTATTGCTGGATCATATGCACATTTTTATTGTCTTTTGGGCATAATTCCAAATTGCTCTCCAGAAAGGGTGGATCAGTTTACAGCTCCACCAACAATGTATTAGTGTCCCAGATTTCCCACATTCCCTCCAAAATTGCTCATTATCCTTTCTGGTCATATTGGCCAACCTAAGAGATGTGAGGTGGTATCTCAGAGATGCTTTAATTTACATTTCTCTAATTAATAATGATTTAGAGGAATTTTTCATATAACTATAGATAGCTTTGATTTCCTCATCTGAAAATTGTCTTTGCATATCCTTTGACCATTTGTCAATTAAGGAATGACTAAACAAGCATTTCCATAATACAGAATAATAAAGAAAAGATCACAAATAGAACTGCAAATCTATCATATACAACTTGATATTTCTATTAAATAATTAATAAACTTATCATGAACATTTCTTTTTCTCCTTCCCCATCCCATCCTAGAGATGGCTACCACAAAAGGACTATTTCATATATATATATATATATATATATATATATATATATATATGGATATGGATATGGATATGGATATGGATCTTTTTCAAAAAAATCTCTCTTTGGGATACAAACCAGGTAGTGCAATTGTTAGATCAAAAGGCATTTGCACTTTTATAGCACTTTGATTCTGGATCAGTTAATCAACAATGCAGTAGAGTACCAGTTTTACCACATCCTCCCCAGCATTTGTCATTTTCCTTTTCTGTAATATTAACTAATAAGATAAAACCTATTCAATGATCTGAGATGATCCTTCAGAGTAGTTTTAATTTGCATTTCTCGAATCAATAGTGATTTAGGGTATTTTTTCCCATCTGACTATAGATAGCTTTGATTTCTTCATCTGAAAACTCCCTGTTCAGATCCTTTAACCAACCATTTATCAATCGAAGAATGACTCATATTATTAGAAATTTGACTCAGTTCTTTATATATCTGAGAGATGAAACCTTTATAAGAGAAACTAGCTATCCCCCCTCCATTTCATCTAATTTTGACTACATTGGTTTTGTGCAAAAACTTTTAATTTAATGCAATCAAAATTATCCATTTTATATTCCACAATGCTTTCTAGCTCTTGTTTGTTCATGATGACTCCCTTATCCATAGATCTCACAGATTTTATTTTTGATATATGTCATTGTATTGTTCTTTTCCCTACTTGTTCATATGACTGACTGTTTCATATGTTTCAACCCATAGATGTTTAAATATCTGCTGAGATGATGATAAATAGAGTGGGGAGAACATTCCTTTGCCCCTATAGGCACATATCTAGATCTTCGTCCCTCTCCTACTTCCTCTGGTCAGAACATTGGAGAAAGAGGATATGTGCGCAGTATTACAGACCCCACACTAGCCAGTCTCAGCAGAGCAATCACTTTACTATGAACCATGATTTCAGGGATATGACCTCTCACCCATGGCTATGTATAGCAATGGCACGCCAATAGAGGCTTGAGTCTGACAGTAAAAATACATCATATATATAAATATGCAAATATGAATATATATATGTATATTACAATTTCCAAAGCACTTATAAACAAATAGATATAGATATCTCTATATATTTATATCTTTATATATGTATGACAATTTCCAAAGCACTTTCTTCTCAATTGCATTGTGAATAATTAGGAAATACAAATGTCATTAGTTCCATTTTATAGATGAGGAAGTTGAAGCTCAGAGAGGTTAACATAGAGTAAAGTAATCAAATGGGAGTAGACTAGTTCTTATGACTTAAACCTGTGTGTTTCTCTCTGTACCACACAATCTCTTAGTTATAAAGCAAGTAGTCATGTGGATGGAGGAGACTACTGCCCCTTTTTAGGATTGTCACTGACTGACTGAGCAATTGCACAGCCTCAGGCCAGCCAGTGATGTTTTTAATTGGTTGTTATACCATCACTGGATGGTCTGATGTTTGTTGGAGACTCAGCCAATCTGTGAGGGAGGATGCCAGGAAGTTGGAAGGCACTGCAGATGTCCCTCTCTTTTCTTTCCCCTCCTTGGAGTCAATATGACAAGACAGCCCTGGAAGCAGCCTGAAGTCACAAAGTGATGCCCTGTGGATGCGGCTCTGGACCTCTTTGGGATGTTTATGTTTTACAGATTTTGTTGTGTCCTACTTTGCCTGGAGCAGCCTGCCCTGGGCAGACCTGAGCAGAAAAGAGCAAGACCATTCCCCAAAGGATTTGCATCAGAGAGCTGGGGCCCTGTGCCCAAAGCCATTGGGAAATTTTTGCTAAAAGAAGAGTTAGAAATGTCTGGTTTCCTTCACTGACTGGGCTTTGGGTGGAGCCTCAGGGACAGTCCCAGGCACAAGTGAGGTTTAAAAATAACCTCTTCTGAGCTCTTTTGCTAAACATGGTGTTATCTGTTATTCTGCATGTATTAACACTGCACTTGCCAGGCAGAATTCTCCCGTCAATCTCATACTGATTCAAACATTGGTGTTCATTCAATAAAAATGCATTAGGACTGTGCAGAGAATAATGTGCTAATCACCAAGAGAGATGCAAAGCTCACAGATTAGTTAGGCTAGGTGGAAACTCAGGTAATAGTAATATATATACTATGACAAGATGCATCCATCAAAAAGGAGCCCAACAAGGTGCTAAGTCAATAAAGGAAAGCTAGAGGACAAAATAAGATAAAAATAAGGCTTGAGTATTATTAGGTCTGCTACTAATAGGAAGGGTTCAAGAAGTTTCGTGGAGGCAGAGGAATCCCCACAGAGGCAGCAACATCGACCCACTGCCTCCTCCAGGGTTTCTCTCACTTTCTGGAGGCTTATGGGAGCTTCATAATATGGATGAGTGCTGGTTGACAAGAGACATGGTAGGATCTAAAAGGATAAATTAAAAGTGGGAGGTACATTTGTTTCCAGTTTCAAAAATATTCTACAAATGTTTATGTGTAGATCATTACAACTGGTGCTTTGGGGATACAAAGATGATCCAATGGACAGCTATTATTAATCATCTATGTAGTGTCAAACACTATGCAAAAAAAGCTAGGTAGTACAATAGATAGAAGACTTGACCTAGAATTAGGGAGACATGAGTTCAAGTCTGGTTACCAAAAACTTAGTAACTGTGTGACTCTGGGCAAGTCACTTAACTTCTGTCTGCCTTGGTTTCCTCACCTGTGAAATGAGGATAATCATAGCACCTACCTCCCTCAGTTCCTCATTGTAAAATGGGTTGGAGAAGAAAATGGTTAATCACTCAGCTATTTTTGCCAACTAAATACCAAAAGGATTGTTGGAAACCCAACCCTAGCCAAGACTGTTGTGAAGATCAAATGAGATAACATTTGTAAAGCATTTTGCAAGACACCAAAGTTATTTTTATTTTCATTATTATTAGATGATAAGGATATAAAGGACAAAGCATTTGTTGAGAACCAACCACTTGCCAAGCATTCTTTTAGGTGGTTCCTTTTAGGTAGGAATACAAACAGTAAATTGAATCTCTCTCTGCCTTCAAGAATCAAGCCACAATCTCTATGCTGAAAGAATTTATCATCTCTAGAGAAGCATGAAATGAATTACAAGATCTTATGCTGAGTGAAGGGAGCAGAACCAAGAGAACATTATCTACATTAACACCAGCATTGAAAGTTGATCAACCTTGATGGATGTAGCTCTTCTCAGCAGTTCAGAAACTTAGGACAACCCTATTAGATCAACCATGGACAATGCTATCCCCATCCAGAAGAAGAAAAACAAAATAAAACAAAACAAAAAAGCCTTCAGAATCTGATAAGCACTACATTCACTTTTTAAAAAATTTCTTTTCTGTACTTCTTTCCCTTGATCCTAATTTCTCATACCAAAAATGACTAATCTGTAAACATGTTTAACACAAATGTGTATGTACATATTCACATGACTGTTCACTGCTGAGGGGAGGGGAGTGGGAAGGGAAGGTAGAAAAAAATTATGTAACTTAAAAATATACATATGAATAAGAATGAATGTTGAAAAACTTTCATAACATGTATTTGTAAACACAAAATATCATTTAAAAAAGAATTTATAATCTAGTAGGAAAAATAAGACATGGTGCTTTTCTAAAATGAAGCTTTCTCAGTCCCTGGAACCAATGTCAGATGGTAAGTTAAATAAAATAGGTGATATTGTCTAGGCTCAACTTTATTTATTACTGATTATAACTTCAAGAGGCATCATCATCATCAACAACAACAAATCCTTATTAAAAACCATGCTGAGATCTAGGAATATAAGTAAAAAGAAAGACAGTCCTTGCCTTCAATGAGCTTACCGGTCTAATTGGGAGAAACAACACAATAAAGGAAACTGTAAAATGGAGGCTGCATGGGGAGGGGATGGTAAAAGAAGTCTTTTATAAATCCCAAATGGGAATGAGACAAGGCTGTCCTGGACATCCTCCTCAAATGAAAGTTCTGGGAGGAGTTATCCAATCAAAGAAAGAGGCCAAAGAGGCAGGCAGAGAGTATTCCTACTGTGAAACTTCTAGGGCTGGAGTGAGACTTCAGAATAAAGAGCTTTGGCATAGTAAAAGAAGTCAGTTTTTAGAATGGGTTGAGTTTAAGCCTGCTTCATCAATGCAGAATCTGAATTAATGGGACTTTGCAAACCATTCCATTAAGTGAATTGAACCTCAATTCATTTACTCAATTCTTTTTGGCTACAATGTGCTAAGTATCTACTCTAGTCATACCCTTTCAATACACATACATAAACACACAGAAAAAATCAAATTTAAAATGCATACAAAATACATAAAAAGTAATTTCTCAGAAGCAATTAAGAAAATCAGAATAAACTTCCTGAATCAGTGGTGCTTGAACTGAATTAACCCTGATGGAAGCTAAAGGATAAGCTAGTGTGTCATACTGGGAAGAGCAATGGAGCTTACATCAGGGGAACCTGGTTCCAAGACTTTGAACAAGAGCCTCAGACAAGAATTCATGGTCTTCAGTTTTCCTAAATGTAAAATTAGGGGCTATTTTGAATGGTTTCTCTGGGCCTTTCCATCTTCAACTCTTTGATTCTTTAAGGTAGAAATGAACAAAGAGTACATTTTAGGCAGCAAATGCAAGAAGAGAAGATAAAATGTTGTGTGTGAGAACACAATAGGTCAATTTTGCTAAGAAGTAGAGACCAAGAAGGGGAATGATATGAAATAAGCCTGGAAAGATTTTTGAAACCTATTCAGAAGAATTTATATTTTTTAAGTGGCAAGAGGGAACTATTGAAACTTTTGGAGAAGGAGATTGATGTAATCAGACCTGTCAATTTGGCAGCTGCAAGGAGAATAGGTTGGAGAGGGGAAAGACTGGAGGCTAGACACCCATTAAGAAGCTGTTGATAAAACAATCCAAGTCATATGAAAAATTGCTCCAAATCATTACTTATTAGAGAAATGCAAATTAAAGCATCTCTGAGATACCACCTCACACTTCTCAGACTAGCCAATATAACCAGAAAGGACAATGATCAATGTTGGAAGGGATGCGGGAAATGTTGGACTGGACGCTAATACATGGTTGGTGGAGCTGTGAACTCATCCAATCTTTCTGGAGAGCAATTTCCAAAGGGCAACAAAAATGTGCATACCCTTTGACCCAGCAATAGCACTACTGGGTCTATACCCTGAAGAGATGATTTAAAAAAAAGGGTAAAACCATACTTGTACAAAAATATTTATAGCAGCCCTGTTTGTGGTGGCAAAAAATTGGAAATTCCCCTTCAATTGGGGAATGACTTAACAAACTGTGGTATATGTATGTCATGGACCACTATTGTTCTATTAGAAACTAGGAGGGATGGGAATTCAGGGAAACCTGGAGAGATTTGCATGAACTGATGCTGAGTGAGATAAGCAGAACCAGAAAAACACTGTACACCCTAACAGCAACATGGAGGTGATGATCAACCCTGATGGACTTGCTCATCCCTTCAATGCAACAACCAGGGACAATTTGGGGCTATCTGCAATGGAGAATACCATCTGTATCCAGAAAAAAGAATTATGGACTTTGAACAAAGACCAAAAACTATTGCCATCAAATTGGGTGGGTGGGGGGAAGCATTATATTATAGTGTAATTTTACTATCTCATACTTTATATATCTTCCTTAAGGTTATGATTTCTCTGTCATAACATTCAACTGAGATCAATGTATGACATGGAATCAATGTAAACACTAACAGAATGCCTTCTGTGGGGGGTGGGATGAGGGAAGCAAGAATGGGGGGAAATTGTAAAATTCAAAATAAATAAGATCTTTCTTTAAAAAAAAAAGCTGTTGATATAGTCCTGGTGAGAGGGAATATAATATAGGACCTGAACTAAGATGAAGGATCTGTGAGTAGAGAGAAAGGGAGAGATGTGAGAAATATTGTTGACAAAGTTTAGCAGCTGATTGTATATGCAGAGTAAAGGAGAGGGAAGAATTAAGGATGATTTCAAAGTTATAAACTTTTATTACTGAACAGATGGTGGTATCCTCAACAGAATTATATAAATTAGGAAGAAGAATGGATTGGGATTGGGGGGGGAGATGATTTTTGTTTTGGATATGTTAGATTTGAGTTGCCATCTAGATGGAGATATCTAATTGGATGTCATTTGGAGACACAGGATAGAATATCCAAACTACTTGAAGAGTAAGGCTAGAAATAGCATATTGATCTCTAAGTTATTTGCTTGATTAATTATATAATTAAACTCATGGGAATGGATAAAGTCATCAAGAGAGGATGTAGAGAGAGACAAGAGGGTCTAAGACAAATCCCTGGACCACACACACATAAGAAGTGGGGCATGGATGATGATATAGCCAACAATGGAGAGGTCAAATAGACAGAAAAATAGTGTTAAGGAAATCCAGAAGAAAGTGCCCAGAACTTTTCAATGTCCACTCAAAAAATACCCTTGATTTTGCTTTTAGGGACAAACAAAACAATCTCTCTTCCACATCTATCAAGGGATCAAAGCAGAGCCAAGAGAGAACAGAGAGGAAAGCATCCAGAAGGATTGTCCCCATTGCCAAAGCTACAGAAAGGTCACATAGAAAGAGAAAAGGACCCTGAACAAAATAGTTGAGATTAATGATAATGTTGGCAAGAGCTATTTTCGTCAAGTAGTAGGGTTAGAAGCCAGATTGCAAGAGACTGTGAGGAGAGTAGGAGATATGGAAATGGGAACAAGATTAGACAATCCTTTCTTTGAGTTTGGTTACAAAGATGGGAAGTGTTATAGGGATATACTTTGAAAAGACAGCAGAGTTGAGAAGCTTATCTTGTTTGCTTTTTAAGGATGGGGAGACAGGGTGGGAACCTGGGAATTTTTCTAGGGGACAAGAATAGGAATCAGTAGAAAAGGAGAAATTAAAGGTGAGAGAAAGAAAGAGAATGCCCAAAAGGCACAAAATTCCTTCCAGAGGGTGGGACTGGATCATGTTAAAAGGTCCTTGAAAGAAGGAATGGCTTGATTATTGTTTTTGTATCTTCTTAAGCCAGCACAATCCTTGTATACAGTAAACACATGAAATGAAAGGGAGGGGGATGGTCTTGGTAAGGGCTATCTCTTTATCAGAAACTGGAGCAAAGCAAGAAATTGTGGTAAAATGAAAAAGGGTTTCCAGACCTACATCTATGACCTTATTATCAGATATTCCCCTGCTGTAAAATCTTCAGTGCCCCTGGGATAAATTATAATCTCATCAATCTGTTTTTTAAGATGCTCCACAGTGGGATTACCTACCACCTCCTTCTTCAGACTTATTTTATATAACTTGTCACAAAGAACACCTAAATGGCATAACAGATAGAATGTGAGACCTGATGTCAGGAAGACTCATCTTTGTGACTTCAAAAATAGCTTCAAATATTGACTAGCTGTGGGATCCAGGGTAAATTACTTCATCCTATTTGCCTCAGTTTCCTCATCTTTAAAATGAACTTGAGAAAGAAATGGCAAAATTTTCTAGTATCTTTGAAGAAAACAACAACCTTCAATTATTTCTTCTTCATAGAACCAAAGAACTGGAGAATTGAAAGGCCTTCAGAGGTCATTCCCCAACTCACACATGAAAGGAAGAGTAACTATAGCATGTCCAGCAAATATGTATCCAGCCTCTGCTAGAAGACCTCCATGCAAGGGGAAGTCACTGTCTCTCAAGGCAGCAAGCCTATTATATTTTTGGACAATTCTAATTGTTCAATTTTGTCTCTTAGACTTATATGAACTGATACAAAGTAAAGTAAGCAGAACCAGGAAAACATCATACACATTGCAATATATATATATATATTATATAATATATATAATATATATATATATATATACATATATACCCTATATCAAAAAAGAAAGGAGGAAGAAAATTTGGAACTCAGATTTTTTTTTTAAATGAATATTTAAAATTGTCTTTACATGTATCTGGAAAAATACTTTTTTTTAAAAAAACAAAAGTTTTTCCCTTGATATCAGGATGGAATTGGTCTCTTTATAATGTCAACTCAGTATTCCCAATTCTGTCTTCTAGGAACAAACAATACATGTTTAATCCATCTTCCATCTGACCAGTCTTCAAATTTTTGAAGATAGCCATCTAGTCTCCTTTACACAAGTCTTTATTTCTCACAATATAACACACTCATTTCTTTCAACTGACCCTCATATATCAAGGGCCTTTCACCATTCTGGTGACCCTCCTCTGGGCACTTCAATTTATTAATGTCTTTTTTCAAAGCATGGTTTTCCAGAACTGAATACAATGCTCCAAATGGAGTTTTATGAGAGGAAAGTATAATGGGAAGATCACTTCTCTTTTCCTGGAAGCTTTGCCATATTATCCTGTTGATTCAAATTGAGCTGGTAGTACATTAAAAGCCCCAGGTTTTTCTAGAACCTTTAGCTTCCCTCATGTTACACTTGAGAAGTTGATTTTGTTGTACCCAAGTTTGCATCATTGCCTATTGAATTTCATCTCATTAAATGCATTTCAGTGCTCTAGTCTATCATCCTGATTCTTGTCAGCTGGTTCTGGATCACCTGAAAATTTGATAGGTATGGCATCAAATCATTAAAAATGACAAACAGCCTAGGGTCAAACAAATTCTTCAGGTCTTTCCCAGGAGTCTTCCCACCTACATTGAAACTGAACTATTAACTCTTTAAATAGAGTCAATTGCCAAATTGTCCATCTTTCTGCTTGTATTATTCCAATATCCATAGATATTGATCTATGAGCTGTACCCCAAATCTGAATTCAATCTCCCATATCTGTGTGTTTTCCAGTCTGTCCCGCTATGACTTAAAATACTTCCCCCTGAAGTTGATCTCTCAGAATCTTTTTCTTTCTTCCAAGCCAAGCTCGCTTTGTGATCTGCCTCCTCATCCCTTCCCTGATCACAGCCAGGGCTCTCTCTCACCTCAAATGATCATGTGTATGCATTGTATTTCTCCTGTAGGATATAAGCTCTTTGAGGGCAGGGAAAGAGTTTATTCATGGATATGAGAGATGTATGATTGGGAAAAGGAGGCAGTGTACATATCTTGGGCATCCAGTGCAATGCCTTGCCAATAGGAGGCATTTAAGAAATGCTTATTGAATTGAATTGGATGAGAGAAAATTGCAGTGTGATTATACCTGCTGAGAAGAAAATCTCTACTATGATCACTGTCTTTGCTTTTCCTGATGCCAGAGTAGGTGATTGGGGGCCATGTAGCAGAGTAAGAATAGGGAATTTGGAACTAAAAGCCCTGGATCCTGGGCAGGTCTCTCAGTCTCAGTTTACTCACTAGGAGAAAAGGGGATTGGGATTATATGTGCCCTGACTTTACAGTGTGTTCATAAGGAAAGCACTCAATGTAGTACAGACTATAATTATGTAATACAAAATACTACAGAAATAAGCCTGATTCACATTGAATGATATGAGATTTTCAGCTCAGAAGCACAGTAGATAGAACACTGGACCTGGACTCCAAAGATCTGAGTTCAATTTGATCTTGGACACCAAAAAGCGGTGTGATCATAGCCTCTGTCCTCCTCAGTTCCCTTGTCTGTAAGAATAGCATCTAATTCCCAAGTCTCTTGTAAAGCTAAAATGAAATAATATTTGTCAAGTACTTTGCAAACTTTAAAGCACTATGCTGATCCTGGTCATTATTATTAATGAAAGCACAGACCTGGGAGGGACTCTCTTTTCTCTCCAACCTCTTCCTCTTCCTATGACTTTCTAGATCTGAAGTTTTTCTTTCTTGGTCAGAAATCTTTCTTGGCTAGAGAAGGAGCAGAGAGGCTGGGAATTTATTAAAAGTCATTACTTCAATTAATTTGATCATTAGCCATTTAGAGTACCTAAAATGGGCAAGCAAGCCTCTGGGTGCTGACTGTTGGGAAAGTACAAAGGGACCCTCTGACTAGAGTTCCAGTGCCCACTTGGGGATTAGGGAGTAAGTCTGTGAGAAATACTGATCACCCTTAAGATTCAAAATAAATTGGAGCTTGGCTCAAAATCACTTTATGTACATTCTATTATTTAACTATTAGAACCATCCTATGAGGTAGATTCTATCATTATTTCCATTTTGCAGATGAGAAACCTGAAACTCAGAGAAGTCATGTGATTTGGTCAGGGAAGGATTCAAACCCAGGTCTAGATGGTTCTGTGGATAGAATGTTGGACATGGAGTCAAGAAATCTCATCTTCCTGAGTTCAAATCCAGTCTCAGACACTCACCAGTCATGTGACCCTGGGCAAGTCATTTCACCCTGTTTGCCTCAATTTCCTCCTCTGCAAAATACACTAGAGAAGGAAATGGCAAACCACTCCAGTGTCTTTGCTAAGAAAACCCCAAATGGGGTCACTGAGAGTCAGACATGAAAACAACTGAACAACAACACTTCCCAATTCCAGATCCACAAACTCCAACCAACCCCTGCTGGGTGCCATTCTTAGCATCAAATCAGCTGACACATGCAAAATAAATCATAGAGGGCTATTGCAAAGTTAGCTATTATCAAGGAAGAAAGGTTTGATTTATGAAAGGTTTGCAGCAAGACCCAGATAAAGCAAGCCCTAGAGAGCTGCTAAGGATGAAGATACAACATAGAAGCCCACTGGTATTTGGAGTTTAGAAAGGGCAAAAGTCTAAACCTCTGGACTTCTGGCAATAATCTTTGGAGCAGGGCACCATGGCAAATCTCAGGGAAGTTAAGAAAACAAACATAGCCAACCCAGCACACAGCATGCTATTTTTAAAGTCGCTATAATTTCATTACTTCAAATTCAAATTCCAGGGAACCTGGCAACCGCCCTGCTCCCAAGTGAGTACGCCTCTGCCAAGACTCAAGTTTAAAAACACTGTCCTTCTCAGTTATCTAAGCACAAACAATGTCTCAGCAGCGGAAGTGGGAGTACGGGTTAGGAGTGTGTGTCAAAAGGGAGGGGGGCAAGCTAGAGGAAGGGTCTGTGGATAATACAATGAAACATGGATAATATTCTAATTCTCCGCTACTGAGTTATGTGGAACTTTTAGGATTCTCTCCCTCTTCCCCCAAGATGGTGACATAGACAGCACCTCTTTCCCTCTGGTAGACAGCACACACCTGTCAGCCCATATCTGTCCCCAGTAGGAAGGGTGATTGAAACCAAGGAAGAAAGAAACCAATCCCTGACTGAGGATCAAGTGACATATGGGCAGGCTTGCTGGAATATAGAATGTCAGAATTAGAAAGGACTCTGAAGGTCAATTGGTTCAACCTTTTGAATTTCCAGAGGAGAATACTGAGATCAATCTTAGTGTACTAGATTAATCACAGAATCCCAGATTTGGAAGGATCGCAATGATCATCTAGTACAAGTCATATCTGAACAAGAATCTCCTCTATGACATTCTCATCAAGTATTTGTCCAATCTTTGCTTGGTGACCTCCAGTGAAGAGAACTTACCATTTGTCAGGGAAACCCATTCTATCTGAAGAAATGTTTTCCTTATATCAAGCTTAAAATTGTTTGTTTATACGTTCTGCTCATTTCACCAACACAGTATGATTTGGTCCAGATTCTCTAAGAGACTGTCTCTTAACTATTCACAAGTAGCTATATAGTTTCAAGTTGAGCATGAACTGGGGTAAAGATGATGACCGAAAAGAACTCTCTTGGTGACTAAGGTGACTTCCATGGCAACTTTTCATTTGTTTGTCTGTTGTGTTGAGTCATGAACCTATAGTTCAAAAGAAACATAGTTTAATTAATAGATATCAGGCTGCAATGGTGGACCCTTTGGCTGCTCTAGACTCTGTCAAGGACCCCCTTTCTTCTGGATACTTATTCATTAACTTTGGTAACCCTGCTCTCTCCTGCTTCTCATTCTAATTATCTAACTTTTCCATCTCAGAATCCCTTCCTTCTTTCATTTATCTCTCAGCTCTCCCTCCCCAAGGCTCTGTCCCAGTCTCCACCCCCCCCACTTTTCTTCTTCTCTTCTTTTTCTCTTCCTCTCTTCTCTTCCTTTTATTTCCTCTTCCCCTCTCTTCTTCACTCTTCCTCTCTCTTTTTTCTCTTTTCTCTTTTTTTTACTTCTTGTTCTCATTCTTCTTTTTTTCTTCTTCTCTTTCTCTTCTTCTCCCTGTTTCTTCTTCTTCTCTCCCTCTCCTTTCCTCCCTCCACCTCTCTCACTGTCACAGTTCAATTATTATCTCTATGCCAGTGATTCCCAAGTGGACACCCAAATTCCATGTCTGAATTATCCTCTGCCCTCTTTTTCTACCTCTTAAATTCTTTTCCTCCTTCCAGGCTTAGTTCAGAAGTCAACTCCTATGAAAACTTTTCCTTGTTCCTCTGCTTATTATTGTCCTATCCTCTTCAAATTATCTTCTGTTCACTCATATATTTACAAGTTTTATCCCCAGTAGAATGAGACTTTAGACATCCTCTAGATTAACCTCATATTATAAAAGGAAAAAAACTGAAGTTCAGAAAAATCTTAGATTATTTACCTAAAATGAATAGTTCATACTTTTTTGGTCTTAGGACTCTGTAACATTCTTTACTTTTTTCTAAAAGAAAATATCTTAGAATTATTATGAAAATTATTTTGATCCTGTAGAACTCCCATAAAGATCTTGGGAATTGTCACAGTGTTCCCAGACCTTGTTTTGAAAACCACAACTTTAGAACTAGAAGGAGCTTTCAAATAATTGCAGAATATTGGGGAATATATATATGTACTTCCCTAGGAGTTTGTAATACATTTTGTTTTTGTTGAAAGGAGTTTGTGGAATCAAAAATGTTGAGTACCCTGGACTAGAGGATTTTGAAGGTTCCTTCTAGTTCTAAATTTGTGGTTTTCAAAGTCAGCGTTTACTCTGAGGTCTACTCTACTCTGCCACTTGGTTGCCTCTGTGTGGTGAAATATCAGACTGAAAATTTGGAGACCTGGAGTCTCAGTTTCTGATGCTAATTAACTATGTGCCCTGAGGAAAATACAGTGGAAAGAGTGGTGGATTTGGAGACCAGGGTATGGAGCTTGAATCCTCCCTGAGATTTCTGGTCCTCAGTTTCCTTTTCAAAAGAATGGGTTGGAAGGATAAATTACCTCTGAGATTTTTTTCCAGATTATAAATCTCAAGAGCCTGGGGTTTCTGAATCTGTTTCTTTTTCTGTAAAATAAAAAGGGAATCAGGTCACCTGCAAGATTTTTTCCAGCTCCTGTAAATATTAGCATGAACTCCTTGGGCTATCATATCCAACTCACAAATCACTAAATGATTCAGACTAAAACTTCATTTTACAGAGGGGGAACCTGAGACCCAAAGATTACAGGAGCTGGAAAGGACCTTGCAGGTGACCTGATCCATCACTCGTTCCAATGTTTGCCTCTGGTCTGATGTTGTTTCATCACACAGAGGCAACCAAGTGGCAAAGTGGGTAGAGCTGGGAGCTAAGAAAGCCTGAATTCCAATTCTAATCCAGACATTTACTAGCTATGTAACCCTGGACAAGTCATGGAACCTCTCAGCCTATGTTTTCCCATAACTAAAAATGGGGATTATAGCACCTACCTCAAAGGGCTGCAAGTGAGGATCAAAGCATAATAAATATATAGCACTTTGCATATATTAAAGTATTATATATGTTAGCTTTTATTATTCCTTGCCTGTTTCCTTGGATCTGATTTGAATACTAGATACCCCTACCCATATCCTTAAGACATGGCTTCTGCTCATGTCCTTCCTACCTGATTTGGATTATCTCTCTTGATCACAGCTTACCTACCTAGAGGTCAAACCTTGCCCCATTCCCTTGTGTTGATACTCTATATTCTGACTTCTTGACTCTCTCGATTCAGGGTGTTTTCATACCCTATCTCTCTGTGCTGTTTGATTACCCTATGACTAGTTGTCTGACTATGTTATCTATGTAGCCTGGCTCTGGTTCTGGCACCATATACTCTAATGTTTCCAAATGACACCGCCACTGGCAGTGAAAATCAGTATATCTTAGAAAGAGAGATCAGAAGCTCAGAATAAATTAAAAAAATTGGACTGTACTTACATTTTGTTTCCCCTGATAGAGTAGTCTTGTCTGTTGTTCAATTGTGTCAGACTCTTTGACTCTCTGAAGTTTTCTTGACAAAGATACTGGACTGGTTTGCCATTTCGTTCTCCAGCCTCACTTTACAGATAAGGAAACTGAGGTAAACAGTTAAATGACTTCCCCATGGTCACACAGTTAGTGTCTAAGAATGGATTTGAACTCAGGAAGAAGAATTTTTCTGACTCTAAACCAGATACTGTATCCATTGCACCATCTGCAATTAATTCCAAAGTTCTTTTTTAGAGTAATTTTCTAATATTGCAGGCATATTGTTGGAGAGTAGGAAAAACTAATGACTATTATCATCAACATTATTATATATTGTATTTATATAGCACTTTAAAATTTCAAAGTGTTTTACACATATTATCCAAAAGAAACCATTAGGTTGATCATCAACTATAGAAAAATTTGGGGCTTTCCTTTTGTATGTAATTGCCAAACTCAGTCTATCTCTGAAAACTTTATGGTGCTGATAGAGATTAGTCTAGGCTAGTAATGCAAATGAAACAACACTGAGCTTTTAAAAGAAGACCACAAATACATGCAAACTTATTCATTCCTTTATTTGAAAGCATTTATTCTGAGCTTTGTTCAGAAAAGCAGTTTCTGTGGTTTGTCACATATTCTAATGTGATCTGACTAAAGTATTTCTTTCCATCCAGGTCTGTTCATCTTGTCTAACTCTTATCCACATCCTCCCATAATCCATCAGGTGCTCACCAAATAGGCTTTTCTTGGATTCTTCTGACTGGTTTAGTTGGCAGTTAGGTGGTATAGTAGCTAGAGTGCTAGACTTGGATGATCTTTGTTAAAATCTCCCCTCAGATATTTATAAATTCTATGACCTCGGACAAACATTTTTACCCTCACCGCTCCAGTTTCCTCTTCTATAAAATAGGGATAATCGTAGAATCTATCTACAGGGTTGTAGTGAAGATCAAATGAAATTAAACATGTGAAAAACTATGCAAACTTTAAAGTTTTATATAAATGCTACCTATTATTGTTGATATCATTAATAGTATAAGGACAACAATGGAACATGTGGGTTATCTATTCATTATTCCTCACTCACAACATGACTAATCCATCTTCTTTTTAGTTTTTTGGTCATACATTTTCCACAACTTCTCTAGTATAGTTTTTTATTTATAACATGTTTCATCTTGTTTAT
Organism: Macrotis lagotis; assembly: GCF_037893015.1. Lineage (NCBI taxonomy): Eukaryota > Metazoa > Chordata > Mammalia > Peramelemorphia > Peramelidae > Macrotis > Macrotis lagotis. Next base: position 84,362,467 of record NC_133661.1, on the reverse strand, counting down.
GCCTCCTGTACACCTCCCTGTTTTGCTTTGGGTAATCCTCAATTTCAATTATTCTGTGACTGTAGTATTATTTGGTATCCAGACATCATTAGAAGAAGAATAGTAGTATTAAAAAGATAAGTCTTGGAAACAACTAGGTGGTGCAGTGGATAGAGCACTGGCCCTGGAGTCAGGAGGATCTGAGTTCAAATCCAACCTCAGACATTTAATAATTACCTACCCGTGTGACCTTGGGCAAGTCACTTAACCCCATTGCCTTACCGGAAAAAAAAAATAGATATCTTCTTTTCAAAAAGAAGCTTAGGGTCAAGGAAAGAATCATGAAATTTCCTAAAGATAATCCTTTTAGTTTTTTGTTCCTTTTTTCAAATCGGGGCTCAAATCTTTGTCCATAAGTCATGTCTAGCTTGAGTACTGGTACTGACAGATAAGCATTACAGGTAGTCCATTAGACAGAACATCATAGTCTAGCCTCTAGAAAATAAACTACTCCAATACTTAGTATATAGTAGGCTCTTATTAAATGTTTATTGAAAACTGTTTTGAGTGATCATAGATCTCATTTAAGACACTAGAGCCAGTATCTTGGGGCTTGATGTAATCAATACAACATCATATTCAAAGAAGAGCATATGGATAATCTTACCATTTATGAGGAATCCCTCTTCAACTTAGAATCTGTGTTGGACTTGCTCCATAATAGTGGAGACCATTTTCAGAAGCTTAGGTCTCCCTGTTTTATCGCTCGCTTGATCTTACTATCAAAATAGACCTTGAGGAGTAGTGGATAGAGAGCTGTTCTCAGGACACATTTTGCCTGCTTGACCCTGAGCAAGTCCCTTTGATTTTTCAATGCTTTAAGCAATGCTATAAGGTGCAGAGAAGGTGGTGACCTCTATTGTAAGGGGAGTTACTTCATTTGCACTTTTCTATATCAGTAGAAAGCATGACTCTAGTTGAGACTAGGAACTGTTAATAAGAATTTGTTCCTGATGTTCATCATTACAGGTCACTGAGCAAAGTTACCTTTGTTAATATAGCTATCAAGTCACTTTGTAGGACTTTGACATGGATAGGAGACAGGTTCAAGGAGAGTCTTTAAGACTAGATTTCAAGATATTAGATTTAGAACTGGAAAGGTCTTTAGATTCCATCAAGTCCAATCGATTTCTTCATTTTACAGATGAGGAAACTGAGGCTGAGAGAGATTAAGAGACTTATTCAAGTGTCTAAGAGCAGATTTAAACTCAGTTCTTCCTGATCCCAAGTTTAACTTTCTATCCAAGCCATCCAATCCTGAATCAAATGTGTTTTATCCCTATCTCCTTTATGTTCCATATCTGCTTCTAACATTAGACTATTGGAATTAGAAGGTAATTTCTAGATGATCTTAGCTAGAAACCTTCTACCATGATACAACTTGGACCTTGTTCATAATCACAAGGAGAACTAATGGAATTAGAAGTCAGATTTCCTGATTCAATCTAACCTATAAGAATAGTGCTAAGCTCTTAGAAGATCCTGAATCACCAAAGAAAGATTACTTTTTTTAATGTGTGATTTTTGAGTCAGGAAAGCAGAACAAGACACTTCGGAAAGATGTGTAAAAGCAGTTTTTCTTTGTCTTCCCCACCTACCTACCCACTCAGTGCTTGGCAGAGTTCTGAAACATGAACTTGTAAATGTTTTCTGATTGATTTGAAAGGTTCTGAAGGGTTCAGACAAGATAGGAGGTGGTTAGGGAGAGACCAATGTGGGCCATAGGGTCTAGGAAGGCTTCTTGGGAAGGAGAATCTTAAACTGGAGACCTTAAGATTTGGTACAGGACTGAAGAAAGAAGGATGTGCATCCTGGAGCCTGAGGCTGGGCCATGGCATAGTTAGGACAAGTAGACTATGAGCTGATCCCTTAAGTCATGCTTACTCAGCTATCCATAGCAATCAGGCTAGAATGTGATTGGTACCTGTCAATTCAGGAGCCCTAGGCACTACCTGAAGAAATCTGATGTCTGTTAGAAACCTCCTTCCTTTCAGCTTTTGAAGGGCAGCATCCCCTTTGGGGACCCTTGTGCTCCTACCCTGGGAAACCAGCTTGGAGCCTAGCAAAAACCCAAGTTTGTTTCAAAGGTAGGTTGTTACTGAGAGGCAGGGAAGTAGACAGGGTCTGGGTTCTCCCAGAAAGGACCTCTGGTCCTATTAAATTCACTCTAATCACCCACAAGAATTCCCCCACACCAAGTGATCAATCACCTTTTGCTTGACAGTCTCAGATTAAAGCTACCCATAACCACATTCCACCTAGGAAAATGCTTATTCTTAAGTACTTTTCCCCTTATGTGAAGCCGAAATCTGTTTTTGTGACTTCTCCTTATTTCTATTTTGCCTTTCTAGGACCAATCCAGACAAGCCTAAACTCTATTTCCCATGAAAGTCTTCTAAAGCATTAAGCTGGCTGCCAAAGTTTGTGCAAACTCCTGTGAATACCATTCTCTAGAGCCAGTGGTGGTTCTTCTGTGTCTCTTCCTCTATTCCCAAATACACCCAGAGCAGCCAGGATTCCATCCCTTCCATACTGGTAAAAGTGACAGCAATGGATATCTGGAGGAAAAAGAAGTGACCTATTTCCTGAAATGGAGATTTGAGGGGGTATTGAATGGGGTGGAGGTGGGGAAAGGCTCTGAAGGCCATTCTAAGACTACATAGTATGAGATCTAGGTATATGTGGGTGGTGCTTACAGACATTCCCATTTATATGCCTACTTTTTCTTGTCATAGTTTTCTTTTGCTTCAAAGCTCAAAGAGCTTGACCTAGGTCATAAAAAGGATATCCTTAAGCCCCAGTGACTGATAGATTTTTGTGAGCCCCAACTGTTTTAGGATGCCAACAAGAGGAAGAGGACATTCCTCTTTAGTCACAGGCAGAATCTGCACTCTCTGAAGACTAAATGTAATCAGAAAATAACATCATTTCAACCCAATCATGTTTTGCTATGAAATGAGAATTTTTTAATTGATGAAATATATTTTTATATAAATATTTTATTCATTTCCAATTACATACAATGGTATTTTCTACCAATCATTTTTTGCTAGGTTTTGAGTTTTACAACTTTTCTCTCTCTCTCTCTCTCTCCCTTCCCTCTTCCCTCCCCCCAATAGAAAGCAATCTGATATAGGCTTTGAATTTGCATCCATGTTAAACATAGATGGAAAACGAATGTGTTGTGAGAGAAGAATCAGATACAAAAGGAAGAAAGAAAATACTAAGAGATAGCAAAATTACTTAAGAAAAATTTTAAAAATTGGGGGCATCTAGGTAGTGCAGTGGATAGAGTACAGTCAGGAGGACCTGAGCTCAAATCTGACTTCAAACCCTTAATAATTACCTAGATGTGTGACTTTGGGCAAGTCACTTAACCCCATTGCCTTGCCAAAAAAACCACCACAACAAATATATTTGGGGCATCTAAGTGATGTGGTGGATAGAGTACCAACACTGGAGTCAGGAAGATCTGAGTTCAAATTTGATCTCAGACACTAGCTGTTTGACTTTGGATGAATCACTTAATCCCAATGCCTTGCAAAAACAAAAAAACAAAACAACGAAAAATTGAAGATAATAATTTTTGATCTTTGTTAAAACTTCACAGTTCCTTCTCTAGATACAGATGTATTTATTCTCCATCACAGATTCCCTAAATTGTTCCTGATTGTTGCACTGATGAAATGAACAAGTCCATCAGGATTGATCATCACCCCATGTTACTGTTATACAATGTTCTTCTGGTTCTGATCATCTCTCTCAAGTATCAATTCAGGCAAGTCTTTCCAGACTTTAATGAAATTCCATTCCTCATGATTTCTTATAGAACAATGGTATTATATCACATTTATATACACCACAATTTGTTCAGCCTGAAATATAAATTTTTAAGTCACATATATAATTAAAAGAATGGTAATACTATAGAAATATGAATGCTTAGGTACTAGCTGCTTTTGCTTTGATATTAGCTGTCTTATTAAAAGAGTTGCCTGGGGCAGCTAGGTGGCTTAGTGGATAAAGCACTGGCCATGGAGTCAGGAGTACCTGGGTTCAAATGCGGCCTCAGACACTTAATAATTACCTAACTGTGTGGCCTTGGGCAAGCCACTTAACTCCATTTGCCTTGCAAAAACCTTAAAAAAAAAAAGAGTTGCCTCAGGAGTTTCAACTGTGAGAAAAGTTCCTAAGGTCCCCAGTTGTATTGCTGGTGCTTCCATTATCAATCACTAGAATAGGACATGGTGTGAACTCTGGCATACTCGTGGCCCTTGGCTCAGATCAGAGTACCCTTACGAGCCTGTAACATTTATTTTAGGATCTTTTTCAGAAGAGTATTATATCCTTGTAGCAGGTCAATTCGGTTGTTTTAGAACTGAAAGTGAATGTTAAAATGTTCAGAGTCAGCCTTTAGCAAAGTGTTTCAGGATTGACGCTTACATTTTTTAAATAGGCTGGGGGGTGGGATCTTAGAAGGTATCTAGTGTGAATTTTAAAAAAATTGTATCCTGATCTGCTTTACAATCTGGTGAAAAATGAAGTGATTTGCCCAAAATTAAAAAGGTAGTAAAAAAGCAGAGGACAGATTCAAACTCAGCCCTTCTTACAGCAAAACTATTGATAATCATATTGCTTTTGAAAACTTGCTAAAACTAAAGGAGGTAGGTTCTGAGTAGTGCTAATAATGAATTTCCTGAAGGGATCAATTGCCTGCATTTGAACTTTTATTATATGAAGTTATAATTATGTAAAATATGGTAAGTGTTCCACTCCAGTGGAAATATACCAATAAATAATATTGTTGCTAGAGGGGATTTGATTGTTCAAACTAAATGAGGCCTACTAGTACCATAGAAATTTTGCATAAACTATAGAAAACTCTCTGGTATTGAGGCTCTCTTGAACTCTTGTATAAATCATGAGAATTTTTAAAGATAATTTCCCTATCTGGATTATTTGTTCTCCCTGTTAGTAAACTATTGAACTCCAGAAATTGAATATCTAGACATTTAATTACTAACCATTCTAATAGACCTCAGCAAGAAATAGCATGGAAATAGTAAAGCCTTTAATCAAACTACAAATAACAGAAACTACCTTTACCATAGTCTCGAAAGATTTCACTTCCTTTTCTCCCAGAGGAGGGGAATTTGAGAAATTAGCTTTTTTTCAAAAGATCCTGGGTTCACAGGGTAAAGCCTCTTGGGGCTGCAGCTGGAATGAGGGGGTTGACACTTTCACTGTGGAAAGTCTTGGCATTGAAAATGTCTCCTGCACGTATCTGTTCTCTGATGCTCATCATTCATTTGACTGCTACTGGACTCCAGGTATCTCCTGGCTTATCTCTTCTTCCCCTAGACCCTACCAATGAAGATCCCCATTTCTCCTTCATCTCATGACTGCCCTTCCTCAGTCCCTTCAATGCAACCAATTTGCACAGTGGTTGACCTTCCCTCTCATCTGTCAATGAAGGTTTATATTTTGAACTCAAGCAACCCAAACTGGGAAGTGTAGCCTTTTTCCTGCCCTGATCACATTTTTTGTAGTTGCATGGAGGGGGGAGTACTAACTTTAGGGTCAGAAAACCAGGGTTTGAATTTGAATTTTTAATTATTTATTAATTAATTAGTTAACTGCTAATTGAGTGGGAAGATGTACATGTTACTAAGAAAACCAAGAAAACTGCCATCAGGGAAATCCCTCCTTACTGTTAGCTAGGGGAAAAAAATAACTGAATTACTTTGGGGAGCTCAAACTATCCTTTGAGTTTTTTTCTTTGTCAAAGGAATGTCAGTTTTTTTTATAATATAGTGTATCATTAAACTCTTATTATAGGTTTTTATCAGTTAATGTATAACAGAATATGGGCTTTTAATCAACCAAAAATAGCAGGAAGAATAATCATAAGTCTTGAATCATAAAAAGGCAAATTTTAAAATCCAAAAATTCTATCTAGCAATCTCTCTTTCCCTCCCTCTCCCTCTCTCCCTCCCTCCCTCTCTCTCTCTCTCTCTCTCTCTCTCTCTCTCTCTCTCTCTCTCTCTCTTTCTCTCATCATCATCATCATCATCATCAAGATGTGAAAACATATGTGGCAGAATAATTGAGTAAAATAATTAGCTTCTTCTTCCTGAAACCATATTCTGATCTAGCTAAAACTGACCAACCAACTAGTGTGTACCTACTTCCCCTTCAACACTATGTTAGCTGCTTTAAGGTATATCAAAAAGGATGTAATTGGCCCTAGCCTCAAGAAGCCTGTGATCTACTTGGGAAAATCAAAGAGATAAGAGAAGTACAAGCAGAATAATTAAAGGCTAATAGGTGGAGCTGATTGTAAGTTTAGTAAGTTAAGTGCCATGGCAAGATAGAATAGCCCTGGATTTGGATTTAGAGGTCTCAGAATTGTTCTTATGACCTCTTTGGACCTCAATCTCCTCATATAGAAAGGAGTGTGTTTCCAGATTGGAGACAAATATCGAAATGCTTACCATCATGTCAGCAGCATTGTTCAAACTGTTTCTGGGCTAGTTTTCATAAGTATTTAGAGCTGGAAAGGACTTGAAACAATAAGTGATCCAACTCCCTCTTGGAAAGCACTAAATCTAATGAAAAATTTACCAAGCACCTGCTACTCTCAAGGCTGTGCTAGGTTCTGTGAAAATACAGAGAAGTAAAAGGTACTTTTAACTTTAGGCCATAAATGTCAAACAGGTCACAGCACTCTAGGGTGGATTCAGTCCCCATTACAAACATAATTAGGAAATATTCAACAAAATAAAAATATAAAACAGATAATATTCCATTTTAAAACTGCCAATATGCAGCCCACAGGGATTCTTTTATATGAATTAGTGGCCCTCAGTCCTTGGAGTTTGACATCACTGTCCTAGATCACAAAAAAAATTAGCTACAAAACAATATTTGCCATTGAGTGGTAGTTTAGCTGTTTAGTTGAGAGAGAAAGAGATCACTGTGGTCTGGAGATGATCAGGATAGTGCTCTTGAAGGAGGAAATACGATGGATAAGATTTGGACAGGGGAATAGGTGAGAATGTTTTCCAGAGAGAAGAATCAGATACTTCCCTACCCTTTCTATTAGAAAGGTAGCTAGTGTTTTAATACATAGAATATTGACTTGGAGTCAGAAAGGCTTGAGTTCAAATTCAGTCTCAGATACTTACGAGTGGGAGTGACTTGAAGCAAGCCATTTATCCTCTATGTGCTTCAATTTCTACATCTGTAAAATGTGATAATAGCAGCATTATGTTAGGAATGATCTATGTAAAGCACTTTGCAAATCTTAAAATACTATATAAATATTAGCTCTCATTAAATGAACCATTAATATAAAATATAATGGGATCATTTTCCACTGAAGTCTGAGTCTGTTACCTCTATAAAGCATAACAAAATCTTTAGTTTCTCAAAATCTAAGGCAAAAAAAGGACTTTGGCAGTTTGTACCAAGATGGAACCAGGGCTTTGAGTCTGACCCCAGAATTGCCCAATATGCTTCTTTTCCAAGAACTAGGTAAGACAAATTCAGAGAAGTTCATCAGTAGTTTGGCTAAGGGTGAGAAATGTTTCAGCCCACTGTAATTCCAGATTGTGTGAATGGGATTCTTCCAATCTCTTCTCTATCTCCTCTAACAGGAAAAATACAAGCTCTCTGAAACTTGGAGAGAACCAGTGAAATGGAACTCATAGTTCTCCCTGCATTTGGGAAACATAGATGCTTTGTAAGAATTTTTTTATATCTGTCACATTAGTAAACCTCCTCAGAAGTATATTTCACAAGTAGAACCTATGGTTAATTAAAGTCCTCATCACATTACTGATACTCTTTTTTTTATATCCAAGCTTTATATATTTGACTTTAAATGTCTACTTGACCCTAAAGGTTTTCCATTTAGGAATTGATGTTGTGGGATCTCAAGTCATAATTTGGAGCAATAATTTTATGTCCTCCCCAGATACCATTTAATGGTATCCTGCCTGGGCATCCTCCTTGTGAAAAGGTACCAAGCAAAGGTACACATTGTTGCATGGCAACCTGTCTCCTTCCTGGACAGTGTTCCAGAGGTTCATGTGCTCCCATTGATTCCTGGTTACCTGATTGCTGGCTGCCATCCCAGCTCTTCTGAGTCATCCCATCTGCATTGGATGCTCTGCTCAGGATGTGATGACCTGGCTTGTTTCTTGGCATAGACTCCAGACAGTTCCCCCACTTTTGACGTTTGGCTCCTTTTACATCCCTCATCTGGCTAATTCCTCTGAGCAAGTAATGACCCTTACCCATCTCTTAGAATAGCTTTATAGCTCACATTTATACAGTGCTTTGCAGTGGACAAAACCCTTTCACATGCATAAAATGATCTGAATAAAAATAGTTCTTTTAATAACATTGAAAACAAGAGAAAGGTGCTGCCACAACTCGTAGCTGATGTTTATAAAGGGCTTTCAGGATTATAAACAACACCTGATTTTATCCTTACAGCCCCCTGGTGCTTTTCTGCCTTTGAGTCAGTCTCAGCACTGGAGACAAGAAAGAAGCTTTTCAGGGTTCCAGCCACTAGGTAACCAGCTAATAGTCAGCCTTCTCTGAAGGGAACTTCAAGTTGTCTTGAGTCTCAGAACATGAAGCATACTTGGGAGAGAGAGAAATTTCAGAGTCTAAGCAATGATATGCCAAGGGCCTGTTCCATGTGTCTCATTACTCATTATCTTAAGATGGATCTCCAAAAATGGATATAAAACATTAATTCAGCCCATGCTCCAGAAAGGAATCACTACCTTATTTTTCTTTAGAATTGAACCTAAAGATATTTAAGGCATTGATAGGTTCACAAACTCTAGGTGCTTTCATCACAACACCCTAGATGGTGTACACTCCTATGGACTGGACATTTTCCAAGATATGGAGGACAGACTCCTTATCCTAACTCCCCTTCTACTCTCATCCTTATCTACCTTAACCCTATCCCTTCCCTGTCAATATCTGCTACCTTTCCATTCTGTTGTTCTTTATGAAGCCCTCTATTCTATTGTCAAAAACACCCTTTCTTTTATATCTCTTCATTTCAGTCTCTTTTTATCTTTGCCTAATGGAAACTTAACTCTCTTCAGTATGCATAGCATCCCTGACCACATTCTCCAGGACCAAGTGCTCTTTTCTCTCATTTCCCTCCATCTGCTGACATCATTTAGTATTTTCTTCTTGAGGGTCTTCCTAAATATTTATATAACCCCATCCATCCTTGTCCCTCTCTTCTACTGACTTCCAGATGATTCTCTCTCCTCTGTCAATGACTTCAGTACTCCATTCCGTTTTCCTTTCCTTTCCCTGAACTCTGCCTTCTTACTTCATCCTCACTTCTCAATCTTTTAAAATCTGGAAATTCTTCTTCTCAAAGCTACCCTGTCAGATCCCTTTGTTTTTTTCTAAGTCCTTGCCCTTCTTGACTTCTTTTCAAGCTCTTGATATTTTTTTGCCTCCATTTATTTTATCCCAGTTACATGTAAAAACAAAATTTTAAACATTCATTTTTTTTAAATGTTGAGTTCCAAGTTCTCTTCCATCTTCTTACCTCACTCCTCCTCATTGAGAAAGCAAGTTATTTGACATAGGCTAAAAATGTGTGGTCATGCAAAACATTACCATAATAATCATGCTATACAAGTAAACATGCCCCCCCCAAAGAAAAACCTCAAGAAAAATACAGTAAAAAAATATGCCTCCATCTGTATTCAGATACCATCAGCTTTGTCTTTGAAGAGGGATAGTATTCTTTATCATAAGTCCTTCAGAGTTGTACTAGGCCACAGCATTGCTCAGAAAAGGAAAATCATTCACAGTTAATCATCCTGCAATGCTGCAGTTACTTTGTATATTTTGTTACTTTGTATATACTTTGTACATTTCTCATTGTATCTGCCTATGCAAGTCTTTCAAGGTTTTACTGAGAAAATCCTGTTCATCATTCCTTAGAGAGAAATAGTATTCCATCACAATCAACATCACAATTTGTTCAGTCATTCCCCAAATTCCCCCTCATTTTCCAGTTCTGTGCCACCAAAAAAGAGCTGCTATAAATATCCCTATACATATAAATCATTTTTCTTCCCATTTTTTATCTCTTCTGGAATATAGACCTCACAGTGCCATTGCTAGGTCAAAGGATAGGCAATGGCTTTCTAGCCCTTTGGATATAGTTCCAAAGAATTATTGAATCATTTCACAACTCCTCCAAAAGAAGAACCTGATATTCTTAATCAGTCCCTGTGTTTTCCTAACATTTCTTTCTCCTCGTTCTGCCCCTACTTATCCAGTAGTTCCTTCTCAGGTCCTTTACTGAATCATCATCCTTATTTGTCCCCCTTCAACCATCAAGAGGAAGACTAACTTTACCATACTATCAAAAATTTGTTGCCTTAAAATTAGACCATCAAGAGACAGAATAGCTTGACCATATTGTCAAAAGTTTATCACCATAAAATTTCTGTCCTGAGTAGACCCTCAAGAAACAATTCCACACTGAAGAGCCTCAGTGATACAGAAAAAGACCTGACTCTAAAAGGTCAAGGTCTCCCATTGTCCTGATTTAACTGTCAGGTCACTAGGCTCATGGAATAGTGAGAATGGCATCTTTGCATAATGCCCCTTCACTTTAATGAATCTTATGTATAAGTCATAACATCACTTCCCTGACATCTTGGTCTTCTTCAATATCAAAGGACAATTACTACTAAGTTTGAGTGCCACATGATTTTATCCTGGACCTTTTCTCTCCCCTCTGTTAATGTATTCAGTACCCCATTCAGTTTTCCTTTCCTTTCCAACCCTTGAACTCTACCTTCTCATCTCAACTTTCCTTGTCAACCTCTTGAAATCTGACTCTTTATACTTCCTTTCAGTAATTTCATCAGCTTCAAGGAATTCAATAATCCCTTGTATACAATCTTATATCAACTACCTATTAGATATATCCAATTGGACACATCAGAAACAAAATTTGTCTTTTTCTCCTCATCCCTACACTCTTCCTAAACCCTTTAATTTTGAGACTATTGTTATCACATGTCAAATTGCCTGCTTTCTCAATGAAGGAGAAGGGGAGGAAGGGAGAAAATGTAGAACTCAAAACTTGAAATAAAGTTAAAATTGTTTATACATGTAGTTGGGGAAAATAAAAGATTAAATTTAAGAACACTCAAAAGAAAAAGTCATGTAGGTTTGAATCTTTGGAGTTATATTCAACTTTTCATTCTCTCTGGCCCTGCATTAGATAGAAAACTCTTTAAGAAGATTGTTTCATCTTTTTACAATTTATACCACCAGTGCCTAGAACATATGGCATTTATTTGATACAATTAATTGTCAGTTGATTGAACCAATCAATTGCTAAGTCACAATATATCTCATATCTGTCCTACTCTCTCTACTCATAAAATCCCCCCTCCCCCCAGTTAAAGTTCACATCACCTTTTGTAATAACCTCCTAAGTGATCTGCTAGCCTATCTATTTTGTCTTCCACATAGCTGCTACATTAATATTCTTAAAGCAGAAACACAACCAGGGAAGAGATCCAGTGGCTCCCTCTTGCCCTCAGGGTAAAACACAAATGTCTCTGCTTATCTATTAGTGCCCTTCAACATCTGGCCCCAAACTAATTTTCTTCAGGATTTTTGGACATAGTTCTCCTCTCAGCCTTCCTTGTTCCAGTCTACTAAATGATGTTCAGTCTCTCTCTTCTATACCCTTCCATGGTCATCTTCTATGTCAGGAAGATGATCCATCTTGACTTCCTCATCATGGAATCCAGATCTTCTTTCAAATTACAACTTAGGGTAGCCTTTGACATGAGCCTTTTCATGATCCTCTCCCTTCCTAGGAGTTAATACCATCTCTTTGCTGAAATGACTTTGTTTATACTTTGTATTTATCTATCTTTTATTACCCTAATAAAGTGGAAGTTTATTAAGGTTGTCTCTATCACATTTCCATCTCTGCATCTCCACTGTCTAAAATGATCTATAGTAGACACTTATGAATATCATGTTGATCAATTAATAAATATTTGTTGAATTTAATGACTATATCTTTGTGTGAGAAACATATACATAGCTACAAGATAGACTGGAGAGGGAAAGACCTGTTGTTGTTCATTTATATCTTCCTCTTTGTGATCCCATTTGAGATTTTCTTCCAAAGATACTAGAATGATTTGTCATTTTCTTCGCAGGTTTATTTTACAAGATGAGGAAACTTAGGTGAACAGGGTCAAGGGACTTGCTCAGGTTAAGTGATTAGCACACAACAAGTAAGTGTCTGAGGCCAGATTTGAACTTAGATCCTCCTGACTCCAGGCCCAACACTAAGCAGTTAACCACCACGGAGCCCTAAAGACCTGTTAGGAGACTGTAACAATAATAATTCAAACCATTAGTAATCATGGGTGGTAGTAAAAGGAATAGAGAGGAAAAGATATATCTGAGAGAGATTTTGGGGTGGAATTAATAAGACTAGGTAACTGACAGGATATGAGAAGAAATTGGTATGAAGAGTGGTTTCAGACATGAGAGAGAGGGGAAATTGTGGTACCATAAGCAGAAATTGTGATGTTAGAAAGAAGAAATGAAGAAAAAGCAGTCAACTTGTTTAATCTGAAGTATGGATGAATCAACCAAGTGGAAATGTCCGATGCACTGTTAGACATATGTCTGGCACTTAGAAGAGAGATCAAGCCTGGGGCAGACTTGTAGTAAATAGAGATTGCCAAGTTAGAGGATAAAGGGTCTGGGGCAGATTCTTGGGAATCGTCCATATTGGTGTCAGAGGGAAGAAGATGAGGAACCAATGAATGCAAAAATTTAATATTTACCTATTGCCTATAATCTTCAAGCTACTGTGCCAGATACAGGGGAACACAAAAGCCAAAAGAGAAGACCTATCCTGCTAACAGGGAACTTACAGTTTTCAGGCAAAGGATGCAAAGCAGAGAGAAATAGAATCTTCTTATTGTTTTATGTCTATCCAACTCTTCACTATCCCATTTGGTGTTTTCTTAGCAAAGATACTGGAATGGTTTGTTATTTCCTTCTCTAGTTCAATTTGCAGATGAAGAAACTAAATAGGGTGAACTGACTTGCCTAAATAGTTTATAAGGCTCTGAGACAGCTTTTGAACTCAAAGATGAATTTTCCTGACTCCAAGCCCAGCACTTTACCCACTATGCCATCTACCTGCCCCAGATTCAAGAGCAGGATATACAATGCACAATGGCTAAATAAATACAAGGTAATTTAATGAAGGAGAGAGTGCTAAAAACAATACTGGAAGGTTTCAAAGAGGTTATGGTATATAAGCTAAACCTTTAATGAAGATAAAGTTTCTGAAAGATAAGGGGGAATGCTGAGAGAAAAGAGGGGAGTTACATTGCAGGTATAGGTGCCAGCTTACATGAATGCACAGAAACAGGAGATGGAATGCTGAATCTGGAGAACAACTAGTAGTACAGTCTTACTTCTGAACAAATAGAACTTTTAAAAAATTCCTCCTAGTTGTCCCCAAGTTGGGGCTTGGAGACTGAGAAGAAAGTAAAGAAGGGAAGTCACAATATCTGTCTTCAAGGATATGAAAAGCAGTAATGTGGAAGAGGGATTATACTTGTTTTGTTTGACCTGAGAAAAATGAATGAAAAAAAACAAATGGACTTTTTTTAATCCCCTAAAATTTTTATATTTTTTTCAATTGCATATAACACCAATTTTTTTCTTTTTAAAAAAATCTTGAGTTCCAAATTCTCTTCCCCTCTCATTTCCCTCTCCCTCCTTGCAGAAGACAAGTAATTTGATTATAACGTGCAGTCATGGAAAGCATAGTTCAATATTAGCTTTGTTACAAAAGAAAACAGACAAAAAAACCCACCAAGAAAAATAAATTTTTTAAAAGAATTCCTTGATCTGCATTCAGACACCAGCAATTCTTTCTCTAGAGGTGGATAGTAATTTTCTTTGTAAGCCCATTAGGGTTATTTTGAATCATTGTGTTGCTGAGAATAACTAAATCTTTCACAGTTGATCATCCTTTCAATATTGCAATTACTGTGAAAACTCACTTCATTTTGTATCAGTTCATGGAAGTCTTTCAGGGTTTTTCTGAAGCCATCCTGCTCATCAACATGTAGAGATTTTGAGTTCATATAATGAAAAATTTAACAGCAATCAGAACCACTCAAAAGTACAATGAGAAAGGAAATGAGAGATTCCCCAGCACTTGAGGACTTCAAGTAAAGGTTATATGACCCTTTGTTGGGAATATTGATTGAGTTATCCTCCATCAGGTTCAATAGACAATTTGTCTTCATTGATACTGTCCCTCTTCTGTACTTCATTTCCTTCTTAATCTTATGATTATAGCATTCTTTAGTGTTCACTTAGCTTGTTCAGCTCTAACTAGAAGAGATAGACTAGAGTTCTGTGCTTCTTTTCTATCTCTAGAGACATAATCTTGTGAATTGTCCTAATGGAAGAGAAAACTTTTTGTGAAAGATTTAAAAAAATGCACATCAAAACAGGTATGAACCAAGTAGATAAGGGCTTAGCTGTGATAAGTATGATGATGTGGTTGGAAATGTCACTGTTTGGATTCAGCTGATCGGGTTTGAATCATAGCTCTTCTATTTACTACCTGGCTGATCTGAGTCAAGTCTCTTTATTTTTGAACTTAAATTTTCTCATTATAGAATTCCTTTCAGTTCTAAATCCTATGATCCTAAGTCTCCTTTAGTATTTTTTTTTGCAAGGCAATGGGGTTAAGTGGCTTGCCCAAGGCCACACAGCTAGGTAATTATTAAGTGTCTGAGGTAGGATTTGAACTCAGGTACTCCTGACTCCAGGGCTGGTACTCTATCCACTGTGACACCTAGCTGCCCCTCCTTTAGTATTTATGAAAGTTTGTTTTCCATTTTTTTCTTACAAATATAAGAAAACAAAGCAGGCTAACCATAGTTTCTGCATGAGGAACTGAAAGACATAATAAGTACAAACTAGAGACCATGAGAAATGCAGTTCAGATTTCTCTACAAGGGTACCCAGACTCCAAGCTGAGCAGAGGGTTATACTTAAGGGGAACTTTATGAGGTCTCCTATAACCAGGAGCTGAGAGTTCACCCTAAGATCATAGGAACTTTCTAAGTTTGAGCTCACTCTTCCTGCAGACTCTATATGCAAGGGGAGAGTGTGATCCTAGATTTTTGAGGGTAATGTTTCTCAATTTTCTTTACTATATCTGCTTAGTAAATACTTCTTTCTAAAAGCTATAGGGAAAAAATTTTAAAGGGAGAGGATAAAGTGGAAGTAACAGAAAAGAATATTAAATAGAAAAGAAATTGCGGGCTCTCTATATCAGAGTAAGTGCCTTGGAATTACGCAATCATATTTTTACGGAGCCACAGAGTCCAGGCTCACATAAGAGGTCAAGAGCAAAGAGAACTTTGCCCAGAGATGCATAAACTTGACCTTGGCAGCTGCCACTCTCTTGCAATATGTATGTACCAGGAATGCAAGCACTTGAGTCTATTTTTGCTTCCAGCTGCCGTGTAATCTTAATAAAGGTCTAATTGCTAAAATCATGTGGAGTGGACATGGTGTTCATTTCTCTGTCACATGGGGTCGACTTGGCATTCTCCACAAGTTAGGACATTGAGCTGCCACCCTAGCATTACCACAAGACTCAGTTCTATTCCAAGCATACCTCATCACTGGGCAGGATAGCTAAGCTTGGTCTATGTCCTCATTATTGCTATTTGTATCCCAATGTATGGGCCAATATGGCAGACATTTCTAGGCGAGAAGCACAACACCAAACCATTCTTTCAGCTAATTTTTCCAAGCTGACACTGAGTGGAGGATAATGACTTGGAATAGACCTGAAAATAAAAGCTATTGCATTCAATCAGGTTTAGAAGGCACACCCAGATTTCTGGCCAACATTTCAACAGAGGTTGTTGTTACTTTTTAACTTCTGGTTTCTCTTTCAGATGCTTCAGATTTGTGGAGCTTTCTTTGTATGTGTGGAAGGAGCTAGGAGGCAGACTACCCTCAAATATGGCAGTAGAGTCCTATAGTAGAGCCTTTTTTATGTTTTGATCCTTTTTATTTTAAATGAATGAAAAATCATCAACAAGCAAAAAAGTGCCAATATCTAAAAGACAAGAAAGGTGATTGATTATATAAGAAATGAACACTTCTGTTACATATTTTTTGAATTTATTTAAAATTTAACAGGGTTATAAGAAAATTACTTTATGTACCTTTCTAAAGTTCTTTTTTTTTTAGGTTTTTGCAAGGCAAATGGGGTTAAGTAGCTTGCCCAAGGCCACACAACTAGGTAATTATTAAGTGTTTGAGAACAGATTTGAACCCAGGTACTCCTGACTCCAGGGCTGGTGCTTTATCCACTGTACCACCCAGCCACCCCTTAAAGTTCTTTTCAGTTTTTTTCTACACATTTTAAAGAGTTTATATTAAATTTTCTCTCTTGGATTTGAATCACTCTTAACCACTTCAAATTCCCTCTTCCCCCCAAAGAAGCCCTTCCTTGTTAAAGAAATGTACATAAATAATATAGAATTATGACATATTTATGTTCAAAATCTTAATGTTTCTTGAAATAATTTATATTTGATATCCTAAGACTTGGGTCTTTCACTTTCTATATGATCTTGACAAGTCTATTAACCCCTTTGGGTTTCAGTTTCTTTATCTAGAAAATTGAGGGGGTTAAATAAGATGATCTCTAAGATCCCTTTCAGTTTAAGCAATATGATCCTCTGATTCTGTGAACAGGATCCCTTTTGGGGAGTATTCATTTCATTTAGGGCTATGAAAAGGGAGGTGGAAGTCAATTTCACTTGAAAATTCTGTTCCATTCAAATCCTGGATCTGCATCAACCATTTGGGAAAATTCTTATTTGGAGGTCTCTAGTTATATTTTGATCCTGACCCCTCATTACATGTCTTTCCCACCTTTTTTGTGGCTGATACCTGTCTCTGCAAAGTCATCTCAATGGAGAAACAAAATCAATGTCTCATCAGTTGATACTCAGATGTAGTTATTTAGTTCAGTGTGTTCTTTGATGCACTGCTCCCATAACTGTCATTTTCCTTATTCTTCTTTGGTAGAACCAGACTTATGATATGTTCATAAAAGGTGTAGAGTCTGGTTACCTCAGTTCACATCCTGGATATAGGGTAGTGAGTGTCAAAATATCCCTCTCTGAGCTTCTAATTTCCCATTCATAAAAAGGACATGAACATATTTACATTATTGTCTTCACAGGGTTGTTCTGAGCCTCAAATGAGATCATTGGGTGAAAATGCTAGAAGAGCCGGAACAACTGGATAAAGACCCCTACTCATCCCCACATTCTTGTCTCTCACCTATTTTAATGGTTCCTTTGTATTTGAACTTGAAGTTTGGCAGTTGTCCTTTGATCTCAAAGAAGATATATATATATATATATATATATATATATATATATATGCATATATATATATATATGCATATATATATATATATATATATATATATATAATTATACCAGGAAACTGATATCATGACTTGCATTTAAGATTGATTAAAGTGAGGGAGATTGATTGTGCAAAGATGTCATTCTCACTATCCCATGTGAGTCCTGGTGACATGACATATTAAGATCAGGATGGATAATGGTCAATGGGAGACCTAGATCTTTTAGAATCAGGTCTTCCCCATATCACTGAGGCTCTTGGATGGTACAGATCATCAGGCAACAAACTTTTGTTTGAGCTGATATTTATCTATTAAAAGTCTTTCATAAACTCAACAAATGAAAAAACTCCTCAGTAAATGCATCAACCTGCCAGTCTTTCCCAGAGACCACAACACAAATGTTTATGGACACCCAGGTACAATGAGGTCACACAGATCTCTGGAGGTGGGACGGCAGTTACAGCTGATGTTCAGTTCCACCAACTGTCAAGGAGGATCCAAAGGTGCTGATTCCTAAGGGTGAGGCTATTGGTTTTTAGCCTCCCTTCCTGAGATGTCATCCCATATGACATGGAAAATTGAGGCACAGACAGGAAACATTGGAGCTCCAGGAGGGAGTGAGGCCAGTTTTCCTTCCACTGAGTATTTGGAAATGAGAACTAATTCATCTCATTGACTTTTCTGGACTCAGAATATCTAACTGAGAAGGAAAACTCAGTCCTAGTTTATGCAAAATAATCACTCAGAATTTTGAGAGGTAGCAATGACATGAGACTGAAGAAGATGCCCTTCCCCCATCCCCCACTTTGAAAAAAAATGTTTTTTCTCAACTACATATAAAAGTCATTTTCAATAGTCACTTTTTTTGGTAAAGTTTGAATTCCAAATTTTTTCTTCCTCTCTTCCTTCCCTCCTCCTCTTGGCAGCAAGTAATCTAATATAGCTTATATATGTATAACTATGTTAAACAATTTCCATATTAATCATGTGAAAAGAATAAGAATAAAAAGAAGAAAAACCATAAGAGGAAAAAAACATAAAAACAAATTTTAAAAATTGAAAATAGGAAGCTTTGGTTGGCACTCAGATTCCATAGTTCTTTTTCTGGATGTGAATGATATTTTCTGTCACAAGTCCTTTAGAATTATCATTGATTATTGAACTTCTGAGAAGAGCAAGTCCATCATAGTTGGTCATCACATAATGTTGCTGTTAATGTGTTCATGTTCTTCTGGTTCTACTCATTGCACTTAGCATCAGTTCATACAAGTTTTTCCAGACCTTTTTGAAATCTAATTGCTCATGATTTCTCACAGAGTAGTCCTCCATCACAGTCATATACCATAATTTGTTCAGTCATTTTTCAATTGATAAGCATTCTTTTAATTTCTAATTCTTTGCCACTACAAAAAGAGCTGCTATAAATGTTTTTATACACTGCATCCCCTTTTTTAAACCATTTTAGAGCAAATCCTTTGGCACTTTAGCTTTAACACTGCTCTCTTACTTGTGTTATCAAAGGACAGAATATTTAAGATCCTATTCTGGACATTTCATCAGTAACACAGTATAGTATAGGGCTGTCCAACCTTTACTTTTAAAAGATTTTATTGAAACAATAGACAATATACTTTGATTTCTCATGTTAGTGAGAGCTCTGCAGTAGCTTGGTTTCATTTACTAAAATATTTAGTAAAACCACAGTCTGAGCACATAATCACACTGCAGGTTGTGTTTTTGGACAGCCCTGGTATAGTAGATGAGTATTTCCATTTGAATTCAGATTAGTGATGTGGTAGTTGTTCTAGTACCTCACTGAATTGCCCCTAGTGAGATGAAGGTGATGGTGGTGGTGATGGTGATGGTGATGGTGATGGTGGTGGTGATGGTGATGGTGATGGTGATGGTGATGGTGATGGTGATGGTGATGGTGATGGTGATGGTGATGGTGGTGGTGGTGGTGATGGTGATGGTGATGGTGATGGTGATGGTGATGGTGATGGTGATGGTGATGGTGATGGTGATGGTGATGGTGATGGTGATAGTGATACCTCCCATTTGCATTGTACTTTAAAGCTGGCAAAGAACTTTACATGCATTATCTCTTTTGATCCTTGCAGAAGCTCTGTTAAATGACTTTCCCAAGACCCCATGACTAAGTCAACATGTGAGGCAGGATTCAAACCAAGATCTTCCTCTTTTCAGGTCCACTCTTCAAATTTACTCTGTTATGTTTCTCTCTCTCTCTCTCTCTCTCTCTCTCTCTCTCTCTCTCTCAGATTTGGCAAGGCAAATGGGGTTAAGTGGCTTGCCCAAAGCCACACAGCTACATAATTATTAAATGTCTGAGACTGGATTTGAACTCAGGTACTCCAGAGCCGTTGCTCAATCCACTGCTCCACCTAGCCGCCCAGGTTTCACTATCTCTTAAAGAGAATAATGAAGTAAAAGTATTTGTATCTAAGAT
This sequence comes from Macrotis lagotis, assembly GCF_037893015.1. Taxonomy (NCBI): domain Eukaryota; kingdom Metazoa; phylum Chordata; class Mammalia; order Peramelemorphia; family Peramelidae; genus Macrotis; species Macrotis lagotis. The sequence continues at coordinate 84,342,422 of NC_133661.1, read as the reverse complement.
AATAAGAAGCAATCATTTAAATCAAAGAACTTCAAAAAGGTTTGCTTTTCACTTGGGAGTAAGCTGGGGTGAAGTTTCTTTCTGGTATTGAATGACTAATGTGTAAATTGCCCTGTTCTGAGAAGTGGAGTTTTAGTTGGAGGAGTTGGGATGGAGTGGGGTGTCACGCAATAAAAAAAAAAATCAAATAACCCCTCTACAGTGTGTGGCATATAAGAATTTATAGCAGGATTTTTTTTTTTATTTTGGCTAATGATGATGTTTTTGTGAAGTGTTTTTCATTTCAAGTTTTTTTAGTGGTTTTTTTTTTTGGCTTGTTTTTATTAAGACACTTGGCTCACTTTCTATTTTGGGAAAGGGGGATTTGCTGATACTACAAAGTGAAATATGCAGGGTCTTTCTTCAGGGTCCCAAATTCTAGGAACTCTTTATTTTCCCTGATCAGGCTTATTGACTGACCCAGAGAGAACAATGTCTTGATAAGTCTTCTTATACTCTAGAACAGGACTTGTGGTTGGGGCCCCAAGGTGTGCAATCTATGAATCTATAGGTTAATATTGCAGGTAAGGAAAAAGAAATCCCGAGTTTAAACATCTTGCCCAACATCATACAGCTGGCAGGTGGCAAAGCTTGAATGTCTCCAAATCTAATACTTCACACTTCCCCCCAACATGGAAGAAGGGAAGATGCTGGAAATATCATAAACTGATGGGGGAAATTGACCCATCTCCCCTAAGGCAGACTTCTTGGAGTTGGGGACAAATCCATTTAATATCTTAAAAGCAGGCATTTCTTTCCTTTCCATCTTTTAACCTAGCCATCCCCAATTTTTTCATTTTCCCTTATTAAGTAACCAAAAGATGAGAACCTGTCAAGCACCTTATAAAAACATGAATACATCTCTGAGGTTAATGGATTATCATCCACTTAAACTTTAGTATAAAGTAATTCAATCAGACTTCCTTTCTCCTACCATCTACCTGTGAACAATTTCTCTATGTTTACATTATGGATTCATTCCATGGAAGTTAATGAGGATGGCAGAACATAGGGAGTTCCCACACTAGAAGTAGGTTGAATGAGAGAGGCAAAGCATAGTTTTAATCCGATATTTTTTTTTAACCTTGATCATACCCTGTTCTGTATCAAAGCTAGCTCAAAGGGTTTGGAATTTCATGAAATACTCAATGATAATAACATTCAATAAAAATAAATTTACCTACAATAATAATAATAATGATGATGATAGCTGGCATTAATATAGTACTTAGTTACTTGCAAAGTGTGTATGTATATATATATGTATATATGTGCATATGTGTGTATATATATATACATATACATATGTGTATGTTATCTCAAGAAGGGAAACAATCAAAAGTGAAGTTGGGATTATGAGTAGGGTATCTCAGAGAGCTGGTAGAATTATGGTAAATCATGAAAGGTCAGTTATGGAAAGATGATTACAACTTTGCTTTTGGACAAGTTGGGTTTGAAATATTATTTCAGCATTTAAGTAGAGATGTTTAGCAATCAGTAAAAAATTAAGTTTGAAATTAAAGAAAAAGTCAGAAGAACATAAATAACTGTGGAAGTCAGCTGCATGGAGGTAGTCAGCTAAGGGAGTGGATGAGATCTCTAAAAGAGAATGTTTGGGGGAAAAGTCTAAATCCCAGCAAATATTCAGTCATGGGTGGGAAGAGATAGAAAGTCAATGAAGGAGATAGAGAAGAAAAGGAACAAAATATAGATTAATCAATTATGCACAGCATCATATGAGAAAAAAACTTTTTAAAAGGTAGAGAGTGGGAAAACTCAATGGATTTGACCATTAGAATTTCCCCATTGGAATTCAAGATTGGTGGGAAAGAGTTGGGATGTAGCAAACTGAGAAGACCAAGGATGATGAAAATAGAAACAATGATGTTTACCTAGGAGTTTTACCACCTCAGTGGTAAAAAGAAAGCAAACAGCACCAACCTTAGGAAGTAGAAGCTGTGTCAAGTGAAAGTATTTTTCAAGGTGGAATAGACCATTATCCTTAGTTTCCAATATAGCTTTCCAACACAAGCTGTGTTTTTAAATGATATAGAAATAAAAATGTCTCTTAATTCACTTATTATTTATTACCATGAAACCTTCCTTGATTTACTCAGACAAATATAAATAAGAAATACAAAATAATTTCTAGCAGTTCATGGGAATCAGGAAAGGTAGCAAATTATCTAGTATCTAAGCTTATACCTGTTACTTTGTACTTTTCCTAATACTCCATCATAGTCTATTTGGGATTAGAACTTTGTGTGCTCATCCTGGATGACTCCTCTATTCACAGCTGTGGAGTCATCTTTGATTCATTTCTTTTTCTCACACCCTGCTCCAATAGTTAATGACTTGCCAAGTGTGATTTGTTTGATCTCCTGAGCATCATCCACCCCATCCCCTAGTCTCTACTTACATGGCTACCACCTTAGCCCAAACCTTTATCACTTCTTGCTTAAGCTACTATAATAACTTTCTAATTGGTCTGCTTGGCTCTCCAATCCACTCTGCATTCAACTGCTAAATTTTATATTCCTAAAACATAGGTCTGATCCCTTTTTTAAAAAAAAAGAAAATATAAACTTTCTCTAAGTACTACTTTAACTGAATTTTATAAGTTCTGCTATGTTGATAATTATTATTACTTTTCCTTGATAAAATTTTCTCGTGTTTCTATTTTCTAAAAAAGAGGTGTTAGCAGCTAATATAGAAATCCCCTTTGTTTGGTATTTAAACACCTTCAAAGTCCAAATCTATTCATCTAGGTGGATTACAGTTCATTCCCCTTCACTCTTCACTCCAGGCTACAGATATTGCTGAGCAGCTAGGTGCTCAACCTAAGTTCAAATCTGACCTCAGATACTTATTTAACTGTATGACCTTGAACAAGTCACTTTACCCTGTTTTGCCTACGTTTCTTCATCTATCAAGTGAGCTGGAGAAGGAAATGGCAAACCATTTCTATAGCTTTGCCAAGAAAACCCCAGATGGGGTCACAGAGAGTCAGACATGACTGAAATTATTGAACAACGAACAATTACAACAGATATTGTTGTCACAAAATCCTCTATGTTCTAGTCCAATGGGCCTTTTTCCCCCTCTGAGGATGACATTCCATCTCACTACCTTTTCACAGGCTATCTCCCATACTTCAAATGTTCTCCCTACTTACTTTCCCCTCTTAAAACCCCTAGCATGTTCAAGGCTCATCTCAAGTGATACCTCCCACAATTTTTTTTTGTTTTCTACTAAGTGTGTTAGAGTTTTTCACAGAAATGATTTTTATTTATTTACCTATGCACATGTTGTCCTCACTCACCCTCTGTAATATTCCTGAGGGAAGAATTTGTTTTTGTTTTTATGTCCTCAATGCCTAACACTTGGTGGTGTTTAATTTAATTTAATTTAATTTAATTTTAGTGACCTCATCTTATTCTACTATCTAGAGTATGTGCTTTATAAAATTTGAATAAATAAATTAATATTACTAGCAATTATAATGTGAACATTTCAGGCTTCAGATACTGTATTTTCAAAATTTTTAGAAGAATGAAAGAGGAAAAATTTTTCACAAAATCAGATTCTGTTCAAAGTCAGGGATCTTGCAATTATTCCATTCCTTGTTTTCCAAACAAAGGATGCTCCTGAGAAACCCATGAGAAGAGGGCAGTTGTGTGGGAGGTTGTGACAGAGGGAATGTGTGAGCTCAGATTTCCAAGCAATAAGACAACTTACTGAGGAACAGCCTTCTCTATGGCACTAGGTGCTGGAGGCTTCTGTTGCTGTTTTGTCTAAGGATTGGACCAATGCCTAGGAGAGCCTAGGGAAAAAAAAATTGCAGACATTATTCAGAAATATGATTAACTGTTTGATCTCCTTATATATGGCATTCTCTTTAGAGGCTCTATATGTATCATATATGGAAGGTGCTTAATTGGATCAAAGATTTAGGGTTGACAGGAAACTTAGGGGTCATCTCGTATAGCAATCTCATTTTAGAGAGGAAAATAAGTTCCATAGAGTTTAGATGATTCACTTTATTAAACTTGCAAGAAACAGCAGTCTGAACTTGACTCTGTGTAATGTTTTTCTATGATATGATATAAATCATAAAGGAAGACTTAAAGATTGAGTCTTGTTGCTAGTTACATATGGACACATAATAAAAGCAAATAATTGAAACAATAGATTAAAATAAAGGTCAATTAATGTCTCTAAATGGTTTTGAATAGATTTATTTCTTCATTTTGATTTTTCCCCTTCATTTACATGAAGCAAAAGAGGAATCTTGAGAATGAGAAAACTGAGGGGCTTCAAACCAAGACAGCTCCTCTGGTTTATTGGAGGAGAAATCTTGATTGTGGGGGTGGAGATGGAATCAGGATGGCAGAGAGGCAGAAAGTTACCTGAGATCTTTCCAGTCTCCCTCAGAATCAACAGTAAAAATGATTTCTGGAGTGACAGAAAAGATAATTTTCCAGCTTAAAGTATCTTAGAAGGACTTCAGGAAAAGTCAGTCTCACTTGGATAAAAAGGTAGTGCAGTCCAGCACAAGCAGGGTGTAGGCCGCAGAAAGCTTTTAATCACAGCAAGATCACCAACGAGGCCCCTTGGTCCGGGCTCAGCAGACCAATGATATAGCAGACCAGTCCCAGCACAGAATACATATTGGAGGCCCAGAGCCCCTCCACAACAGCCATGAGTAAGCTGGGTCACCCCAGCACAGTGAACAAACTACTGGTGCCTAAGACCTCAGAGCAGAAAACCAGCGATCAGATTCTTGGCACTCCAACACAAGAAGCAATGTCCCCTGTGCCCTGGGAGTAGAGTTCATTTTTTAAAAAATGAGCAAAAAGCAAAAAAAAAAGTCCTAATCATAGAAAGTTACTGTAGTGACAGGAAAGATCAAAACATGACTCAGGAGAAGAAAATGGCAAAATGCCTATTTATAAAGTCTCAAAGAGGAATATGAATTGGTCTCAGCTTCAAAAAGTCCTCTTGGAAGATCTCAAAGAGGATTTTAAAAATCGAATAAGAAAGAAGAAAAACTGGGAAAAGAAATGAGTTATGTAGGAGAATTATTTTTTAAAATATAGTCAACAGCTAGAAAGGAAGCACAAAAATTAATGAAGAAGACAACTCCTTAAAAATTAGAATTGGTCAGATGGAGGGAAGAAATCTGCTGAAGAGAGGACAATCTCCCAAGAACTCACTACATTTTATGACCTAACAAGAAATAGAGAGAATGCAAAATGTAAAGTGGTTAATTTTGATTATATTAATAAATGCTAAAAGTTTTGCACAAATAAAACCAATGCAACAAAGATCAGAAAGCTGGGGGAAATTTTTACAGCAAATATCTCTGATAAGGTCCTCATTCCTCAAATATATAGATAATGGAGTCAAATTTATAAGAATATAATTCATTCCCCACTGGATAAATGGTCAAAAAATATGAACAAGTAGTTTTCAAACAAAGACAATAAAGCTATCTGTAGTCATATTAAAAAATGCTCTAAACCACAATTGATTAGATAAATGCAAATTAAAGGAACTCTGAGTGGCTTATATGACAAAAAAGGAGAAATGTTGGATATTGGAGAGTATGTGGGGAAACTGAGACATTAATGCATTGTTGATGGAGTTGTGAACTGATCCAACCATTCTGAAGAGCAATTTGGAACTATGCCTAAAAGGCTATAAAACTTTACATACCCTTTGATTCAGCAATAAGCATTACTAGGATTATATCCCAAAGAGATCAAAAAAAGGAAAATGGCCTATATGTACAAAAATATTTAGAGCAGCATTTTTTTTTTGGTGTGGTAGTAAAGAATTGGAAATTAAGGGAATGTTCATCAGTTGGGGAATGGATGAACAAGTTGTGGTATATAATTATAATGGAATACTATTATATGATAAGAAATGATAAGCAGGATGCTTTCAGAGAAACCTAGAAAGACTTAGATAAACTTATGCAAAGTGAAATGAGCAGAACCAGGAAAACATTGTACAAAAGTCACAACATTGTATAATGATCAACTCTAAATGACAGTTATTTTCAGCAGTATACTGATCCAAGACAATTCCAAAAGACTCATGATGAAAAATGCTCCCCACCTCCAGAAAAAGAACTAATGGAGTTCCAATGCAAATTGAAGCATACTATTTTTCACTTTTTTTTCTTATGAGGTTTTTTTTGGTCTGTGTTTTCTTTTGTGATCTGGAAATATATTTTGTATGACTGCACACATATAATCTATATAAAATTGATTGCCATCTCAGGGAGATTGGAGGGAAACGAAAGAGGGAGGGAATTTGCAACTCAAAATGTTTTTAAAATGAATATTTAAAATTGTTTTTACATGCAATGGGGAATAAAATAAAATATTTTTTAAAAAGAGTAACCTTCACAATGATTCAGTTTGGAGATTATTGATTAAACAAAAATCAAAAGGACTTTCTAACTATCACTTAGAGATTTGGAACAAAAACCTTGAGCCTGATAAGCAAGAAAGAAAAGGTTTTTAAAAAGATAGATAGTACCAATAGGTGCCATTTAGCTAACTAATAGTTATGTGTTGTAAATGAGCTTGGCCCCTAGAAATGACTTCTTCTTCGGGAGAAGAAAAATGTAAAACAGCCAAATATGTAAAAACTGAGACTTTTCTTATTGGTAAGAAAGCAGATATGTGATTTTCCTTAATCTCATTCTGAATATAGAAAAGGGGTGACTCCTTAAAAGAACTAGGCTCTAAACTAAGAGCAATAAAAGGCATTCATCCTTCTCATGTGGAAGAGATGGTACTTCTGAGAAGGACTCTAGAGGAAGCCAGAAATTGGACATATAAATAAGATCCACAACTCTAAGCCCAGAAGATTCCTACTTAGAAATGTCCAAGGGACCAAAAGAACACTATCTAACAGTGGACTACGTGAGACCAACAAGGAACAACGTCCATATTTCCATACAATTCATAAAAGAAATAAGGAGGAGGCTCATCATAAGCAGCACAAGGGTATTCCTAAAAATCTTCAGGCAGCCTTGATGTCAGAGGTATGTCTTGTCTCTCCATTCATGCTTCCTAAATTCACATTTCCTATGTGCTTTTCCCACTGTACCTGTGTCTTGGACACATATGATAGGTACTTCACAAATTCATATATTTAGGACTTAGAGGGAACTTAAGGATTATCTGATAGAATATCTTCTTTTTTTTTTAGAGAAGGAAACTTTGTCAATGAAGGTTAAATGATTCACTTTGCCAGACTTGTAAGAAATGATAGCATACATATACTCCTACATGTGTGTATGCCAGCCACGCATGTCCCTTCTGTAAATTCCCCCTCCACAATGCTCCTAAACCACTTGGTTTTTACCTCTCCATGCATTTCAGAATCAATTATGTCCAATTGTCAGACTATTGGCCATTGTCAGACTATTAAATACAATCTTATATAGACATAGCTTTTTATTACTCATTTCGATTTTATTGACATTTTTCCATATGATCCACACAACAGCCTCATGAGATGGGTAAGGAAAGCATTATCTTGGTTTTGGTTTGAGTTTCTGTTTTTTCTTGTTCTGGTCCATGATTTTCTCAATGGAAGGAACTCCTGGTGAGGAAATTCCTTCTACTAGCACAGATGGACTATTGTTCTGTAACTAATAGTTTTAGGGAATGACCTAGAACACTGAGAGGTCAAGTGATTTGCCCAAGGTCTCAAAATAAGATGTGTTTGAGCCTAAACTTTGACCTTCCTGAGTGAGAGGACTGTTTTCTATTCTCTATAATACTAGTCTCTCATTCCTATTTTTAAAAGTAACCAGAAAGTGGCTCTAAAAAGTGAAATGACTTTTCAAAGGTCACCCAATCTGTCATAATTCAATCAAATCTGTCAATAGACATTTATTAGTCATTATAATGCTTATTGTAGTAAGCAATGTAGTAATTGCTAGGGATATAAAGGAAGTACAAAACATGGTCCTTACCTTCAGGGGAGTATCCATTCCAACAGGGGAGACATCATATAAATAAGTGCATATAAGATATATACCGAGTGGATGGAAGGCAAACTTGGTAGTGAAGGAATCAGCAGCTGGAAGACTGGAAAGGATTCCTCCAAGAGACAGGATTGGAGGTATATCTTGAAAAAAGTTAGAAACACTGAGTCATTAGAGAGGTAGTAGAGAGTTCCAGGATTAGAGGGTCATATTCAAAGAATTGCAAGTAAGAACATTGCTTGGGGCAGCTAGGCGTCACGGTGGATAGAGCACCAGCCCTGAAGTCAGGAAAACCTTAGATAATTAATATTTAGCTGTGTGATCTTGGGTAAATCATTTAACCCCATTGCCTTGCAAAACAAAAAACAAAAACTAGGGTGGCTTTGCCTGCTGTCCTCTCTTGTCTTCTGTTGATTTGATGGTGGGGTCTTTGAGACAATGGATTTAGATCTCAAAAAGACCTTAATAAGGCTCTGGTTCATCTCTCAATTGTACTGAAGAGGTACTGGAAGTCCAGGGAAATGAAGGGGTTTGTCCATAGTCCCTGGAAGTTTGAAATTCAAACCTATGTCCTCTGATTCCAAAACCAGTATAATATACTTCCTTACAATTTGTATAATGACCCTTCCTTTCAGGTTCCTAAGGTGATAGGCTGAGAATTCTCTCTTCAGATATCTCTGTTACTTCCTCTATTACCCAGGCAGAAAGGATGATATTATCTGGGATATGAAACACATCTGTCATTGTAAATAGAAATATAAAAGTCATCTTTTTCCTAAAGAAGCATGTTTTCATTTCAGTAATTAGCATCTCTTATTCTAGTAACTTCCTGAAATTTAAAATCAACAACAAGCCTCTCTGATACTGAATAGAGAGGACAGTACAAGGATTCATTTGGTGTTTGATCCATGATCATGGGTGTGGATGCTCCTTCCAGTGAACCAGATTTAAAGGACCCTTACCTTCCTTTCCTATATGAATCTTGTCTATGTACTTCCATGTCCTACATAAAGATCATTTCCAATCCATTGAACACTTTCTTCTGGAAATATTATAGTGTAAGACTTTTAGTATAAACTTTTAGGATAAGATTGGACATGGCAATATGCACTCTTGGACTATAAATCCTATAAATCTTGGATAATCTATTTAAGCTCATTAAGAGGACTGTACAAATGGGATCCTCTCATGGACTTTATGAGTTTCAGAAGGGTTTCCAACAACCAAGAGCCATTTTGCCACATGTGCTCTCTGAGTTTGAACCTCTTACTCTGGATTCTGTATATATACTTGTGGGAGAGTGTGCCCCTAATTTAGAGGAATGTTTGTATCAACTGTTCCTAATATCTCATTCTATTAAATACTTTTTCTAAAGGTTAGTTGAGTCTGGTTAGCTAATTGATATCAACTGGTAGTCACTGGGAAGAGTATAACAGTGGGGGCTCATAAACCATATTACTAGAAAGATCTTACTAACCCCTCAGGGTTGCCCTTAGAAACCTGAGAAGAGAAGTAACTAGTGGGAGGGCATCTCACCTGCTAATCCAAGTAAATTTGAGAGAATGAGCCTCAGAGTGGCTACAGATTTTTATAGGCTTTACTTTTATTTAAAAAAATTGTAGTTCAAACCTATTATTTTACTGATAGGGAATAACCCTATGAGGACACTCTCTCTACCAATGCAGACTGGCAACTGCTCTACAATTGTTTTAGAGAACTGTCTTGGGGCACTGAGAGGATAAGTGATTTGTCTAGAGTTACATTACACAGAGGTGGTATCTCCTAGGCCTAAGCCATCTCTCTATCCCTTCTACAACACTATCTTTCTGATCTTTCTCAGAAAAAATAAAATGATCATTTCTTAAGCAGTTTTCTTTGAAATATTAATAGATTGTCTTGGTTTAACATCCCAGAATATAATTTTATTCATTTAAAGTTCCCATTATAGACAAAGTGAGGGAATAGAAAGATTACTGATTAGAGTCAGGAGACCTAGGTTTGACTTCCAGCTTTGCCACTTACTAGTTGTGACCATGAACAAGTTTTTTAAATTCTCTGTTCTCCAAACTAACTTCTACAACTTTCCTAAGAGCAAAGTTATTATAGTTGCTTTCATTTAGACTTCCTGGAATCTCTTTTCCTCAAAAAGAGACTGCAAGAAGCTTAGAAGTATGATATTCAAAGATATAGAATCTCAACATCCAGCAGGCCTTTTTAAGCACCTAATATTTCTAAAGGTGCACCGAGCACTTTAGACACAAAGACAAAGAAATCCAATTCTTTCCTTCAGGGGCCTTGTATACTACTGATAAATGTAACAGAAATAGATGATTAAACTTAAGAACATTTGAGAAGGAAGATGGCACTAGAAATTTAGAGGATCAGGAAAGACTTTGAGATTTGAAGCATCTAAGATGATCATTGAAGTTAAAGAATCTAAGAGGAAGAACTAAAGAGAAAGACAATACCAGGAAAGGAGAGCAGTTTATGAAAAGTATAGTGGTGAGAGGTGAAATACAAAAGTTGGAAGAAGGCAAATAGGCCAATTTGACTAAAATTTAGTAACAAAAATGATGTCGACTTTTTATATTCTTTCAAAATTTAGAGACCATTATGTGAATAAGTGTGTGACTGTGGTAGTATTTATGGAAAAATACCTTTATTATTGATTCTACCCTATGAGATATTAAAAATTTTTTAATTATTCCTTAGTTACTTATAAGGCATTATAGAATTCTAGGAGAAGCATTAGGCATGGAAGAATAGAGTCATAGGATCTGAGGCCATCCAACCCAATTTCTTTATTTATAGTTGGGAAAATCAAGCTATTTTAAAGTAGAATGGGCATCTCAGGAGATTGTGTGTCCTCACTAGGGGGTCTCCAGGGAAAGATGACATGATACCTTGCAGAGTGCAATGTATCAAATATTCTTATTCACATAAGGATAGGACTTACATGGCATGACCTCTGAGGCCTCTGACCAATGCTGAGATTCTATTATTCTGAATTAATAAAATAATCATCATGATAATGATGATGATAGTTACCATTTAAATGGTATCTGGCTTGATGCTAATTTAATGCTTAGAAAATTCCTGAGAGGCAGGAGCTATTATTGTTCCCATTTTACAGTTGGGGAAACTGAGGCAAACACAACTAACAAATATTCAAGACTGAATTTGATCTCAAGTTTTCCCAGCTATAGGCTCAAAGCTTTATTCACTAAGTAATATAGCTGCTGCAGTTTTGTCAGTATCACACAGAGAGTAAATTAGCGGAGTTATGATCAAATCCCAGGGTTTTTGATACCTCCCCATTGAGGCTTTCACTTTCACAGAATCACAGCATCTCTGAGTCAGGAGCCCAAGAGCCAAGGCTCAGTTCTACCCTTTACTTATTATGTGACTTTGGACAAGTCACTCTATTCTAAGTTTTTCATATGTAAAATGGAAATAATAACATTTACACTATCTGATAGGATTGCTATGATGAAAGCACTTTGTAAACTGAATGGCAGAATCTGCATGTACATTGTTCTTTTTGTTTCTAAAAACATTTAATTGGAATGTGTGAAATTTTAAAAATAATGAACTATATATCAGGCTCTTGCTAAGTATTTTACAAGCATCTCATCTAATCCTCCAATGCCCCATAGAAATAGGTTCTATGGTAATGCCCATTTTACTATTTTCAAAACCTTGAGTTGGTCCAATTAGAGAATAGCAGGAACTTTCACCAGGAACCTATGGACTTCCTCTGCTCCTATCAATCCAGCTCCACCAGGCTGATTTTGTATAGTCCTTTGATAAAACACAATCCCATTTTCCCTGAGAATTTTTCAGACCACTGCTACTAGTCGTAATGAATTAGAAAGGTCCCAGAGTACTGCCCTCAAGGGAGGTATTCATGGGATGAATTCAAGATCACATAGTCAGAGGTGGCTCTAAAAATGGCAGAAATACCTATCCAGATCAAACTTTCCAAAGTGATTAAAATGTGCAATTCTGTGACCAGGAATCATTTAGTCACCATGAAAACTTTTTGAGAGTTTCTAAAAGTTTCATTACCTCATCATTTATTTGCCAGATTGAATTTGAATAGTTTGTTAAGGGAGTACCAGGTTGAAAAGATCATTAGTGCTGAAACATACCTAAGTCTCGTTTCAAGATCCCTGAGCCTGAGGAATAAAGGGGTGAGGTGATAAATAGGGGAATTTTAAAAACCTCCTTAAAATAGTTTATCATTATAATTTATTTATATCACTGCTGATAAAGCTGAAATATATATAGGAGTCACAGTACAAAACACTTTAGAAATGCTATTTGGGGGTGGCTAGGTGGTGTAGTGGGGGGCACAGTGGATAGAGCACCAGCCCTGGAGTCAGGAGTACCTGAGTTCAAATCCAGCCTCAGACATTTAATAATTACCTAGCTGTGTGGCCTTGGGCAAGCCACTTAACCCCATTTACCTTGCAAAAAACCTAAAAAAATGTTATTTCACTTGATTCTCAGAACAGGACTCTAAGATCAATAATAGTGCAAGTGTTGCTATCATTAGATAAGGAAACTAAGGTTGTATGACTTATCCAGGATCATACAGCTAGTAAGCAATTAAGAAAGAGTGGATTTAAGGCAAGGTCATTAAACTTTAAATTCTATGCTCTACAATGTGTTGATAATCTCCTCAATGTAATTATTTCCTCCAACAATCCATATTAGTGCCCACCAATGCTAGTCCATCCTATGGCACTTTCATTAGTGTCTTTCCATAAATTCCCCTAAAGCAATCCACCCAAACTGTGAGGGACCCTCTTTGAATTCTACTTACATTGAATGGAGCCAGTTTGAGTCTATGTAGCTGGCCTTATTCTTTTTCCAGATAAATATTTCTCTAATGACATCCTTTGAATTGATTCTCCTTTATAATCTGTAAAATGTAAAACTTCTTATACCCACTTCTTTATTGTTCCTTAATTAATTAAAAAAATTAATTCTTGAGAGACTACAGCATTCCATGATTTGTAGCCAAAAGAAATCACCAGAAAATATTGTCATTAAAAATATGAACATTTTTTTTTCAGAAAGAAGCTTAAATCATTAAAGAACTGTAATTTCCAAAAGGAAACATTAACTTACTGTCCCATTCAATTCTGGACCCAGGTCAATTTTTTTATTTGCAGTCTCTGTCCCAGATTTTTAAAAATTACATAAATATTTTATCTGTTTTCCAATTGCATAAAATGATTCTTTATACCAATAATTTTTGCAAGGTTTTTAATTTTAGAATTTTCCCCTCCCTACTTTCCTTTCCCCCCAATAGAAGGCAATCAGATAGAGTCTTTACATTTATTTCCATTTGCAAATATCAAAATTGAATGTGTTGAGAGAAAAAACAGATCCCTAAGGAAGAGAGAAAATATTAGAGATAAAATTATATAATACCTGATGGCTTTTAAAAATTGAAGATAATAATCCTTAGTTTTATTTAAACTCCACAGTTCTTCTCTGAATACAGATGGTATTCTCCAACATGAATCCCCTAAAATTGTCCCTGATTATTGCTTTGATGGAGTGAGCAAGTCTATCTAGGTTGATCATCACCCCTCATGTTGTTGTTAAGGTGTATAATGTTCTTCTGGTTCTGTTCATCTCACTCAGCATCAATTGAGGTAAGTTTTTCCAGGATTTTCTGAAATTCCATCCCTCATGATTTCTTTTAGGACAATAGTGTTCCATCACACACACACACACACACACACACACACACACACACACACACACACATATATACATATATACATATATATATATATATATATATATTAGTTTGTTCAGCCATTCCACAATTGATGAGCATTCCCTCAATTTCCAATTCTTTACCACCACAAACAGATGTATATTTTTGTACATGTGCAGATTTTACCCTTTTTCATGATCTCTTCAGGGTATAGACCTAGTAGTGGTATTGCTGGATCAAAGGGGATGGACGTTTATATTGATTGCCCTTTGGGCATAATTCCAAATTGCTCTCCAGAAAGGTTGGATTACTTCACAGCCCCACCAGCAATGCATCAGTGTCTCAGATTTCCCACATTCCTTCCAACATTGATCCTCATTCTTTTTGGTCATATTGGCCAATCTGATAGGAGTGAGATGGTATCTCATAGATGCTTTAATTTGCATTTCTCTAATCAATAATGATTTAGAACAATTTTTTCATATGACTATCGATAGCTTTGATTTGCTCACCTGAAAATTGCCTTTGCATATCCTTTGAACATTTGTCAATAGGGGGATGACTTCATTTTTTATAAATTTGACTCAGTTCTCTATATATTTTAGAAATAAATCCTTTGTCAGAAACACTAGTTGTAAAAATTGTTTCTCAATTTATTACATTTCTTTTGATCTTGGTTACAGTGGTTTTGTTTATGCAAACATAATTTTTGTTTATGCAAACATTTAATTTAATGTAATCAAAATTATTCAGTTTGTTTTTATAGTGTTTTTTATCTTTTCCTTGGTCATAAACTGCTCCCCTTTCCATAGATCTGACAGGTAAACTATTCCTTGCTCTAATTTGCTTTAAATTTTATCTTTTATTTCTAAATTCTGCACCCATTTTGACCTTATCTTAGTATAGAGTATGAGATGTTGGTCTAATCCAAGTTTCTGCCATACTATCTTCCAGTTTTCTCAGCAATTTTTATGGAAGAGTGAGTCCTTATTCTAGAAACTGGACTCTTTGGATTTATCAAAGTGTAGATTACTATGATCATTTCCTTCTGTCTCTTTTGCACCTAATCTAGTCCGCTGATTCACTACACTATTGCTTAACCAGTACCAGAGAGTTTTGATGGCTGATGCTTTATAATAGAAGCTTAGATCTGGTAAGGTTAAGCCACTCTCTTTTGAATTTTTTTTTCATTAAATCCCTTGATATTCTTGACTTTTTGTTTCTCCATATGAATTTAGTTACATTTTTTCTAGCTCACTAAAGTAATTTTTGGAAGTTTGATTGGTATGGCACTAAATAAGTAATTTAATTTAGGTAGAATTGTCATTTTTAATATATATTAGCTTGGCCTACCCATGAGCAGTTAAGATTTGCTCAATTATTTAGATCTGATTTTTATTTATATGAAAAGTATTTTATAGTTGTTTTCATAGTTTGAGTCTGCCCTGGCAGATAGACTCCCAAGTATTTTATGTTGTCTGAAGTTATTTTAAATGGGATTTCTCTTTCTAACTCTTGCTGCTGTGTCTTGTTACTAATATATAGAAATGCTGAAGATTTATGTGAGTTTATTTTATATCCTGCAACTTTGCTAAAGTTACTCATTTCTAATAGTTTTTTAGATGATTTTTTAGGGTTTTCTAGGTATACCATAATATTATCTGCAAAGAGTGAGAATTTTATTTCTTCCTCCCCAATTCTAATCCCTTCAATTTCTCTTTCTTCTCTTATTGCTAAAGCTAACGCTTCTAATACAATATTGAATAGAGTGACAATAACGGAAATCCTTGCTTCACCCCAATCTTATTTCTGTCCCACATTTTTAAACAATGGGAAAACTCTATGGGTTGTCTATTGAATTATACATCACAGTCTGTACATAGGCATTTTTCATCCACTTGATTTTTTTCTATAAGAATAGTTAGAGCAAACTCTTTTTTGAGTCACTACATTGCACAAATTACATCAAACCTTCATAGAATTCAGATTGCAACCAGGACAACATAATTCACAAATGAGCAAAACTCAGATCTTCCTAACTGTGATTCTAGTTCTCTGTCTCCTATCATCTGACTCCTTATTTTATTATGCCAAAATTAACATTAAAAATTGCCATGTCATTAAACAAAATTATCTGTGTTGTCTGTTGTGACATCTTTCAAAGAACTCATAATTTTGACATATTCATGGTAGAAATCTCATTAGAAAACAGCCTTCAAGACAAGGATTCTTAACCTTTTTTGTGTCATAGACCCCTTGGCATCCTGGTGAAGTCTATGACCTGTTCTTAGAATCATGTTTTAAGCCATAAAATAAAATTCACAGAGTTATAAGAGAAACCATTTATATTGAAATAAAGATATATGTTTTATTCCTATTCAAATTCACAGATCTCCTGAAATTTATCTACAGATCTTTTGAGGATCTATGGACAATAGGTTAAGAGCCTCAGCTTTACAACAATATTTTATTCTCTCAAGTTTTATATGTGTATGTGTGTATATTGGTGTGAGTACATGAATATATATTTATATACATACATGGACACATACACAAACATATATTTATTTATAACATATAAATAGATATTATATATACATATTTATATGTATGTATACTATATAAACCATACATAAATATATATAATGTATACAGATGTATAGTATGTATAAATATGTATATATGTGTATATGTATACATAACATAAATATATATAAATAGTATATATATGTAAATATATGTGTATAAAACAAGTTCAATAAGAACTTACATTCTATACACTTTTTCAAACAATTGTGTGATAGTCAACTGTGTAATAATCCCATTATTGCTAAATAAAGACTGCTTATTCCTTTCTAAACTCCTCATTAAAGATGTCCTTGATGTGTGATTAATTATTCTCATAAATTTTTTTTATAGCTAAGAACTTTCCTGGTTCCCATCTATAGCCCATCTAGCCTAGTGTTCCTCTCTGTATTAGTCTAGTCCAGTTGTTCCTTCCATCTTTGTTTTCCTCTGTGACATTTCCACTTCTGGCATTACATCAGAGACAGTGATTTTAGAATCTAAATATGCTGTTGGCTCTAATCTCCTTGACAGTGAAAAGAGTTTGTTAAAACAAGCTTGAAAGACCTTTTCCATTTTTTATCAGTTTGTTGTCCTCTTTCCAGTTTCAACCTTAATACCCAAAGGATAATTTTGTTTACTTGGATCTCTCACCAAGCTTTCTTTAAATTTATTTTCCCTTCACTGTTTGTTGAATTTTTGTGAGGTATTATTATTCAAACCTTTCACCATCCCTCTTATATAAGATTTACAAATGAGTTCATATTTGAAACCAGTACATTCATCTATGATTGGGCAAAGAGATACAAATTAAATTGGGCAGTCAAAGACTCAGGCTTAAACTCAACTGAGCCCCTGATTTAGCTGGACAGTAACCGATTCAGGGTTAGAGAAACCACCCATCTTCTGCCCCTTACAGGAAGTCCCAGAGTTAAATGATTCCATTCTAGGACACAGGATGAACAAAGGGTTTCACTCAATATCAACTATAGCAGTGACCATTGTCTGAAACTAACCGTGAAAAATATGTGTACTACTTGCTTAGCCAAGTACTGGCATGAAGTTAGCCAGGTATGGGTTACATATCTAGGTTGTAGTCTGAATAAAAAGGTCTACCATAATTAAACTCTTTAACCCTGATATCCATGCAGTTCAAAAATATGAATATTTTAGTCAGTTCTTCACATCATTCGAAAGAGTTTTTCAGAATTCTTAGATCAATTCATAGGTCTACCAAAAATGCATAAATTTCAACAACCCCTCCAGCACTGCCTATTCCCCTCTTTTGTAATCTCAATTTTCTCAATGTTGAAAATACCCCAGTATTGTTTTGACTTGTATATATCTCTTATTGGTGATTTAGAGTAATCTTTCTCATGTTTGTTAGTAGTTTGCAATTTTTTTGAAATTGTTCATATCCTTTGGCAACTTAAACATTGGGTAATAGTTTTGATCTTAGATATTTGAATAAATTCCTATATATCTTGTATATCCAATCCTTCTCAAAGATTTTGATGCAAAGATCTTTTTTTCTTCCTTTATTGTTGCTTGTCTTCTTATCTTAGTTGCATTTATTTCATTTGTATCAAAAATTGTCAATTTCTTTTAATAAATTCACCTATTTTACTTCTGGGTATAGCTTCAGAGGCACCTAGGTGTAAAACTCCAAGACTTGAAATAAAAAAAAAAGACCTGAGCTCAAATCCCATTTCAGAGCTTACTACCTGTGTGTCCCTGAGAAATTTATTTAACCTCTCCAGTTTCCTTATATGCAAAATGGGGGTAATAAACCTGCCACTCAGAATGGTGGTGAGAATCCAGAGATAACATATATAAGGTACTTTATAAACCCTAAATCTTATATAAATTTTAGTTATTATTATCACCTATTCTTTATTTGGTTAAAAATTCAGCCTCCAATGTCCTAATCTTTGTGAGTTGTACTGTCCTAAGGAATTTATCACTAAGTGATTAACTTTCCTGTGTTAAGCCTCTCTAAATTTAGCGAGGTAGGTCCTTGGATGACACACACTCAGTCAATCCATCACTAGACCCCATTGCAGCTTGGGAGGACATATCAGAGTCTTCATAAAAAGCAATGGTGAGTCATGGAAGTGGATTATAAAAACACTTCAATCAATATAAAGTGGAGAAGGGACATGAATGATAATGTGACCATTGAAGTTAGTTTTCAAATCAGGAATCACTAAAATCAAACAGGATGCAGCTGTTGCTATTTAGTCAATTGGAAAATAGGATTTGGGGATTTTTTAACCATTTTTTTTCCTCCAAGACTCATGAATTTATTCAACAACAATTTAGTGAGTTTGTTTATTAAGGTGAAGCATTGTAGAGAAATGGAAAAAGTGTAGGACTTCAAGTAGAAGAGAGTTTGCTTCTCAGCTCTGAAACTAGTTATGTGACCATGAGTAGGTATTTTAACTTATGAGGCTCAGTTTCCTCATCTTTTAAATGTCTACTAACCTAGGTCGAAAAGAAATAAAGATAGGATAATGATGATGATGATGATGGTGATGTTTGTCCTTCATTTTTTTTTTAGGTTTTTGCAAGGCAAACGGGGTTAAGTGGCTTGCCCAAGGCCACACAGCTAGGTAATTATTAAGTGTCTGAGACCAGATTTGAACCCAGGTATTCCTGACTCCAGGGCCAGCGCTTTATGCACTATGCCACCTAGCCACCCCTGTCCTTCATTTTTGAAGAAGACCTTGACATCACGGAAGCAATACCTTGACATGCACACAAATTGGATTTAATTGAGGGGGGAGGGGTGCTGTGCTAAATAACTTCCTTCTCTGGAGTCATCTCAGTCCAGTGGCCGGATATGAATCAGGATGTTTGGAGGTAGCCCTGGATGCAAGGCAATCAGGGTTAAGTGACTTGAGTGAGGTCATATAGCTGGTTAATGTCTGAGGCTGAATTTTAACTCTAGACTTATTATTTCAGTAGTAAAAGGATTCCCCAATGAGGAAATTCCCTCTTACCATTGGAAGTTGGAAACTTGTCTGCAGCTTAGAGACTTGCTTAGTGCACTGGGAAATGAAATCATTCAAGGCCACACAACCAATATGTATTAGAGATGGTTCTTAAACTGAGGTCTTCTTCACTCAACTCTCTCCTCATCTCACCAAGCTTCCTGTTCATAGGACAAGTCTGTATTGATTTCAGAAGAAATATTCCAAAACACCCTTTAATGAAAGAAAAAGTGAAAACAGGTTCCTAGTGGTTTCTTTTAATGTATGATAGACAACAGTACCAGTAGAAATCATTATCCTGCCTTCTTGTCAATGGAATACAATTTTTAAAACATTTAAAAAGTATTGGCTGTGTTTAGAACACCATAATAGGTGTTAGGGGAGATGCTAATATTAAACAGGATAGTGTCATCATCTTTTATGAGTGGTAGGAGCCAGCCAGTGAGAGAGATTTGTTAAAAAACAAGAAACAAGCCAAAAAAAGGATTGAGTTAGAGCAGTAAGGAGGATTTAACAATTCCCTTTGTCAATGACGGATGAATTCCAGTGTCACCTTTTGGCCAGTTTGCTGCTGCATCTCTAACAGCCCCCACTTCAGAGAACACCTGCAGATCTTCCTCCTCTGAGTCTACTTTTTCAATAGTAATGCTATTGGCACCAGTCAGGAATCTGTCAGAGAGTATCATTTGTACTTGCATCTGTCCCTAAAAGGGTAATGTATTAAAATAAGATGATGTCCAAATGTCAGAAACTGAAGTTGAAATAGAAATAGAGAAAACACACCCAAGGCCTTTTCAGGAAAGGAATGACATTTTTAATCCACTAATGCATCTTTGTAGAGTTTGACTCTATATAAGAATAGTCATATGACTTATTATATAGACTTGGATTGATGTAATATGAATTGGACTGGATGACATGAGTTCACTGATGTCCCCCAACTATAAATAAATATAGTTCCTGATAAGTTTTAACTTGCAAGGAAATAGGGAGAAAGAACAATGTAATGAAAAGAACATTGTTTCTTTATCCCACAATTTTTTAAAAATCTCAAATTCTACCTTTTTCATGAAGACCTCTTCCACTACTTTAGCCCACACTATTCTCCCTTCTTTGAAATGCTTTAGCCATTATATTTATTGCCACACCATTTCACATATATTAGCTTTTCTCTCCTTTTTTGTGGGGGGGAATGGATAACATTCTTCTTCATAAATCCATCAGAGAAATTGCTTCAATATTTTTCCCACAATTGTTACTGCTAGTTGTATTTCTCTCTGATCTTCTTCCCCTCAACTCACATTTATTCTATTCTCTCTTTCACCCTGTCCTTCCTCAAAAGTATATTGTATCTGACTACTCTCTCTCCTACAATCTTCTCTCTTTTTATACCCTACACCCCCTCCCCTTCCTTCTGACCCCTTTCTCCCATCCCTTTTCTCTCCTATGTTCCTCTAGAATAAGATAGATTTCTATACCCATTTGAGTGTGTATTTTATTTTCTCTCTGAGTCATTTTTTTAGGGTTTTTTTGGTAAGGCAAATAGGGTTAAGTAGCTTGCCCAAAGTCACACAGCTAGGTAATTATTAAGTGTTTGAGCCCAGATTTGAACCCAGGTACTCCTGACTCCAGGGCTGGTGCTTTATCCACTGTGCTACCTAGCCACCCTTCTGAGTCACTTATGATGAGAATAGAGGCTCATTCCCTCTCACCTTCCCCCTCTTCCACTCCATTGTAAAAGTTTTTTCTTGACTCTTTTATATGGATAACTTACCCCATTCTACCTCTCCTTTCCCTTTGTCCCAGTACATCCCTTTCTCACCCATTAACTCCATCTTTTTAATACATCATACCTTCAAATTCAACTCCATCCCGTGTCTTGTCTATATATGCTCTAACTGTCCTAATAAATGAGAAAGTTCATGAGTGATCAATATAATCTTCCCATGCAGGAATACACATAGTTCAACATCTTTAATTGCCTCATAATTTGCCTTGTCTGACCTCCCCTGACTGTAGCTCCATGATATTTGAATTGTTTCTTTCTGGTTGCTTGTAACATTTTCTCCTTAACTTGGGAGTTCTGAATTTTGGCTATAATATTCCTGGAAGTTTTTATTTTGGGATCTCTTTCAGGAGGTGATAAGTGGATTCCTTAAATTTCTATTTTATGCTCTGCTTCTAGGATATCAGGGCAGCTTTCCTGGATTATTTCTTGAAAAATGAAGTCTAGGTTCATTCTTTGGTCATGACTTTCAGGTAATACAATAATTTTCAAATTATTTCTTCTGGATCTATTTTCCAGGTCAGTTGTTTTTTCAATAACATATTTCACATTTGCTTCTAGTTTTTTATTCTTTTGCTTTTGTTACATTGTTTCTTGATTTCTCACCAAGTCATTAGTTTCCCTTAGCTCCATTCTACATTTGAAGGAATTATTTTCTTGAGAGAGTTAAGATCTTTTCCATCTAGTCAATTCTGCTTTTTAAGGCTTTAGTCTTTTGGACTGCTTTTTCCATTTGAGCCAAACTGACTTTTATACTGTTATTTTCTTCAGTATTTTTTGGGTATCTGCTTCACCAAGCTGCAAAATTGGTTTTCATGATTTCCCCACATTGCTCTCATTTTTCTTCCCGATTTTTCCTCTTTCTCTCTTACTTGATTCTCAAAATCTTTTGGGGGTTCTTCCATAACTTGAGATCAATTCATATGTTTCTTAGAGGCTTTGGATTTGTTATCTCCTGAGTATGTATTTTAATCCCCCATACAATCAAAGTAATTATCTATGGTTGCATTTTTTTTTCTTCTGTGGTTTGCTCATTTCCCCAGCCTATGACTTGATTTTAATTTAACTCTTTCTTATGGAGAGGCTCTACTTCCAGTATGGAGGACACACTGTCACAAGCTTTTGAGGGTTTTTGCAACTGTTTTCAGGGACACCCTCCAGGAAACTCAATTCCTCCAATGTCTTGTAAGAGGCTCTGACTGCTCTCCTGGACTGTGCTCTGGTATGTGGATGACTACAAGTACTCCCCTTGCCCTGGAACTGTGAAGAGGGTGTCTGCTCTGCTATGGCAGTAAAATTCCTTTTCCTAAAACTGGGACCCCAGACTGTGACCTAGATCTGACTATGAGCAAAGTCACAGAGTCCTGCCTCAGGGATAGATAGCAGAGAGATTTCTGCTATCTACCCTTACCTCCTTACCATCAGGCCTACTCCTGGTCCCCTGGGCTGGCTCTGGGCTGAGTCCTGCACTGGACTGGGCTCCACTCTCACTCTGATGTGACAGAGTTTTCTCACTGACCTTCCAAATTGTCCTTTGCAATCCCTGGTTTGAGAGATCTGGAAATCACTTACATGGATCCAGCTACCCCTAGGGACCCAGGTGCTCTGCAATATATTCCCAGATGGTAGGAACTGCAACTTGATCTGAGCTGTGCTGCAGGCCTTTTCTAACCCTGGTGTTACAGATCCTTTCTGAGAAGGAGAAGTTGTCTTGGGCAGGAAAATTGTTTCCCTCATTCTCTTTGTGGGTTCTGTCATTCTAGAATTTGGTTAATTATTTAAAGGTATTTGGAGTGGTCTCAAGGAGAGCTCTCAGGAGTTCCTTTACTCTACCATCTTGGCTCCTCTTAGTCTCTCTCATTCTTCTTAAAATATTATTGATATCTTTCTAGAAAATTTAAAAGTGCCTCAAAAAAACAGGAATCAACTCTAGAGATCTACTATTGTTCCTGTAGCACCTGGCACAGGGCTGTATTTCCAGTATTCTTGTGATAAATACTTGGTTGATTAATCTTGACAAAGGGAGACATAACTTAGAGTAAGACTTAAAGAAATATAACCATTTGGGTAGGATGGTTCCTATGACACTGATCCATAACCACATGCATGCTCAAAGCTATTCTATCTCCAGAAAATCTGCTAGGGTTTGTGCTTATAGCCAGTCTTAAGAGTATGAGGTCACCCCCTTTCTTCAAAAAAGGTATCAAAGAAGGATTTTAGTTTTTTTTAAAGCCCAATAAAATGTAATAAGTGCAGTTTGAAAACTGTAATGTTAAGTGATTTTCTTATGGTTGCTGTTTAGTAGAAGCAATGGAGTTTCTGAGGAGGAATGAACTTTAGTGATGCTGATTGGCAACTTCCTTGTAATTTAGTCTTAAAGGAGTTGCCTGAGAGCATTAAGACTTCAGGTGACTTACTAGGGGTCATGAAATCAGCTTGTGTCAAAGTCAAGGCTTGACCCCAAGTTTTCCTGACTCCAAAGCCAGCCAGTTATCCTGCACTATATACACATGTGTGTATATGTATGGCATCAAACATAACAATACACACATAATTACATGTTTCTGTGTATTATCCATGTATCTAGCACAGCAACCAATCAATTACCACTGAACTGATACAATAAGATCTAGTAACCTTTTCCAAGCCCTGCCTCTTTCTTGCTTTCATGGTTTACTGTCCCCCATTGCCTGTCTCCTTAAGAAGTGAAGGAGAGTCACCATACAATTTTTCAAATTCCTGAGGAATAATTGTATATCAAATTTTCATCTAAGGGACAAAACTTAGCAGAGTGGAGGAAGTAAAAAATGTATCCAGGATACAAACATGAGTCATATAAGAAATAGGCAGTTTTATTCATTTTATTTATGGAAAAGGAAATGCTAATATAGTATACTATTATATAGCCAATGCAAAATGAACATGCATGTGTGTCTATATGTGTTTACACACATATGCCCATTACATATATATGTACACACACACACACACACACACATACATACACATAGCTAATTGTAAAATGATTACAATCAATCCATTTGGAGGCTAATGTTCCATAGTACTTTCTCTGCTATATCATAGAAACCTACTCACCCTGGAAGGTCATCTTATCCCTGCACCATATTCTACCTCTTTAACTTCTTCCAATGATTGTCAGGTTCCTCCCAGAAGCTACATTTTGAAGAAGCCCAAACCTACCAGTCTTCATTCCTCTCTGACTGTACTCCTGATTCCTCAAAGACTTTCTCTATCTTGGCCTCATTGCTGAAACTTTTTTTTTTTTGGTGAAGCAATTAGGATTAAGTGCCTTGCCTAGGGTTACACAACTAGTAAGTGTCAAATGTTTCAGGTTGCATTTGAACTCAAATCCCTCCTGAGTCTATGGCCAGTGCTATATCCATTGTGTCACCTAGCTGCCTCACTTGTGCTACTTTAATTTCCTCTTCTCTCCATACTCCATTTTTCTACTACTACTGCTACTATTAGATTTTTTTTTAGGTTTTTGCAAGGCAATGGGGTTAAGTGGCTTGCCTAAGGCCACACAGCTAGGCAATTACTAAGTGTCTGAATCGGGATTTGAACCCAGGCACTTGTGACTTCAAGGCCAGTGCTCCATCCACTGCACCACCTAGATGCCCTCCATACTCCATTTTCAGTTTCCTTTTTTGTGTTGTTTTTCTCCTGCTGACTATAAAGCTCCTAGAGAGCAGGGACTTTTTCTGATTTTTTTGTGTTCCAGGAACTTAGCACTTTATGTTATAATTGTTAATTTGACTAGTAAATTATCGTTAAGGACATTTACAAGCAAATTTTTTGCTTATGAAGAGCTGCTTATTAGCTATTTTATATTTCATTTCCCCCAAAAACAGTTTGCTCAATGTAAAGTGGGTTCTTTTCTTTCCAAGGTTCTCTTTCTTCAGACTACTCTTATCTCTTGGTCAGTATATCTCTGCTGCTGTTTCTGATACAATTATTTCCACCAGTAACCAATACTCTACAGCTCAGGTGCCTAGGAAGGAAGAAGAGACCAACTGCCTTTTGAGTCTCACAAGACCCCATAACAAAGGAAAGAAAGCACAAAGAGGAGGTGGTCCCAGCCCATACCTAGTCATGCCTAGGAGACCAAGAACTCTCAACTTTGGAACCTGAGAGTAGAGAAAGGGCATCCTCCCTAACCAACCCTCTGGAGTTCAGAGAATTTTTCTTATATCTTAAGGATAACAGGAAGAAAGAGGCCTAAGGGGCATGGAGTATATTCA
Organism: Macrotis lagotis; assembly: GCF_037893015.1. Lineage (NCBI taxonomy): Eukaryota > Metazoa > Chordata > Mammalia > Peramelemorphia > Peramelidae > Macrotis > Macrotis lagotis. The sequence continues at coordinate 84,317,029 of NC_133661.1, read as the reverse complement.
TGCAGGTTTTTCCCAGTAGTCATTTAACAAAGTTTTCAGAGACAATTTGAAGCAGTTAGAAGATAACTCTATCTATTCTGAAGTGGAATGGAAGGAAAGGAGGATTCCCTTCCATTATATCTTCCCAAAGGGGTTATATATATATATATATATATATATATATATGTATGTATGTATAGAGGGGCAGCCAGGGATAGAGTAGTGGGTTTAGAATCAGAAAGACAAAGACATCCTCATGAGTTCAAATCTAGTCTCAGATACTTAATTCTGTGTGACCCTGTGCAGGTCACTTAACCTAGTTTGCCTCAGTTTCCTCATTCTGTAAAATGAACTGGAGAAGGAAATAGCCAATTACTCCAGTGCCCTTGCTAAGAAAACCCCAAATGGGATCATGAAGAGTCAAACACAAGTGAAATAGCTCAACAATAACAACAACAAATGTACATCAGGTTATGTACCCAGAGAAACAGAGATAGAAGAAGAGTCACACACACACACACACACACACACATACATGAAAAGAGAGGTAGAGGTAGACAAAATTTATTCTACCCATTTTACAGATAATGAACCCAAGTCTCAGAAGCTGTGACTATGGACATAGATCCAATCCAGTCCCTTCTCTGCATCTTAATCCAATACTCTAACCACTATCCTACAGGTATTCAAGACTGATTTTTGAGGAATGTGAATATCATGAAATAAAGCTTTCCTGACCATTTTATCCTTTCAAAACTCTTCTTGCACTCTCAGACTAAGTTCTACCTCTGTTTATGCAGCTGTTCCAAGGTACAGAACAACACATGCCGATGTCTGCCTCTTGCACACACTTTCTATTCATACAGCCAGTAATAAATTCTTCATTGCTCACAGACTTAAGAGGAATGATTTCCATGGCAACAGTGGGCACTATAGGCAAAAGGCTCCTGAATGTTGCTCCAGTGATAAAGAGCCCCCTTCAAGAAGTTTACCATTCAAGGAGATGATGGAACGTGACCATTTACCATGTCTGCTACAGTACGTGACATACACCCGGGTCTATTTTTAGCCTAGAACAAAGTTCATTGTCCTTCAATTCAATTAATTTATTTCTAGATTGATCTCTATTTTCTGCTCCTGGAAAAATCAGGAAGATTTGTACATGTTTCTATCTTCTTTTTAAAAAAAAGGAACAGTAGATGGCTAAATGTAATCTCTTTCTAAGGGAATTTTTAGTCCAATTGTATGTGTCATGCTGGTGGTCAGAGCTGAATACAGTGATTTTGGCATCTAGGGCAAGCAGCATGCAACATATGAGTGACAACACAAAACAGATTTTAAATCAACTTTGCAATTTAATCATGTAGAAATAAGAGAAGTAATTAAGACATGTTCAATTAAATATGATAAGGAATAGATTATTACTGAGTTTTCTAAGTTGCTGAGTGAATGCATACATTGAAATTCCCACCTTCTAATTCAGTTTCTTAATTTGGGAGGAGCAGATTTTAGGGGGTCATTCAACTTGGATGGGAAAGAGATTAAATCATTTTTTTCTTATTCATTTTTGGTTTCCTTTGAAGTCATCTATTTTTTATTGTGTGCATTTAAAAATTTTACTTCAAAGAGCCATTGGGTTTCATCAGACTGTCAAAAGAACCCCAGTTTTAGATATTATTGTCCTAGGGCAAAGTCTCAGTCAATATCCTAGTAATACAGCTCTGGTCCGAGGACTGAACCATCAGATTAGACATTCCAGCATTGAATGTCAGTTTTTCCAATTCTAAAATAAGAATCATAACACTGGTGACACCTAGTCCAGAGGGTGGTTATGAGGATTAATATGTGGTCAGTATTGATTAATAATTTAATTGACAGCTAGATATGATTTTAAGGTTTACAGTTCACTTTCCGAACAATCTTGGGAGGTAGGTAGTTCCTGTATTTTTATCACCATTTTTACAGATTAGAAAACTCTAAAAGGTAAAATGCCTTATTCCAGAATCACATCAATAAGAAATGAAGTCCTGGGAATAAAAACTAAGTATTTTGATTACAAATCCCATGTATGCCTCATTTTATCACATAACAACAAAAAACAAAAAACAATGCTACACATTTCCAGTACATCTATTTGCTATTCTTTACATACAAAAATGACTCTATTGATTAATAAGACTTAGGTTTAAATTATTTTTTTCCAGGAGTAAAGCTGAGTTAGGGTGCACCATTAATTCTAGGTTTGCAGGTTGACTTGGTCAATTTTAAATCAATCATATTTTCATGTTTTAGAATCAACTTATAAATGAATTCAGACCATTATGCTCTCAGATAAGTCACTCCCTTTCCTTTTTGTTTAGATCTATCACAACTGGAACAAGGATCTCCCAAGTGAATAAATTCCCTCTCTGCGCACAGATCAGCAAACTATGATGCATAACCAGTATGAATGAGAGATAGAACTTAGCTAGAACTTGAACCCAAATCTTTAACAGCTAGTTTCTGTAGTGGAGAGAGCATTGGAGCTAGATCCGGAAGATCTGAGTACACGTTTTGCCGCAGATATTTACTAGCTGGACAAGTCACTTGATCTCTACTTCAGTTTCTTCCTCTATCAAATGGGGATAACGCTTCCTAGGGTTGTTGCAGAGATAAAGGAGGCATTTACAAAGCACCTTGCAAGTCATAAAATGTTATATAATTGCTAACTTCCTCCTCTTCCTTCACTTCTTCCCTCCCTCCCTCTTCACTTTCCTATCCTCCTCCTCTTTCACCTCCTCCTCTTCCTCTATTTCCTCTTCCTTCACTTCCTCCCCTTCTTTTCCTTCACTTCCTCCTTCACCTCCTCTTCTCCCTCTCCTCCTTCATCTCCTTCTCCATCTTCTCCTCCACTTCCTGTCTCCTACTTTTTTCCTCTTTTCCCTATCCTCTTCCTCCTCTTCTCCCTCTCCTCCTTCTCTGCTTCCATTTCCTCCTCCTTCACTTCCTCCTCCTCCTCTATCTCATATTCTTTCACTTCCTCCCCCTCCTCTTCCTTCACCTCCTCCACTTCCTCTTGCTCCCCTCCTCTTCATCTCCTTCTTGTCCCTCTCCACCTCCTTTTCCTTTTCCATTTCTTCTCCTTCTCTACCTTCTCCCCAATCTCTTCCATCTCCTCCTCTTTCACTTCCTCCTACATTTCTTTCTCTTTCATCTCTTCCTCCTTCTTCACTTCCTTCTCCTCTATCTCATATTCCTTTATGTCCTTCCCTTCTTCTTTACTTCCTCCTTCTTCACCTCCTCCTCTTCCTCCATCTCCTCCTCCTTCATCTCCTCCTCTACCTTTTTCATCTCCTCTTATTTCATTTCTTCACCTCACCTTCCTCCCACTCCTCTTCCATTTCCTCCACCTCCTTCTCCCCTTTCATCTCCTCTACCTCCTCCACCTCCATTTCCTCTTTCATTTCTTCTTCCTTCATTTCCTCTTTTTTCCATCTTCTCCCTCTTCTCCTCCACTTCCTCCTTCTCCATCTCTTCTCCTCTTCCCTTCCTCCTCTTTCATTTTGTCCTCCTCTCTCAGATTCCTTCACTTCCTCCTCCACTTCCTCTCCCTCTATCTCCTTTTCTTCCACTTCTTCTTTCATCTCCTTTTCCTCCCTCAGATCCCTAGTTCTGCTGGAGATATTCCAGAGCTCCCTTCCACTCTAACCCCTGAAATCACTGTCTTCTTAGTTGTAAATGTGGGCCTTGCCATCAACACTGCCACTTTCCCTGTGTAAGCATAGTTTGGTCTTCCCATTTGTCTTCCAGAAATAAAATAGAAACATGAAATCTCCTTTTTGTTGGCTTCCCAATTAAAATGTGCATTCCTTGAGAATTAGGAATACTCAATTTTCTATTTGTATCTTTTAGTACAGTGTTTATTACATAGAAAGTGTTTGATAATGCTTCTCATTTCCACTCCATCAGCAGAAGAAACTGAGGCAATACTGGGCCAGTAGGAAAAAAGGTTAAGGTCTTCTACTGAGGAGACCTTTCTCTCAGCTATACCTTAGATTATGCTGGCCAGTAATGTACTTGATAGAACATGCCTGCACAGGCAGGTGGTATAGCAGATAGATCACTGGTCTTGGAGTTAGGAAGAAATCAAATCTAGCCTTAGATACTTGCCACTTACTACCTATAAGACCTTGGGCAAGTCACTTAATCCTGATAGCTTCACATCCGGTCATCCTGATTCATATCTGATTACTGGACTCCAGATTGCTGTAGAAGAGAAAGTGAGACTGCTGATTTAGCACAGCCCCCCTCACTCAAATCCAATTCACTTGCTTGTTATGATCTAATGTCATGGTCTTCTTCAAGAACAAAAGACAAACATCATCATCATGGTAGAACATGGAATTTCCCTTCCAGAAGCCCACCACTCCCATACAGAGAAACTAAGCCCATAAGCTTTATAATTCTAGCAGTGATTTCCTAGTATACCCCAAGAGAGGCAACAAGGTTCCCTACTACCTGTTCTGACTAAATTCTGACCCTTCCCACTTTGGTGGGAGACAAAAGGGCCTCATTTACTTATGAACTTTTAGAATTAATTTTTATTTGTACCTTTAAATATCTTACTATGCTCTTTTCCTTTATTTTTTTTTTGCATCTCTAGCAATACTTACTAATTCACTGTTCCCACCTCAATAGGAGCCCTCTTTTGTAACAAATAAATATAATCAAGAAAAACAAATCAATCTATTGATCATGTCTAAAAACATATGTCTCATTCTATATCCCTCATCCATCACCTCTCTGCCAAGAGGAAAGAGGCATACTGTATCATCGTCTTTTGCAGTCTTTATTTGCTACTGCTTTGAACCGAGATATGAAATTTTTCCAAGAGTGTATCCTTTACATTATTGGATAATGACCTGGTAAATTGTTGTTCTTCTAATCATTTCACTATTTTAATGGATTTTCTACTATTTACTTTCTTTTCTATTTTTGTTTCTATTGACTAATTAATTTTAAGATATTTACTTCTTAAAAATTTCTAATTTTAGTAATTTTTTCTATTTCTCTATCTTCATCAAATGTTTCTTTTTAAATAATTGTTACAATAGACATACTATGACATTTACCTAAGAAAAGCAAAAAACAGTCTTTCCTCTCAAAAAGCTCACATTAGGGGCAGCTAGGTGGTACAGTGGATAGAGCACCGGGGCCCTGGAGTCAGGAGTACCTGAGATCAAATCAGGCCTCAGACCTAGCTGTGTGGCCTTGGGCAAGCCACTTAATCCCATTTGCCTTGCAAAAACCTAAAAAAAGGAAATCTACAAAACTTCTGCAAAGTATAAATTGGAAATAAACAAACAGAAGTAGTGATAATGAGGAAGACTGGGAAAGGGTTCTGGAAGAAGGTGGAATTTTATCTAGAACATGAAGGTAATCTGGGAAGTCAGGAAATAAGATGAGGAGGGAGGGCATTCCAGTATGAGAAAAAACTTTTGGAAATTCATGTTATCTGGTAGGGGAGTCTTTTATATTAAGAACCTAAAAGAGGTCTACCATTATTGGATCCTAGTGTAGGTGGAGGGAGTGAGCTAACAAAGAAACAAACAAAAAACTACTGGATAGATAAGAAGCTAAGTTGTGAAGGACTTTAAAATAGAAAATTTTCTATTTAATGTTAGAGGTTATGGGAAACCCTGGAGTTTATTGAATAGCAGGGTGTTTGACAGTTAAAAACTCATTAGTAACTTTGGAGAGAACCATTTCAGTTGAATGATAAGGTTGGAAGCTAGAAAGGAGTTAAGAATAAGATAAAAGAAAAGGAACATATTCTGCCTGATCATGATCTCAATGAGTTTAACTACCAAAAGGAGGAGAGGCATAGGATGAACAGATCAAATGAGTGCTTTTTGAGGGTACAAACATGGTTGCAGGATATAGGGAAACATCCAGTAAATAGGGAGAAGTTAAAGATTAATGGAAGAGTGGTGATAATAAAGGGGCAATTGGCTGAAGAAAGTAGAATGGAATGGGATAACATGTTAAGTAGAGGAGTTTTCTTTGTCAAGCAGAAGTGCCACCTCTACATGTGAGGCAAGGCTAAAGGAGAAGATAGTGAAGGAAGACATCTGATTAAAATGAGACAAGAAAGAGAGGGAAAAGGGGAGCTCTCACTAAATGGCCTCAATTTTTTTCTATGAAATATAAGACAAAATTTTCTGCTACTAAGGTGGGAGGGTGTGGCACAGGAAGTTTAAGTAGGAATGACAAGATTTAGAAAAACTTCCATGACTGAGATAATGAGTCAGCTTGGGAAGTGGAAAAGAATTATCCTGTGCAGTGAAGACTCAGTTTGGGAACATGTAACATAAATTTCTACAGTGACTTTGTGATTTTTTTTCAGCTCTGTCCAGCATCAGATGAGTCAGAGGCGAAGGCACTAGATGATGGAAGCAATCCAAGGCTAAGGCTACAAGATTGGTGATAGGATAAGAGGACAAGAGATTCAAGAGACAGTGGAGAATTAATATAATTCATCAAAGGGTCAAGATGGGGAAAGGAGGAGATTAGTGATGGCCTGAGAGAGAACTAAGGCAGGTCATGGTGAAGACAGAGAACAGAACAGGGTTAAGGGTTTCAAGAAGGAGAGAAGAAATGAAAACAAATTGTTATTTGATAAGAGAATTTCAGGGTTCTTGAACAAAAAAGTGGAATGCTTGTGGTCAGTAGCAAAATCAAGGGTATGACTATCTGTGTGTACCTGAGGAAGGGTGGAGGAGCATAGATTCTGGAAAATGAATAAGCTGAGGAACTAGGAGATTTTAAGGAAGTATCAATATTTATGTTTAAGTCCCTTAGTGTGAGGCAGGAGTTGGGGAGGATAAGCAATGAACTTATTGAGGAAGGAAGGAGAGTGTCTTGGAGGAGTGGAGAAAATCACTATCAGAATATATATTGGGTAATAAATATGAATTGAATGAACTTCAAAGGAGAGGTTACTGAATGAAAGTAGAAGAGGGAGACCTGGAATGATGAACAATATCCCCACTCCCTCAACAACAAACAGACCAAACCCCAGATTACTCAATACCCCTGGAGGGAATCTGATAATGTATCCATCCAGGGGGTGGTCCCTGAAAAACCACCATAATTGATCAGTATCCATTCCTTTGTTATGAAATAGAAACCTGAAGAGTCCAGAAGAGGTCTCTGGCTCCTTCAAGTATGTACTGTTCATTATGCCACTGTCTGTCCCTCTCATATCAGGCAAGCGGTAAGAGTGGCATTTACATACCTACAAACACATGCACATACCATAAACCTCCTGGATATCACTATCCTGCCTAAGCATCTGAAGTACAGTGCCAGGCTCCAATAACAGGATGCTGTTTGCTCTTCTCTCACTCCCTTTGCCCCAGCTTCCTTCCTCCATACAGTTCCATAACCTGAGTCTGTGTTCATCACCCATACTGGCTACTGGATTTATATGTGCAGGCAGACATGGACGTAGTTCTCTCCCAATGAAATAAAAGCTTGAAGTTCCAACTCATTATAAGGGGTATGCTTGACCTTTTGTGACCATACATCATATGCATTATCATTTTGCATCTACCAGAGGGATTGGTAATCATCTCAAATATATAGTACATTTGCAAGCTTGGATGCCATTCATATTAGTATTGAATGGAACTAGCAGTAGTATTTGCAGTACACATATAATAAACAGTATATTTGACAGCATTCTTATATATTAGACCAAGGACAGATGTCTTAAGCAGTATCTTTCATACAGACAAATATAAAGATCACATATGGAAACCTACTATATTATATATAGCAAAATTACATTTCCTGACACTGTATTCATGACATATAGAAGCAACATTGCATGGAGTAGCAGTGTTGCATAATGGTGAGAGAGCTGCTCTCAGAGTCAGGAAGACTTGGATTCAAATTCTGCCTCTGATATATCCTGGCAATGTGACCCTCTCAGTGTACTAGGCAAGTCTCTAAGTCTATTAACTTAAAGACCAAATATAATTCTTTATTTGCTCAATGAATTTTTTCCCTGTGAATTCCCAATTCTGATGAAATCACAGGTCTCATCAACCCTTCTTCCCAACATTGCAAATTAGTATATAGATATAGGTATTTAGACATTTAGACATTTAGATATTAGATATATGCATAGATATATAGCTATATATTATACATATATTCAGGCATGGACAGTTAGGTGGCACAGTAGATAGAATGGATATAGTACCAATCCTGGAGTCAGAAAGAACTGATTTCAAATCTGGCCTAAAATATGGGTGTTATAATACCAGGTCAGTCACTTAACCCTGTTTGCTTCACTTTCCTTATCTATAAAATGACCTAGAGAAGGAAATGCAAAACCATTCCAGTATCTCTGCCAAGAAAACCCTAAAAAAGGGTGACAATTAGAAGAGAATGAACAACAACTGAACAAAAATTTGAGTATGTGCCTTATTCCCCCATGTTTAAGATGCTCCTTAATTTTGGGGCCCAAAATTTGGAAAAAAAAGGTATTTCATAAAGTTATTGAACTCAAGTTTTATTCATTATAAAATTCATACAACTCTTACTTGCTGTCAAAACTCCCATCCATTAGCTCATCCTCTTCTGTATTTGATGATGAATCACTGTCTTAGGAGAGGCTCTGCCTGCTCTCCTGCCTGTGCTCTGGTCTGTGGTTGACCACAAGCCCTCCCTGGGCAAGTCTGGTGGGTAGACGTCTTCAGTAGGGTTTCTTCTTCCTGTAGCCAGTCTCAGATTGTTTTCTCAGTTGGAGGAGGACCAAACTGATGTTCGGTAGCACAATTTCCATTCATTTTTTGCAAACTAGATCATTTTGAATTTGACTTCAGCACTGGATGAAAATCTTTTCTGAGCCATTTCTGGGCAGAATGTGACAAAATGTAACCTAATATAAGAATAACAAATGCGAAACAATAAGTGCAAACACAAGTGTGGAAAAATGGGAAACTCAAGGAAAAAATCTACAACCACTGTATAAGATGCTTCTAGTTTTTAGGCCTCAATTTTTTTCAAAAACAAGGTTCATCTTATACATGGAGAAATATAGTATATGATACATTCATATATTGCATATTATATACAGCAAAGGAGTACTGCATGGGATATTGGAAAGCATGGGTGGTATATAACATGTAAGAACATAAGTTACAATTACCCACAAAGTACATATTATATGTATTTTCCATCATTTAGGTATGATGATGATGATGATGATGATGTAAATAATCTTGAATACTTCATGTGTTGGATTGGTCACCAGCAGGAATGTTTGGCATTGGCCCAGGCTGACTATGGGCATCCCCAGACCTAATAATCTGGAGTCACCTTCCTGACCTTTACTTGTGACTGTCTCAGGTGTCTACAGGTGCCTTCTGTTCTCTCCCTGTCTAATCATTCCCTGGGAGCTCTATAACTCTGGGCTTGGGCTTCAGAGCCCTTGTATCTCTCAGTGAAGCTCTTCCCCACCTCCACCCCTTGAGGAAACACACCTTCAAAAGTTGGCTATCCCCACTAAGTCTTGGAGGTGGAGGGGCATCTCCTCTCTCTGCTTCCTCAACTTGCCAGCGTCAGTTTTGCTGATCTATAAAAGTGCTTCCTTTTTGTCCACTTGACTGATCGGGGGAGGTGAGCCTCTGAACCAGAACCGGATGTGAGCCAGACCACAAAGAACCCAACTGCCTACGACAGGTCTGGGCAAATATGAGATGATCTGTTGTAAACCAAAAAGGGGCTTTCGATGTCAGCTTTCTTCCTTTTGGAAGCTCCCAGGCAAAGTGGTTGCTAGGCAACCACTGATTTTTTTTTAAGACCAACAAATATAAGCACATGAATTCTACATTAACTAGATAACAATACGGTTTTCTCTACAGATTGTGGTATAGCAATCCCTTCAACCACATGGGAACCAGTCTTGCTTGAATGGCAAAGGCAAACACCATCCCTTCAGTATCTTTTGTATCTGCCCCCTTCATTTTACTCAGACCACATCCACTCTGGTCTGGGTCTTCATCACTTCTTACCATACTAGTTAATAGCTTAATCAGTCTCCCCTGTGTCCAGTCTCTTTCCTCTCCAATCTATCCTCCCTACAGCTGTCAAATTGATATTCCTGACACAGGTACGAATTTACTTCCCCAACCCCCACTGGAACTTTGGTGATTTCTCCTAGTTTTTAGACAGAAATGAAAATTTCTCTGGCTCTCCATAATCTATCTACAACTTCTATTTCCAGCCTAATTATACTTTAAGTCATTTGCTGAATCTAGATTCTAGCTAAAACTTCACTATTTGCTGCTTCCAGTACAAGTTTCATCTTTCATGTCCATGCTTTTTTCAGAGTTTTCTTTCCTTATGTCTGTAAAACCCCTCCCAGGGGCAGCTAGGTGATGCAGTGGATAGAGTACTGGTCTTGTAATCAGGAGGACAGGAGTTGAAATCTGACCTCAGTTCCTTATCACTAACTCACTAACTGTGTGACCCTGGTCAAGTCACTTAACCCTGATTGCCTCATATCCAGTGCCTTCAATCATTCTGATTCTCTCTGGCCACTGGACACAGATATCTACAGAGGAGGAAGTGGGGCTGGTGACTTAGCACATTCCCCCCCCCACTCAAATCCAATTCATGTGCTTCTGATAGCATCACTTCCCTGATATCATGGTCTTCTTTGAGAATGAAGTATGAAACATTAAAACCCCTCCCCCTTCCTCACTTTGATTTTTTGGAAATAATAGCTCTCTTCAAGGTTCAACCTATACTTCTTCAAGAAGAAACATAGATACACACAAACATACATATGTGTATACATGTGTATACTATACATGCATATATTGTATTTTTAAATACATAGACACTACATACACACATATAGAATATATAATTACTATGTTTTCATTTTTATATAAACATATGGACACACACTGTTTCTCTTCATCTATGAGCATATAACCCCTTAAGAGTGGGGATTTTCTTGCTCATTCTATCCACATTCTTCTCCAATAACTGCCAAAAGGTAATACTTAATAAGTGATCAATAATTGATTGTTTATTCATACCTAAGGGGCCACCTTCCCTTAACCACCTCATTCATTTCTACAGCCTTTGCTTACCCAGATTCTGATACATAAATCCCAACTACTTCTTCCACTCCCAGGGATTCAGTTTCTATCTTCATATCCCAGGGATTCAGTTTCTATCTTCATAAAAAGAAACCTTGGTTCTTGCCAGTAGATGCTTAGGGAGAGGTTTCATTATTCAGTCTAAGATGCTGAAAATTCACCAGCTTCAAGAGGAAGATTAATCCCCTCCCCCCCAAATAAGTATGATTCCAGGATCCTCCTTGCTTTTGTCAGTGAAGTCCCATAGAAAAGATATCCATTTATCTGAGAGCAGAAATCCTAAGCAGAATCCTGGTTTAATTTCAAAGATGACTCATGCTCAGGTGCCTTAAAAAAAAAGATTTACTATAATTCTTGCACTCGCCGAATTAATGAGTCTTGGGAAATATCTGGGTTTTTGGATGGTATGACTAGGTCACTAGCAATAAGATGGGGGTTGCTGACTTAGAGGTAAGAGGGTCAAGTCTTATCTACTTCTGTTTCAAATTCAATTTGACTGCTTAACAGTAAAGATAAATTGAACCTGCAGAGAAAACTGAAAATAGCATTTTCTTAGCTTGCCTGTGACGGCCTCAATAGCACTAGATTTATGAGGGGTAAATGACCTCTCTGCCTTGGTTTTCCACTTTCACTGTTTGCTGGACTGGATTTACATCTGGCCAGATAGGAACCTAGGACCATTGGATCAAACAGAGCCAGTAACCTTGACTAGGATTAGCTGCACATGTATGGACTGGGAGAAACAACTAGGTAAGAACTACCTGATCCCAACTCCCCATCAGAACCACCAGTGACCTTAATTTCCCCACAGGTGGGGCAGAAGTAGAGTCTATATATTTAACTCTTTTTTTTTAGGTTTTATTTGTAAGGCAAAGAGGTTAAGTGGCTTGCCCAAGGCCACACAGCTAGGTAATTAAGTGTCTAAGGCAGGCTTTGAACTCAGGTACTCCTGACTCCAGGGCCGGTGCCCTATCCACTGTGCTACCTAGCAGCCCCTATATATTTAATTCTTAAGTCCCCCCATTACATCTACAATTGTCCTCACCCAAGTTCTTTATTCTCCCTTGACATTCCTTTGCATGGCTCTCTAAACCGGGAAGGTTCATGGATTTCCAAGAGGGTGTGTCCATTAACTTGAATGAGGAAAAATTGTTCTTCTTTCCTTTCAATAACCTCTAACTAAATATTTCCTTCAATTACTTAAAAATAGTTTACCAAAGAGAGCCTGGAATTCAGATTGTCAAAATGATCCCCAACAAAAAAAATGCTTAAGAACCCCTAAAGAATGGATAATGCAAAGTCGGCCATATTGTGTTTACTTTTTTTTCCTAATGAGCCATCAATGTAGAAATTTACTTTAGAAATTCAGAAAAGTTACTAAGGAATCGGGGCGGCTAGATGGCGTAGTGGATAAAGCGCCGGCCCTGGAATCAGGAGTACCTGAGTTCAAATCCAGTCTCAGACACTCAATAATTACCTAGCTGTGTGGCCTTGGGCAAGCCACTTAACCCCGTTTGCCTTGCAAAAACCTAAAAAAAAAGTTACTAGGGAATCAACCACAGCTCTATCATTGATTAGCTTCCTATGAAAACATATAGCATATATTTCTCAATAAGTACCATGATAATCACAGTCATTGATGTGGAATATGTTCATCCAAATGGGGTAGATGGAAAATCTGCTTAATATTGGGGAGGGGTTTCATTATTCAGCCAAGAGGGTAAAAATTCACCAGCTTCAGTCAGAAGATCGATAACCCTCCCCCAAGTCATACACACACACACACACACACACACACACACACACACACACACACACAAACATGAAATTGAAGTTCCTGCAGGTTTCAAGGTCGCATAAAGTATGAACAGTAGAGCTAGGATATGTCTCCTAGGTTGGGGCTCTACCCATTATATCATATAATTCACGGTTCAAACCTGATAAAAGGAAGGATACTCTTAAAACAGCTGTTCAATACCAAGAAGCCACCATTTCTGGACCCTTCCCCCCATTGTCACCCACATCTATCTTGCCACAGGAAACTCTGGTTTCTGCAGACTTGGTGATTATCATGTATAATTGCTGCTACAACTCCAAATAAGGGATGGTACCCTTCTTAAAGAGGTGCTAGCTATAATTTGAATTAGACAACCACTGAGGTCTCTTCTAACTCTTCAATTCTGTGATTCCCCAAAATGTTTATTAATTCCAATGTGTTATAGGCTCTAAGTATACAGAGACACAAATACAACAGACCCTAACCTCAGGAAGCTAAGAGCTCCAAAGAATATCTCTGTTCATTTTTACCCACAGTGTCCAAAATCCCATGTCTCAACCTGAGGTTTCTAGGGGAGTTCTCCTTGAATTTCATTAAGTAAGTTCCTATCTCCAAATCTTTGCAGGTTCAGAGTAACTCTGTGGTTTGCTTCCTTTCTTGGTCAGAGGTTAGGCAGCATCTCTCTCTTACTCACATCAATACTTTCCCATATGTATAGGGGGCTGTGGGGAAAAGCCCAATCTCTCCCTGGTTACCAGATTATTCAAATTAATTGAAGTTGCTTCTAAAAAAATCTAGATAAGGTAAGTGGTTGGTCATCTCCTCCTGATGTGGACACCATGTGAGGGTGTATGTAGGTGCAATTTAGAAGATACATACACACACATACATACAATATATGTGTATGCATATATACATATATTTATGTATATTTGAGTGACACTTATGTATCTAAATACAAATATATTTATGTAAACATGAGTCCTCACTTCCTCTATATTATTGCTTTGCCACTTAATCTGCATCCTCCCTAGTTCAAGAACTTCCTGTGTCTATGTTACCCCATGTGTCTCTGCTATTGTGCCTTTGTCCTTTGGTATGTGCACTCTTAAATTTCTGTAAAAATGTTTTTAATGTCATAATTAAAATGCTTAGTACAGTTCTTAGCACTTGTTCTTCTTCTTCTTTATTCCCCGTTCTCTAAGCAACCCTTAAAATTATCTAATTACACAAGCCTGACCCTTTCTATTACTGTCAGTCCTTCTGGGAGCAATGAATTTGGAGCAAGAGGACCTGGATGTGAATGGTGGCTCTTCAATTTAGTGACTATGAAGGACTCACTGCTCCTCTCTGAGGCTTTTTTCTTCTCTGTAAAATTATCTAGTCTCTATGTATGACCTCTAAAATCTCATCCAGTCTGACATTCTACGAGCCTCAGATGGTCTATGTGAATGCCTAAAGGCTGGCTCTGGATGACTAGTACACTCCACCCCTTTAACATTGATTCCCAGGGATTAGATGGTAAAGGGAATAAAATGGAGCTACAATACAGATAAACATTATAGATGATCTATCCTTTATCAATAATAATGTAGAGTGTTTTTTCTTCCATACCTATGATTTTATCAATATGGGAAATTCCTCCAGTAGCAACTTCATCTACTGATGGAAATCAATATTTTATGGATAGTAGGAGCAGTGCAGTATTAAATGATGCCCTCTGGGTCACACAGCAAGTTTATGTCAGAGCATCATAGATTAGGAGACAGAAGGAACTTGAAAGGCTTCTAGACAATTCTCTCATTTTACAGATGGGAAAGCTGAGGCTCTTAGAGATTGTATCTTGTCCAAAGTCACATAGGAGGCATACCTAGAATAAAAACTCAGCAACTCGGACTCAAAATCTAGTACCTCTTGAGGTAGGATTTAAATCCAAGTCTAGCCACTATGCTGTACTTTACCTCTCTTCCTTTTTTTCCTTCTATCCCCCACTACCCCAGCCCCCCCTCCCATTCAGGGGCAGCTAGGTGGTATAATGGATAGAGCACCTACCCTGGCATCAAGAGGACCTGAGTTCAAATGTGACCCAGGGCAAGTCACTTAGTCCCAATAACCTAACCCCCCCATCAAAAAAAAAAAAAAAGAAATCATGTTATATCTCCCTCCATGACCCCCTATCTCTCCACCTTATTTTC
This sequence comes from Macrotis lagotis, assembly GCF_037893015.1. Classification (NCBI taxonomy): domain Eukaryota; kingdom Metazoa; phylum Chordata; class Mammalia; order Peramelemorphia; family Peramelidae; genus Macrotis; species Macrotis lagotis. The sequence goes on along the minus strand of NC_133661.1, from coordinate 84,301,916 downwards.
TCCTTCCCCATTCATTCCCCCCCTTCTGTCTCTCTCTGACACTTGTTGGTCTTGATCTCTATCACACACATATTCAAATAATTATAACAACAATTTTTAAACAGTGTTTTCTTGCTCATGTTTGTAGTTTTAGGTACTCAAACTGATCAATGATTTAAAAAATCTCAATCCTTCCTCCAGTAGTGGTTTTCCACTCTACCTTTAATGGAACTAGTGCTTCTGCCTCCTTGGTAGCTCAGAGGTATTCCAAAGACCTCATCATTTGAAGGTCAAAGATTCTGCATCTGCTAGGGCCTGAGTCACTTCATTGTTAACTCCAGATGCACTCCAATGGGCCCTAAGGAGTTGCACCTCCTTCCTGTATTGCAGGGACAAGTCAAGATCTTTGTACTTGGTAAGAAAGAATTGGCAAAGAGCAGCTTTAAGGAAAATCAGGGCAAAAACAAGGGATTTCCCTGAAGGTTTATTTCTCCTGAGTGTGAAGAAAGAAATGTGCACAGGGTCAGAGGCCTTTTCCAAAATCTTAACAGGAAAAAATTAATCTAGTATAGTTCTTTGTGTTCTTGGTCAATGATGTCAAAGTTCATCCCAGGAAAATGGAATAAACTAAAACTGGAGAACTGTGACAAGGAATGCTATTTATGTACCTTCAAAAGGTACTGAGCAGAGATATCCCATTCTTTTGAAATCAATGGAAAAGGAAAAGGTCTAATAATGGAAAGGTCTTAGTTAATAAGCATTTATCACCTATTATGTCAACATTACACTAAACACTGGAGGAAAACCCCTAAATCTGGAAACAAGTTAAAAAGGTGGGCCGGACAACATTTGTTATTATTTTCATAATGGGAATACACTTGTGTGCTTGTCATAAAATTTAGAAAGGATGCTGTGATAGAGGGGAAATTCAGTACTTAAGTTTTGAATGTTTACTGTATATAAGAAGATACAAAAGCAATAATGAAAGACAACAAATGAAAATTTGTCCCTTTCCTCAAAAAGTTTATTTCCCTTGATACTGGGGGAGTTAGGACAGGAGAGTTACAATGTGTAAACTATAAAAGAAAATCATGGTAATTGCAGAAGGAGCAAGAGAATTGTAACAACTATGGGAATCAGGAAAGGTTTCTTAAAGAAAAGGGATTTAAATTGAGCCTTGAAGGAAACTAGGAATTCTTGAGGACAGAGGTCAGAAAGAAGTACATTACAAACACATTAATCAATCAATCAATTATTTATTTAGCACCTAGTAGAGGACTGTACAAAACCCTACTTGTGGCCTACATGAGACCCACAGGGAGATATTATGTGGCTGCTTCTGGGTTTACTAAATGCTTTAATACAGGAAACCAAGCTTAGAGCTCTCACTAAAATGACAAATCAAAATATATTGTCTATTGTTTCAATACAAACTTTTAAAAGTAAAGTTGGACAGCCCTGACCTAGGGAATACTAAGTCCCAGGGAGAGGACAAAAAAAATGAATTTCAAGAAGTTTATATTCTAGTTTACTTTTAATCATAATATTAGAACTGAAAGAGAATCAGAGGTCATCTAATCTAATCTCATTTAATTAAATAAGAAGATTGAAGCCCACTCATAGAGAGAGAGGAAAGTGATGTAGTGAAAAAAACCTGAGATTAGAACTCATGTCTCTTGGTTTCCAGTACAGTTAACCTTATTTATTAACCAAATGATGGTGGAATGTATGCAGTGTATGATTCCTGTCTTCATTCTTCTCTAAATCTAGCTCTCCATAGCCTCTATTTATCATTAAATAAATCTTATTGTTTCAGTCCCTCTGCAGGTTTTTCATAGCTCAGCCAGTAGCCTGCTCATCTTGCTCAGCTAAAGTTTTTTGTTTTTGGCTCCCCCCCCACCCCGAACTCCTTTGCTTTCTCTATAATCCAGGAAATGTGGAAATTTGATCTCAAGCACATTTCTTAAACATCCCAAATAAATAGGATTGAAAACTTTAGGCAAGGAAAAAGTTAAAATAGTGTTCATATGTCTAGCATGTGGAGACTGGCAATACAGGAAGGGTTTTATAGAAAAAAACATTTTTCCAGTCCTTTCTTTTGAGAAATACTGTCCCTTTTATGTCCTTAGACTCTAACAATTCCTCTTAGATCTAAAGATTTCTTGATTTCAAAGAGGCAGAAGAACTAGAGACCAAATTGCCAACATTTATTGGAAAGCAAAGGAGCTCCAGGAAAAAAAAATCTCCTTCTGATTTATTGATTATATTAAAATCTTTGACCATAGATCATAAGAAAATGTGGCAAGTCTTCAAAGGGATGGAAGTGCCAAATTATCATATTTTTCTTCTGAGGAACCTGTATGCAGGGTCAAAAAGCAACACTTAGAACTGAATATAGAATAAATGGCTGCTTTAAAATTGGAAAGAATGACAAATCTCTATTTTATCAATTTATTTATTTAACTTAAATGCAAAGTACATAGTGTGAAATGCCAGAATGGACAAATCAGAAACTGAAACTAAGGTTGCCAGGAAAAATATCAATGTTCTCTAATATGCAGATGATAACACTGATGGCAGAAAGTGAAAAGGGATTAAGAAGCCTCAGGATGAGAGGAGAATATAATAGCTGGCTTGAAGCTTAACATCAGAAAACTGAAATCTTAGCAACTGGTCCCAACACTTACTGGCAAATAGAGGAAGAAGTGAAAGCAGTGTCAGATTTTATATTCTTGGGCTCAAAGATCACAGCAAATGCTAAGTGTAGTGATGAAATTAAAAGACATTTGCTTCTTGAAAGGAAAGCTAGGGCTAATCTGGACAGCATTCTAAAATGCAGAGACATCACCCTGCCAACAAAGATCTGTATAGTCAAAGGTATGGTTTTTCCAGTAGCTGTGAGAATTGGACCATAAGGAAAGCCAAGTACCACAAAATCATCACTTTTGAATTGTGATGTTGAAAAAAGACTTTTGAGTATCCCTTGGACAGCAAAAAGGTAGAATCAGTCAATACTTAAGGAAAATAGTTTAAGCTATTCAATGGAAGGTCAAATATTTAAAGTGAAGTTTAAATATTTTGGCCATAAAACAAGAAGACAGGACTCATCGGGAAAGACCCTGATGTTAGGAAAGATTGAAAGCAAAAGGAAAGGGGAGAGCAGAGGATGAGATGGATAGACAGTATCATGGAAACAAGGAACATGAACTTGGGACAAATTTCAAGAAATACTGGAGGATAGAAGGGCCAGGTATGCTGTAATACATGGAGTCATAAAGAGTCAGATACAACTGAATATAAACAATATCAGAGTTTCAAAAAAGGTGAATTCTCTTTCTCATTTTCAGTGTGGGCATTTATATTCTCCGTTAGATTTAACCTATACTAATATACTTCTTCAACAGGTGCCACCATTGCATCCATTTCAATTCAATAAACATCAAATACATATGAGCCTAAGGTCAAGAGTCATGGGTTCAAATCCTGCCCAAAGCTAGGTGCCAAAGAGCAACTAACTTAAGTTCTCCAAGCCTCAGTTGACCCAATGGTAATGTTATTAATAACAGCCAAAGTACCCAAATCACAAAGTTGGTAGGAGCATCAGATAAGATATGAAATACTTTACAAGCCTTAAAAGACTATAAATGCAACCTCCCTAGTTTACCATTCTCACTATACTACAAAAATGTGAGATATGGACAGATTTAATTACTGTAAACAACATTCCTTAGATTACTTTGTTCTTACCTTTGACCTTGAAAAAACTTCTGGGAAGAAGATTTAGTGTGGCAATAGAAGAACTCATAGACATCAGAATAGTGAGCTTTTGAGAATTACAGTCCCAACCCTTCAAATGTAGAGCTGAGAAACATTCAGCGATGGAGAATTGGGGATCATGAGAAACAATTGATAATAGATATTATTATGAAGATATCAAAGGACAAAAACCCCAAAGAGTTTATTGTCTAAAAGATGGTCACAGGACATTACCTTTAAAGGGAGAGTTCTATAGAACTGTACCACAACAGGAGAAACCCAGAGAGAAGGCATTGTTTAGGAAGACAACAGAGTTAGACAAAAGAATTCTGTGAGTCCTTGGCCAAGACAAAGGAGTTTCAAAAATATTTCGAACTTCTCAGAGATAACTTTGCCTACTAAGTGACCTGACAAATATACCGTGGTGGAATATGTCAGTACAGGACTAGGAGAAAGAACAGGATGATCATGACAGTTCCTCCAAACTTCAAATCCTCTAATAGATAACATGATCTTAAGGTAGAATTCAATAAAAATAAAGGATTTTAGACAGAGTACTGGTAAAAAGTATATAATAGGAAGTAAGATAACATCAACAATAATAATAGATTTTATATAGCATTTACAAGTCTGCAAAGCAATCCTTTTTTGTTATCTCATTGGATTCACACTATAAATCTGGGAGGTAACTGATATTATTATCCCATTTTACAGATAAGGAAACTGAGGCTGAGATAGGTTTAATAACTTGCCCAGAATCACACAACTAATAAGTGTTTGAGGCTGCATTTAGATTAAGATGGAAACTCTTCATGAATGGGGTTTGTTTCATTCTATCCCTAATACCTGAAAAATACTCAGTAAATATATTGATCTATTGATAATCAGGAAAATCTCAGAAACCTCTCACAAGGAATGGTAACGGAACTTGATCTTCAAGGAAGAGGATTTTAACAGATAGAGGGAGTTAGTTTCAAGGATTGGAGACAGTTTGTGTGAACTGGAAGCGTAGACTAGGATCAGGAAAGAGCTATTAATCTAGTTTGGCCAGAATCAGGAGTTCATGAAGCAAAATGTGAGAAAGGAGGTAAGAGCCAAATTGTAGATAGTCTTAAATACTATGTTAAAGAACATGTATTTTATCCTACAGGCAAGAGGAGGTCACTGAAGGTTTATGACCAGATCTAAGCCTTAAGAATAATATTTTGGCAGCTGTATAGAATATGAGTTATAGAGAAAAGAGATTAGAAGCAGGGCAACAAAAAGTGGAATGTGCTGCCAAAGGAGGTGATTGGTTTCATCTCATTGAAAGTCTTCAAGAAAAGGCTGCATATCCATTGGTTGGAATGTTGTTTGAGGACCCCTTTTGAGTAAAGGCTAGACCAAATGAGAACCAATGTCTTTTCCAACTCTAAAATCCTATGAGTCTTTGAAATACAGAGTGAAGGAAAAGGATTAATATAAAATTTAATTGTAAAGATAAGTTGGAGTTAGGTTGTGAATAGCCTTAACAGACAAAAATTTAAAGGTTTATATTTAATTCTAAAAATCAAAACAAAGTCATCAAAAGTCTTTGAACAAAGTAACAGGATATAAAATAAACCCATAAAAATCATCAGCATTTCTAAATATGAACTACAGAGTCCAAGGACAAAAGATAGAGAGAAAAAATCCATACTTGGGAATAAATCTGAAAGATGAACCCAGAAATTGTATGAACACAATTTCAAAATACTTTTCTCACAAGTAAAATCAAATCTAAACAACTGGAAAAACATCAATTGTCCTTGGTTAGGCTGAGTTAATTTCATAAAATGACAACTCTACCCAAATTAAATTACTTATTCAGTGACATACTAATCAAACTACCAAAAAACTATTTTATGAGCTAGAAAAATAGAAGCACTTCATCTGAAGCATCAAAAAATTAAGAATATCAAGGGAATTGATGGGGGGTGGGGTGGGGGGGAATGTAAAAGAAGGTAGCCTAGCTGTACCAAATCTAAAACTGTACTAAAAAGCAGCAGTCATCAAAACCACCTGGTACTGGTTAAGAAATAGAGTAATGGAGCAATGGATTAGAATAGGCACAAAAGAAACAGTAACAAATGACTATAGCACTCTACTGCTGTTTGACAAACCCAAAGTCATAGGTTTTGGATAAAACTGCTGAGAAAACTGGAAAACGGTATTTCAAAATATAGGCATCAACCCACATCTCACACCCCAAACCAAAGTAAGATCAAAATGGGTACAGGATTTAGACATAAAAGATGTCATAGATTATTAAGAGATCAAGAATACTCTATCTATTGGATCTTTGAGAAGGAGAGAAATTTATGATACAACAAGAAATAGAGAACAGAATAAATTGCAAAATGGATGATTTTACTATATGACATTAACAAGGTTTTATGCTAATAAAACTAATGAAGTAAAGATTAGAAGGAAAACAAATTTCACAGCTACTGTTTCTGATAAAGGTCTCATTTCCACAATATATAGAGACCTGAATCAAGTCATTCCCCAATTGATAAATGGTCAAAGAATATGAACAGACAACTTTCAGATGAGGAAATTAAAGTTAAATATATAGTCATGTGGAAAAATGTCCCAAGTTATTTTTTTTGCAAAGTAATGAGGTTAAGTAACTTGCTCGAGGTCACACAGCTAAGTAATTAGTAACTGTCTGAGGGCAGATTTGAACTCAGGACCTCCTGACTCCAGGACCAGTGCTCTATTCACTACAACACCCAGCTGCCCCCAAGGAATTATTGATTAGAGAAATGCAAATTAAAACAATTATGAGCTACCACCTCACACCTATCAGATTGACTAAGATGATAAAAAAAATTATTAATGTTGAAGAGGATGTAGGAAAACTGGGACATTAATACACTATTGGTGGATTGTAAACTTATCAACCATTCAGGAGAGCAATCTGGAACAATGTCCAAAGAGCAATAAAACCGATCATAGCATTTCACCCAGTAATACCAATACTAGGCTAAATATAAAAGAAATCATAAACAATGATAAAAGTCTTACATATTAAAAATATATATTGCACCTCTTTTGTAGTGGCAAAGAATTGGAAATTGAGGAGATGCCCATCAATTGGAGAATGGCTGAACAAGTATGATATATAAATATTATGGAGTACTATTGTTCTATAAGAAGCCATGAGTGGTCAGACTTTAGAGAAGCATGGAAAGAATTAAATGAATTGATGCTGAGTGAAGGGAGCAGAACCAAAAGAACATTGTACACATTAACAACATTGTGAGTTGATCACTGCTCCTCTCAGCAGCTCAGAGAACAAGGACCAACCTGGAAGACCTATTATAGACAATGCCATCTACAATCAGAGGAAACACAAAAAACAAAACCACAGAATCTGAATGTATACTGTGTTCACTTTTTTTAAGAGTTATTGCAAGGCAATGGGGTTAATTGGCTTGCCCAAGGCCACACAGCTAGGTAATTATTGAGTGTCTGAGACCAGATTTGAACTCAGGTACTCCTGACTCCAGGGCTAGTGCTCTATCCACTGCACCACCTAGCCGCCCCCATATGATCACTTTTTAAAGCATATTTTCCTTCCTAGCTCATAGTTTTCTTTCCTTTCCCTTATCCTAATTCCTCTTATTCAAAACAACTAATATGTAAATATGTTAAACAGAAATGCACATGTACAACTTTTACCAGGTTGTTTGTTGACAAGGAGAGTGGGGAGGAAAGAGGAGGTGTTTAACTTAAAAATTTGCAAGTAGATGGATGTTGAAAAACTACCAAAGTACATAATTGGAAAAATAAAGTAAAATATATTTTTGTTTAGGGGAAAAAGGGTCTTTGAACAAAGTAGTGTCTTGGTCAGATTTGTGTCTTAGAAAGGTTATTTTGGCTTCAGTAAGGAGAATGGGTTGTCAAAAAGTCAGGAAGATGAAACTTATAGAAATTATCCAATCTATCTAAAATTATTTATCTACTTGGAAGACCAAGTAGGAAGGTATTATAGTAGTTGTCTAGGTGAGAGACAATGATCAACTTAACTAGGGTGGTTGGCATTTTAGTGGAAAAATGGGGAAGGTACAGCAGAGATAGGACAGATGAGAGTTAACAAAGTGACTGTATAAAACTATGTATCTGACCCTGACAAAGTTTTGGAGTTTAAGACTGTGCTCTAGAAAATAATTTTGTGTACTAATTTATTGATTGAATTTAAAATTCTATAAACAGAATTCATTTCAAGTAAACAATATCAATATCCAATTGGAGAGGGAGGAGGATGAGGAACACAGAAATGCTTCTGTTTTATATGATTCATGTATTCCTGAAAAGTTATACATAAATTATTTTAATAGATGAAATTCTTCTTTAAAACTGTAAGAAAAGCTCTTAACTATTTTAAAGTAATAATGAAGCAACTGTTTTTGTAAACTGAAGAATTCTTTGGCATAGGGACATAAACTTTATTGATTATATAAGTTTGGATTAGGTTAAATTTTCATTTAAGAGATAAAGAGAAAAGAATTTTAGTATCTTGGCTATATAATATAAATCCTAATGGAATGGTATCTTCATTCAGTTTCTCAGATGTGACAGGAAGAAATGTATGGATGCAAACAACAATTGACATTTCTATAGTTCTCTTGGCTGATAAATAATTTTAGATACATTATTTGTTCTTAATAACAAAACTATAAAATATATAATAAAAGTATCATTGTAAAACAGAGAAGCAATGAAGGATATATGAATTGATGCTGGTAGCTTGGTTCTTGTTTTTTTATTATCGAAGATCAAAACAACATCACTATATTAGAGACAAATTATAATGTGTCTGACTGTGGTTGATCAGATCAATATGAGCTTGGAATGCTCTACCACAGGTTAGACACATGTGAACACGTGGAGTGGGTACTCCAAATTTACAAATACCACATTTCCTTTGAGCTGCTTCTAGTTTGCCTTGTTCATAGTGCATAGCACTCTTTCTGATGAGGGCATGCCATACTGGACAGTCCTGTGCTAATATCTTCTATACTGCACAATCAGTTCAAAAGTTCTTAAGAGAGACCCTGAGAATGTGCTGGCATTGTTCTTCTGACCCCTTTGTGAGCACTTGCCCTGTGAGTGTTTTTAGCTTGAGAATCTCAGTTGGCTGGTATCTTATACCTCCAGGTAATGTTCAGAATCTTCCTAAAACATTTTGAATGGAAGTGATTCAGTTTTCTGACATGATACTGGTAGACTGTCCAGGTTTCACAGGCACTTAGCAATGAGGTCAGCATGATGGCTCTGTAGACTTCAGTTTGGTAGTTGATCTAATACCTCCTCTCTCCCACACTTTTTTTTTGGAGTCTTCCAAACACTAAGCTAGCTTTGGCAATGTGTGTGTCAACCTCATTGTCAATGTCTACCTCCTTGGAAAGGGCACTGCCAAGGCAAGTGAACTTGTCCAGAGTACTCAAAACTTCTCCAGTTGCTATAATCAATGGTTCACATATAAACGTGAGTTGCTGGTTGATAGAGTACCTGTATTTCCTTGGTGTTGATTGTTAAGCCAAAAATGAACACAAACAGCAGAGAATCAATCCATACTTTGTTGCATCTCAGTTTTGAGGTTGCATTGAGTAAGTGCACAGTCATCTGCAAACAGAAGATCATGCACCAATACTTCCTGCACTTTGGTCTTGGCTTGTAGCCTTTTCAAATTGAACAACTTAGCACCAGTACCATAGCTGCCCTTGATACTGTGTTCATCCTCAGTGAAGGCATTTGAAAACATGGCTGAAAACATCATGCAGAGTTGTGACTACAGCTCCTAGTGTATCCACACCAGCTACTATATCACTTGCCTGTTGGCACAGGATTTTGAAATGGGAATAGTAAAATAGTATGGGTGATGTCTTTTGATTCATTTGTAAATTGGATTTAAGTAAGGCAGAATTGCATAAAGTCTAGTTATCATAGTCCAGTGGCAAGACAGAGTCAAGACAACTGGTGATGACTTGAGATGCACAGATGACCCTGGCATCTTCAATGTTTAACCAAGTTCTAAGTGCTTCACAGCACCTACTTCAGCTGCCTTCATAGCCAATGAATTGTTCTCATTCACCCATTCCACCAGAGGAAGACTTCACATGCTTGAATGACTAACTCAGGGTTTGAGATCCCCTCCATTACCATCAGCCTGGGTTAAGCCCATCTGCTGAAATGGGGTGTGGTTGCTGTGTAAGCTTCAGATTCTTGGAGTCTCAGGTGAGACTTAGGTGACTTAAGTGAACCTCAAAGGTGGAAAGTAGCCCTGGAAAAAGACTCAGCAGGCTTCACATCCATGAACTCATACAAAGTAAAATAGACAGAACCAGGAAACATTTATAAACAATGAATTTAATGTAAATAGAAAAGAATTTAATAACAAAATAATTGAACCTGAGTGCTTTGGTATTATAATGACCAAATCTGATCCCCAGAGAAGAGAATTTACCTATCTTCCATTCTTTACAGAAGTAAGAACTATGAATATGAAACACTGCATACAATATCAGATGTTTTTTTATATTTTGCTTAGTGTTGGTGAACATTTTCTCCCCCTCTCTCCTTTATTTTTAGATGGATGGCTATAAAATTTAAGTTTATTTATTTTTAAAATATTTGAGTTCTGATCTCTCTCTCTCTCTCTCTCTCTCTCTCTCTCTCTCTCTTTCCTCCATCCCCCAATCATTGAGAAGGAAAGAAATGTGCTATCAATTATACATGTGAAATTATACAAAACACATTTCCATATTAGTCATGTTGCAAAAAAAGCAAGAAAAATAAAGTGAAAAAATATGCTTCATTTTGTACTCAGACTCCATCAGTTCTTTCTCAGGAGGTGGATACCATTTTAAATTATACATCCTTTGGAGTTGATTTGGAGCAAACTAAATTATTCACAGTTGGTCACCCTACAATAAAGCTGTTAATATGTACAATGTTTTTCATAATTCATCTCACTTCATTTTGCATGAGTTCATATAGGTCTTCCCACATTTTTCTGAAATCATCCTGTTCATTCTTTCTTATAACATGGTAGTATACTGTCACAATGTTTAGAACTGCTATAAATATTTTTGTACATATAGGTTCTTTTCTTTTTCTTTGTGGTACAGACCTAGTAGTGGTATTGCTAGGTCAAAGGATATAACCCTTTGGGCATAGTCCCAAATTGTTTGATCGAATATATGTATTACTTCACAACTCCACCAGCAATGCATTAGTGTCCCAATATTTCTACATCCCCTCCAACATTTGTCATTTTCCTTTTTTAAATTATGTGATTAAAAAAAGCACACTCCTACATTATTTAAAGTATCCCTATGTCCATTTTTCAGTTGAAGAATCTGAGGTGGAGAAAAGTCTGAAGTCAAGTCAGGACCTAAAATGAGGTTTTGGGGCTTCACATCCAAGGTTATTTCTATTACTTTTCACTACTTCTAGTACAAAATGCTACCCAAGTAATTCCTCTGTTGAAGGAAGGGAATCATAGAACTATGAGACTCTGTTCTATACATGCCTAGACTAACAAATAGCGAGGTGATCCTTTCTGACATTTATTTTCTTGATAGTGGAGCCAGAACTTAAATATGAGAAAATAGCAAAGAAAATGTGTAAAACTAATACTGACAGTGAGATTACATGAAATAAATACATGAAGCATCTATAATGTACAAGCACTGCACTAAATGCTAGGACGATGCAGACAAAAATGAAAAAATTCTAACCTGCAAGAAGTTTACAATCTATTGGGAAAAAATATGAAGACAAACAAGCAAATGAAAATTAATTTGAAGAGAGAGCAAGCTCTAACACCTGGTGGATCAGAGAAGTTTTACTGGAAGAAATGGTCCCTGAGCATAGCCTAGCAGAAAACTTAAGAATCTGGAGAATCAGATTTGAGAAGGAAATACATTCCAGTCATGTTTCTTGCAAAGGCATAGCAACTGAAGATAGAATAGTAAATTCAGAGAATAATAGCTCATAGATCATTTTGTCTAGATAGTAGAGCACATGAGAGTCAATCATAGGATATGTGTCTGGAAAGGTTAGTTGGAGTCAAATTTTGGAAGACTTTAAATTCGAGTTTTTTTAACAAAAGAGTGACATCATCAGATTTGTGCTGAACAGCAATATGGAGGATAGATTGGAAAGGAGAGAGACTAGAGGCAGGGAGGCTAATAAGGAAGCTATTACAATCATCCAAGCGAGAGGCAATGAGATCTGAAATGAGGTGGAAGCAGTTGAGTAGGGAGGAGACAAATATAAGATGCAGTCAGAATCTGTAAGACTTGACAACTGATTCAGTAAGTAGGGAGATGATGAGAATGAGAGAGAGAGAGAGAGAGAGAGAGAGAGAGAGAGAGAGAGAGAGAGAGAGAGAGAGAGAGGTGAAGAATGTCTCCAATGTTAAGAGCATGCATGAGTGACTAAAAGAAATAGGGGAAAAGGGAGTTTTGGGAGAAGATAATGAAATGCATTTTGGATATGTTGAATTGAAAATGTGAATAGGAGAGACATCCAGGTAGAAGTACCTAGCATATAGTTGGAAATGCAGGATTAGAATTATAGTGAGGAATTAGAATTAAATATATTGATTTTTAAGTCATCTGAAAGCGAAATCTAAAGGAGCAGACAAAGAGTACAGAGCGAGGCAGAGCTTTGGGGAATTACTCACATTCAGGGAGCAGAAGTTGGATGATATCCCTGCAGGAGAAAATGAGACATGGGTAGACAGGTAAAAAAAGAACCAAGTGAGACCAGTATTGCAAAAACCAAGAATATTATAAGCAGTCATATACCAGATAAAAATAGAATGTGGAGAAAGGAAGTAATGACAAAAAGAACAAGGTCCAGTTGGAAGACTCTTTCTATGCTCAAGTGTGAAAAGAGGTTCTGAACCATGCTTCTTCTAGTGAAAACAGCAAAAAAGTGATTCTACAAAAGAAAATAAAAAGAAAATTAGATGCTTGGGGATTTTTTGGATGTCAGAAATAGAAGAAAAAGAAGTCAAAGTAGACTGAGGCTTCAAGCCTATGTGACTGGCAGAGATTAGCAGTTCTCTTCCTCAAGATATAAGGAGTCCCACTTGTACAAAAATATTTATAGCAGCCCTGTTTGTGGTGGCAAAGAATTGGAAATCAAGTAAATGTCCTTCAAATGGGGAATGGCTTAGCAAACTGTGGTATATGTATGTCATGGAACACTATTGTTCTATTAGAAACCAGGAGGGATGGGAATTCAGGGAAGCCTGGAGGGATTTGCATGAACCGATGCTGGGTGAGATGAGCAGAACCAGAAAAACACTGTACACCCTAACAGCAACATGGGGGTGATGTTCAACCTTGATGGACTCGTTCATTCCATCAGTGCATCAATTGGGAACAATTTTGGGCTGTCTGCAAAGGAGAGTGCCATCTGTATCCAGATAAAGAGCCATAGAGTTTGAACAAAGTTCAAGGACTATTCCCTTTAATTTAGGGAAAAAACAGATATCTTATTGTCTGATCCTGTTACCTCTTGGACTTCTTGTTTCTTCCTTAAGCATATGATTTCTCTCATCACACTCAATTTGGATCAATGTACAACATGGAAACAAAGTAAAGACTGACAGATTGCTTTCCGTGGGGGGGGGGGTAAGATTGGGGGGAAAATTGTAAAACTCAAATAATATCTTTAATAAAAATAAATTAAAAAAAGAAAAATACAAACTATTAGCAACCATAAAAAAAGATATAAGGAACCCTTTCAACCTTTTGAGTCTTCTTACACTTTCCTCCCCTTGTGCAAACTCTATAAGCCAGCTATACAAGCTTCCTTGTTGCTCCTCACAAATGACACACTATTTCTACTAGAGACAGATAAATGGTGATGGGAATAGAGTACTAAACCTAGAGTCAAGAAGACCTGAGTTCAAATCCAACCTCAACCACTTACTGGTTGTTTTACCCTGGGAAAATCACTTCTCAATCTCTATCTGCAGATAATAATTACACCTATCTCTCAGGTTTGTTGTGAGGATCAATCAAAATAATATTTGTTAAGTGCTTAGCCCATTGCCTCTTATATAATAGGCATTTAATAAATACTTCCTTCTTTCTATCCTTTCTGCCATCTCCATTCCTTTGTGTTTGCTGACTGTCCCCAATTTCTGGAATGTTTTCTCTCCTGACTTCCTTTAAGACAGCTAATATCTCAACTTCTGCAAGAATCCTTTGTTTTCTCCCTTCTCTGCAGTAGCTGCTAGTGCTTTCCCCTCTGTGATTACCTCCCATCTCTTCTGTATGAATCTTGAACATACCTAGTGACATATATATTGTCTCTCCTATTAGAATGTGAACTCCTGGAAGGCAGGGGCTATTTTTACTTTTTTCTTTGCAGCTCCAGCACTTAGCACATAGCAAGCCCTTAAGAAATGCTTATTGATGGATTGATTGATGTATATATAGATTTGCACATATTATTTCATTTGAAGCTGCAACATACTTTCCCAAACAAGGGCATGATAATAGGCTTATTTTTTCTCCAGCATCCTTTTTGATGAGACTCAGACCTTTTTTGGTTCTAACAGCCTCCAGAATCTCTTAGAACTCTTCAAAAGTGGCCCAATAGCCACTACTGGTCTTGATCCAATATCTCCCCCTCAAAATCCTCTCTTGATAATCAATATATCTTTCTTTGTACTCAAATCTAAAGCTCCTAAATTCTCCAGGCTGATTTAGAAAGCACCAATCCTCACTAGTCCTTTGTTCAGGAAAACAACTTGATTATAGTTTTGAAGCCCAATACAAGGTAAACCACTTTTTTCATTTCATACCTTTGCTTTAAAAATAAAGAAATAAAAATGTATTAAAAACAGTTTTTCATATTACTTTCAAAATTGTCCCACTTGACTCTGCTTGTTTCTGAATTTCCTTTTGTTCTCTTCTGTACATTTAAGGAAACATTTCATTGGCCCTCTTTTTTGTTATCACTGTTGGTAATCACCCCTCCCCCTGCTCTCTCTAGTCCACCTCCATTTACCAAGAAAAAGAAAGCAAAGGATTGAGGAAAAAAACAACTTGTAACAAACATTGTCAAGGGAAAAAATGCACACAGTGGCCATGTCCAAAAATGGATATCTCAGTTTGTACCTTGTGTTTCTCACCTCTCAGTGAAGAGGTAGGCAATATGCTTCACTGTAATTGTAGGAGATGTGATTGGTTGGTGCATTTATCAGAATCTTTCTATCTTGCAAAATTGTATTTTTTTGCAATGTGACTTTCCTTGTATAGATTGTCCTCTTGATTCTTCTCTCCATATCCATTCACACTGCCAGAAATATTCTGAAATCTTCATTTTATTATTTCTTATGACACAATAGTATTCCATTATATTCAACTGGCACAAAAACTATTAAAGAAAAAAAAAGGGGGGGAAACTCATCCACAGGCCTGAACAAGGTCTTTTGGGATTCCCCACAACTAGGAATGGGAGTGTTTGTTTGTCTGAAGTGTGGGCTGAAACGCTTCTTGCAGCTGCCAGTCTCATCCAAAGAGGTGGGGGCTGCTCAATTACCCCAAAGAACTCTAATTCAAACTCAGGTTCGAGAAGTTTCCAAGAGACATTAAAAACAATCTCAAGCACTCGTAGTGAATAGTCGGGTACTGTGAACAGAGGAAGAAGTAACCCTGCCAATCCGTTGAAGCTCTTGCCAGAAGAGCCCCGCTGTTTCTTAATTGTCCTAAAAGCTTGTAGCCAGCTATGTTCTTGGCTGGGCCAACTTCCTTTGCATGGTGTTTGTGATTGGGATATGCAGATCACGAAGGGTCTTGAAGTGGGGGAGGGGAGAAGCACAGGGGACTTTCTCTTCACAATCCCCATCTGCCCATATCATACAGGAGATGACAGTTCTTCCAAAACGGTCACTACCTCATAAAAACCAATGAGCCAAGACAAAATGCCAACCAGCTAAGAGAGTCAAAGGAAATGGAGCTGCTGTGTACAGGTGAGGAGAATGAATGAACTTGTTGCCAATGGACAAAGGAAGCCTGGGAAATGAATGCCTGCCCCCACTTGATGGATAACCTCTGTTCTGAGCCAGGTTCTCTCAGTACTTTTTTTTTTTAATAAACTGCTGTGGTTAGCCTTCAAAGGCTCAGACAGCAACAGCCTAGGAGGGCTGGCCTGGCAGGCAGAGGATGGGGGATCAAACTATGGGAACCTGGGTAAGTCACAGAGTCTGAGAAGCTCTGTAGAAGCCACAGAATTTCAGGACCCACACTTAAATCAAAGCCCTGGATTGGCTTGGATATAACTTGTCTGGGGTCTATTTGTTCCCTTATTTGTAAAATGAGGGGATTGAAACAGATAGTTTTGGAGATCCCTTCTAAACCCATGATCCTAGGATACACACAACCAAGAATGCCCTCTGAACCTATCCAACAATGGCCTTTGGTTTTCTTTCCAAGATCTAAGTGAAGGGGAATCTGAGATCTCTCAGGCTTCTCCTCATCTCTCAACCTTAATGGTTGGTTGGTCCCTGATCTTCTTTATCAAAGGATACCAAAATGATATCACTCTGTTTGAGACAGATTACAATAAGAGCTTGGAATGCTCTACCACAGGCTGGGCACAAATTGTCCATGTGAATTTACAGATGGCACATTTCCTTTGAGCTGCCTCAATTCTTCCTTCCTCACAGAGCATAGCACCATCACTGATGAGGGCCATCCTGCTAGGGGTCCTGTGCCCATGTCTACCAAGCTGTACAATCACTTCTAAAGTTCTTCAATGAGACCTTCAGGGTGTCTCAGTATTGCTTCTTCTGACCCCTTTGTGAGTGCCTGCCTGTGTGAGTTCTCCATAAAATAGTTTTTTTTTTTTTGGCAAGCATTCTTCTGGCATTCTAACCACATATCCACCCCATCATAGTTGCCCTCTTTGTAGTAATGTTGGAATGCTAGGCAATTTACCTGGAGAAAGGACCTCAGTGTCTGATATCTTCTCCTGCCAGGTGATCTTCAGAATCTTCCTAAGACAGTTTAAATGGAAGTAATTTGGTTTCCTGACATGGTGCTAGTAGACTGTCCAGATTCCAAAGGCACATAGCATTGAGGTCAGCACAATGGTTCTGTAGACCTTCAGTTTGGTAATCAGTCTAATATTCCTTAATAACTGAATAATATTCCTTAAAAACTGTGACCTTTTTTTAAAGGTCAAGGTTTCCCATTGCATCCAAGGTCATCTCCAGTTACCTTGATTCCTATCTGGCTCCTGGACCCATATGTTCTGGAGGAGAAAGTGAGGCTGGTGACTTAGCACAGTGCCCCAAATTCAATTCACTTGCAGATCATGCAATCAACTCCCTGATGTCATGATCTTCTTTGAGAATGAACAAACATCATCAATCATACATCAGTGTTGCTTTAGGGCAGAACCTAATTGTTGGGAAATCTTCTGTCACAGAGGAAAAATTTGCTTGTCTTCAACTTTCATCCAATATTCTAGTTTTGTCCCCTTTGACCAGAATGGTGAAAGGATAAATAAAACATTTATTATGGGCTTACTATGCTAAATATGCACTGTATTAAATTATTAAAAAAAAAAAAAAAAGGAAGTCCTTTCCCTCAAGGAAGTTGCATTCTAATGGGGCAGTGGGAAGGACCCATCAAAGAGAGTTAAAGGGGTGGGGTCAGGGGCATTCTCAATGAGACATGGTTTGGAAATGATGACTAGAAAATGACTTAGAGACCTGGTTTCAAGGCAAGATAAGGCAAGAACCAGGTAAGGAGAACAATGCAGAGTAGAACAAATTTAATTCTACTCCCAAGAGTCATTCCTTCAAATACTTGAAGACAATTACCATATACTGCCAAATCACCCATCTTCTCTAGGTCCATTGACCTTTGTTCTTACTATCGAATTGTTTAACTTTACAGGGCCTATGTTCTCAGTTCTATACATCATTCTTAATGTTTCTCTATCATCAAGGAGTGCCTGTGTATCAAATGGTTGTCCCTAGTTATTGGAGGTTTTTTTTGGTTTGTTTTTGCAAGGCAAAGAATGAGTTGCCCAAGGTCCAACAGTTAGGCAATTATTAATTGTCTTAGGTCACATTTGAACTCAGGTCCTCCTGACTCCAGGGTGGCTACTCTATCCACTGTGCCATCTAGCTGCCCCTCTAGTTATCTTATAGTGAATTTAGGTAGATTCTAGAGGAAAGAACTGTTCCAGTCTGGGGTTAAACAACAATCACAACAACAACAGCCAAAACAACAAAACACTTTCTCTTTTTTTCCTTTCTTTAAGACAGCATCTATTTTCTTCTCACATATCCTCCACCTGCCTAGCACTGCTTTCTGTCTACTCTCTCTATTTTCAAAGGTTCATAGCTATATCTTCTATGCCTGGAAGCTTCCCCTTTGATCTTGCCAATATCTTAGCTGATTGGTACCTCTCTGCCTGTGAAATCAGCTGTAGGAAATAATAAAAATACCTAGAAGCACTGAGATTATCTCATTTGATCCTCACACAACCCTCAGGGGTCAGAGCTATCATTATCCTTATTTTGCAGAAAAGAAGCTGAGACAAACAGATGTAAAGTGACTTACCCAAAGTCATACAGTAGTAAGTGTCTGAGGTCAGATCTGAACAGGTCTTCCTGATTGTAGGTCTGCTGGTCCTGGTTGATGTTGGACCCTTGCCCTTCCTATAAAATACCTAAGCTACTCTGACCTAAAGTTGCTCTGATTCCTGCCTGGACCCAGGAATACCAGTCAGAACAGGGTGTAGCCAAGAGTTCAGCCTTGAGAGTAGCCCCTTACATGATAATCTGAGTCTGCCTCCTGCTGATATGACCTAAATACTACTTTTCAGAGGTTCACTAATGATCTCCCTGGTTGTTTCCCTCCTCTGCTCTTTGCCCCATTTTGGAAGCATCTATCCTAGCTCATCTAGAGAATGGAACAAGGAGAGTGTTACTGGTCTGTCCTAACTCACTTTCCTGATTGCCTCAGCTCCTCATGGTGCCTGAAGGGCTATTTCCAGTTAAGCTGGAAGTTAGAATGACAAGTAACTCATCCAGTAAGAAGTCTAAAGTGCATTAAATTCTGGAAAGTATTTTAACATAAATTGAAACTTAAAATGCTTTTTACATGATTTGCAAATACTATGCTCTTATTCTCCCTGATGAAGATGGTAGGTCTCTTCTCCAATGCTTTTAGCTCAAGCCCCCATTTCAGTGTGTTCCTTGTTCTTCCCCCTCTCCATCCAACAATTTAACACTAAAGGCCCAATTCCATGTAATCAATTAATATCAATTAACTTTTACAAATTAAATGTTACTATGAAGATACAGTTAGAACAAAATTATAAATGTCCTCCCCTCAACACCTCAAGGTACACCATCCTCTATCCCATCTTGGTGCCAAAGGAAAATGGATTCAGACTTAATGTAGTTTCTATACAGTATTGATCCTGCTCCTCAAGTTCATGTCCAAAGGTGATATCTAAGCTAGATGAGTTCTTGTCTTAGCTTTTGTTTAGGAGTATTGATATTAGACTGCCTACAAAACCAGCAGGAACTCTATAGCCACCTCTTGGTGACTCCCCCTTCTGAAAGTCAAAAGTCCCCTTTTATTGTCCTGGTCTCAAAGCTAGACCAGATGGTTTTGAAATTCAGCATCCCATTCCCAGACCTCACAAGGTCATAGGCTCTAAATTCATTTACTAAAATAAAATAACAAATACAAACCAAAGAACTATAGCACAGATTCATAGATCACATGCCAGATTTAGATGATGAAGGCCCAAGGTCTCTTCCCTTACTTCAGTATCTCTCTTCTCTCCTCAGAACACCAACAAATAGAATAGAAGGACCAAGTTTTGATTAGGCAAGTGCTTTTTAGGCATAACCTCAGACCTGGCTCTATAACCAATCAAAGAAGTTCCTCTTTACCACATGATTAGTAGACTGGAACTAGCTATTGAACAACAAGTCATAGAAGCTTCAATTCTTCCCCAAGACACTTCCAAATTCTTCACTACACCTAAAAGCAGGTTGAATTCTATCAGCCAAAATATACTTAATGCATTCTCAAGAGGTCTGGGACCACAAACCTGTCTCCTGTTCAGTGTCCTCCTGTGATTCTTTTGCAAAGTTGTTAGACCCCCTTAGTCCCTTAAGTCCCATCTTAGCTGAAATGACAATCCATGCCATTAGGAAATTTGCAGTCAAGGAAAGGAGACAGGATAGAAATACAGGAAAAGATAAAGAGAATATGTTAAGTACCAGATAAGCAGAACAAACAAATACAAAAGCCAATATTGTGGAAAGAAGATGTAGAGTCAGAATAGACCCAGGTTTGAACCCTACCTCTGATACAAACACACATGCATTTCCCATACTGAAATAGTTTTGTATTTACTGGTATATATATTTTAAATGTTTTTTTTATAAAAACACAGAACACTGGCTAGCCCCAAGGGAGAGGGACAGTATAGGAAAGCAATTTCCACCACACCAAAAAAAAATGCTAAAAAAAAAAGACTGAATGACTATTAGTAATCTAATCACTTTTTGATAAACCCAGAGATTCCAGCTTCTGGGATAAAAGCTCACCCTTTGATAAAAACTTCTGGGAAAACTGGAATATATATGGCAGAAACTAGACATAGTCTAACATCTCATACCTTATATGAAAATAGGGTTGAAATGAATCCAAGATTTAGACATAAAAGGTGATACTATAAGCCAATTAGGGGAAGAAGGGATAAGTTTATCTGGCAGACCCATGATCAAAGAAGAGAGAGAGAGAAAATTATAAAAGACAAAATAGGCAATTTTAATTACATTAAATTGAAGAGTTTCTCCAGATATAAAACCAATACAGCCAAGATCAAAAGGAATGCAGAAAGCTGGGAAACAATATTTAGCACTAGTGTTTCTGACAAAAGACTCATTTCTAAAATATACACAGAACTAAGTCAAATTTGGAAGAGTTCAAGTCATTCCCCAAATGATAAGTGGTCAAAGAATATATGAAAAGGGCAATTAATTCTCAGATGAAGAAATTAATATAGTCAGATAAAAATGCTCTAAATCATTATTGATTAGAGAAATGAAAATTAAAACTCTGAGGTACCACTTCACATCTATCAGATTGGCCAATATAGGAAAGGGATCAATGTTGGAGGGGATGTGGGACATAATACATTGTGGAATTGTAAACTAATTCAGCCTTTCTAAGGAATAATTTGGAATATGCCAAAGGGCAATAAAATTGTGCATACCCTTTGATCCAGAAATATCACTACTGGATCTGTATCCATAAGAGATCATGAAAAAAGGTAAAAATTCCACCTGTACAAAAATATTTATGGCAACTCTTTTCATGGTGGCAAAAAAATTGGAAATTGAAGGGATGCCAATCAATTAGGGAACAGCTGAACAAACTATGGTAGATAAAGGTGATGGAACACTATTGTTCTATAACAACCATGAAGGATGGGACTTCAGAATAGTCTGGAACAACTCGCATGAACTGATGCTGAGTGAAGTGAGCAGAACCAGAAATACATTGTACACACTAAGAACAACATGAAATGATGATCAACTATGACGGACATGATCATTTCAGTAGTACAATAATCAAAGACAATACTTGGAGAATTGTGATGGAGAATACCAACTATATCCTGAGAAGGAAGTGAGGAGTTTAAATACAGACCAAACTTTACTATCTTCAATTTATTTTTAAAAAGTTGTCTTTTGAATTATGTCAGTTTTTCTCTCTAATTTTTTTCTTCCATTTGGATGTGGTTCTTCTCTCACAACAAGATTAATATGGATCTAATGATTAGCATATTTATATTACATTGCTTTCTGTCAGGGAGAGGAAGGAAGAGAGGGAGGGAGAAAAGTATATTAAAAAAAGATTGTTGAAAACTACCGTAACTTGTAGTTGGAAAAATAAATAAGAACATTTTTTAAAAAGACTGAGAAGTGTACAGTGACAAAAACCTACACATGAATGTAACTATTATTTCTTCTTCTGGGAGATTATTTAAAATATCACAATTTGTTCACCTTCTGCTTGACTCTGCACTTTCCAAGCAACAACTTCCAGTTATGTTGTGTACATTAATGAGATATGTACAGGATAAATATGAAATAATGAACAGAGGCAAGGCACTAGAATCAAGAAGTATTGGGAAAGGTTTCCAGTGGAAGATGAAATTTTAGTTTTGACTTGAAGACAGATAGGGAAACTAGCCTTTACTGGCCAAGGGAACCAGAAGATCCTGATCTCTCAAACTCTCAAAGCTGCCTCCAAGGTTAGAGATCTCAGGATTACTGTTTGGTCACCCAGTCTCAGGGAAAGAAATACAAGGAAAAGGCAGCCAAAGGTCTGGGTTTAACCTTGCCTAGCTGCCATATACAAACCATGGTCATTTCTATTGTGGGTGTTTCCCTATGCCTATCAGAGGGAAGAATAAAGAAAACATCAGAGGGTGGAAGTTTTCTTTTTAAAATCTATTGATTAGGGGGCAGCTAGGTGGCACAGTGGATAGAACACTGGTCCTGGAGTCAGGAGAACCTGAGTTCAAATCAGTCCTCAGACACTTAATAATTATCTAGTTATGTGACCTTGGGCAAGTCACTAAACCCCATTGCCTGGCAAAAAAAAAAAACAACCTAAAAAAACACAAAAAAATAAATAAAATCTATTGATTAGGTAGTTCTTTCTGACTAAGTAATCAATGCTATCTGACATAACTTTGGCTCCATGGAATAGCCATTAATATGCTACCTATGTTCATGGTATTTCTCCCTAGCAGAATGTAAGCTCTTTGAAATTAAGGATTATTTTGTTTTTATCTTCATTGACTCAGTATTTAACAAAGCTCCTGTCAAATGGGAGGTGGTAAATTCTTAATTGAATTGAAACTTATATAGCATGTACTCAAAACTCCTCTTTCTGCTTGTTCCCTGTCTCTGAATGATCTTTTCATAAATTTTTGTCTCATTGTTATTATTTGCCAGATTGTTATTTTCCTTCATTTTCAAAGAACACCATGACATCAGAGAGGTGATGCCATATCATGCAAATGAACTGAATTTGAGTGAAGGCTACTGCACAAATTCCCCAGCCTCACTTTCTCCTCCAGAGCCCTCTAGGTCAGATATGAATCACGATGACTGGACATGATACTGGCTGCAGGGTAATTAGGGTTAAATGACTTATCCAAGGTCATATAGCTAGTAATGGCAAATGTCTGAGGTCAAATTTGGACTCAAGTCCTCCTGACTCTAGGGCTGGTGCTCTATCCACTGCACCAACTAGCTGCACTTTTGGTGTATTAAATGGGAAATTAACTAATTCAACTAAAAGGGCCCTTTTTAGTTGAGAAAAAAAAAACAAATCATTTCATGTATGAGAAAATATTTTTTAAAACTACAAATGTGAGTTAAAAAGGTATTTTGAAAGATGGCTCAGGGTCATTATACTCACCACAGGGAATCCAGAGACAAGGAACAATGAGTCAAAGTATGGAAGCCAACACCAAAATACAAACCAGATATCAAAATGAAAGCAGCCAATCCACACTGAATGACTCAGAAAAACTAAGACAGTAGCTAGAACTTGGATAACCAGGAATCAATGTAGCATGCAAAACTTTAGAACTGTAGAATGGCTTAACAATGGAATGCAACTGTGCTATGAGAAATGATGAGCTCAACGATCTTAGAAAAACATGGAAAGGCCTGCAAGAAATAATGAAGAGCAAGATGAACAGAACCAAGAGAACATTGTTTCAGTAATAGCAATATTGTTTTCAGAATGACTTTGAGCAGACAAATTATTTTGACTTAAAATACCCAAATAAAGGACATATTAAGAAAGATGCTATCTATATGCAGAGAAGGAACTGATAAATAGAAGTATGTATAGAACAATTTTACACAGATATCTGTATATATCTACTTGTGTCTAATGATAGCCAGGGCAGGGTCAGCCTAGGAGAGAAAAGCAAAAAAAAAAGATATTTACATGATTATTTTCATGTTTGAAAGGAATAGCAGATAGTATATAGCAGATTTGTAGTTTCAGTTGCAATTATCTTTCTTATTGTTTTATGTTCTTATTGTACTATTGTTTTATTCCATAAATTAAAAATAAAAAAATTTAAAAAGAATACCATCCAGAAAAGAGACAAGTTGCCCAACAACAATGTATGCATTTGCTTGTCTGTCTTTTGAAAGAGAATATATTTAAACAGAAAGTCATCAAATAGGAAAAGATAAGTGTGGAAAAGGCAAAACTATTACATAAAATAAATATTTGGAGACTTACCAGATCACCTCCTGGATGGAAAAAATCACTAGGGGCAAATGAACATGAAAAGGTTGAATATGGTTCAGAGGGAGACATGAACCCATACAAACTGAAACTTGTGGCATGAAGATATTATAATAAATGGGATAAAAGTTATAATTAGCAATGGGCCCTACTTGTCAAGCATACTTCTAAGGAAATTTCCTAATGTGGCAGCTACAAAGAATGCTCATAAAATATCTGAATATAGAAACTGCCTCTGCATATGTTTATACCACAAGATGGATCATCCCAGTTTTGGTTATGTGAGCCACCCAGTTTCAAGAAATGAAAGAATCAATATCATGTACAAATTCAAATGAAAGGTATCTATAAAATTTGTGAAGACAATTCTTTGATCAACCTTCTCAGTTTTGACAGAGGTAGGACCTCAGAGTCATCATCTCAATATCAAGTCTTCCAAGAAAAGCCTGAGGCCAGTCCTCATGAGCAGTCATCATCACTAATAAGTGAACCATTTTGGAACTCACTCCAGAATGACTCTGCCCTCTCCCCAGCTGGAATTCTTCCTACCAGTAAGGTGTGTACTTTTAAAGGGACACAAAAAATGAGACACATCTATCCTGTACCAATACCCAGCATACTAATCAAAAAAGAAATAAATGCATTCATGTGTTTATAAAACACATATTTATGTAATACATTTATATATACAAACACATATACATGTGTGTATACACAGCTAGATAGAACACTGGATCTGAAGTTAGGAACTCATGAATTCAAATCTGGTCTCAGATACTTACTAGCTGTGTGGTCCTGGGTAAGTCATTCAACTTCTGTCTGCCTCAGTTTCCTCAACCATAAAATGGCGATAATGATGCACCTATCTTACAAGGCTATTGTGATGATCAAATGACATAATATTTATAAAGCATTTAGCACAATGCTTCAAACAAAGTGGGTACTTAATAAATGAGTCTTCTCTTTCCCCTTTATTTTGGAAACATATTTATTTTATAAGATGAAAAGATCAAACGAGCTCCCCACTTCTATCTCTCTTGGAAGCATGATTTTCCAAAAATCTCCTCTTCCTCCTCCAAATTGGAAAATGACTAGTTCAACAGGATCCTGTTGAGGGATGTTTTCTTTCTACACTTTTTGGAGTGTAGAAGTAGCAACCCTGTAGGTGGCTAGAGTTACAGCTTCAGAAGATGGACAAACTATTGGCATGCTCATGGCTATGCCTCTAGGAATGTGATTTCCTCTACCACTGGGTGGCCTGGGTGTGCCTGTGATAACTTTCAGTTGCCAAAGCACAAACTGGAAAGATAAATGAAGCCACCAAAATGTGTATTCATATGATGCACAGCAGACCAGAAAGTGAGAGGGTTGATCTATGTCTTGATTTATACCAATAATATAGTAATTAGTTTTGAGAAATATGAAAATAGTGACAGAATAATACATCAATAAAGGCAGAATTTTGAGTTAAGAGAATAAAGAAACATTATACATTACTTAGGAAGATTGAAGCAGTGCAGGATAATAGAAAAGTCACAGGATTTAGACAAGGGATCTGCCACTGACTGCCTGTGTGAACCCTGGCATATCTCTTAGTCTCTATGGGACTGTTTCCTCATCTATAAAAATAAGTGTTAAACTAAACTATCTCTGAGGACTATTTCAGCTTGAAATCAATCATCATATAATCCTATGATCTCTGATCCCATGGAAAGAATCTCCTTAAAGAAAAAAAAAATTATCTGATGTGTTGGACAATGATCTAGAGGACTCAATAGAGAAGAGAACCCTAAAAGAAACAAACTACATAAAGAATAATGAAAATTCAAGTTGACAACTAAGGAATATCAAGAAAAATTGAAAAAGAACTCCACATACATACATAGCAGGAGCAGATATTCATGAAGCTATAAAAATTCAATCAGGGACAATGTGATCACCCTTTCATCATATCTGCTGATGTTCTGACCTCCAATAGTTCTCTTTCGACAGCTACATAAGACCCAAACCCCTCAGCTTTATATACAATGACTTCCACAATTTGAAATCAATCTACCTCTCCAGCTCTATCTCACACTGCTCCCCCTCACATATGCTACTATCTCATGAAACCAACTGTTCCCTGAACATATCCATGCTTTTACTTCCTTTATGCCTTTGCTCCCATCATTCTCTCTGCTTGGAAAGCTATGTATCCCAAAACTCTTCTTACAGTGCTGTCTCCCTTAGAGATTTTCAGAAATTCCATGGATTCAATTGTCATCTCTATGTAGATAGCTCCCATATCTAAACATCTGATCCTAATCTCTCTTCTGAACTCCAGTCCTTCATTATCAGCATCTTCACTTGGATTTTTAAAAGTCATCTGAAACTCAACATTTCCAAGAAGGAATTTATTATATTTTCCTGAAAACCTATCAGTTCTCCAAACTCCCCTATTTCCTTACCTCACACACCCCAGTCCAGGTTCTTATGATGAGATGATCGTTCTCCTTAATTTTATTCCATTCCCCTCTTCACCAGCAGATTGTTCTTGCTTCCATCTCTGTCCCTCTGTCTCTGTCTGTCTCTCTGTCTTCTCCAATTTCTACCATTTACCTGTTCTTTCCTTATTACCTACAAACAGCCTACAAATGACCTCAACACTCAACTAAAACTGCTCTCCTCAAAATTACCAAGGATCTCTTACTGTTGTTCATCCTTTGTTTTGAAAAGGACCAGTAAAACCACAGGGACTTGCATGAGTATTTAAATGAGATGAAATTGTACAGTCACCAGTCCCTTTCAAAGTTATCTGAGTTCAATAGCAAGACAAAAGTCAGGACAACTAATTGTAAATCTGATGACATTTTCTTAATCTTCATCTTTCTTTATCTCTGTAGTATTTAACACTGTTGATAACCAAGGTTTCTCTTACATCTATACCCTTTTGCCTGGACTATTGAAATATTTTTCCTTGTTTCAACCCTTCCCTCTTCTAAACTATACTGTACAGTAGCTGATAAATTAATATTCCTAAAAAACACAGATCTGACCATCTGACCATGACTTGCCCTTCTACTCAAAAATATTCAAGGACTTTTTAATGACTTTAGGCTAAAATACAAAAGTATTCTTCTTGGCTTTTAAGGTCCTCCACAATCTGGTTCCAATCTATTTTTCCAGTCCTGTTTCATATTAGTCTCTTTCACATACTCTATGTTATTGTCAAAGTGGTCTGCTGGCTATTTCCCATACATAACATTCCATCTCCTAGAGCCATGCCTTTGCAAAAGCTTTAGCCACCATGTCTGGAATGTATATTCCTCCTCATCTCCCTAGCTTCTTTCTTTTTGACAAACCAATTGTGATACAGCTAGTAAGTATCAAGTGTCTGAGGTCAAATTTGAACTCAAAACCTCCTGACTCCAGGGCTGGTGTCCTATCCACTGTGCCACCTAGTTGCCCCCCCCACTTCTTTAAAGCACAACTCTTCTTCAGAAAGTCTCTCCTTTATTAGTTGTCAGTATTCTCTACTAGTTCTCATTTATCACTATCATTTGGTATGAGAAACGGTTAGATGGCTCAGGGGATAGAATGCTGGGTCTGGAGTCAGGAAAAACTAAGTTCAAATCTCACCTCAAACATTTACTAGCCCCATGATCCCTGGACTAGTCACACTTCATGTCTCTTTGCCTTGTAGATCTTTGTCCTTCATCCCCGAAGAAGATCATTACATCAGGGAAGTGATGCCATGACAAGCAAGTGAATTGGATTTGAATGAGAGGGGTGCTGTGCTAAGTCACCAGCCTCACTTTCTCTTTCACAATATGAATCAGGATGACTGGAGATGGCTCTAGATGTGAGGCAATCAGAGTTAAGTAACTTATTCAAGGTAACACAGCTAGTTAGTGTCAAGTATCTGAGACTGGAATCGAACTCAGGTCCTCCTGACTCCAGGGTCAGTGCTCTATCCACTACACTATCTAATTGCTCTCTATTTCCCTTAATTCACTGCAGAAGGAAATGCCAAGCTGCTCCAGTATCTTTCCCAAGACAATGCCATGGAAAGTATTCTCATGCTTTGGCTCATAGGGTAATGAAGAGTCAGATATAACTCAGCAACAACATTAGCTGGCCTATAGCTTGTATTTAATATTCACCATGCTTATAATAAGTAACTGCTGTGCACCTTGAGGACAGAGAGTTCTGAGTTTGCTCTGAGTTTGCTCTCTGTTTTGAACAGTGCCCTATACATAGTAATTATTGAATAAATGTCAGCTCGAATTGGATCATACCCATTTTAAAAGGACAGATCAAATGCCACCTTATGAAAGTTTTCCTAACTTCCCTCCTCCTGAACGAAAAAGTGATCTTTCCCTCTTCTGGTCTCTTAACACTATTCTACTTATGTAATTATGATATTCTTATTTATATCATAATTATTTATGAATATATGTCATATATATTGACCAGGTCATAAACTCCTGGAGAGTCAGAATCTGACTCTTCTCTAACACTTATTAGTACTAGTTCAAATAATTCCAATCAATCAAAAAAGCATTTCTTTTTGAACTCACTATTGACTCAGTACTGGATAGTTGTTTAATAAATGTTTGTGTGAATACAATATCTAAAGAAAGGACTTCAAATCCAAAAAAGAATGAGTTCCCTGCCCTGCCCTGCCCTACTTTGCTCTATTTTGCCCTGCCCTGCCTTACCCTACCCTACCACACCATATATCAGACTGGGCTGTCTTTTATACAACTCTAAAATGGCTTCAGAAAACTCAAAAGAAATTTTAAACCCTATGTCACTAAACGATTGGCTAACTTACCATTCTTTGCCCAGTTCACCTTAGGATCTGATATACGCTCTGATGGCAAATCATATAATCTCTGGCATCTCTAGGCATGTCCAAGCATAGTACTTGCACCTGGCCCATTAGGATGTTGTTGACTCAAAAACTTCATATCCATCTCTAAAATGAATTAACTGCATATATCTCAGCTTCTATTGTTTTATGAAACTGATCCTAACAATTAAAATATTTTATAAAGTTGAATTTGAAGAATTGTGACTAGTAATATATAGTGGAGTGAAAATTAAATACTAAGAATTGTATTGATCACTGGAGTCCAATTACACATGAATTGTAGGCTTCTGAGTATTCTGGAATTAAAGATTTAGAAGAGACCCTAAAGGTCTGAAACTGAATTCCCTCTCTAACATCCCTAATGAGTACTCATCCAGTCTCTTCTTGAATTCTTCTAATAACAGGGAAATCACTACTCCCTAAAGCAGCATAATGCAGTTTAGTAAAACTCTAATTATTTTCCAATTCTGTGACTTTGTAATTTCTATTCCCATATCCCAGTTCTACCAATTACAAATTTAACTCCTCATCCACAAAACATATTCTCTAACTCTTCTCCAGGAAAAACATTATCAATTCCTTCAGTCAATATTCATGATATGATTTCATGCCCCTCTAAACTCCAAACTACACATGTTTCTACTAAAATATGATACCCAGAATTTGGGGCATCATATCAAACTTTCTGTACTACCTTAGGCAAGTCATTTCCCCTCCTCTTAGACCTAATTTCCTTACCTTTAAAATAAGGGGATATAATATCTCTTAGTTTCCTTCCAGTTCAAAATGCCAATATTTCTTTATTTTATATAAATGTGTTCTAACTGGTGCAGGGTACAAAATATAGAACAACACAAAACTATCTTTTCTTTTTTAAAAAGTAGAATCACTATCTACCCAATTCCTTTACTAAGTATTGTTATTCATTGTTCTGTAATCTAAGAAAAGATAATGGATGAACTTGTACTAGCCCTATCAGTTGATGCCACAGACTGTTTCTCAAAAAATAATCACTTCTACAACTCCTGAAGTTTGGGAATGCTTTACTCTGTAGATTCTTGCCATCTCTTCTGTTAACTTTCTGTGAATACTAGACTCCTCCTTAGAAGATTATTGATATACTTCAAATCACAGATTTCTTTTTTATTTTTGATCCTCTGACAATATACCACTCACTTGCTCTACTCCTTCACCTTCCTTACTCTCTGGGCTTCACCAAACTTATATCCCCTCCCTGAATGTTGGAGTAGGGTGGGGATGACAAGTTAAAAATGATGGGGAATTGATTAATTCTATCCTTCTCTTCTGGGATCTCCCAGAACAGTGCCTTAAGAACAAAGATTTTCATTAACACCCCTCTCTGACTTTGTCATTAAAAAAAATCCAAGTACTTTTGAGTCTTGTTAATTTAGAAAGGAATATTCTAGATTTAGCTCTGAATTTTTGACCCAATCTCTTAAAAACTTAGACCAAATTCTTTCCTTTTATGAACTGAAGAAGACAGTAGTAGTGTTATGAATTACAGTGAGCAATGAGTACTTTAAGAAAGAGTTTGAGGGAAGAGGCATAGGTTTAAATACCATCTCCAATCTTACTAGCTGTGTGATCTTGAATAAGCAGCTTAATCTCTCTTGATCTCAGCTTTCTTATCTGTATAAATGGGATAATTTGGACATCATAGTGTTTTTGCTGTTTGTTTGATTTCCCAATTTTTATGTAACCAGGGCTTCATGGTCATTTCCATAAGACTCCCCTCATCTTGAAGATTGAATATTTGATATTCTAAACTTTGAGCTAGAATATCTTAGAGAGCCTGATCTTCTGGCTTTGTAGGGTCATAGATAGGCCATTGAGTTACTGTAAATGTCTCAGAGAGAGTATTTCTAGCAAAGATGCAGGAATAGATTATACTCTTTCAACGATAAAATTATAAAAATAAGGGCAGCTAGACGGCATAGTAGATAAAGCACTGATTCTAAAGTCAGGATGACCTGAATTCAAATCCAGCCTCAGACATTTGACACTTGCTAGCTGTTGTGACCTTTGTCAAGTCACTTAAACCTGATTACCTCATGAAAAATAAATAAAATTATAGCAATTTGCTATAGAACAAGGCTTAGTAGTTCTTGCCATTTATTGCTTTTATTTTTTAAAATTTTATTTCTTTAAGGCAATGGAGTTAACTGACTTGTGCAAAGTCACACAGCTAGTCAATTATTAAGTGTTCTAGGCAAAATTTGAACTCACTGACTCCAGGACCAATGCTCTATCTACTGTGCCACCTAGCTGCCCACATTTGTTACTTTTATTACTGAAACTTAAAATTGTTTATCAATGTGAATAGCTTGAGTTATTGAGTGAGTTTCTTCAGACCACTATTTAATTCTGAAGAGAAACTTTTGTGTACCCACAAAGGCATCATTGTACAGTGGGGAAAACTTCAGTGGTTGTGGAGTTGGAAGACCTAGGTTCAAATTCTAGTTTGACCACTTCTACTTAAGTGATTTTAGTCAAGTCACTTAGCCTAACCAGGGCCTCAATTTTCCCATCAATGAAGTCAGGTGGTAGGATTAGATGGTTTCTAAAAGCCTTCTAGCTTTAAACTAGGATCCTATGGCTGCTCCAATTTCTAGAGTCACCTCGGGAGTGGACCCTGGCTCAATCCACTTTGAGCATCATGGTCTACCTTCCTTTCTCTGATACTGGACCTCTTGAGATCTTTATCAGATTATATCATGAAGAAGATTTCATCCAACATTATTCTGTTTTCACCATCTGTATGGCCACTCACACAAGAGGAAAATAGAGTGGTCCTTGTCTTGCTAGAAGGTACATATGGAGATATTTGCAGACAAGAAAGAAATTTCCTTGAGTCTCAGATGCCTCATATAGTTGGGTTCAGGCTCTATCCACAATCAGGAAACTAAAGAGCCCTCTGCTTTACAAAATCCTACTTAGACTATGCAGAGATAGGAGGGATAGTAAGTGGGTGAACAAAAACCAGGGGTAAAAAAAAAATTATTAAATGCCTATTACATTGGGGGGGCTAGGTGGCACAGTGGATAAGCACCGGCCCTGGAGTCAGGAGTACCTGGGTTCAAATCTGATCTCAGACACTTAATGATTACCTAGCTGTGTGGCCTTGGAAAAGCCACTTAACTCCATTTGCCTTGCAAAAAAAAAAACCTAGAAAAAAATATCTATTATACTAGAAAGACAAATGTACTTCTGATTCTATGTCATAGTGATATCACCTTTCTGAGCTTAGTTATAGGTCAATCTCCCTGAGTCTCAGTATGTAAAATAAGAATAATGATACCTGAATTACTTCTTTACACCTTTACCAAGCAATAAAAATCCATTTTCATTAGGCATGGTACTAAGACCCAACATTTAATGTATTAATGAATGAAAAAATTATTTAAGTATTTACAAAGCATTCTGTTATGCTGGGGAAACATATAGAAAATTAGGGGCATGTAAACTAATCATTTCTTAAGAATATGTTCATATTTCTTTACTATCAAGTAGACTCTTAAGACACTATTTTTTTTAGGTTTGTTTTTTTTTTTTTGCAAGGCAAATGGGGTTAAGTGCTTGCCCAAGGCCACACAGCTAGGTAATTACTAAGTGTCTGAGGCAAGATTTGAATTCAGGTACTCCTGACTCCAGGGCCAGTCCTCTATTCACTGCCACCTAGCCTCCCCAAGACACTATTATTTTAAAAGCCTAAAAATCCTGTATTTTTTATTAAGAAATATTGCTTAGATTATCTACAATAGTTTATCAATCAAACTTCTCTTTTTGAAATGAAAAATTCTCTTCTAGAACACATACCCCTGAAAAATCTGCCATGCCTTCCTTACATATGGACTCTATAAAAAGCTATCCTAAATTCAAGGAATTCTATGCATTCATATTCACTTAATTAAGGAAACCAGAGGTTAAGTGGATTGCCCAGGGTCTTGCCCACATAGCTAGTAAGTGTCTGAGGCTGAATTTAAACTCATATCTTCTTGACTCCAGATTCAATGAGTGTTCTCTCCACTAAGCAGCCTAGTTGCCTCCTAGTTAGCAAAAAGAAACACTTAAAAGCAAAAATATTTTTAAAGGTGGGGAGTGACAACACATCATACCCCCATCAAGTTGAAGCTTATTTTCCCTTAAATTCATACATCATTATAGTGCCATGAAAATTGCAAGGACTTTGAGTCAATGGGCCTTGGACTGAATCCTAGTTTTGAACAAGTCACTTGGCTTCTCTGGGTCCCAGTTCTCATCTGTAAAAATGAGGTTTACATTGTACCTCTCTTAGATACATTCAGTTCTAAATCTATGTCAGATAGGGACAATGCAGTGGTTAGAACACATTTGTAGGAAGGTTCTTATGTAATCAGAGCATAGAAGTGGCAGGGTTGTTACAAAGTGAACAAACAGATTTGACCAAGGTATAAATGTGGAGAATGACTCATGCTCCCTTTTGGCAAGACCATTAATGTCTTATGGTGACATCATTACATTGCTCATGATCACCACACCACCACTGCTCCCCATTGGGTCTGTTATCTCTACTGCTATCTTAGTATCTCTTGTAGTCAAAATTCTCTCCATTACCAGCTTCTAGGTTCCAACTTTTCAGGGAACCTGTTGACCATCTCAATACTCAACTGTTTTGGTTATAATGACTAGAAATCCTGTTCCTGTTAAGGGCAGTTCTTTAGAGAAACAGTAAACCACCTCATCCTGAATGAATGTTGTAGAACTATACTCAGGCAAATACTTCTATATTAGGATAAAACTTGTTCTTTTAACTCACTTCATTTTGATAATAGAATCCATAATAGAATCCTTAAATCTCTATCTGATTCAGGATTAGAAAATCCTTGTAATTCTCATTTACTTCCTGACTGCAACTTGCCCTCTACCTCCAAAGAAACTTCAAAAGTTGATGTGGGGATGAAGCATCACAGTAGTATCTGCCAATCTCTCACTCCCATACATTTAGAGGAAAAATAGTGGATGGACAAGGCAAGAAAATATAGGACTAGAGCTTCTGTAAACACTACTACCACATCCTTTGTTCCAAATTCCTGCCTTTCACATATCTGCAAGTGTAGCCAACACAAACTTTCCAGGCTAGCAGATTTTTTATATTATAGTTAGGAAACTTTCTTGTAGGAATATGGAGATAAAGAATAGACTGTTAAGAGTTGGAAAGAACTTTGCAAATGATCTAGTTCAATCCCCTCATTGGAGAGAGGAGGAAATGGAAGCCAAGACAAATTGTCAGTTCGTAACTCCCTGAGTCATTAGCACTGACATTGTATAAATAAGAATATCAAGAAAGTTACAGATTTTAAAGTATAGTAAACATTGTTACCAGAATAGAAATTCTGTAACAGAAGAAAAAACTTTTTTTTAAAAAAAGAAGACAGTTCAACTGCTGAACTTGGAATAAAATCGTTATAAAATATTTGCATTGTGGCTACTAAGGCTCTGAATAGCCTTTGATGAATCACTTGAATCTCAGAATTATGAATGAGCACAGGGGAAGACTTTTCATTCAACAACTGTTCATTAACAATTTTAAGAGATATCTTTGAGGGTCACCAAAACTGGACTCTCTGTGTCCAGTAGAGAATTGAAGGCCCTTGTCTGCATCAGCATCCTTTGAATTGATATTGAACTTAAATAATAGCAATCTCTTTTGCAAACTGTTACTTTTTTGGTTGAATACCTCATTGCCTCTCCTCTGGACTACTATACCATTAACTCACCCCACCCTACCCTCATACTCAGATTCTTCCAGTTCAATTCATCCTACACAAGTTGTCATTGGAATCTATATAATGTTTTGATATTAATCACTCCCCTGCTCAAAAATATGCAATGGTTCCCTATTGTCCACCAAATAAAATTTAAACTCCTTAGTATGGAGTTCAAGGCCCTCCTTGAGTTGTACCCAACTTGCTTGTCTAGACTTATTTCTTCATGTATACTTTGCTCTAGCTAAATTAGGCAACTTGTCATTCCCTGATCTCCTGACCTCTTCCCGTTCCTGTGCCTTGGTGGATAGTGAACTTGAAAGTAGAAAGCCCTGGGGTGGCTAGGTGGGGCAGTGGATAGAGCACTGGCCCTGGAGTCAGTAACACCTGAGTTCAAATCTGACCTCACACACATAATAATGACCTAGCTGTGTGGCCTTGGGCAAGCCACTTAACCCCATTGCCTTGCAAAAACTAAAAAAAAAAAAAATGTAGGAAGCCCTAAATTAGAATCCTGACTTAAACATTTATTAACAATGTGACCCCAGGCAAGTCATTTAACCTCTCTGAGGTTCAGGCTCTTCTATATAACACCTACTCTCACAGTTGTTATGGGGAACAAAGAAGTTAACAATATATGTAGAGCACTTTGGAAACCTCAAGGCATTTTGTAACAATCTTGTAGGCTTTATTATTTTAGCCCTTGCACCTGGAGTTCTTTTCTATCCTTCTGTCAGATCATTGCCTTTTGAAAAAACCCTCTTTTTCCTTCGAGGCCCAAATCAGGTACCCTCTCCTCCATGGATTCTCCCCTCCTGAAACTTCTCAGAAAGAAGTGATCTCTTCATCCTCATATTTCTTAGAATCATATATCCGGACCTTTGTATACACTTAGTATGTTCTCATTTCTATTTATATCCCTGCCTTATCTCCCCCTTCTAGATGGTAAACTCTTGGAATGGTGCCTTATTTACTTTTGTATCCCTAGAGTATCTATGCCTTGGAACCTTAAATTGGCAGGGTCAGGGGTGGGGTGGGGAGAGTAGTACAGAGGCAGACCGAGAGAAAGAGGGAGGTAGGAGAGAGAGGCAGAGAGAGAAATACAGAGAGAGACACAGAAAGAAAGAGGAAGGGAGGGAGGAAAGAGAAAGGGAGGAGAGAAAGAGAAGGGAAACAGGAGACAGAGACAGAGAGAAAGACAGATAACAGAGAGAGGAGAGAGAAAGAGAGGGAAAGAGAAAGAATGTGAGAAAGAGACAGAAGAGAGACAGACAAAAAGAGAGGGGGAGAGGGAGAGAGACAGAGAAGAGAAACAGAAAGAGAGAGGGAGAGACAGAGAGAAGAGAGAGACAGAAATCGAGGGGGGGAAAGACTGAGAAAGATAGAAAGACAGACAAAAAAGAGAAGGGGGAGGTAGAGAGATAGAGAGACAGACAGACAGAGACAGAGACAGAAACAGAAAGAGAAACTGAGAGAGAGAGAGAGAAATAGGAGGGAGAGAAAGAACTAGAGAAAGAGATATTTGCTGAATTGAATGAACTTTGTACCGTAATTTTTCAAGAAGGAGCCACATTATCCCTACGTTTTTTCCTGAAGACAACATGAAGCAAATTTGTAGATATGCCATGCCATCCAGATTTAAAGGTTAAAAAAAAAATCCAGCCTAACAAAGAGTAGCTATGTAATGCCAAAGCCCCTGAGACCCTCCCCCACCCACGTCCTGGCCTGTAAGGTATGTTCACAATCTTCTGGTCTCCCTGCCAAAATGTGAATCTGATTAAATGTCGATAGGAGCCAGTCTGGGCTTCTGTAGCCCCACTCTAACCCAAAGCTTCCTGCAAAAAATAGCAATGTCAGTGCCTAGTGATGCCACAGCATGCCAACTGATATTGTGACCCAGAGGATGGAGAAAGCACTCCAGCTATGCAGCAGTCTGGCAGGCTGCCATTCGCCAATGGGAAAATCAGTCCTGTGTGATAAGACAGTGACAAATGCCTTCCCTGTGACTGCGATTAAAAACAGAGAGCCTGCATTATGACAACAGGGTTCCAAGAGCTGCATAACATTCATTTTGCCTAAATATTTATATATTTGTTTTTATTGTTGAGCTTTGGGTTAAATCAGGGAGTTTTGAATTCCAAGAAGGAAACTATTTCTTTGTCTGAGAAGAAAAAGAGTGGATGAAAACATGGGTATGTAGAGATGGGAGGTGGGGGAGTCCAGAAGGAAATGGAGAGAATTGTTGGCATCTGCTGTTGTAACTTTTAGGAAGATATCAAAATCTTCCCCAGGAGAGAGGTGCTAATAGCTTCAGGCATACATACCCCCACTGAGCCATGGGTCCCTCATTTCTCTGGTGTCTAGTCTAGTATTGACAAAAATTGAGTGATCAAGTATGAGCAACTTTGATTGATGTAATTTTCTTTAGGGAGGGGAAGGTACTCTAGACTGTGACTTTGTAGGAAGCCACAAGTAAGGAAACTCTTCCTACCAATGCAGAATAACAATTGTTCTACAAATTATAGTTTTAGAGAGTTGCCTGGGCTGATGAGTAGATAACTGATTTGACCAGGTTCACATGGCCAGTAGGTATCAGTTGTAGAACTTGGCCCCATGACAGCCTGACTACAATGTCATCACTTTGTCGTACTGTATCTCCATGGGGATAGATATTCTAAAGGACTATTTATATGTACTTTTCAGTTCATATTTATTAACTCATATGATTCTCTCAATAACCTTAGGAGATAAACAGAGTAATAACAGCAACAACTTACATAGTATTTTATGATTTTCAAAGTAATCCTAAGATTATCAAATTTTATCCTCCCAACAATCCTGGAAATAGGTGCTATTATTATCCCATTTTACAGATGGAGAAACTAAGGCATGCAGAAATTAAATGTCTCTCCCTCTCTTTCTGTCTCTCTTCTCTGTCTCTCTCCCTCTCCCCCTCTCTTTTTGTCCTGAGGTAGGTTTTAAATTGAGGTGAAGATATATTACAATTCACTTTCTTTTGCTACCATTTCTTCAGTCAGCCAATTAACACTTATTAAACATCTACAATACACCAAGCACTGTTTCAAGCCCTAGAAATATCAAGAAAGGCAGGAAAGAAGAAAAAAGAAAAAGAAAAAAGACAATCTCTTCTCTCAGGAATCTCATATTTTAATTGCATAGATAGCTTGCAAATAACTATGTATGAACATTGGGATGTCACATTCATGGAACAGTCAGGAGACCAGTGTCACTGAATCACAGAGTGTATGGAAGGTTAAAATTGGGAGGGTAGGAAGGAGCAAGATTAAGAGGGATTTTTAAAAGCCAAACCAGTTTTTATATTTGTTCCTGGAGATAATAAGGAGCCACTGGTATTGATTGCATGGAAAAGAGGGGCTATAGCTTCTCTAATTACATCCATGAGACCTCCCTCTATCAATGCAGATCAAAACCCTTCCATATTTTAAAAGACAGGCTTAATAAATTGCTATGAATGGATATTTGATGGATAGAGTTCCTGGTCTGGAGTTAGTAAAACTCCTCTTCCTGAATTCAAATCTGACCTCAGATACTTTCTAGTTTGTGTGACCCTGGACAAGTCACTTAACCCTATTTGTCCATCAATCTTCCTATGACATAGCTTCCAGTCCTTTCAGTACCTTGGTTTGCCCTCCTCTGGATGGATATGTTTTTATTTGCCATCTGTAAAATGAGCTGGAGAAGGAAATGGTAACCCACTCCAGGGTCATTGCCAAGAAAATCCCCAATCTGGTCATGAAGAGTCAGACACAAGTAAAAACTATTGAACAACAAAAAACAAATGAAAATATTTCATCTTGTGGACCACTTCTCTGAACATTCGTTTGTCCTCATACAGAAGATCCAGAGAATGTCTCAGACCTCCACTCAAAGTATGTCCAGCTTGAGAGCATCTATCAGACTTCAGTCTCCACTAAAATAATCTTCAAGTACACAGGGTGGCATCTGGTCAGAATAAGATTATAGAGAAGAAATTCAGCACACATAGAAAAAAAAATCTTTACCATTTCATAGATGAAGAAACTGAGCCTGAGAGATTGTCATGTCCTCATTGTTCTAACAATTATCAGTCTTTCCCCTTACCATGCTGTGACTCATGATGAAAATCCTGATAGTTTTGAAATATCTTGAAATATTTTAATATTTTTAACCAATCATTTTGAAACACAGTTATCAAAATTGTTTTTTAACCAAGTTGTCTGCCAAGGCTAAAAGTTAGATTAAGATGCCTTATCTAGAAAGCAGTCCAAATATACATAACTGGAAGAGTACCTCAGTGGAAGAAATGACTTACTCCCATGTCTAGAATGCTCTCTCTCCTTTCCACACTTCATGACTTCCCTAGGTTCCTTCAAGTCATACCTAAAATTTTCCTTTTTACAGGAAGATTTCCCAATTCCTCTTAATTTCATTGCCTTCTTTTTTTAAACTTATTTTTAATTTATGGAATAAAATAAGCATTTCCATAACATTAAAAAGATGAGTACACATGAAACTGCAAATAGATTATGGACAACTTGCCATTCCTTTTAAATATATAATATAGTCATCACATAAACAATTCTGTAAAATTTCAAAAGTAATGGTAAACTACTACTATTACTACTACTACTACTACTACTACCTCTTAAGGTAGTTCATTCCACTTAGAGGTGGGTCTAATCTTTTGGCATTTTTTTCATTACATCAATCCTAGTCCCACCATTCAATTACCCATTGCTTCTAAATTCCAAGTGTTATTGGAAACAAGTCAAACCCTTCTCCCATTGATAGCCTGCAAATAGTGGAAACATGACTTCCTTGCCAATTCTTCTTCAAACTAATCATCTTCTTCTATCAATCTCCCTATGACATAATCTTAAGTTTTCTCACCACTCTGATTTGCCCTCCTCTGGATGGACAAATTCTTACTTCTCAAGATCTGCTCTGTAATTTGGCACTGGTTGCTGAAACTAGAATATTAGCTTTAGGTACTTGGATAACAATAAATTTGGGGGCCTCAATATTGTATTTTTAATTAATTTTGAGCTTAAAATCCCCCCAAATTTGTAGATAAAACTTTTTTCTAGTTATGACTCACCAGTCTTTTACATGTGGAGATAATTTCTTGAACCCACTTGAAGAACTCTACACATGCTTATTAAATTTCATCTTTGGTCTATTGGTCTATCTTATTATATTAGGATCTTTTTACATCCTTACTTTGTCATACAGCATGTTAATTTTCCTCCCATTTTCTTGATATCTACAAATTTGACTAGTAAACCAATCAAAAACTAGAGAACCACTTCAGGATTTTGTTCAAGAATTAGTTGAACTAGTCAGTTACTGATGTCCCTTCCAATTCTAAGACCCTGTGTTTCTGAGATACTATGGAGACCTCTAACAGGTTTTTGGTAGACTTGGAGAGATAAATTTCAATAAAGTAATGGTCAGGTTGCAAGATGAAATGGAGATCCTGAGTATATTGTCTAAACTATGATGATTCTTTCTAAGAATTTGATGATGAAAGAAAGGAAAAAATGGATAATATTTTGATAAGAAAATAGGGTTAAATGTGGGTTTATTTGCTTTCAGGATCTGGCAGATCTAAAGTATATTTTTAAACCTTGGGAAAGAAGCCAAAAGTTAGGAAGAAATTGAAGATGAGAAAGGGATAAGATGAATAATGGCCAAAAACTAAAAACAAAACAAAGGCACTCCTCTGGAAATAAACAGCAGGCAATAGAATCAAAGGCACAAGTAGAGTGCTAACCCTTTCACAGAAACTGAGGGGTAAGAAGAAGATAGAAGTTGTATAGATAGGAATTTTGAAGGTAAAGAAAAGCAGTTGAGAAGACATGATTTACGGTCTCAGTTTTTATCAATAACATCAGGGTATTTGCTTAGAAAGGGGTATTGTGAAGGATTTGCAAGGAAAGAAGAGAAAGTTCTAACAGCAACTGAAGATATATAGTCAAACAAAGAAGTTTCATTCCTCTTTTTCCTGTTTGTGTTCATTCTCTTCAATTTCCTAGCTCCATCCCCAGTCCACCAATCCTTGCATTATGTTTTTCTGGGTGTCACACATTAGGAAGGGTTTTACCAAGCAGCAACAGATCCAGGAGGATGGACAGAATGGTGAGAGGAATGAGACCCATGCTATTTGAAGGAAATGATGGTTTTTAGTTTGATATGGTGTGGTAGAGAGAGAACCAGTCTGAAAATTAGCTATTTGATTGAAGATATCATATTTGCTTTATATCTCCCTCAGTACCTAATAGTGTTCTTCATTTAGTTGATATTTAATACACA
Source organism: Macrotis lagotis (assembly GCF_037893015.1). Taxonomy (NCBI): domain Eukaryota; kingdom Metazoa; phylum Chordata; class Mammalia; order Peramelemorphia; family Peramelidae; genus Macrotis; species Macrotis lagotis. The sequence continues at coordinate 84,260,844 of NC_133661.1, read as the reverse complement.
AGTAAAAGGGAGGAAGGAAGTTTGGAAGGAAGGAAGGAATGCAGCAAAAAATGAGAGAACCTAGACTCTCAAAGAACTACAAGTTTTATGGATACTAATTGCTAGGGATCTAGCGGCTTTAAGAAGATGAGATAACCACCAGTGGACATCATTAGCATCAAGGAATGACAGATCTGCTTCTTTTTAGCCCTAGTGACAAATTAATTTTACAGTTCAAAAAATTCCACATTTCCAGTATTTAATTTCCTTTAGTATACAAAAATTTATTAAGTCCTTGCCACGTGCTTAGCATTTTGCTAGACAAAAACAAAGCAGTTTTTGCCTACAAGGATCTTATACTCTAATGGTGGGAAATTGCATATTCATAGATAAGTAAATACAAAATATACATTTTAAAATGACTTCAGAGGTACACAAAAAAACCTGTAGGGATCAAAAAAGATTTCTTAGTGTTCAAGGGAATTAGGATTCTAAGAAATTTTGGAGCCTTTCCCAAGTTCCCATGTATATTATGGGCCAACACACACCTAGATGGTCCTTATAGCTCAGAGCCAGAATTCATAAGATCTATCCCTCAAAATATGGGTTAATCTGCCCTGTGGTCTCAGGAGTCAGACAATAAGTGGTTTAAAGAACCAATAAACTCAGCAGTTAAAAAAGTCCCTACTGAGTATATCATGTCTATCAAGAATTTATAGGGCCTCTTAGGCCCCTAAGTGTGTTTTTTCCATCATTCAACATTTGAACCCTTTGCAAACTCAGATTTCATTGACTTTAAGCCACCTTTTGCCCAAATTCTTCAGATTCATACGTGCCTGTATTTTTTCTTTCTCTGGATCTGAGGTTTCTCTTCTGTGAGATGAAGGGATTGAACTAGATTCTCTCTATAATCCCTTCCATCTCCTGACAGCTTTCTAAGAAGAAAGGGTTAAACTAGATTCTCTCTAAGATCCCTTCCATCTCTTGACAGCTTTCTAAGAGACATTAGAAAAATAAGTAGAATACGTCTACATCCACCACCACTCCCTACAAAGGAACCAAGGTTCTATAGGCAACATTATAATTGTTCTCCTTCCTTGACATAGATTTGCAGAATAAAGTTATGGAATCTTTTATTTCAAAACAAAATAAAATTAATTCTATGAATCATAATGAAACTATTATGATTATTTTCAAACCCATTATTTTCTCCACAGTGCACATGAAACATAAAAAATTCCTGAATCACTCTACTGCATCACACCCAATTAGGGCCCACAGAAGCCTGGATGATATGTTCTCATTCTCCATGATCTAAGAGGAATAACAGCCCCCAGGCCATGGTAACATTAGGTAAAAGAGTCACTCAGTACCTGGATACAAGATACAATACAAGATAATGACTGAGCTGGCAAATAGGATTCTCAATAAACATTTATAAAGTTACCTACTATCTGTCAGTCCCCATTCGATGTGCTAGAGATACAAATGTAATGTGTGAACTAATAATAGAGGTTATTTTTTATAATTTTAAATTATATTAAAGATCAAGGAAAATTTCTGTCACCAAAGTCCTTTCACACTGTCAAATATTTCAAGATCAAAAACTGATATGGGGGCGGCTAGGTGGCATAGTGGATAAAGCACCGACCCTGGAGTCAGGAGTACCTGGGTTCAGATCCGGTCTCAGACACTTAATAATTACCTAGCTGTGTGGCCTTGGGCAAGCCACTTAACCCCATTTGCCTTGCAAAAAAAAAAAAAAAACCTAAAAAAGAAAAAAACTGATATGAATTTATCATACAGCAATGATGTCAAAGAAGAGGTGTTTTTAACCTCTGTTTTGCTGCTGTTCCCAAAGGATCATGGGGATCTTTAAATCGAACCTGCTACTGAAACCTTTCCTATTCATTGTCTCTCCCATTAGAATGTGAGCTCCTTGAGATCAGGTGCTCTCTGACTTTTCTATCTGTATCCCCAGTACTTTACCTGGTACATTGCAAATAATAAGCACTTAATACATGTTTCATTACTTCATTCATCTGTGTTGGGTCCAAAAAGAGAATCAAAGAAGAAATAAGCTAGGAATAATTTGACAATGAAAAGGCTAAAACACTTGACCTTTATTTTGCTTCTGCTTTCTTTTCTCTTTCTTCAGACTTACAACGATATTACAAAAATCATTCATAGAAAGCTGACATCTAAGGGAGATCTCAGTGAATTCAAGTTAACAGATCAATACAAGTTATATCAATACAAGATAATGACTGAACTGGCAAATGGGATTCTCAATCAACATTTATAAACTTACCTACTATCTGTCAGTCCCCATTCAATGTGCTAGAGATACAAATGTAATGTGTAAAATAATCCTTACTTAAATGTAAAAAGACTAAGTATAAATTTTGAGACTTGAGTTTCACAAATAATATAGTTAAATATAAGATAATTTGAGGTGACAAAACAGTTGAAGTTAAAGGGATTAAAAAAACTAGGGTTGTATCTTGAAAGGGGAAATTCCATAGGACATAGAAGAAGAAGCCTGCTTTCCAGGCTTGGATAGCAGTTAATGCAAATGCATAGAGATTGGAGATGGTCATGTATGAGATAGGGCATAGAGAAGGTCAACTGAGCTGAATGATAGCCTTAAGGAGGTGGGTAATGTACAATGAGATGACTGGGAGAAGCGTCACAGATTGGAAAGGAACAAATGATTCATTTTCCAAAAAAGGAAGTCTTTAAATTGTAGGCTAATAGGTTTACCCTCTATTTCTAGCAATAGAATATAATTCAGATTATAGCCCTTGAATCTAAAGCTCCCTCTTAAAATAAAAGTCAAGTATATTTTTTTGGATTTCTAATTTTTTTAGCTCATTTCTTCCACCTAGGTGATCTAGGTAATTTAACTACTGACATCCCCAGGATAGCCCCCATCTTCTCTGACAAGTACAATCTTATAAATACCAAAACAATAACTTCTTTCTTTATAAGCAAATGGAAGCATTGAGCAAGCATCTGAGTTCATAGAACAAAAAACACCCTTCCAGTGAGTAACTCAGACTCTGAAGACTTATATAGTAATACTCATAACACTAACCTAGGAAAGCTCCAATTAAAGGGGTTTTCTCATTCTATTAAGTCTTCCATCTGTAATCCTCTTGTCTGCAAAAGTATTATTTCCTAAATTTCAGCAACTTGACTTTTTGCTTAACTTTGCTCCTCATCAATGTCCCCAATTGATGTCTTCTTCCACAGTTCCACTGTACCTCTCAGATGACAGTTCCTATCAGACCACAGTAGTCTCATTTTCAATGCTGATTCCTGGTGCTCAATTTTGGCAGCATCTTTCATATCTCACCCTGTTCCCTGCCCTATTTGGAAATTCCACTCTCCCCCAGGAGGTGTCATTTATCACCTTCCCCAGAGGAACTGTTCTTTAACATTGACCTTGTGTAAAGATATCAGGACTCAAAATGTCAATTTTACAGTTCAAAAAATTCCACACTTCCAGTATTTAATTTCCTTTAGTATACAAAAATTTATTAAGTCCTTGCCATATGCTTAGCACTTTGCTAGACAAAAACAAAGCAGTTTTTGCCTACAAGGATCTTATACTCTAATGGTGGGAAATTGCATATTCATAGATAAGTAAATACAAAATATACATTTTAAAACGACTTCAGAGGTACACAGAAAAACCTGTAGGGATCAAAAAAGATTTCTTAGTGTTCAAGAGAATTAGGATTCTAAGAAGCAGAAGTGAGGAGGAAGTGAAATCTAAGTAAAGGAGACTAAATAAATGCATTTGATATATATTATGCTTCAGCTGAAGAAAAGAAAAAAGTAGGGGTAGCAATCTGGATCTCAGACAAAACAGCAAAAATAGATCTAATTAAAAGGAATAAGGAAGGAGAAAGACATTATAATAATGTCCATCAATTGGGGAATGACTGAACAAACTATGGAATAGGAATGTTATGGAGTACTGTTGTTTTATAAAAAATCATAAGCAGGGGCGGCTAGGTGGCGTAGTGGATAAAGCACTGGCCTTGGAGTCAGGAGTACCTGGGTTCAAATCTGGTCTCAGACACTTAATAATTACCTAGCTGTGTGGCCTTGGGCAAGCCACTAACCCCATTTGCCTTGCAAAAACTTAAAAAAACAAATTAAAAAAATATAAAAAAATCATAAGCAGCCTGCTTCAGAAAAGCTTGGAAAGGCTTGCACGAACTGAGGTTAAATGGAGTAAACAATGCACACATTAACAGCAATATTGTGAGTTGATCAACTATGATAGAAGTAATTTCTCTCAGGAATTCAGTGATCAACGACAGTTCTTAAAGAACTGGCAAGGAAAATGCCATCCACTTCCATAGAAGAAACTGGATTCTGAATGGAGAGGGAACATATTATGTTCACTTTTTAAAACTTCTTTTATGCTTTTTCTATCCTTCTCTTTCCTTCCCCACCCCTCAGTTCTAATTCTTTCACAACATGACTAATATGGAAATTTGTTAAAAGTAATTGCACATGTATAACATATCAAATTGTTTGCTGCCATGGGGAAGGGGGAAGGAAAAGAGGGTGGTAGAAAAATGTGGAACTCAGAAGTTTGCAAAAGGATGAATGTTGAAAACTATTTTTGCATGTAATTAAAAATAAAAAAAACTAAAATCAATAATCTATCTTATTTTTAAAAAAATAAAATAAATGCATTCAAGATGAAATGTGGTGTGGGGAACTAAAAGTAGCCTGTCTAGCATTCATGGGGATGGGAGGAGGAGAAGAGGAGAAGGAGGGAGAGAGAGAGACAGACAGAGAGATAGACAGAGAGACAGAGAGACAGAGACAGAGACAGAGACAGAGACAGAGACAGAAACCAAAATACAGAGAAACAGAGAGAGAGAATGATGATAATTAGAATGAAATGATACCTTGTAGCAAGATGGTAATGAGTAGTAGGGAGCTAGTGAGATACTTAAAGTGATTTAGGAATTTCAATTCAGGGTGGCTAGGTGGTGCAGTGGATAGAGCACCAGCCCTAGAGTCAAGAGTACCTGAGTTCAAATAAGACCCTAGACACTTGATAATTTACCTAGCTGTGTGGCCTTGGGCAAGCCACTTAATTTCATTTCCTTGTTTAAATAAAAAAAAAAAAGAAAAGGAATATCACTGTGGTATCTTTTGGAGAATGGATTAGAGAAGAGAGAAACTGTATACAGGTAAATCAATTAAAAGGTCCTTTGTAATAGCCCAGCTTCAAAGTGAATTAGGGTGGTTGGATATGTGTAGAAAAAGAGATGAATTTCAAAGATGTTGTAGAGTTAGAATTGACTGGATTGAGCAAATGATTGGTTAATGCAATGAGTAGCAACATCAGCATAAAACAGGGAGATATCTGCTCACCAGAGACATTCTTCACTGTGGTGGAGGATTCCTTGTGCAAAGCACCAATAGGAAGGGAAGGCCTTGATAGAGAGTATGACCAGGTGCATCTTTCTGCAGTTAGCATTGAACTGATTTCACTGAATCTTGAAATAATACCAGGCTTCTTTAATCCATGTCAGTTTCTTCATTTTTATTTTCTTAGTGGGAGGGTAGGAAGCTAAGAATGGTTAGGAATAGGACAGAAAAAGAAAAGAAAAGAGAATCACTAGGGAATATTTTTTAATGGAGATAAAAGAATAGGAAAACCAGATAAGCACAACTTTTGAAAACTATGGGTTGATTTTCTTATAATGTAAAAGGCAAACTATACATAATTTGCAATTTCATGTACATATTTTGTTTCCCTATTCTGCCAAATGTCCATTTTATTTGATTTTAAGAAAGTTTAGAATAAAAATTAATTTTACAAATCTAAGACTAATGAAAGAAAATGTCCTATCAATCCTTATAAGAAAAAAAAAATGGTGTTAAGAACATAGCCAGAGGACTTCTGGTACAAAACCAAGATGATGGCATGAAACTGGCATGTTCCTAGAGCTTTTCCCATACAATGTTAAATGAAGCCTCCATGTAGTCAATAAATTCATAGATCCCACAAAAAGAAAAGAGCAAAATAAGTTCTCATCTGTGGACTCATGGAGGATCTTAAGTGAATTTAGTCTCTTCGGGGGAAAAGGGGAAATAAAGCCCAGGAAAGCCAGCAGGATGCTTCTTGCCACAACTCAGCACAAGTCCTGGCTTAGATAGCAGGGCAACTGGGAGGGTCCCAATTCCAAACAAAGTCTGAACCCTGGAAACACTGGGTTTAAATAGGTCTGGGTTGGAAACAAACCACTGCATAGGCAGAGCCTGCATATAAAGAAGGAAACAAATCTCCACATAAATAATGCCAGGGCTGCATAGGCAACACCTTGGCAAATGATAAGCCAGGGATCAGACTCCAGCCCCAGCACAAAAAGTTCAGAACTATATTCCCTATAGCCCAGGAGGAAAACTCAACTATGGAAATGAACAAAAAAAACATCAATAAGAGCACTGACTATAGAAATCTTAGTCAAATAGGGATGATAAAAATACCAGCTCAGAAGATAATGATAAATCACCTTTATGGAAAGTCTAAAAGGAGTTTATGAATTGGACTCAAATCCAAAATCTCATGAAAGAGTATTAAAAAAGGTTTTAAAAATCAAAGAGAAGAAGAAAAATGGAAAAAAGAAATGAGAACCATGCTGAAGAATTTTTAAAAATTGACCAAAGAAATCAATTCCCTTCAAATTAAAAATAACCAATTGGAAAAATAATTAACTCATCAAAAAATAAAATTGAGCAACTGGAAAAGGAATGCAACTCAGATAAGTCAAATTGACCAATGGAAAGGAAATACAATTAGTCAAAAAGTAAAATTCATGGAAATTCATGGAAAAATTAATGGAAAAGGAAAACAACTCATTCAAAAGTAAAATCAACTAACTGGAAAAGGAAACACAAAAGCTAACTGAAGAAAATAAAACCCCTAAAAATTAGAATTGAACAAATAGAAACTAATGAATCTATGAGACACCAAGATTCCATCAAACAAAATCAAAAGGCTGAAAAAAAATTTTTTTTAAATGCAAAGCACCTTTTTAGGAAAAACAAATGACTTGGAAAATAGATCCAGAGGGCCAATTTATTACTAGTCTACTCAAAAGTTTGATGGGAAAAAAGAGCCTGGAAAAATCCTTTTCAGGGAATTATCATGAAAAACTGTCTTAATATATTAGATAAAGGGGGCAGCTAGTTGGTGCAGTGGATAGAGCACTGGCCCTGGAGTCAGGAGTACCTGAATTCAAACCTGGCCTCAGACACTTAATGATTACCTAGCTGTGTGGCCTTGGGCAAGCCACTTAACCCCATTGCCTTGCAACATATATATATGTGTGTGTGTGTATATATATATATATATATATATATATATATATATATATATATGTTAGATGAAGAAGACAAATAGTTCTTAAAAGAGTACACAGAACAACTTCAGAAAGAGTCCCCAGAATAAGAATTCCAAGGACCAGCATGGCCAAATTTTGGAATTCTCAACTAAAAGAGAAAATACTGCAAACAACCAAAAAGAAATTTCAATAAAAAGGAAACACACTCAGAATTAAACTGGACTTATCTTCAACATTAAAGGATCAGAGAGCCTAGAATAAGATAATTCGGATTGTAAATGACCTGAGATTATTACCACAAATTAACTACCCTGCAAAATTCAGCATATTCTGTAAGGGAAAAAGATGGATTTTCAATGAAATAGAGGACTTCCAAAAATATTCTGATAAAAAGATCAGAACAAAACAGAAAATTCAATTTTCAAATACAAGCTTCATGAGATGAATAAAAAGGTAATTGGAAAGGGGGGAAAATGCCAGTCAAGAATATTTAATTAAATACATCATTACAAGAGAAGATAACACCTGTAACTCTTAAGAACTGAATTTCTCTTAGGATACTTAAAAGAATGAATGGATTGTACTCCCTAGGACAAGGATACAAATGAGTCATGAAGTGATAATGATTATGAGGGTGGTATTTCCTATAGAGCCAGAGGGAATTAGAGTACTTAGTGGCTCTATATATAATTAAATCATGAAGTGATCTTATTTTACTAGAGACTTTAGTTGAGGAGAGTTGAAATACAATAGGAATAGGGAGTGGGACTGTACTTAGAAGGGCTGGACATAAATAGATTAGGAGTGATATGCCTTAGGGTTGGAGTGCTAAAGGAACAAAGGGAGAGAGGAACTGGACATGAAAAATAATGATGTGATTTTGCTTTGTTTGATGATTTGGTTACAAGTGGAGGAAGTATGCTGGCTGGGGGCGGGGAGCAGTAAAAAATGGTTCTTGAAATGATTTGGTTTTGCATGATGCTTTGGCTCCTGAGGATTTTGTGACCATGGAAGCACTTGAAAAGAAGGGGTGATTTATGACTCTTGAAAAGTGTATTTCTAATAGGATGGAAGAGGAGAGTATACTTAATGACAATGAGGTAATGCTGCTTATCAATCAATCAATTTCTGAGATTGGTACTTTTATCAAGATAGAGAAAGGAAAAGGAGTTGAAGGTAGAAGACAGGGTTAAAATAATAAAGACATAAAAAGGACTATACTAGAAAAAAAGCTAGGTATTAGTAGATAAACCACATCAGGTAAAGAGGCACAAAGACATTATAGTATTGGGAAAGAAGGGAGGGTGTGAACACTGAGTAAATCCTACTCTCAATAGAGTTAGCCAAGAGAGCCTATAACATACTTTCTTAATTGGATTTTTAAAAAAAATCTGTTTTGCTTTACCAGGAAAGCAGAATAAAGGGAAAGAAAGGGGAAGAAGGGACTGATAAAAGAGAAGATGAGAATAAAAGCAAAAGTAAAGTGAAAGTTAAAATTTAAAAGAGAAGTTAGAGGGGAAAGGGAGAAAAACATTGGTGAAGAGAAATAAGAGGAAAAGAAAGAGAAAAGTATAAATGGGGAAAGACAGCAGGAAGGGAAATACAGAAAAGGGATAAAACAGAAGCAGACAAATAATGGTTTAAATACAGAATCCTACAATTTGATGTTTACAAGAAACACATTTGAAGCAGAGAGATGTACACAGGGTAGAGGTAAAAGACTGGATCAAAATATATTATGCTTCAATGGAAGCAAAAAAAATCAGAAAAAGCAAATCAGACAAAGCAAAATCTAAAATAGATCTCATTAAAAGGGATAAGGAAGGAAATCATATATTTTTAAAAGGCACTATAGATAATCAAGTTATACCATTATTAAACATAAATGCACCAAGCAGTGTAGTACACAAATTCTTAGAAGAGAAGCTGGATGAATTATAATGAGAAATAGACAGCAAACCTGTATCTCTCTCAGAACTAGATAAATTTGATCACAAAAATAAGAAGGAAATTCAGAAAGTGAATAAAATCTTAGAAAACTTAGATATGATAAACTACGGGAAAAAATTGAATGGAGATAGAAAAGACTATACATTTTCTCTGCAGTACATGGCAAATATACCAAAACTGATCAGGTACCAGGGTATAAAAATCTTATAACCAAATGCAAAAAGTCAGAAATAATAAATACATGTATTTTCAGATCATGATGCAATAAAAATTACATGTTATAAAGGGTCATGGGAAGATAAACCAAAAATTAATTGGAAACTAAATAAGCTAATTTTAATTTAAAAAATGAAATGAACAAGAAACAAATCACAGAAATAATAAATCATTTCATCCAAGATAATTATAATAATGAGAAATCAAACCAAAATTTATGGGATGCTGTCAAGGCAGTTTCAGGGGAAATTTTATATGCTTTAAGTGCTTATATAAATAAAACAGAGGAAGAGGAGATCAATGAATTGGGCATGCAACTAAAACAGCTAAATAAAGAACAAATTAAATATCCCCATTTAAATACCAAATGAAAAATTCTGAAATCAAAGAAGAGATTAATAAAATTGAAAGCAAGAAAACCAGTGGTGGAATAAATAAAGCTAGGAGTTGATTTTATGAAAAAAATCAATAAAATAGATAAACATTTGATTAATTTTATTGGAAAAAAAAGAAAGAATAGCGAATTACCAGTATCAAAAATGAAAAGGGTGAACTCACTATTAATGTGGAAGAAATTAAAGAGGTAATTTGGAGCTTTTGCCCATCTGTATGCCAATAAAATTGATAACCTAAGGGAAATGGATGAATATTTACAAAAATATAACTACACAGATTAACAGAAGAGGATAAAATACCTAGTCTTATTTTTAAAAAAGAAATTAAAAACCATCAGTAAATTCCCTAAGAAAATACTTCAAGGTAAAGATGGATTTACAAGTGAATTCTACCAAAATTTAAGGAACAATTAATTCTAATTCCACACAAACTATTTTTAAAATAGAAGAGGAAAGAGTTCTGCCAAATTTCTTTCATGACAACAATATGATGCTGATACCTAAACCAGGAAGAGTCAAAACAAAGAAAATTATAGAACAATCTCCCTAATGAACATTGATGCAAAAATCTTGAATAAAGTTTTAGCAAAGAGATTTCAAGTTATCTTGAATATCTATCTAGAATATATCTAGAATAATATACCATAATCAGGTGGGATTTATACCAGGTAGGCAGGGATGATTCAGTATTAGGAAAACAACATAATTGAACATATCAGAAGCAAAACTAACAAAAATCATGATTATCTCAATACAGGCTGAAATACCTTTGGCAAAATACAACATCCATTCCTATTAAAAACACTAGAGAATACAGGAATAAATTGAGTTTTCCTTAAAATAATAAGCTGTATCTATCTAAAACCACCAACAAATATTATATGTAATGGGCATAACTAGGAGCATTTCTAATAAGATCAGTGGTGAAACAAGGATGTCCATTATCACCATTACTACTCAAAATAGTATTAGAAATGTTAGCTTTAGCACTAAGAGAAGAAAAAGAAAGTGAAGGAAATAGACTTGGCAATGAGGAAACAAAACTTTCCCTCTTTACAGATGATATGATGGTATACTTAGAGAACCCTAGAAAGTCATCTTAAACTACTTGAAACAAATAAAAACTTCTGCAAAGTAATAGGATATAAATAAACCTACATAGATCATGAGCATTTTTAAATATGAACAACAGAGTCCAAGGACAAAAGATAGAAAGAAAAATTCCATTTAAAGTAATTGTAGAAAACATAAAATACTTGGGAATCTACCTCCTAAGACAAACCCAGAAACTATGAACACAATTACAAAATACTTTTCACACAAATAAAGTTAGATCTTAGCAATTGGAAAAATGTCAATTGCTCATAGTTAAACCAAGTTAATATAATAAAAATGACAATTCTACCCAAATGAAATTTTGACAGTGCCATTTCAATCAAACTATCAAAAACACTATTTTAAAGAGCAAAAAAGAAAAGTAACAAAATGCATGGAGCAACAAAAGATCAAGACTATCAGGGAAACTGATGAATAAAAAATACAAAGGAAGGTAAACTTGCTTAACTAGATTTAAAACTATACTATAAAGTGACAGTCATCAAAACTGCCTGATGCCAAAGAAATAGAAAATGAAGCAGTGGATTTGGATGGGTACAAAGGAAACAAGAGTAAATGATTACAGTAATCTTCTGCTTGACAAACTCAAAGATATTAGATAAGAACTCACTAGTTGACAAAAACTGTTTGAAAAAATGGAAAATACTAAGGCAGAAACTAGACATAGATCTACACCTCACACCCTATATCAAAATAGGGTCAAAATGTATACAAGATTTAGACATAAAGGGAGATACCATAGGCCAATTAAGAGATCAAGAAATATTCTGTTAGATCTATGGAAAGGGGAGAAATTTATGACCAAACAAGAAATAGAGTACATTATAGATTGCAAAATGGATGATTTTGACTATTAAATTAAAAAGTTTTTAGACTAATAAAACCAATACAACCAAGATTAGGAGAAAAGCAGAAAACTGGGAAACAATTTTAACAGTTAGGGAGTCTGATAAAGGATTCTTTTCTAAAATACATAGATAATTGACTCAAATTTATAAGACTATAAGTCATTCCTCAATTAATAAATGATCAAAGGATATGAACAGGCAGTTTTCAAAGGAAGAAATTAAAAATATATTTAGTCATATGAAAAAATAATCCAAATCATCATTGAATAGAGAGAGATGCAAATTAAAACAACTATGAGGTACCATCTCATATCTATCAGTTTGGCTACAATGACAAAAGGGGAAATGATCAATGCTGGAGAGGGTTTGGAAAGAGATCCAGACATTGATTCATTGTGGTGTAGTTGTGAACTAATCCAACCATTCTGGAGAGCAACATGGAACTATGCACATAGGACAATAAAACTGATCAAACCCTTTGACCCAGCTATATCAATACTAGGCCTATATCCAAAAGAAATCATAAAAAATAGGAAAAATTCCTCATATTCAAAAATATTTCTAGCAGCTCTTTCTGTAGTGACAAAGAACTGGAAATTGAGGGGATGTCCATCAATTAGGGAATGACTGATCAAGTTATGGAGTACTACTGTTCTATATAGGAAATAATGAATGGCCAGACTCCAGAGAAGCATGGGAAAAAATTACAGGATGCTGAACAAAAGGAACATAACTAAAAGAATATTATATATTAACAACATTGTGAATTGAGCAAATATGATAGATGCTACTCCTCTCAGCAGTTCAGAGATCTAGGACAAACCTGGGAGACCTTTTAAGGACAATGCCATTCACTTCAGAGGGGGCAAAAACAATAACAACAAAAAACTACAGATTCTGAATGGATACACTGAAAAAAAAACTTCTCTTATGTTTTTCCTTCCTATCCTAATCCTTCACACACATAATGTCTAATATGTGGGCATATTGAACATGGATGTATATGTAAAACTTTTACTGGACTGTTTGTCAATGGGGAAGAGGAGGGTATGGAAAAGAGTGGTGGGAAAATGTATAACTTAAGAGTATGTAGATGGATTAATGTTGAAAAGTTTTCTTGATGTGTAGTTGGAAAAATAAAAATAAAATATCCCAAAAAAAGAGAACATTGGGACAGCTAGGTTGCATAGTATATAGAGCACAAGCCCTGGAGTCAGGAGTCCCTGAGTTCAAATCCGGCCTCAGACACTTAATAATTATCTAACTGTGTGGCCTTGGGCAAGCCACTCAGCCCCATTTGCCCTGCAAAAAAATAAAAAATTTAAAAAAAGGGGAACATATCCATAGTCTAGATTGGAACCTACAGGTATAGGGACGGTGTTTGTCTGCGTGTGTGTGTGTGTGTGTGTGTGTGTGTGTGTGTTTTCTAGGACAAGTCCTACAGATATTTAAGTGTATCCCCTCCATAGACATCCACCATACTCTTGCTTTTTGTTTTTCCTGGTGACCTCTTAGTGATAAGGATTGTCTGCTGAAGAAAGAAGGAGCAAAGAACAAGAAGAAGCAGCAGAAGATAGGAAGGAAAGCAGAGAGGAAGGAAGGAAAGGAGGAATGGAAGGAGGAAGTAAGAAAAACAAACAAGAGAGGAAGGAAGGAAGGAAGGAAGGAAGGAAGGAAGGAAGGAAGGAAGGAAGGAAGGAAGGAAGGAAGGAAGGAAGGTAGGTAGGAAGGAAGGAAGGAAGGAAGGAAGGAAGGAAGGAAGGAAGGAAGGAGAGTAGGTAGGAAGGAAGGAAGGTAGGAAGGAAAGAAGGAAGGAAATGTGAAAAATCTGACACCCAAAGAGAAAGAATGATTTTAGAGAATGTATTAAGAGTGTTTCAGGTATTTTGTTAAGGACCTGACTTTCAATCCCTACTATGCCACTTAATAGATGAACTTGGGCAATCACTACTGATTTCTAACTGTAAAATGGGAAAGCTGGGCTAGAGTCTCGCTAAGCTCTCTTCAACTCTACATTATATGATTCTAATAACATAACATGAACAAGAGTTTATCCTGGCTCTGGCCATATATTCTCTGCTTTCAGCCTGCTTCTCCTCTTGATATCCTGACTGAAGAAATATTCCCTTGGTGAGTCTTTTCTGTACTGCCAACAACTCTCAAAGGGATAATTCCAGTGTCTTCTTCTTTTGACTGTCAATCAGCTGTCAGTGCTGTCAGTGAAATCCCCCATCTGCAGACTTATAAAGAGGCTATCAAAATTTGCTAGGCTGCCCAAAATTGTGCCTCTCTACACTCAGCTCAGTGAGAACCAAACCTGGACAGGTCCAGAAAACTTTGGGAGCTTCTGTCTCCTACTGTGCAACAATAAAGAGAGACTTAGTTCCTTCTCTGTAAAATGAGACACTAAGTCTCTAACCTCTAACCTCCAACATCTATTCCAAATCTGACATTTTATAATTTTTTTTAAAATATACTGCAACTTACAGTATACTATATACAGAATACTGGCATAGCTTCCCAGAATGACATTCTTTTAAAGTTAAGATTTGAGCATCTATATTAGATACTTGCTTAATATATATTTATTGAATTAAATATCTGATGTCAATATTTAAATGATCATTTTTGCTTTTCCATTAGAGAAAAGAGTAGACAGCCATAGTTTTGGGTCTGGATCTCAGTTAACTGAATGGTAGAGAGGCACTAAAGTTCTATTAGCCTTGGAGACAACCTAAAGTGGTTCAGTAGATAGAGCATTGATGTCTGAACTTAGCAAAAAGCTAAGTTCAAATCAGACCTCAGATACTTGTTAGCCTTGTAACACTGGGCAAGTCATTTAATCCTTTTTTGCTTCAGTTTTCTCATCTGTGAAATGAATTGTTGAAGGTAATGGCAAACCATTTTAGTATCTTTACCTAGAAAAGCCTAAATGGGTTTTGAAGAGTCAGACTCAGTTGAATGACAACAGAGAGAGATAGGGTCAAGGGATTATGATAGTCCATATTTACATAATGTTTCCACATGCATTAACTTTTTTTAATCTTCATGATATTCCTTTGACATAGGTGGGTTAAAATTTTACAATTGAGAAAACTGAAGTTCAGATTGATAAAAAAGAATCGAAGCTATAAAGATCAGATAGTCTAATTTTCTTACTTTATAAGTAAGGAAACCCAGAGGCTCAGAGAAGTTAAGAGAACTATGCAAAGTCATATAAATAGTGACAATTTAAGCTCATGTGGTCTTCTGACTTGCAAGGTCACCTAGCTAGTAGATGATGGAACCAACACTTGAACACCAAGTTCAAAATTCTTCCCACTTTACCAACTTGTCATTGTGACTGGTACTAACAAGAAGCTTTAAATGGCAGTACTTCATGGCAAATAATTGGGTCCAAAGATATGGAGTCAACCTGGAGGAATGCCAATCATTAATGCATCAAGAGACCTTGAGAAGCAAGATCAGCTTCCCTTTCACTCAAATAACACTTGAAATTGATTGTATTGTGATAACACACAGATGTTGACTGGTCTTTTTTGTTTTTTGTTTTTCCCCAAGTAAAGAATCATTTGCTCAACCTTTTTCTTTAGATGATAAAATTTCAGTATATATGAAGCATCCAGTTTCATGCATCTCTATTCTTCCTCCCAAGATGATAAGATTAGCATTTTGTAATTTTACATTTGTTCAAAATGGAGAGCAGTCTTCACTAGACTGATAGTCATTCATTTCTTTCTGTCCTACAAACATAATAAATGAGAAACCATATAAATGCCTTTGAAGAAAAATAATTTAGTTCCTCTGTTGCTATTTCTAAGGTAAAGTAATATGGAGCTTTCAAACTATGAATTTGAGAGGATTTACATTGGCCTGAAGAAACAGATAGCAAACCTTCCAAGAAAAAACTGCTGAGTCAGGCAACTTTGTTTCAGTATTTGTGCAATTAAGTAATATAATCATTTCATTCTAAAAGTTATCTTTTAAAAGAAAAAATGAGTCTGAAGCTAAATATACATACATATAAATAATATATATTTACTCATATTTATATGAACATTTGCAAGTAGGTATACTTTTATACTTACATGTTAATATGTGTGTATACTTATTCTCATATATACATATATATATATAAAATGTATATCTATATGTGCATGTATATATTGATGTGTTTATACACAGTTGTACAAATCTAGCAGGAAAATTCCTGAATCAACAGAGGCAATTGTGATTCACTGGTCTTTCCACAATTTCATTTCTAAGTTCTCAGACCCAGTGGGAACTACACTTGGACAAATTCTGAAAGCCTAGCAGGTGTCTGCTTCCTCTTATGCCTCTATAAAAAATAAGCACTATGTACAATGCACATACATAGTGACCATTTATAGAAGGCTTTAAGATCTGTAAAACATTTTACATTTACTATTTCACTAGATTTTCCAATAAGGTTGGAGGAAGGAGAGGGGAATGGGAATAAGCACTGTGCTAGGGTACTTTGTAAATTTTATCTATGAAGTTGATATCATTATCCCTATTTTTAGATGAGGAAACAGGCTTAGAGGAGTTAAATCATCTTCCCATGGTCATTTAGCTAGAAAGTGTCAAAAGTAGAACTGGAACTGAAGCCATCAACTAGAAGATAGTTAAGCTAGCATAACTACTGTTTTCTCTCCAGGGAAACCTTATTTGATTATCAGTTCCAATGTCACATAATCTCTAGAATTCATAATTATTTCCTAAACCTTATCTAAAGCTGTCATGATATAGCTAAAGTTAGTTTTCTCTTGTTCTGTCTTTAGGATGTAAGGGTCAGGATTATTGAATCAAACACATCTCAAAAATCAGAAGAGTGAGGTAATTGACTTAATCAGCTCTCCATACAAATGGAAGAAGTAGAGAAATACTACACAAAACTCTTATCCCTTCTTAGTATGCAATTAAATATTTCTTTCCTTCTTCATTCAAGCCATAATTTTCATTTACTGAGCCTTGCTATGTACAAGACACTGTACTAGGTCTAGTGAGGGAATTTAAAAATAAATAAGAAATAGTCTCTAATTTAAAAATAATTAGGTGGTATAGTAGATAGAGCTATGAGGCCAGAGTCAAATAGACTTGAGTTCAAATCTAACCACAAATATGTACTAGCTGTGTGACCCTGGACAAATTATTTCACCCCTGTTTGCCTCAGTTTCCTTCACTATAAAATTGGGATGTTAATGGGACTTACTTCCAGGGATGGTTGTAAGGATCAAATACAATAATAATTATAAAGAACTTTGTGCAATATCTAGCACATAAGAGTTATAAAAATATTAACTTTTATTGTTATTATTAACTTCCAAGAGCTTAATGCTGTATCTGAACTATTGGTGTCCAACCAGGAAGGGGCTAGAAGAGATATCTAGGAATTGCCCAGGATGGGAGGTTAATGGGGAATCAATAATGAGCAATAATGTTTGTCCTTCATTTTTCTAAGAAGATCCTGACATCAGAGAAGTGATGCCATGAGAAACACATGAACTGAATGAGGGGAGGCTGTGCTAATTCACCAGTCTCACTTTCTCCTTCAGAGCCATCTGGGTCACGAACAAAGCAGTGTTGTAGCCAGCATATGATGCCCATTGTTAAGCATCTGGATGGTCCACAGAAAAGGTGTCACCTGAGAGAGCAAAGAGGTATGCCCGGAGGGGAGTCTGGATCACTAATCCAGGAATGGGGGCCAAAAACAGTGGCCAAAATTGAAGGATCATGGAAACAAACCTAGTAGAGAGCAAACTGGCAATTTTATCAAATGTCTCACCACAGTCCGGGCCTCACCAGGTTGTTTTATAAACCTTAAAGTATTATGTATATGTGAACTACTGTTATTTTTCCATTTGTTTCTTTATTGTTGACAATATTGACCTGCTGACAGTATTCTCTGATGGTCTATCCTTTTGAAAGAAACTCATATTTGCTATCACACTTGTTTCTTGAAGGTAAAATGCTGTCTGATGACCATATCATCTCTCTGGAATATCCTTTGTAAATGATGAATGCAAGAATGTTTGACTTTTTCTTTACAAGAATCATCTTCTTGAACTATCAATTTTGGTGTACTTTTCTGGACCCACTCTGGATAATCAGAACCTCAGATAAAGGTTTACATGGGTCATGCTCAATTTTGAGGAGATTCTCAATAATCACACTTGTTGGCTCATGATGTAACCCAGGATTTACCCTTGGAATATCTGAATCTGGTTTATGTGTAGGTTTTCAAAACAAGAAGAAAAGAGGTCTATCCTCAGATCCTGGGCAAGCACCCAGACTAACAATACACTGATAATTGAAACTGATTTCATGTTCTCTTGGTCCTTTCCTTTTTAAATTCATATACATGTATGTGAATGTGTAACCCAGCAACCAGTCAAACACCACTAGGCTGAAGCCATAGGGACTGACCACCCACCTTCACAATTTTCCTTGGGCCTATTTACTCCAAAGTCATCCCTTTCTTCAATAGGGAAACTTGGATCCCAGTGCTTCTATTCCACCCCCATCTTAGATTCCTCAGGAATTGTCTCATTTTTGTCTCTAGTCTACAGTCCTTTCCAGCAGAGGGGTAGGGATGGAGAGGAGTGAACAGGAAGGAAAAAGATAACCAGGGTACAAACATGAGCAATTTTATTCCCAATAGAAAAGGAAATGTTGAACAATAAAAACTCACAGAATGATTACAATCAGTCTGGCTAGTGTGAGAGCCTCTTAGGGTCATTTGTAACCAGCTTGTTCATTTAGATACTTTACATTTCACCTCTACTGATGGGGATCCTGATCAACACCAAATATCACTTTTCTCTTTTGTGGACTGTCCTGTGAATGGTGACTCTTTGCTTCTAAGCAGAAACCTTCTGCCACAATTGCTTTCGTCGCTGATAGCCTCTTCCTCAGGGGCCCAGGATGGGAAAGATACCAGCTATAACAACAAAGAGTAGGATAGCATTTATATAGCAACTTAAGGTTTGCAAAATTGTTTACATACATCACCTCATTTGATCCTCTCAATAGTCTGTGAAATAGGTACTATATTGCTCCTATTTTACAGATAATGGAGCTGAGATTGAGAAATTAAGTGATTTGTCCAAGCTCAAAAAAAGCTGTCTGAAGTGGGATTTGAACTCACATCTTTCTGTCTTCAAGTTCAAAGCCCTATCAAAATGGAGTAAGACACAGAGGAGACAACTCCATCCCAGACACAAACTTTATCTAGGAGGCCATAAACACTTTTCACTCCCGATGATCCACAACCTTCCAAGATTCAGAGCTTAGAGAATCAACCTTAGACTTCATCACCAACAGGAAAAAGCACAAAGGAATGAGGATTATTAACCCTTAAGCATCATAGAATTCCAACTTGGCAGTCAATGAAAAGAGTCCTCATAGACTTCAGGAAGTGGAGGATACTAATGCCTGCTTCGAAATTGGGGTAAGGAAGGCATGTCAGGGGCGGCTAAGCGGCACTGGCCCTGGAGTCAGGAGTACCTGAGTTCAAATCCGACCTCAGACACATAATAATTACCTAGCTGTGTGGCCTTGGGCAAGCCACTTAACCCCATTGCCTTGCAATAACTAAAAAAAAAAGAATGCATGTCCAATTGATGATACACACATACATATACCCACACACACATACAAAAACTCAAATATAAATTCCTTTGGGAACATAAGCTGTTCAAAGACACAAAGTGTTTTTACACAAAGTAAATGCTTAATTAGTGTTTTTTGGATTGATTTGGAATGTAGGACAGACTCTAAAAACCACACATACAGGGATGGCTAGGTGGTGTGCCCAGATAGCCAGATAAAGCACTGGCTTTGGAGTCAGGAGGACCTGAGTTCAAATCCAGTCTCAGACACTTAATAATTACTTAGCTGTGTGACCTTGGGCAAGTCACTTAACCCTATTACCTTGCAAAAAAACCCAAAACTCACACATTCAAAGATGGCAGAATAGAGATGAATTGCACTTGAGCCTATGAGTGGTCCTCCAATTCTCCCAGCATCCAGATTGACTCTGAATTCACATAATCTTAGACCTAGAAGGGTCCTGAAAAACCTCCCAAATCTAAAATAGAGCCCTCTCTGTAACTTAATCCAGTTTTTGACTGAAAAAGAATTCTATGGAGGGGAAAATCCACTCCCCCCATCCCCCCTAAGTAGGCAGTCCATTCAGTGTGGGAGACTGCTAAAGGTTTTGAAGTTTTTTCTTACACCCAACCTAAATTGACTTAGGCTTTTGCAGCTTCTACCATTGCTTTTGCTTCTGATCTCTGGGTCCAAGCAGAGAAATTTTATCCTCTCTTTCACATGATGACCTTTTAAAGGTTGATGACAGTCACTCTATTCCTCCAATGTTTTCTCTAAAGCTAAAAATAGGACCAAAGATTAGAACTGCAAAGGAGCCCAGAGGACATCTAATCTTTATTTTGCAGATGAGGAAACTGAGGACCCAAAAGGTAGTAAGTATCAATGCTAGATTTTGAACAAGTAACTCTGACTACAAAGTCAGTGTCCTTTCCCTTGTATAATATTGTGCAGATCCTTCAACAGATCATCATTTGGATGGTATGATCTTAAGGTTTTTCACTGCCCTCTTATTAATGCTTATCAATTTCCTCACTAAAATACAATAGCCCAAATTGTTTACAACACCTCAAATGTGGGAGTACAAGATAATGTCTATCACTGTAGCCCAATAACATTTTTTGATTATCACATAATATGACTGACTCTTAGTGAGTTTGGAATCCAGTTAATCACCCCTCCCAGATAATTTTCATTCTAACTGCTATTTAACAATGACACACACATTTTGAATGTGATTTGTGAAGGAATTTAAATTTATCCCTTTTAAATTTCATCTTCTGAAGTTTTTCCCAGTGTGCTAATAACCTCTCAAGGACTTTTTCAGAAAGGAGCACAGTACAGTGAAAAGGGCTCTGAGTTGGGAGTTAGAGGTTTGGGGTTATGATCCATGTTTCCTTGGGCAATTTATTTCACATCTACAAACTGTTTCCTCATTCATAACCAATTAGTTAATCAATAAAGTGTCTGCTTTGTGCTAGACACTGTACTAAGTATTAGAGATGGAAAAAAATTAAATGAGGGGAAGAGAATAACTTTTCTTCCAGTTATAACTCTAATTTTATGATCTATCATCCAGTATGCTTGCTGTTCTTCCCAGTTTTATATCCTCTTCACATTTCATGAGCATGCCTATGCACTTATGGTAAGTAGCACAGTTATATAGATACTATACTATACTATCAAGGGAAAGAAATTTACTTCCAATCACCAGATTGCACCCAGTTGATATAATTCACAAAGCCAATGAAGGATAAGGTCTGGGTTTGCTCTTCTACAGATATGACTTTCAATTACTTCCTAAATTTTAGGATGCTGGAAAATAGTCAGCAATTGTCTCCTTTTCCCAGGTGGTAGATCTAAAAGTTATGTCTTTACAAACTTAAAAATAACAAACTATTTGGGCATATAAAGATACCAACATATCATTTCTTCACTAGCACAGTAGTAAGTTACAATAAATACTGGTCTATGCTGAAAAAAATATACTATTATGACTTATTTTTCCTTTCAGATTACACTGCCCTTATCTCAAAAGAACTCATAAACTGGAAATTTGTGGTCAAAGTAAACAATATTCTCCTTATTTCTTCTCTCAGGTCAAATTTGACCAAAGAAGGTGCCCAGTTCATTGTTCAGTAGCTCACAAAGAATTCATTTGATTTCCCAAGTAATGCTTGATTCCTCACAAGTAGGGAAGATGGAAAATACAACTAAAATTAGAATGAGATTTTTCTTCCTACTTACAGATATGTCCCTTGTCCAGTCATTGACCTGAGTAAGTACAAGGAAAAATGTGAAATCTCTCTAATCCATGTGCGTGAACTAGCTTGTCTCCATCTAATCATGATACCTGAAGGTTCTCTATGAAGAGCAAAAAGCCTCCAAACATAGAGGTAGGCTTACGTGACCAGCCTATCCTGTTTTCCCCTTCTCTTAACATGCCAGTCACTAGCTTTTTCTTTTTAGCAAATAGTAAATATTAGTAGTAAGCTTTCTGCAAGCATTTTACCTCTCACACTAGGTTTCATGCTCCTCATATCTTTCTCCACCTATATGTGGAATTTAAAGAGAAAGGAAGGGAAATGAAGACACAGAGGTTCAGAATACTATAGCTGAAAGGGACCTTCAGATTCAGCTCTTTCATCACCTCATTTTACAATGCAGGAAACTGAAGCCCCCCAAAATGGAAATTATTTGCTCAAAAGGACACAGCTAATTAATGGAAAGGCTGGAACCAGAACTAGAACCTGATTCTTCAATCTTTGTCTTCACATTTTTTTTAAATGTGAAAATTTAAAAAAAAATCAAAACCCAAGGAATAATACAGATGATTGATAGCTCTTGTGATGGGAAGAATTTCATATGTTATTTAGTTCACCTTCTTCATTTTACAGACCTAGAGAGATGGAGTGACTCAACTAAGGTCATACAACTCTTCTACATCCAATGCTTTTTCTACTACAACATATGGTACTTTAGTTTCATATCATACAGGTGACAGACTCCTAGAAAAAATAAATTTCTATTTCTCAAATCAATAAAAAAATCAGTCTAAGAAAAATAAGTTATAAAAGTAATATAGATATATGCTAGCTAATATTTACTTTTTTCTAAGTATTTAAAAATACAAATTCTTTTTAGGGTGCCATTTGGCTGTGTCATTCATTTTCTCTTCAGATATTGGAACTTCATGTCTGCTCACATATATTCAAGCCAAAAGTGATTTCTTGCTTTTTTTCCCTCTTGTTGTCATTACTTTTTGCTGTTTTTGTTCTTTGAGGCTATTTGTATAGAAGCCAGAACCCGCCTGCTTTTTTGCTTTCACTTTCCATGGTAACAGACTGTAATGCACAGAGATGCCGAATTACAGACTCCCTATAAGACTGAGCAGAAAGAAATCTTTCTACCCCAAGCAAGCTCAGTCCTTTCAAATATTTAATCATTATGCCTTAAAGTTGAGATTTTTCAGACTAAATAAGGCTCCATGAACCCTTTTCTTATCTTTATTTGCCCTTTTGGTAGATTATTTGAGATCTTGATGAGACAATGTCCAGTTTCATTTAATTTCTAAAGAGCCCACTCATATAGTACTTAATCATTCAGTAGAAGCTCATAGGCAAGAGTGCCTTAACATGGGGGCTCACAAACCCCTCAAGGGTCTATGGATAGATTTCAGAGGGGCAGCCATTTGTATGGGAAAAATTTACATCTCTATTTCAATTATCACTGATTTCTTTTGCAACCCCATGTGTTTTATTTTATGCAGCTAAAAACATTATTCTGGTCCATCTGCTTTACCAAACTGCTAAGGGGGTCTTTGAAACATAAAACTGTTGAGATTTCCTGTCATAAGATAATAGAGCTATGGACAATCAGTGTGTTGTTGGTGAAAGGGCACTGGACCCCAAAGAAAGAGATATGGGTTTCATTCCAGGCTTCACCTCTTACTACCTATGAGATCTTGACTAGGGCACAATTTCTCTGAACTTCACTTTCCTGCCCTTTGATTTGTCTTTCAGGGCAGCTAGGTAGCACAGTGGATAGAGCACTGGCCTTGGATTCAGGAGTTCAGGAGTTCAAATGTGGCCTCAGACACTTGATTCTTACTGGCTATGTGACCTTGGGCAAGTCATTTATCCCTGATTGCCTCTCATCTAGGGCCATCTCCAATCATCCTGATCCATCTGGTCACTGGAATCCAGTGAGAAAGTGAGGTTGGTGACTTAGCACAGCACCCCCCCACTCATTCACATGCTTATCATGGCATCACCTCCCTGGTCTTCTTTGAAAATGAAGGACAAACAGATGAAAGGGATGGAATAGTTAGTATGTTGGGATGATGTGAAAAATATGATATGGGTACATGGTGAGGAGTCACATTAGAGATGAAGGGTTAGAGAATGGTTAGGATATGAAGAAAATTTGGACAGGTTTTAGAGAAGCTTTGGAGAAAACCAGATTTAAGGAAGGGAAATTTGTGAGGATTTAAGGAGGAGAAAGAATATGATTCAACCTAAAAAAAAAAGATTTATTCTAAAGAAACATACCATGGCCCTCCCCTCCCACTCACTTAACTGAAATCCTTGCTTCAAATCCATAATTATATGTATAAGAAGAATCAAGCTTGACTCTCAAGACTCAAGCATTGGTTGGAAAAATGGTGGAAGTATCAACAGAAATGTGGAAGTTTTGAAGAGGAATGGGTTTGGAGAAAATTTAGCTATCTCTATAGTGGGCATGTTAATGTCAACTTGCCTAGAGTCTCATTACCAGTCAATAAAAGAAATGGAACTTAGACTCCAGTTATCCAAGTTCCATATTCTTTCTCCTACACAAATCCTTGATCATCCAAATTAGCAGCTTCTTTTGGCTATTCAGATTATGCCGAACCATAAAGGGTCAAATTGGCCCAGCAAGGGTCCCTTGGAAATCCAAAAACAGAAGTTGGAAAGGTCCTTTGAACAAGAACAAAACAAAACAAAACAAAACGAAAAAACCACCTTAAGTACCATACTAACTGATTGGTAAGTTTCTCTCACCTGACATGAACAGTGGCCAGGTAGTGAAGTGGTGTGGGTTTTTCTAATTTTCCCACAGAATTAATGTAAAGGTAGAAAGTCTATCAGCTTCCCTATACCTAAGATTAGCAATTGAAAACTGTAGTGAGAGGTTAAGTCAAGTGAAGACTTGGGATTTTGCTATAGTTTTGCTATTTTCTCCCCCTGTACCCATTCCTGTCTCTTCATTTGATACAGAGAAATGACAATGAGTCAGTGATGGAGCCAAAATTAGAATTCAGGTCTCCTACTCAGGTACTCTCTCCCCTGCAGCATGATGTTTGCTACTATCATAAACAACAATCATCCCAAAGAGGAGGAGCAGAAAGAAGTTGTTTGAAGTACAAACAACAAAACCTCAGAATCAGAATCAAGAGAATTGGGTCCTAGTCTAGGCTTCTGGACAGACCCACTCTTCCATTTTGGCAGACACCACAAGATCTTAGGGTCATAGAATTTTGAAAGGGTAGAAACCTTAGATCTCCTCCTATCTTTTCATTTTACAAGTGAAAAAGCTAAAAATTAGAGAATAACCAATTTAATTGCTCTAGGATATGCTGAAATAGAGTAAGAGAGCTGTGACTAGAAACTAGCTTTCTTAATGAGCAGGCTTTTGTTTTTTTCTAAGAACATTCCTTTCTGTCCAATGATGAAATATTCCCCTCAATTCCATCTTAGCCAAAATGTTAATTGCCATTAGTATGGAATTTTTCAAAAGGCCTTTTGAAAGTCTATATCAATGAAACCCACAAATTTCCCTTGTCTATACCTAATTTACCTTAATCAATGCTTATCCCTTTCCCTATTAATATTAGATGATTTAGGGGGTGGCTAGGTGGCGCAGTGGATAGAACACCGGCTCTGGAGTCAGGAGTACCTGAGTTCTAATCTGGACTCAGACATTTAATAATTACCTAGCTATGTGGCCTTGGGCAAGCCACTTAATCCCATTGCCTTGCAAAAAAACTAAAAAAATAAAATAAAATTAGATGATTATAATGATCTCTTCGTTGGTTCTGCCTTCAAACTTCTACCTTTCATCTGGCCTCTCCCTCTTCAATTTATCCTCCACAAAGTTATCAAAGAACTCTTTTTAAAGAAAGTATAAATCTAGACATGTTCCTCACTTGCTCAGTACATGCTAGTGGCTCCCTATTACATCAAGGATAAAATGTTATATCCATTTGACATTTAAAACCCTTCATAATTTAGCTCCAACTTTCCTTTCTAGGCTTATTTTATATTTACTCCTCTTCAGACATTCTACAGGTCAGCCAAAGTGGGCTATTTGCTATTCCTTACACATGATGCTCTATTTCCCATCTCCATGTTTTTATGTAGACTATCCCCCAATACCTGGAAAACTCCCTCTCTTCAATTTGACTACTCAGAATGCTTTGCTTTATTCAAAGTTCAGTTCAATTTCCTCTGATAGTTGTCTCCCCCTCTAAACTTACCTTGTATTTCCTTTGTATACTTTATAAATATTATCTCCCCTGACTGAATGTAAACTTGCAGACAGAAATCATTACGGTGTTTTTTGCTCTGTGTTCTCAGTACCTGAGTTCAAATCTGGACTTAGACACTTACTAGCTGTGTGACACTGAGAAAGCCAATTAGCCTTGTTTGCCTCAGTTTTCTCATCTGTAAAATGAGTTGGAGAAGGAAGCCAGTATCTTGGACAAAAAAAAAAACCCAAAACCTAAATGGGTCAAGAAGAATTGGATACAACTGAAATGACTAAACAACAGCAATAATATCTCAGGACCTAAAAATACCTGCATGGGTTTAAGAATTAAAAAATATTGATAGATTAACACATTGATATATATCTGACTTCTGAGACCTAGTCATATAGTATTCAGGGGTTTGGTACAGTCAACAAGATATTATCTACCCCCTCTAAATGCATCTAGAAGGCTTCACCTTTGATTAAAAAAAAACACAACTTATTTTATGTGAACTCTGCATAGGATATTCTACATGCCAGAAAAAATCTTGGATGAGTTTGTTTCTCACTATTTCAATATGTCAACAAAGACTTACTTTATCAGTGTTCCAAAATGTTATTCATTTATGCTCTGTCAAGGACAGGATGAACCTAAAAAAGCAGAGGTGTACTTTTCTGTGGTCTGGCCAATGTGGGATTTTATTTTTCTGAACTATTTGTTTTCATCGTGAGAACGTTTTTGCTGTTGTCAGTGATACCACTTTTCATTAGAGGAGTGGAAAGAACAGATTATAAATAAATGCAAAAATAAATAAAAATTTTTGAAGTGACTGAGCATGGCCAAGTAAGATACAAAAGATTAAAGGATGTTAAATATTAGAAAAATCGTGAATTTATCTAATATAAAACAAAGTAAAATATTTTAAAATATTATATCAATAGTTATTAAAAACTGTAAACTGTCAGTTTATGAATAAAAAACATAGGAAAAGATAACTCAATGGGATAAAATAATTGACTTGAAGAGTCAACATATGGCACAGAAAAGAACTAGAAGCAATTCTAGCAATAGGTGCAAAAGAAATCTGATAACTTTTATTTGTCAAACTATAATAAATGATAACCATACAATAAGGAAAATAAATTAGAGAAATCAATACTGAAAATGAGCAGGTCAAAGCAACATTATTTGGGACCAATATGACTGCCTATGTAGACAGTACAAAGGATTGAACACAATTGTTAATTATAGCAATAAATAATGCATATCCTTATTTATTACTGATAAAGAACAAGAAAATTAAATAAAAAGCATTTTCAGCAAATAATGTAAGGCATTTTAGAATGGATCTGCCTAGATACACTGAGGAATTTAAAAATATTGATAGAAATGAAGAAAGAATTGAATAAATGTGTGAATATCCATCATAGATCTTTCACATGGTGATTCAATACAACAATCCACATGTCAATGCATTTTTTAAAAAATAGAAATGAACACAATTTTGATAAATTTATGGGAAATTTCAAGGAGCATTTTGGGGAATAGGGGAGAGTTGAAGGGAAGGAATTTTCCCTCCCAGACCTAAGCAATTATTATAAAATATTTGTCATTTAAATATGTATGGGTTCACTCATACACTACATTACCAAAAACTATAGATTATTGCCTAGTAAAATTATAAACAAATTCCAATAAATGCAAAAGATTAATTTTTTATAAACCTGTAGAAAGTGAAAATTTTGGAAAGAATTCATTATTTTGAAAGTTTTGTTAGGAAAACTAGATAGCAAAACAGATAAAATTTATCCTGCTTTTTACTTTATTTCTTATACTATAATAAACTTAAATTTAGTCAAATTACTAAGTATAAAACAAAACTAAAAAGGTTAGAAAAAAGAATAGTAGGGTTATCTCACTTATAGAAGGAAAATAAATTTTTAAATAGAAAAAAATTATTAAAGAAGACATGGAAGGATTTAAGATATTAAAAACAAAAAGGTACACTAAAAAGCAATCTAACATATAAGAAGAAAAGATATTGGAAAATAATATCTGTAACAAATATAGCTGTAATTTACAAATATAGCTAAAATGTACAAGGAATTGACACAGATATTCAAGGTCAACATCCAATCATTAAGGGATAGTTATGAAACAAGACAAAAATTATAATCATCATAAAATGTTCAATGTCTCCAAACAAATAATTTCAAAGTAAAACAATTCTGAGATATTAATTCATGTCTACCAAACTGCAAAAATAAAGAAAATGACAGAACTCAATACTAACTGGGATATGAGGAAACAGGTATATTCCTGGTGGTGCTTCAAATGAATGACATCTTTTTGGAGAGTTATCTAGCAATATTCTAAAAAAGTTACAAAAATAAGCAATTCCTTGGATGATATACAAGTCCATAATTAGGAATACAACTTAAGAGTAATATAAAAAACAAAAGAAATCTGTATTAAATTATTTATAGCTATATTACTAGAAATAGCAAAAAACTGGGCAATATTTGGGTGTCCAACAATAGGAGAAAGTTCAAATATCATATACCAAAATGGAATGTTGCTAACACAATTAAGAAGAATCAAGAAGAATCAGAAGTACAGAAAGATATAAAGTGAAAAAGTAGAACTAGAGCATGTATACCAAAAAAAAAAACTATTTAAAAAACAGAAATTCAGGGCGGCTAGGTGGTGTAGTGGATAAAGCAGCAGCCCTGGAGTCAGGAGTACCTGGGTTCAAATCTGGTCTCAAATACTTAATAATTACCTAGCTGTGTGGCCTTGGGCAAACCACAACCCTATTTGCCTTGCAAAAACCTAAAAAACAAAAACAGAAGTTCTTAACCTTTTTTGTGTTATGGATTTCATTTGGTAGAGACCAATAGACCCTTATCTCAGAATGTCTTTAAATTATTGAAGGAAATGCTAAATTTTGGTCAAAGCTTAGTAAAAACAAAGATATTTTTCCTTATCCAAGACCCCCTGAAATGTGTCCATGGACCTCAGGTTAAGAATTCCTGATATTGTACACAGATAGATAGACAGACATAAATACATAAATGCATTTATTATATATATATCATATATATTATATATATATATAATATATATATGAACATACATGGATAAATGGACAAAAAAGATTAGAGACTAGAGGCACGTAATTGATAAATGATTACAGTCATATGCTTGAATTATCATTTAATGTAAAGATTACAAAATATTTGGCAGACTACATTGATGATGTTTAAAGTCTATAGTAATTTATCTATAATGGTCAAAAAAAGAGTAAAAATTCCTCCTTTTCTAATAAAGCACCAGACTTCCCTTGCATAATTCATGGTCTTCCAGAGGACCCTGTTAGGTATTTTTTGAAATCTTCAAGTCACCTAATTTCCAGTTTACACTTGACTTGTCCTTCGTGGTCCACTTTCCTCTTCATTTGATTTTCCATTTGAAAAAAAAAATTGTCCTTTACCATGACTTCTCTGGCTTTTTCATTTAGCCAAGTTCCAGAGTCTAGTTTAGATGATTTATAATACACATTTTCCTGGACTTTCAATAAAACAAGGTTTAGCTCTTTTCTGGTTGCCTTTGAGTTTTATTCTTTTTAAAAGAGCAGGAATGTCTTTTAATTTATTTCTAACTAACTCCATGTTTTAATATAATTTATAATTTATCCCTCTAAATTAAGTCACCTTGTGCACTGGAGGAATGGAAGAAGGGTGTGACTTTTGCTCCCCTATGGGACCATTGAACTTAGTTGTGATAACTGATACATAATAGTTTACTCAAAATGCTTCCTTTATTAGTTTCTATTTGTTCCTTAGGACTAAGGTCAGTTTATTTCCTTTTCCATATAGGTTCTAATTCAACTTTATTTTTCTATAAAGCATTCATTTGTCCAATCTAAAAGTCTTTTTCATAAATTACTGTTTCACCCCCCCCCAATCTTTGCATGGTTAATTAAATTTCTTCATTATTGTTGTTCTCATTTTGCACTTTGATACTGCCAATTCAAAGTCATTATCATGGTCAAGTGGTCTATGTATAATAGTCCTGTGGGTCCACTTATCTCCCTTCCTGTCTGAGATCCAGTTTGACAACATTTTCTTTAACTTTAAAGGTGATCTTTCAAAATACTATTACCATTTATTGACATCAGAGCTTATACTTACATGCCACATCAGAGATGACATTCTACTTTACATCTTGTAATAATAGCATCTTCTACTAAAATTCTATTCCAAAAAGATTGGAGCTAATTTAGAGGTGACTATAAGGTGCAATAGAGCAGTGATTCATTCTTGTTTTTGTCTAGATAGAACCTATGAGAATGCATGGCACATAGTAGGCACTTAATATATTCCTGGTATTTGATTAATTGGTCAAAGATTATAGGGCTGTGTTCTAAGTGCTAACTTAGCTAAATTAGGAGACATTACTATACTGGGCCACAGGGTGATGAATTATTAGGCCATAGAATCTCCTCAAGACCATTCACTATTGAAGCATAGAGGTTTTCATCTTTAAGGTACTGAAATAAGAATAAGAGCAACAAAGCAAATATATATATATAGCTATATTCAATGATAGATATGATTTCCCAATGGGGAAAAATTAAGACCAGGACTTAATGATCAGTATTGCCCCTAAATCATAGCATTAGAAGATACAATGAAACCTCTGATTCTGAAATGAAGACTCAGATCACTAGTCTACTGGTATTCTGAATCAACTGTGAAGATAGAGATTCATGCCACCCTGTTGAGAATCTACAAGTCATCAAGTATCTTGCCACATGTGGACACCATTATACTTGCTTAGAATATATAAATTAGGAATTTAAAGGGGGGATTAGCATTTTAGAATCACAAAATTTTCATGTACAGTCTTAAAGTGTAAGAAGACTGGAAAGATAGGGGCAGCTAGATGGCACAGAGGATAGAGCACCTGCCCTGGAGTCAGGAGTACCTGAGTTCAAATGCAACCTCAGACACTTAATAATTACCTAGCTGTGTGGCCTTGGGAAAGCCACTTAACCCCATTTGCCTTGCAAAAACCTAAAAACAAAACTGGAAAGATAAGGAAGAAGGACCAGGGTCAAGTTGTAAAGGGCATTAAATGGTATTTGTTCATAGAAGTCATAGGGAACAACTAGAATTGAATGATAAGCAGGAGGTTGAGAGAGGAGTATGATTTATGATATAACATAGTCAGACTTGTACTTTTATAAAAATCTGAAGCAACTGAATGATAGATGAATTAGAATGGGACAGGCAAGGCAAGGAGACCAAGCATGAAGCTATACAATGTTGGTAACTGTGAATGAATGAAGAGGGCAAAAGAATTGAGAGATTCTGTGAGGGTAAAAATAATAAGATTTAAAACTGATTGGATATTTGGGGTGAGGGCAAGAGAGGAGTCAAAGATAACATGAGGTTGTAAGCATGGATGATCAAGTAGATACATGATCATGCCCTCTTCAGTAAAAGGAAGCTGAGGAAGAGTGAAATGTTTAGGGGAAAGCTAACATTCTCTTTAGAACATGCCAAGTTTGAAATGTCTGCTGGACATCCAATCCAAGACATGCAAAAGGCAGTCAGAGATATGGGACTGAAACTCATAAGAAAGTTTAAGGATGGATATATATATATATATATATATATATATATATATATAGTTAATCAGTCACCTAGTTTTCTTTGAGTATCTAGTTTGTGACAGACAGTGTGCACTGTGCATGCATGCACATGTGTGCATGCATGTGTGTATATGTGTGTCTGTGTGTGAGAGAGAGAAAGTGTGTGTGTGTGTGTGTGTGTGTGTGTGTGTGTGTGTGAGAGAGAGAGAGAGAGAGAGAGAGAGAGAGGAATTTATCTGCATAGAGCTAATAGTGTAACCTGATGGGATGGTAAGAATACCAAGATAGACCATTCTCAGATAACTACTATTATTTATCTACCTTAGCTAACATATCATTAGGGTCCTTATTATAAGAGCTTAGATGAGGATTTTAGAATAAGCTTTCCTGAAAAAGCATATTATTCTATGAGAGTCACTGACCCCAAACTCAGCTTCACAGAATCATAGAATTTTAGACCTAGAAGACATGATCTACTGTAGTCTAATCTCACTTCACCAATGTAGAAACCAACACTCAAAGGGAAGTAAAATGCAGAGTTACACAAGTGACAAACAACAGAATTAAAACTTAAATCCAAATCTTTATAGGTGTGTAGGATTTGGTGTGACTAGGAGAAAAATAAGCTATTCCTTCTCTGATGGTCTCCATCTTTGTGTGGATGGAGTTATCCTTTCCCAACTCCTTCCTTCAATTGACACTGGGAGTCAGTTCCTCTCTGAGAAGACAGCCAATCAGAGTGCCATTAGGGGCAAATAGTACACTTATATCATGTACTTCCCTTTTAGTAAAAATCAGCCTCTATTCTTTACTCCCCCAGACTCCTTTTCAGTACTTAAATCTGCTTACTCATGACTCAGACTTTTGTCAGAGAGCCGACCTCAGTTTCACCTATTCCTCTACTTTGGAAAGTTTATAAGTGTCATAATCCTTAAGATTCTCATTTATTTGAGCAGAAGCTATAAGATAATCCTGCTAATTTGGGCACTGGATAAGTATACTTTAGTAAGAAAAAAATCAAGATAAGGTAAAGAATGGGGTAAGGGTAGCATCATAAATTAAGAAGGCACACTTGTGTGAAGGTATTTAGATAGTACAGTGGATGGAGTGCCAGGAAGACTCCATAAACTCAAATATGATCTCAAGTTAGGTGCATGAGCATAAACAAGTCATTTAACTGTTTGCCTTAGTTTCCTTATGTGTAAATGAACTGAAGAAGCAAATGGCAAACAACTCCAGTATCTATATTGCCAAGAAAAGCCCAAAAGAATTGAATTTGACTGAACAACAACACCCATGTGTGGAAATTCAGGAATCATAAAAGGAACATTTGATGGGGAGTACTGGGGTGAAGGTCAGAGGAAGATCTAGAAATAATTTTGGTCATTGTGGTAGGCTATAGACCACCTAGAAATTGAGAAAAAATAGATAATAATTTTGGGAAATAGATTACAAGTCTGGCAGAGGGGCATAATGCAGTAGCAATAGGAACTTTGATTATCCAGATATCTATGGGAGATTTCTCTGCCAAATTCAGAATAACTTTCTAACTTGTTTTACTGATAACATCATCCTTCAAAAGATTGAGAAGACAATAAAGGAAAATTCTATTCTAAAGATGATTCTCATTAACAGGAATAGATTAATTGCTCTGGGAGAAATGTTGGACATTGGGTGAAATGAAAATTCCATCCTAAACTTATCCTAGGGAAGAGGAAAACTGAACATGGTGCAAAATGCACTATAGATTTCAGGAAATCAGATTTCAATAGGTATTTTTTTTACCTTTTTTTATCTTCAGGGAAAGATAGCAAGGATTCCATGAACTAAAATATTTCAAATGAAGTCAACCTAGGAGGAAATGAAGATGCTCAAGACTGAAATTCTAAAACAATACAAACAGAAACAATTGTATGAGGAGGGAAAATGGAATTTTTCTGAAGAAACTGATAAGCTCAGGTATTTCACCCACCCATTTAGATTTAAAAAAATAAATGTATGGAAGATGGAAGAAAGGTCAGAAGATGAACAATGGAGAGTGTGCTGTTGTTATAAAAATAATGTCAAGATGCTAAAGCAAAGAATAAGCTGAGTTTGGGGAGGGAAATTAAGGAGAACAAAAAAGGTTGTTTCAGCTTTATTGAGAAGAAAAGAGGAACCAAAGAAAAGTTAAATTCTTTGCATGGGCTAAATGAAACAATGATAACTGATTAAAAAAAGAAGGCAATTACTGTTCAACTCTTATCCTAGTTCTGTCTTCTCCACAAAGGAGAATGAACAGAAAAAATAACAGAATAGAAATCTTAATAGGGAGTTGATAGCCACCACAGATAAGGAAATACAGTAGTAAGAGAGCATTTAGTTGCCCCTTATGAATTCATGTCACCTGACCCAGAAGAACAAACCATGAGTTCCTGAAAGAGTGAATAGATGTGATTACTTAATCACTATTAATGATATTTGAAAGATCATGTAAAGCAGAAAAGGTACAAAATTTGAGAAGGATAAATGTTGACCTGATTATCACAGGCAGAGAACAGAATCTGCAAACTATAAGCGAAATATCTTGACTTCAATTCTTGGGAAAATTCTAGAAAATATTAATTTGATCATTGTTTTGCTGAGAAGAGCTTAGTCTATCATAGCTGATCATCACACAATGTTGCTGCTATAGTGTATACAGTTCTTATTGCTCATTTCACTCAGTATCCACATTCAGAGAAAGAACTATGGAGTCTGAGTGCAGATCAAAGCAGACTATTTTCACTTTCTTCTTGTTTTTTGTTTTTTCTTTCTCATGTCTTTTCCCTTTTGTTTTGATTCTTCTAATATGGAACATATTTAATATGATTTGTATATGTAACTATATCAGTTTGCTTACTTTCTTGGGGAAGGGGAGGGAAGGAAGAAAGGAGGGGAAATAAATATTAAAGAAATAGCTGACAAAAGTGCAGTCAAGGTAAAAAAAAATGAAATGAGGCAGTTAAATGACCTTTGCTATGCAAATTCCTCTAAACAGACCCAGAAAATGCACTGGACTTGACAGTGAAAAATCAAGAACAAAAGTCAAAGTAAATCATATATTCTGGCCAGCTTAGTATAGGAGGTTTGCAGACACTGTATACAGGTCAAGGAGCACTCCAGCTCCAGGGATAGTCTGTGTTCCAGGGCAAAAAGAGATCCCAAACCCATATGGAGGCAATGGGACAGGGACAGGGTGAACTGGCAACAATGCCACTCACTACCAGATTTGTATCACAGATCCAGGACAGATCAAGAATGGAACTGTGGCATTATGAGATCTGGAGGTCCTGAATGGTGTACCAAGAAAGAAGGAAGTTCAGAAGCCAGCAAAAACAGTATTGACATTCAGATCCCAAGTGCAGAGCAGGTTCTTATTTCCAGCATCGAGCCCAAGCTGTAAAGGAATAACAAAGCAGGGATCCCGGATGAATAGAGAGCCTATCACTTTGAACCAATGGAGCTTTCCAGCTGCTTCATAGGAGGCAGAATTCAGGCTATTCTTGCAGAAATCCAAACCCTTGCAGTATAGAGCACCAAGCCTAGAGACAGGAAAATTCATCTCCCTGAGCTCAAATCTAGTCTCATACACTTATTAGCTGCGTGACTCTGGGCAAGTCACTTCATTTTTTTTGCTTTAGTTCCTCATTTGTAAAAGGAACTGGAGAAGGAAGTGGCAAACCTCTCCAATATTACTACTAACAAAGCCCCAAATGGGTCATGAAGAATTGGAAATGACTGAGAAAGGACTGAACTGCAAATCCAGACAGGATCTTTCAGAGTTAGGCTGGAAATAAAGGTGGGGCTGGGTGGGCAACACTCAGACTTTGCCATGGGTCAGACTACTTTGGGAGCACTGAAAGCTTACAGACCCCAGAATAATAGATCACTCAATATTAAATAAAGCAGCTGCATAAATAACTTAGGTCTTAGCTCCAGAAGCATGCAGAACCTGACCCTAATATTAAGTCCAAAGTTAGAATGTAGACTAGAAGAGTGGACAAAAAAATTAATAATTCTACCATAATGATCGATGGTAGCAGAGATACTTAAGACACAAATGTAAAAAAGAATAACTCTAAAATATATGTAAGCTGACAATAACATAGCTTGGGCACAAACTCTACTAGAATTCCTCAAAGGGATGAAGCAAGAGTTTTAAAAAACATTTCTTGAAAATTTCATAAATGTAATGAAAATTGGTTGAGAAAAAATTGGAAAATAAAGGAGAGTTATGGGAGAAAAAATTGGAAAGGGAATTAATTGATTGGCATATGAAGTACAAGAACTTCCTCAACCAACAAACTCCCTAAAAACTAAAATGGATTAAATCGAAACCAATGTCTTAATGAGGCACTAGGAAATCTCAAAATAACATTAAAATGCTGAAAAGGTGAAAAAAAAGTTAATTCAGAACAAAAGTGATGACCTGAAAAACAGCTTGAGAAGAAAATATTTAAGTATTATTTTATAAGGAATATTTAAGTCAAAATCCAGAGTTTCAAGTCAAAAAAAAATATTGCAAGCACTAAGAAATTCAGCTACCACAGAGTCACAGTCAGGATCACACATGATTCAACAGTCACCACCATGAAGGAGTAAAGAGTTTGGAATATGATATTCCATTTGTTAAAGGACATGGGGCTTACAGTCAAGGATAACTTTTACAACAAAACTGAATATAAGGCTTCATCCTGGAGGTGGAGAGAGGATTGGGAGACTGGCACAGAATAAACCTTTAATGAAAGAGCATTTCCAACCATTGCTAATAAAAAGACCAGAGTTGAGGAGAAACTTTAAATTTTATTTCTGATGATCATTCATAAAATGGAGAAAGTACAAAGAAGGACAATAAGGATGGTGAAGTTTAAGTTCATGATATATAGGATTCAGTTCGAGGAACTAATGCAAAATTAGCTTGGAAAAAGGAAGACTCCAGAGGATTATGATTGTTATGCTCATATTTTAGAAAGGTTTGTCATGTGGAGTAGACTTGGTATTAGGAAAAATCTTCCTTTTTTAAAATTTTTTGTATTTTTTTCTATTACATGTTAAAAATTTTTCAGCAATCATCCACATGCATATTTATAATTTGCACATTTTTCTACTACCTTCCCTTCCCAGCTCCCTCCCCTAAGTGACAGTTTAGTAAAAGTTGTACATATATATTTGTGTTTAACATGTTTACATATTAGTCATTTTGTTTATGAAAAATTAGGATGAAGGGTAAAGAAAGAAAACCA
Source organism: Macrotis lagotis (assembly GCF_037893015.1). NCBI lineage: Eukaryota > Metazoa > Chordata > Mammalia > Peramelemorphia > Peramelidae > Macrotis > Macrotis lagotis. The sequence goes on along the minus strand of NC_133661.1, from coordinate 84,223,895 downwards.
TGGAATAGGAAGGAAAAACATACCAATAAGTTTTTTTTAAGTGAATATAGTATCCATTCTGATTCGGGGGGGGGGGTTAGTTTGTTTGTTTTTTGAGTTCTTTTGGATGAGAATGGCATTGTCCATAACAGGTTTCTCAGAGTTGTCCTAGATCTCTGAACTGCTGAGATTTGCTGCATCCATTATAGTTGGTCAAATCACAATGTTGCTGTTAATTTGTACAAAATTTCCTAGGTTCTGCTCCCGTTGCTCAGCATCAGTTCATGTAATTCTAGGAAAAACCTTCCTAATTAGGGCTATCCAAAAGTGAAATGGTTTCCCATGAGAAGTGGTGAATTTGTCCTTTTTGGAAGTTTTCAAAGCATAGGCTGAACAAACACTTGACGGGTATGTTATAGTATTTTATTCAGGTTTTTTGTGTGTGTTGGTTTAGATGGTCATTGAGGTACTTTTGAATTCTTAAATTCTGTGATTCTGTGAACCCCAGTTACCTTTTCTCTATATTACTTTGTCACTGTTCCCCCTTGACATTTTTGTCTTCCCCTTCACAAATCATTAAATACTAAATCCAGAACAATTATTATATCAATCGCTTTATATAACCAATGAATTTAAAACTCATTAAATAGAAATGATACCTCTAACTTAAAGATCAGGAGAACTTTTGATTCTTGCAAACATTCTCTTGTAGGAGAAAGCATAGGGAGATGTGGAGAGAGGGAGAAAGAAGACAAAATATTACAATCTACCTGAGTTCTCTCAAAGAGAGAAGGGGTGGGGGGATGATTTCAGCACTTTCAAACTTGCTTCTTGATTGGTTCAAAATCATGTCCTATCTCATCCAAGGGAAATAGAATAATGGTAGCCTCTATGCCCACTTTTGCAGCATCCCGTCTAGTCATTATATACAACTACAAGCAAAACTGAAAATGAAACTTCCTCAAAATTCAATTCCCTGTGTTTCCATGATGCTGCTCAGTACACTTGCTACCCCAGAAACCCACACAGCTAGGTGCTAATAATGTTGTTCTCTGCTAGCAGAGAATTGGCATCTAAAACATCACTCTATATTTCTGACTTCGAAATTCTTCCTACTTTGCCATGCTGGTTTCTAACCATGTTTTCTGGGCAATGACTCTTAAAATTTCCTAGTAGACTCTACAAGATGTCAGGTAACAAAATTAATTCCTGTTCCCTTAACCTATTGAGTTCTTTTCCTTCTGTGCTACTCAGTCATACTCCGGTGAATGGAAATTTGACATTTCACAGAGGTGCCAATGACCAGGAATGGTAGTCATTGAGACTAAGTATGTTAATTAGGGAAATTCTACATTTTCTCTAACTCATCTTTGTCTCTTATTGTCTGTATCTCTCTGTCCTCTCTGTCTTGCTCTCCTCTATTTGTCTTTCCTTGTTTTTCTCAGGTCTTCTCTGTGACTCTCTTATCTCTGTCTCTCAGCTCTCTGTATCTGCCTCTCTGTCTTTCTGTATCTGTCTCTGTCTGTCTCTATCTCTGTCTTTGCCTCTCTGTCTGTTTCTCTGTCTCTCCTTCTCTGTCTCTGTTTCTGTCTCTGTCTGCCTGCCTGTCTGCTCTCTGTATCAGTCTTTCTCCCTACTCTGTCTCTTAATCTCTCTGTCTCTATCTCTGTCTGCTTCTCTCTCTCTCTCTCCTCCCCTCTGCTCACTTAAAGACAATGTTCACTTCCTTTGCTAAGTCTTTCATTCTCCAGGGTAAACTTTCTCACATGTTAAAAAAAATAAGCTTCAAATGAAATAATCTTTGCTCCCCTCACCATTCTTATTACTTTTCTTCCTTTGAACATGCTTCACTATTTCAATATCCTTCTGAAAATGTGCTACCAGGAATCAGACACAATACTTCAGATGGGATCTGAGCAAAGTAGAAAAATAGTAGAATTCTTAAGTTCTTTCTGGATATTAGTCCTCTCTTAATATAGCATGATGGACTTTTCTCATCTTTGAGTCAAATAATGATGTTAGCTTAATGTTCTAGCTTGTGTTTGGATATTTACTCTTGTCCAGTGTGATAGCTGTCGCTTCCAAATCTGTATTATCTGTCTGCAAGCTATGCCTTCATCCAAGTACACAAAAATGTTGAACAAAAAAGGGGCAAGGAGAAATCAATGGAGCACACCACTGGAGATTCCCTTTCATGTTGATATCAACTCATTAATCACTGTTTTAAAGATATTGTAATTCAACCATTTCCTAACTACCTAAGTAGACTGTCATCCACCCCACATGTCTCCATTTTATTCATAAGTATATTATAAATAAATTATGATGAAAGAGAGTAAGATAAGATTCTGTACATAACTAATCTGACTTGTATTTTCTGAATTTCTTCTTCTCAAGGTTTAACAGATGAGCAAAGAAAAATCTACATTTGTACTGAGTCACATAGTGTTTGAGATCAAATTTGAACTCAAGTCTTTCTTACTCTTTTTTTTTAACCGGTTGAGATATATATTTTTTTGGGATATGGCCAATGGAGAATGTTTTTGATTTATGCATATTTATTGCAATAGTTTTATCTATCTTTTTCTTTTTTATTAACATTTTATTTGTTTTCCAATTATATACAATAGTAGTATCTATCTATCATTTTTGTAAGGTTTTGAATTTTATAATTTTTCCTCACCCTCCCTTCCCTCCTCCCCCCACAGAAGGCTATCTGATAGCCTTTACATTGTTTCCATGCTATACATTGATTGAAATTGAATGTGTTCTAAGAGTAAACATAAAAGTAAACATAACCCTCCCCAAGAAGATGAGAAACCTCAAGACTAGAGAGAGAGAGAAAAAATGTACTTCAGTCTGTATTCAGATTCCAATAGCTCTGTCTCTGGGGTGAGTTGCTTTCTTTATCATAGGTCCACCAGAGCAGTTGCTTCAAAATTTTTCCCACAGTTGCTATTACTAGCTGTACCTCCACCCTATTCCTCCCCACTCTCATTTATTCTGTTCTCTCTCTTCTTTCATCTTGGCCCTGTCCAAAAATGTGTTGTATCTGAGTACCCTCTCCCTCGATCTTCCCTCTCTTCTATCACCTATTTCCCCCCTTCTCCCTTATCCCATCTCTTTCTTCTCATTTTTTCTAGAGTAAGATCGGTTCCCTCACCCTATTAAGTGTGTATGTTATTTCCTCTTTGAGCCATTTCTGATGAGAATGAAGGCTCATTCATTCCCCCTTGCCTTCCCCCTTTCCATTCCATTGAAAAAGTTTTTTCTTGAATCTTATGTGAAATTTCTTAGATTCTTCTTCATCTCCTTTCCCTTCCTCTCAGTACTTTCCTTTATCACCCATTGACTCCATTTTTTACTATATTATACCATTATATTCTGCTCCTTCCTATGTTCTGTCTATACGTGCTCCTTCTAACAGCTCTTATAAATGAGAAAGTTCATATGTGTTATCAATATCTTCTTCCCATGCAGGAATACAAACAGTTCAATATCATTATGTTCCTCATAGTTGGTCCTTCTCTTCCACCCCCTCTATAGTTCACCAGAGTCCTGTACTTGGAGATCAAACTTTCTCTTCAGTTCTGGTTATTTCAATAGGAAAGCTTGAAAGTGTCCTGTTTCATTGAAAGTCCATCTTTTCCCCTGAAAAAGGATGTTCAGTTTTGCTAGATAGTTGATTCTCCATTGAAAACCAAGATCTTTTGCCTTCTGGAATATCATATTCCAATCTCTACAATCCCTTAATATAGATGCTGCCAGATCCTGTGTAATCCTGACTATGGAGCCTTGGTAATTGAATTGTTTGTTTCTGGAAGCTTTAGAATTTTCTCTTTGATTTTGTAGTTTTGGAATTTGGCTATAATATTCTTGGAAGTTTTTCTTTTGGGATCTCTTTCAGGAGGTTACCGGTGAATTCTCTCGATTTCTATTTTACCCTCTGCTTCTAGGATCTCAGGGCAATTTTGCTGTATTATTTCTTGGAAACTGAAGTCTAGGTTCTTCTCCTGATTGTGGCTTTCAGATAGTCCAATAATTTTTAAATTATTTCTTCTGGATCTGTTTTTGAGGTTGGTTGTTTTTCCAATGAGATATTTCACAATTTTTGGCTTTTTTTGAAAGAGTTTTATTTCTTCCTGATTTCTTTCAAAGTCATCAGCTTCCTTTAGTTCCAGTCTGCATTTGAAGGACTTATTTTCTTCAGAGAGCTTTTTTATTTCCTTTTTGTTTTGTTTTGTTTTTGGGGGGTTTTTTGGTTTTTGCAAGGCAAATGGGGTTAAGTGGCTTGCCCAAGGCCACACAGCTAGGTAATTATTAAGTGTCTGAGACCGGATTTGAACCCAGGTACTCCTGACTCCAAGGCCGGTGCTTTATCCACTATGCCACCTAGCCACCCCTTATTTCCTTTTCAAGCTGGTCAATTCTACTTTTCAAGGCATTCTTCTCCTCATTTGCCTTTTTTTTTCCCATTAGGCCCAGGCTAAAACAGGCCTCAGCACAGCCCCACCTGGGAACTAGAAGCAAGCCTGCAGAGTTACCCAACAGCTATTTTCAGAGGGCTAAGCTCACTGATGGTAAGGGGCCAGGGGAGATAGCAGAGGTCTCTCTGCTATCCCTGAGACAGGACTCTGTTGCTTTGCCCATACTTAGAGCCAGATTGAAGTCTGGGTCCCCATACTGCCATAGCAGAGCAGGGACACTCCTCATAGTTCCAGCACAGAGAGGAGGGCTGTGGGTCATCTACAGTCCAGGAGAGCAGTCAGAGTTTCTCATAAAACATTAAAGGAATTGAGGTCCTTGGGGGATATCCCTGAAAACAGCTGCAAAACCCCTCAAAATCTTGGGAAAATGTTCCTCCACCCTGGAGGAAGAGGCCCACATTAACAAAGAGTTATAATGAAGTCATAGGCTAAGGACATGAACAAACAAAAGAAGAAAAAGAATCTGACCATAGACAATAACTTTGGTCCTAGGAGGATCAAAATACAGACTCAGAAAGATAACAAAATCAAAGCTCCTATATAAAAAGCCTCCAAGAAAAATATGAATTGGTCTCAGGCTATGGAAGAACTTTAAAAGATTTTGAAAATCAAATAAGGGAAGTAGAGGAAAAATTGGGAAGAGAAATGAGAATGATGTGGGAAAATCTTGAAAACCAAGTCAGCATCAGCATTGGTGAAAAAGATACAAAAAAACTACTGAAGAAAATAACATCTTAAAAACTAGTTTAGATCAAATAGAAAAAGCATTACAAAAGTCAATGAGGAGAAGAAAGCCTTAAAAAGCAGAATTGGCCAGATGGAAAAGGAGATCCAAAAGCTCTTTGAAGAAAATAATTCCTTCAAATGTAAAAGAGAGTTAAGGGAATCTGATGATCTTGTGAGAAATCAAGAAAAAAATAAAACAAAACCAAAAGAATGAAAAATAAAAGAAAATGTGAAATATCTCATTAGAAAAACAATTGATGGGGACAGAGCCAAGATGGCGACAAGAGCGGATCATGTCTTAGGCACTCTCTCATAAATCTTCAAAACTAAGGACTTTAACTAAATTTTCAAGAGACGGAACCCATAGAGGGACCCAATGAGGCAGCTCTCCTACTCAAGCTAACCTGGAAAAGAGCAGAAAGGCTCTGCTCCCCGGGGATGGAGGGGCGGCCCACCCAAGAGGTGGCCCACCAGAGCAAAAGCTTGGAATACAATATACCGGAAGGCAAAAGAGCTTAGAATGCAGTTCAACATCATTAGATAATATGCCCTTCCCATACACCCTCTCTATGCTTCACTTGAGTACTGTACTTAAAGATCAAACTTTCAGATCTACTCTGATCATTTCGAAAGGAAAGTTTGAAAGTCCCCTATTTCATTGAATGTCCATCTTTTTCCCTGAAAGAGGATTTAGTTTTGTTGAGTAGCTGATTCTTGGTCATAATTCAAGCTCTTTTACCTTCCAGAATATCATATTCCTAGCCCTAGGAGCCCTTAATGTAGACACTGCTAAATCCTGTGTAATCCTGACTGTACATTCATGATATTTGAATTGCTTCTTTCTGACTACTTGTAACATTTTCTCCTTGACTTGGGAGTTCTGGAATTTGACTATAGTATTCCTGGGAGTTTTTATTTTATTTTAGGATCTCTTTCAGGAAGTGATTGGTGAATTCTTTCAATTTTTATTTTGCCCTCTGCTTCTAGGATATCCTGGAGAATTTCTTGAAAAAATGAAGTTGGGGCTCTTTTCTCTAGTCATGACTTTTAGGTAGCCCAATAATTGTGAAATGATCTTTCCTGGATCTGAAGTCCAGGTCAACTGTTTTTCTCTTTTTTTTTAATATTTAATATTTATTCTCACTTTGTACAAATGTTTTTATACATTAATAAAATATTCTTGTTTAAGAGTAAACAGAATACCCCCTCCCCCCAAAATATAGACTCACCTGAGCAATAAAGTAAAGGGGAGGGAAAAAATTAACATTAAAAAAATAATAGTAATAATTGTAGGTATGGCCAGGTGGCACAATGGACAGAGCACCAGTCCTGGAGCCAAGAGCACCTGAGCCCATATCTGGCCCCATACACCCAACAATCACCCAGCCATGTGACACGCAAGCCACCCCAACCCCACTGCCCTGCAAAAACCAAAAAAAAAGAAAAAGAAGAAAAAAAGACCCAAAATAAAATGAAATAGTAATAATAGTAGGGGTGGCTGGGTGGCGGACAGAGCATTGGCCCTTGAGCCAGGAGCACCCAGGTCTAAATCAGGCCTCAGACACCCAACAATCACCCTGCTATGCGGCCCCAGGCAGGCCACCCAGCCCCATTTGCCCTGCACCTCCCCAAAAAAATAATAATTATAAAAAATGTGCTTCAGTCTTTGTTCCAACACCAACAACTCTTTCTTGGGTGGATCACATTCTTTATGATAAGTCCATCACAAAAGTTACTTCCATATTTTTCCACTGTTGCCATTGATGATCACAACTCCCTCCTTTCATATTTCTCCACTACCATGTACTATATTTTCTCTCTCCTTTCACTCTGACTCTGCTGTAGGGTTTCTGAGTGGCACAGCAGACAGATCCCTGGTCTTGGGGCCAAGAAGCCCTGAGCCCCCCTACCACCCCTTAGGCCCAGCATCCACCTGGCCCTATGGTCCTGGACAAGCCATCCAATCCCAGCCCCTTGCAAGAAGTAAAAAAGAAAATGTGTTATATGTGACCACTCTCCTCCCATGGTCCATCCTCTCCTCCATCACTCACATTTCCTCCTTCCCCCTATCCCCCCTTTTCTTCTTACTCCAGATGCCTATACCCTATTGAGTATATATGCTGTTTCCTCTCCTACACACCTCTGATGAGAGCAAAGATTCCCTCATTTCCCCTTGTCTTCCCCCCTTCCATATCATTGCAATAGCTCATTGTAATAAAGAAAAATCTTATTATATGAGATATCTTGGCCTATTCCCCCTCTCCTTTTTCTTTCTCCCATTACATTTCCCTTTTTTTCTATTGACTCCATTTTTACACCATATTTTATCTTCAAATTCAGCTTTCTCCTGTGCTTCAACTATAAAAGCTCCTTCTACCTGCATGGAAAGATAATACTGATAACTCATATGAACCTTTGGGCAGTTAGAAGGAACATATACAGACAAGGTACAGGAGGGAGCTTATTATGAAGGTATAGTACATTATAAAGATGGAATTAATGGGTCAGAAAGGAATGTACTGGGAGAAAAGAAAAGAAGTAGAATGGGTTAAGATGTTTCATATAAAAGAAGCAAGAAAAAGCTTTTTCAATGGAGTGGAAGGGGGGATTGATGAGGGGGAATGAGTGAGTCTTCATTCTCTTTAGAAGTGTCTCAGAGAGGAAATAACAGGCACACTAAATAGGGCATAGAAATCCATCTTAACCTAGAGGGGAAAAAAAGAGAGGAAAGGGATGGGAGAAAGGTGACAGGGGAAAGGGAAGGAGGTGTGACTGATAGAAGGGAGGGAAGATCACAGGAGAAAGTATTCAGATACAATATACTTTTGAGGAGGGACAGTGTGAAAGGAGAGAAAAAATAGAATAAATTGGAGTGGGAATGACTAGGATGTAGGGAAATATAGCTAGTAATAGCAACTGTGGGAAAAATATTGAAGTAACTTCTCAGATGGAGTTATGATAGGGGCAGCTAGGTGGCATAGTGGATAAAGCACCGGCCTTGGAGTCAGGAGTACCTGGGTTCAAATCCGGTCTCAGACACTTTATAATTACCTAGCTGTGTGGCCTTGGGCAAGCCACTTAACCCCATTTGCCTTGCAAAAACACCTAAAAAAAAGATGGAGTTATGATAAAGAATGCTATCCATCCCAAAGACAAAGGTATCTGAATATAGACTGAAACACACTTTTTTCCTCACTTCATTTTTCTTGAGGTTTCTCTACCTTTATGGGACGAGGGGGAATCATGTTTATTTTTACAACAAAACTATTGTAGTAATGTGAGAAAAAATAAAATTATTAATTAATTATTTTTTAAAAATCTCAACTGAGAGTTGAATGAAGTCAAGGAAGCCAGGAAGCAAAGACAAAGAAGGAAAGCACTCTGGGCATATGCAACTGTCAAGGAAAATGTCCAGAGCCAAGAGATGGAGAGTCTTATTAATTGAAGAATAAATTGAGAGGTTAGAAGTGTAAGAAAACAGAAAAGGTATTGGTGAAGGCTAAGTTACAAAGGGCTTTGAATGGCAAAAAGGGGCTTTTACATATAATACTAGTGATAGGGAACAGTAGGGATTGTTGAGTAGAGGGATTACATAGTAGAACCTGTGCTTCAAGAAAATCACTTTGGCCCCTGAGTGGAAGATAGAACAGAATGGAGAGAGAAGTGACAAGTAGACTGATCAGCAGGCTACTGCAATAGTTCAATTGTGAAGAGATGAGGACCAGCACTAGGGTGGTGGCAGTATCAGAAGAAAGAAAAGGGTGCATTTGAGAGATGTTTCAAAAGTGAAATCTGCAGACCTTGGCAAAAGATTGTATGGGGGGTAGGGGGAGTGGGATGAGAGATAGTGAAGAGTTCAGGCTGGTCCACAGGTTTCAAACCTGAGCAACTGAAGCACCTAAAACAGTAAATGGAACATTTTGAATAGAGGAAGGTTAGAGATGGGAAGAAAATTATGAGTTCAGTTTTGGACATATTTTGTTTAAGATGTCTACAGGATATTCAGTTTGAGATAAGCAACAGTCTAATAAGCAGTTAAGATGTCATAATGGAGTTCAGGAGAGAGGTTGTTGCTGAATAAGTAGATTTGAGAATCATCAACAAGGCAATGATAATTGAATCAATGGGAACTGATGAGATCCCAAAGTGAAGTATAGAAGGAGAAAAGAAGAGGGCTCAAGACAGCTCTAAGTTTTTAAATCTGACTCAGTATTCTCCTCATCTTTTATAAATTATAAATAAGTTATCAGTTCTTCCAAAGGTACTTCCTTCTTGTTGGTCAGAATTGATCCAGAGAAGTTCATAGTTTCCTTTTCAAGAATGAAATTATTACTAAGACTATTTACTCAAAAACTTGTCAAATTTTCTGAATGAGAAGGGAGGAGAGAGAGAGAGAGAGAGAGAGAGAGAGAGAGAGAGAGAGAGAGATCTAGTAGTTGTCTTTATAATTGAAGTATCTGATTATTATTACACATTGATGTCAGGTTTGTGGTCTGTTTCCCAAAGTAATCAATAATTTCTTCTTTTTGATTGAGCTTTCTCTAATGGAGTTGCAGTGATATCACTTGTTTCTTCAACCATTAAACTTCACCCCCAAATCTCCACCATACTTCTCCTATTCTGGGTAATATACCTCCTGATTCTCATATGTAATGATATTCCACTAGGACAGGACATTCAAATAATGCAAAATCATTTCCCACTTACAAGAAAATGAGGAAGAAAAGGAATGTATTCTTTTCAGGGAAGGTGTTAAGTGACTTGTCCAGGGTCATCCACCTCATAAGTATTTGAGGTCAGATTGAATTCAGGTTCTCCTGACTCCAGGACTGGCACTCTATCCATTATACCACCTAACTGCCCAGTAACCAATGGAGTAAAACAAGTCCTCCTTGCTCCCAAATTTTTAGCATGTTTTTCAGTAATGTTATCAAACACCTTTACTGAGGATGAACATGACCTCAAGGTCAGCTATGCACTGATGGCAATTTCTTCAACTTGAAAAATGCTACAAGCCAAGTCCAAAGTGGAGGGAGTGTTGGTGCATGATCTTCTGTTTGCTGATGATTGTGCCCTCGATACAGCTTCTGAAGCTGAGATGCTACTGAATATGGATTGATTCTCTGCTACTTGTCCTAATTTTGGTCTAACAATTAACATCAAGAAAACTCAGGTGCTCCATCAGTCAGCACCACACCATCCATATGTGGAACCATCAATTATAGCAAATGGAGAAGTTTTGAGTTCTGTGGACAAGGCCATGTCAGGAAACTGAATCACTTCCATTTAAATTGTCTTAGGAAGAGTCTAAAGATCACCTGGCAAGAGAAGATACTAGACACTGAGATCCTCCCTCGGGTTAAACTACCTAGCATTCCAACATTACTACAGAGAGTGCAACTACAATGGGCTGGACATGTTGTTAGAATGTCAGACATACGTTTGCCAAAGGGCAAGCACTCATACAGGGGTCAAAAGAAATGATACTGGACTCCCTGAGGGTCTCATTGAAGAACTTTAGAATTGATTGTACTGGCACAGGACTGCCCAACATGGTGTTCACTTATCACTGAGGGTGCTGCACTCTTTAAGGAGGAGAGAATTGAAGCAGCCCAAAGGAAACACATCATCCATAAATTTAGAGTCCCTATCCCAGGTGTTCACATGTACTATTTATGCCCAACTGTGGCAAGGCAAATGGGGTTAAGTGGCTTGCCCAAGGCCACACAGCTAGGTAATCATTAAGTGTCTGAAAGTGGATTTGAACCCAGGTACTCCTGACTGCAAGGCCAGTGCTTTATCCACTACACCACCTAACCACCCTATGGTAGAGCATTCTAGCTCATATTGGTCTATTAAGTCAGAGTCTGACACACTTTAATTTGTCTCAAACATAGTGATGTCATTTTGGTCTTTTTTGATAACAAATTATAAGAACCATTGTTAAATTCATTCTTGCTGAATAAAGTCTACTTTTCAACAATCATATTAAAGTCTCAAGTAAGATCTCAAAGTCTCAAGTCTCCCTATGAAGTTGAAGTTCCTCTGTAATTTACCTAGTTTATTACCTACATTCTACACATTAGTTTATCTGAGATAACAGATTTTATTATTACCCTGGTTCTTGGATATTGTCTCTGCAAATTACTTATCTTCTTCATGTATTGTATCTAGCTTCTGAAGTATCTGATTTGGGCAATACATCTTCTCCATTTCAATCAGTTTCATAAATCTGTAGACAAATATTTCCATACATTCATATACACATTCCCAAACATTTAAACATATACCCACATACTTACATATGAGTGTATATGTGTGTATGTATAAATATATATATATATATATATATGTGTGTGTGTGTGTGTGTGTGTGTGTGTGTGTATAAGTGAGTGTGTGTGTGTGTGTGTGTGTTTCAGCCTTCATGCACTTCCTTGGTCAAAATCCCATTATTCCTATATCTTGATGCTTCAGACATCCAAATTCCATTCAAATCTCATCTTCTTAAACAAAGACTCCCCAAATTTTCCTTAATCAAGAAATGTTGAAAATTTTATTTGTCTTTGTCCTTAGCTTAAATGGGTGGTGCCATCAACAATAATTCTTCAAGGAATAAATCCTCCTCTTCGATACACAAAGAATAGAAAGGCATTTCTTCAGTTCTTCTACCTATTCCTACCAGCATTTTGGACCCAAGTGACTGTACTCACATGGCAAAAAGACAAAATAGTACTTTCTTTGGGTCTTCAAATAGTCCCCTTGTTTTGCAAATTCAAGTCACTCTTGATACTAGTTCTTGTGGGAAGCTAACTCTTCTGGTTAACCACTGTGGAAAATTACTTGCCATGCCTATTTACTCTGCTTTGAAATTAATCAATGAGGGCTCCTGTGGGATTATTCCTATACTCTGTTTTCTCCCCTTTTCTCATGAGATGATACTAACTTCATGATCAGTTGATGTTAATTCAAAAGATTTTTGCTATAGCCCCAATGAAAGAAGAAATACCCCCTCCCAGTTAGTGTCATAAACACTAATAATCTAGCTTCCAGTCACTCTTCACCTTTCCCCTTCACTTCTCTTCTGGCTTCTCTGCTTTGATGGCAACTCAGAATTCAAACACCTTTAGTCATGGTGTAATGGCAAGAGTTCTAGATTTGGGTCTTCTATTCCTTGCTGTGTGAGCATGGATACTTTTTCTCTCTGAGCTTCAGTCCCTCATCTTTAAAATGGAAGGATTGTACTCTCTGGCCTCTAAGGTTCTAGTTCTAAATCAAAGATCTGTTTTTGCCTATATTTTTAATATTTATAAAGTGTTTAGCATAGTGTCTGGAGCATCAATAAATGTTTATTCCCTCTTTGATGTCTCATTATTTTCTCAGTTTCATGGGTTTCCAAAAGGCATAAATCCCAGTCTCTTGTTTATCGTCTGCTTATCCTACTGCCTACAAACATGTCAATGATCATTATCCTGAAAAACCCTAACTTGATCTATTTTCACTATTGGCCTACATTTCTACTGATTTTGCATCCAAACTCCTTGAAAAGATCACTCCTCTACTTACTCTTCTTTAAATATCTTTTTGACTCTTCAGTTTTTTTCCAAACCTCATCATTCAACTGAAATTCCTCTCTTCAAAATTACCAATCTATTAATTGTTCATTTTAATGGCCTTTTGCCATCTCCCATCTTTCTTGCCCTCTCTGCAGTTTTTGATACTGTTGATTATTATACTCTTTTCCTTGGCAATCTTTTCTTTCTGGAATTTTGTGATGCTGTCTCTTCTGGTTCTCCTCCTACTTGTCTGACTGCCCTTTTTCAGTCATTCAGGTCATGCCCATTCATTAACAGTGGGAATCCTACCAAGGTTCTGATTAGGATCTTTTTCTATTTCAATATTTTTTTGCTTTGTTGTCACATAAGCTTCCACAAATGCAATTATTTTCTTTATTCAGATGATTCTCAGATTTATCCCACCCTAATCTCTTCTGACCTCCAGTGCACTATCTCTAACTGCATACTAGATATCTCAAAATGGATTCTATAAATATCTAAATTCAATATATTCAAAATTAAAACCATTATCTTTCCAAGCTTCACTATCCAACCTCCCTCTCTTCCTAACTTTTCTGTCATTGTTAAGGGTATCATCATCTTCCCAGTTACTCAGGCTAACAACCTGCATGTCTTCCTCAACCCTTCACCCTCATTTAACCTCCATAGCCATGCTGCTACCAAGTTCTGAAGTTTCTGTCTTTCAAAATTCAGGTTAATTTTACCTTTCATATATATATCCCTCCTTCTCTCCTTTGATATTATCGGTCCCCTAGGGAAAACATCTCAACACCTCAGGCCTAGACTACTATAATAATCTGCTGATTGGTCTCTTTGCCTCAAGTTTCTCCCCGCAAAGTCCATCCAGTTGTTAAACTGATCATGCTAAAGTACAGGCCTGTACACAGCAACTTCTCCACCTCCCTCATTCAGTAAACCCAAGGTACTTTCTACTACTACTACTACTACTACTACTACTACTACTACTACTACTACTACTACTACTACTACTATAAAATATAATATCCTGTTTGTCATTCAAAGCCTTTTATAAACTAGAATCTTCTTACCCTTCTATTTTTCTTATGCCTCACTCACCCTTCACATTCTCTGCAATATAGCTATACTGAATTCAGCTTGCTATTTAATGCATAAATACTTCATCTCTAGATTCTAGGTATTTTCATTGACTATCTCCCATGACTGGAACTTTTTCCTTCCTCGTCTCCATATCCTGTTCTCTCTTCCTTCAAGTCCCACTAAAATTCTATCTTTTTCAAGAAACCTTTCCTGATCCTTCTTAATTCTAGTGACTTTCCTCTGTTGATTAGCTCCAATTGATCCAGTTTATATCTTGTTTATTCATAGCTGTCTCTGTGTTGTCTCTTCCATTAGACTGTGAAATCCTTGAAAGTAGGGTCCGGTTTGGGTTTTTTTTTTTGGGGGGGGGGAGGATGTCAAGAGGTGTTTGGTACATAGTAGGTGCTCAATAAATGCTATTGACTGACTCCAGTCTTACTATATATTATTTCATTGAATCTTCTCCAAAACATTGTGAGATGGACAGCACAAGTATTTTAATTTCCATTTTTCAGCTCATGGGGTTGCACACACACCTGAAAGGGCTAGTGTAGAGATTATCCAATTCAACCATCTCATTTAACAGATGGGGAAATAGGACTATATAGAGATTGAATGACCTGGGAAAAGTTCACAATAGAAATGAGTGAAGAGGCAAGACTTGAATTCACATTTCATGACTGCAAGTTCAGTGCTCCAATTTTAGTACTCTTTACTAGCATTAGGATAGGAAGGAGGAAGCTGAGACTCAGAAAGGTTAAATGGTTTGCCCAAGTTTCTACAACCAGGATGGCAGAGCTATAATTCCAATTCCTTTTCTCACTTGGAAACCAGTGTTATTTCCATAGAATTTATGTTGTCACAGTATTATACTCTTTCCTGTGTATTCATCCCTATCTTTCCTACAGTGTCGTAGCCTGGCAGCTCTTTTATCAACTGGATATCCTGCTTTTTTGCCAAGTTTGTGAGACGCCATTTGCATCAAGGTCCTCACTTGCTGCCAAGCATTCTAGTTCATTCAATTTATTATTATCATGTCTGTCACACCTTCTGTTCGAATGAGCATATGCGAAATTCCCAGCATAGGATGCTGAGTGTTATGTGTCACATATGTCCGCTGCCAAGCATCCTTCTCTAGGGATGGGAAATCAAGAGTAAGCTCAGATGGTACCATTCAGATCAGGAGCTCTGGCCTGGATCTGACTGTAGCTTTCATCAGTACTTACTTTCTGAATCCTGGCAAATGTTATATGTGATCTATTAGCAGCGTGAGCTGTGACCATGAACTGACAGGTCTCTGTGAACACCCTCCTTCCCTATTTTCTCTAATAATAAAAGAAATGGAAGAGTCCAGAAGTGCTGATATATATATATATATATATATATATATATATATATATATATATATATATATCACATTTGTACTCCTCTTTCTAGCCTCAACCAATTTCTTCCCTAAATTCTCTCTCCACCAAGTATAGGGCAATTCATTCCAATATATACCAACTCCTTTCCTATTATCTAGCTCCCTTATAAATCCTGGAAATATGGGCTGATGCAATCAATTGGCATTTGGCTTAGTGGCTTCTTGTAGCCCTGGTAGGGCAGAAGCATCCCAAAAGAATACTTCTTTTGCTACATATAATGCCTTCTGAGTTTTCCTCTATCTCAGGAGCCCAGCAGTTTCCCATTCTTCTGAAATTATTTTTGCTACTATTCCCAAAGAAAATCTCTCAAAGCCAACTCTGAAGTGTCTAGCCATATCTATAGAGCCTTGAGACAGTTCTACCTTGAGGCCCACTTCTAGCTCAAATATCTAGACAGCTAGTATAGTGAATAAAATGGAGAATTTGGAAGGAGGAAAAATGGAGTTCAAATCCTGGCTCTGAGCCATACAATTTTGTGACATTTGACCTCTGTCTGTCTCAGTTTCTTTATCTGTAAAGTGGGAATAAAAATAACACTTACATCAGAGGGTTGTTGTAACAACCTTTCAAAGGAAAGTTTATATAAAGAATTTTTCAAAGCTTAAAGAACTACATTGTTTCTTCTCCTCCTCTGCTTCTTCTTCCTTTCTTCTTTCTTTTTCTTCCTTTCTTCTTTCTTCTTCATCTTCTTTTCTTCTTTCTTCTTCCTCTTCTTCTTTCCTTCTTTTTCCTCTTCTTTTCTTCTTCCTCTTCTCTTTTTTCTTCTTCTTCTTCCTCTTTTTCCTCTTCTTTTCTTCTTTCCTCTTCTGTTTATGATTACCAGTCCAGTCTGATAATCCAACCAGATAAGTCATACTATAGATAGGATGTGAGATACAGGAATGGCAGGTAGGACTTGTAGGAGAGAAAAAAAGATGAAGAAATGAGTCTGAGCTAATGCACAGTAGTATCTGACTCCCTGCTGTTTAAGTATTAGGTGTGTGACAGTCAGGCAGCACTCTTTGGGCATCAGCCTCTGAGACATTTGATCAGTGCCTGTTTTCAGAACCAAGGGTGAAAGAATAGAGAGCCCATGAGTCAGATAAGGCCTCCTAGGTCCTTGGAGCTAGAGATTCTTATGTCATGTTGGTCCGTTCAACTGTAGATTGAGAAGTAACAAAAGCTCCTATGATGATTTTCATCCTCAATAGTGATAACCTGTCATAAATTCACTATTGGTGTCCCATTCCTATATCCCTGGGATATAAGAGATCTCTAATGAGACATTAAAATTACAGTACAATTCTCTTCTATTTCCAAATTATGGTTGAGAATCTAAAGAGAGGATTCAACCACAGAAAGGATTTCTACCTTGGAACTGAGAAGTAATTAGGTTATTGGCTATATGATACAAGTGCCTGTGACTTTCTTAAATCTTACCTATTATTTATCCCCTCTATTAAAATGGTTGTGTACCAGTGACTATGTAATTATGAATGACAGAAATTACTTTGAATTTGGAAGGAATGAACATGGTTAGTAGCTGGGTTGGTCCTTTGTTATTGAAGAAGACTAAAAAGACATCACTATATTAGTGTGTCCAACTAATATGAGCTCAGATTAATATGAGCTCAGAATGCTCTACCATAAGTTGGGCACAGACAGTCCATGTGAACACCTGAGTGGGTACTCTAAATTTATGAATCTCATATTTCCTTTGAGGTATTTCAATTCTGCTTTGCTCCTAGAGCACAGTACCTTCTCTGATGAGCTATCCTGTGCCAGTGTCTCCCAAACAATTCCAGAGTTCTTAAGAAAGACCTTCAGAGTGTTCTTGTATCACTTCTTCTGACCCCCTTGGAGAGCTCACCCTGGGTGAGTTCTCCATAAGATAATCTTTTTGGCAAGCATATATTTGGCATTCAAACAATGTGACCAATCTTTTAGAACTGTGCTCTGTGGTAATGTTTGAATGTTTTGGGGGGTGGGGGAAGCTGGGTGGATAAAACACCGGCCCTGAAGTCAGGAGGACCTGAGTTCAGATTTGACCTCAACAAAATTGCCTGGCTGTAGGACCTTAGGCAAGTCATTTAACTTGGTGATCTTCAGAATCTTGCTAAGACAATTTAAATTGCAGTGATTCAGTTTCCTGACATGGTGCTAGTAGACTGTCCAGGTTTCACTGGCATTCAGCAGTGAGCACAATGGCCATGTAGACCTTTAGTTTGGAAGTTAGTCTAACAATTTTCTCCCTCACTTTCTTTTAGAGCTTCCCAAATACTGTGCTAACTCCAGTAGCACCTGTGTCAACCTCATTATCAATGTGTATCTCTCTAGAAAGCATACCACCAAGATAAGAGAACCTATCCACAGTATTCAGAACTTCTTCATTTGCTGTAACCAATGGTTCCATGTATGGATGATGTAGTGCTGGTTGATGAAGCACCTTTTTGGTGTTAATTATTAGGCCAAAATTAGCACAAACAGCAGAGAATTGTATCATAGTTTGTTGCATCTCAGTTTCAGAGGTTGCATCTGAAAACAGGAAATTATGACCCAATACTCCCTCCACTTTTAGCTTGGCTTGTAACCTTTTCAAGTTAAAGAATTTAACATCAGTGAGATAGCAGACCTTGATGAAGTGTTCTTCCTCAGTGAAGGTGTTTGATAAGATAGCTGAAAAAAACATGCTAAAAAGCATGGGAGTAAGGTTACAGTTTTGTTTCATTCCATTGGTAACCAGGAAGTTGAGAGAATATCATCCACTATCCAGAACCCAGGCAAGTATTTTCTTATTTTAATGGTAAGGAAACAGAGATCCAGAAAGAGGATATGTCCAAGAATTGATAAGTATAATATCAATTCAAATCCAGGACTTCTGTCCCCAAATCCAACAATTAGCCTTGGATTTTTGAAAGGGAAACAAGCAAAATGTTTGTTTTCCAGGTTCAGCAAATGCCACTTTCATATTCTAGCTCAAATGCTTGACACAATATACATTGCTCTTAAGAAACTATACTAAAGGGGGTGGCTCTGTGGTACAGTGGATAGAGCACCAGCCCTGGAGTCAGGAGTACCTGAGTTCAAATCTGGCCTCAGACACTTAATAATTACCTAGCTATGTGGCCTTGGGCAAGCCACTTAACCCCATTGCCTTGCAAAAAAAAAAAAACTTAAAAAAAGAAACTATACTAAATAACGATGCACACTGTTCACTAACAATGAACAAATAAACTATCATATAATACCTATATTTCTTTGGATGTAAAAAGCAAATAGAAAATTGCCTATAATGGAGAAGAGACAGTTAGACAGACCCAGATTGAGACACAGAGAAAGACAAACAAGAATGAGAGAGCAGAGAGAATGAGAGAAAAATTGGAGATGGCAGAGACAGAAATTTATAGATGGTTGGACAGAGACTAAGTCAGAAAGAGAAAGGGAAACAAAGAGAGAGCTATAGAATGAGAGAGTCAAAAGGAGAAATGAAGTTACACGGGAAATGTCAGATACCAACATTCAAACAAGAGGTGGAATGTAGAATAAAGTCATTGTTTTTTCTAATGGTATACCCAATTCTTGTGATTTCCTAGAATTTGACTTGTGATTCCCTATAATTTGACTTTCATCAGATGGAGATCCTGTTAAACAACCGTCTTGGAAGAATAGTCACAAGAACTTATATTGGCATACTGCAAGAGAATGGGAATGACAGAGTAGTTAGTCAATTCACCAAATCCATCAGCAGATAGGGGTGAGAAAGAAGACAAGCCAAGATAAATAAATGTCTCCTTTACTTATGCCTGAAGGTGAAATAAAATTGGGAAGTTTGGAACTTTGACTGCAAGTAGAGGCTCTAAATAATATCTCAGGAATTTGATGGAAGAATCAATGGAATTTGATCAACTACCTTACTAGCTCCAGACAGGGGAAATCATAGGAAGGTGGAGAGGATGGGGAAATAGTTTAAAATGCAAAGGACAAAAAAGTAATATAAAAATCTTACTGGGCAAAAACTATAATCAAGTATAAATTCCATGCTTTAATAAAAATATGATCATAGAAATATATTGTAAATGAGAGGTCAGGAAACTATAGTCACATGACATAGTTTGCCAAACCCTGCATAAACCAATAAAGACTCCTGAATATTGATCAGAGCATGAGATTTCACTAGGGAAAGCTGACAAACATGACCAAATAGAAATAAAAGGATTGAAGAGTGGGAGAAGGTTTCAATTTTTCCAAATAAAATTGAGTTGGGAAAAGATATGGAAGCAAGACTAAATGCATGGGACAGATAATGTTTCCCAGAATAAAGTTATATAACTTACAAAAAGGAAATATACTGGGCTTATTTCTGAGCAATGAACAGGAACTGTTACAGGAAGTTTCCATGGGTGAAGCATTATATAACAGTGATCACAACACAACAAAATTCAACATTCAGGCAGGAAAGAGAAACCCAAAAGAATCTATAAGACAGTTATCCAATTTTAGAAGAAAAAAGGATCTGATTAGGCAAAAAAGGGGACTTAATACCTTTAAAAAGTCGAGACTACATAAGTTTTGTGACTATAAAATGCTATATAACTGATAATTGTGAAGTGTGGGATAAAGGTATGTCAGAGAAAAAAGGGGGAAAATAGCTCAAAGATTAAAGGAAAACAAAGACCAAACAACAACAACAACAACAATGACCCCATAAACAAAGTTCTTAGAACTTCTAACTGCTATTGATATAAAGATTATCTTTGGGGCAGAGATAATCTTTCAAGGAAAAGAAAAGTTGTGGCAAGTGAAGAAAATAGGAAAGTTTAAACTGTGACTTGAGAAGCAAGCTAGAAATCAAGGAAGGAATAAATGAGTTCAAGAAATAACTGACACTGGACTTCACTCTAATAGTTATAAATTCTGTAGATAAACTAAAAGGAGAAAGGTAAATTAGGTTATTCTCAAGATCATAATGAAGTGTCTCAGAGATAAAAAATAGATAGTAGATTTCAAATGTAGTCTTTGTCTTTGCCCTTTTAAAAATGTTGCTTGATGCTTTGAAAAAAAATGCAGCTGTCATTTTTCAATTCCTCAACTCTATATAGTCCTTTCATGTACCAATGAATTAAAATTAAGCAAATCAGACTGGTTTACCAACCAGAATATAGAATGTTTCAATCTACATCTGTTGTTCACCAACTCTCTCTTGTGTCTTCTAGGCAGCTGTCCTTGGAGTCAGGAGAAGAGGAGTTTGAACTCAGCCACAGACATTTTACACTTACTAGCTGTGTGACCTTGGGCAAGTCACTTCACCCTAAATTGCCTTATATCCAGGTCCATCTCCAGGCAACCTGATTCATATCTGGCCACTGGACCCAGATAACGGGAGGGAAAAGTGAGGCTGGTGACCTAGGCAGCACCTTCCCACTCACATCCAATTCATATGCTTGTCATCCCTTGATGTGGTGGTCTTCAAGATTGAAGGACAAACATCATCAATCATTGAGTCAATTGGAGTCAAGACTGGTCATTGTAATGATCTGTCCTGATGCTTTTAATTTTGATTTCTTCTATATTATTCTAATCATTATACTTATACTTTTGATTCTTTATATAAACATTTTCTTTTTTCTTTCTTTTCCTTCCTCTCTCCCTCCTTCCTTTTTCTTTTTTCCACCTTCCCTTCTTTCCTCCCTTCCTTTCTATCTATCTATCTATCTATCTATCTATCTATCTATCTATCTATCTATTTATCTTTATGTTACAGGCTGGAAGTGAAAAAAACCACTCACTGAACTAATCCCACCACTGACTGGCACTGGAGCTTTGACCTGATTCATTTCTGACCTTGGCTGTTTCACTCCTCCTAAGGCAGCCTGGTGTTGTACCCAACCTATGTTCATAGGAGCCCACCATATTGTTTCCAGACTTAGCGAAGGAACCTAATTAGCTTTATTGAAGCTCAGGACTCCCAAATTCAAGCAATCCACTGATCTCAGCCTTCCCAGCAGGAGGGATTATAATCATTTACCATTACAACCAGCCAGTTCATATTCTTGTCAAATTTCTCTGAATTCATCATATTCATTATATCCATTATTTCTTAAGTTAAAATAATATTCTATTACATGTAATTATCAAAATTTGTTTAGCCATTCTACAAACAATGAGTGCTCACTGTGTTTCAATGATTTTATTTTGTTTTGGTTTTGTTAATACAAAAAGTTTTATCTTAATTTTTACTAGTTAAACTGAGAGGGACATTCCTATTCCAAATAGCTATTATCTATAATCTTATCTGAGATAAAAAAAATTTAAAAACTGTGAAGTGCATGGCATATTAGAAGCCCAATCAACAAAGAGAATATAGGTCAATCCAATGAAGATTAGGAAAAATGTCAAAGTCAGAACTTGACCAAAAACCTTTAGTTTCTCATTACAGCTACAGCACCTGAAAGACAATCTCTAGAGTATAAACTGGGAAGTCACAATCAGGACACAATGATGCTCCCTAACACCATTGTTTCTGTGTGTGAATTTCTTTGAGTAGTGCCTTTGTGTTTCTTAGATGGACAGTATAGAAACTACCAATTCCCTTACTAAAATAATCTAAATTTAGGGAGGGGGTAAAGAGTTTTCTTACCTCTTCAGTCTGTGGCAGTAAACTTCAGAATTGGGAAAAGTGAACTGAATCTGTATGGGGCATTCAAAATGGAAACATTTCATTGTTACTGTCCATGATATCTATGCTACATTAGGATAATGTGTAATTTGTCTTCTATGTTCAGCAAAGAAATAAGCAATTAGAAGTAGGAAAAGTATCCAGATAATATATAGATTTTTACAACTGTACATTTTTATTATAAATTCTCTTAATTAGCTCATTGTTTGCTGTTTTAAAATCGGATAGCTGCCAAGTGGTTGGTCTTCCTGTGTCTTTGTCATTTTCCTACCTCCTTTCATAATCTTACAGTCAATCTTCCTTTTTTCTACCCCCCCCCATTTCATTCTTTCTTTGATCCTTGGATCTTTCTTTGACCCCAAATCCCATTTCTTCTCCTCCAATCTATTTTCTATTTTATGCTCTGTCCCTCTTAGTTGTGATCCATTTCTTTCCTTTCTTGATCACTAACATGATCTTAATTTTCTGTGCCTGCTTTCACTTCTCTCTCCCAAAAGGATCCTTTCTCTCCATCTCTCTTTCCCTTATAGAATTTTAAAGTTTAAAAGGGGGAAATAAAAGATCATCATTAAAAGGAATTTTTATCTTTTTTGTGTCATGTACCCATTTGGCAGTCTGATGCAGCCTAGGTACCTCTTCTCAGATTAATGTTTTTAAATGCATTAAATAGAAGATGGATATAAATTCTGTCTTTGTGAAATCTCTTGGATCATACTGTTCATGAAATTTTCTTGGTGAAGATGCAGGCATGGTTTGCAATTTCCTTCTTCAGTGGATTAAGGCAGACAGAGATTGGGTGAATTGCCCAGGGTCATATAGCTAGTGAATGATTTGAACTCCAGTCTTCCTGACTCCAGACCCAGCACTCTATCCCCTGAGCCATTTAAAGACCCCAAAGTGTCACAAACATGTGAGATTTGATTATTTTATCTTTTTATACCAAAAGTCTACCACAATTAGTTGTTGGATCAGTTCAGATGGGGGGAAAAAACTCCAAAATCTCAGTCTAGTGGAGTATATTGATATATATGCAAATAACTATAGCACCAAAAGAGACAAAGTACTGAAGACAGGTTCAGGCAAAGTTCTATGTGAAGTTCAGTAGTAAAAAGGTATTTCCAACTGAAGAGATCCATTCCTGTGTAAAGAACATCATGAGCAAAGGGCAGGGGAGTGATAAAGTATTGTCTATCTCTGAGAACCAAAAAATAGTCCAATTTGGATCCATAAGTACCTGGAGGAGAGTGGACTGTTAAGGATGAAAAAGGTCAGTGGCAAAGATTGTGGAATCTTTAATCTCATAAGGCTGAGTGATCTAACCAGATAAAAAGCACAAAGAAGAAAACCCTGAGTGTGTGTGTGGGGGGGGGGGGGAGAAACACAGAGATAAAGAGAAACTGAGACAGAGACAGAAACAGAGATAGAGAATAGCTAGAGAGAAACAGATATAGAGACAGAGACAGAGGCAGACATACACAGTGAAAGAGAAACAGAACAAAAAGAGAGAGGAAACACACAGAGAGAAATAGAAAGAAGGAAAAAAAGAAACACGGAGAGAAATAGAGAGAAGAAAGAGAAACAGAGAGAGAAAAATATAGATATAGAGAAACAGAGACAGAAAAAGCTAGAATAGAAATAGAGATACAGAGACAGACACACAGTGAAAGAGAAAGAGACAGAGAGACAAACGGAGAGCAGAAAGAGAGAGAAATACAGAGAAACAAAGACTAAAACAGACTTGGACACATAATGAAACAGAGAAACAATGGAGGAAGAGAAACACACATACACACACAGAGAGACAAACAGAAACAGAGAGAGAATAGAAATGAGAGAGAACCAGAGATACAGAGACAGAGAGAGAGACAGTGAAAGAAAGAAAGGGACAGGGAGACAGAACAGAAAGAGAGAAATACAGAGAAAATGAGACTGAAACAGACTTAGACACATATAGTGAAACAGATGGA
This sequence comes from Macrotis lagotis, assembly GCF_037893015.1. Classification (NCBI taxonomy): domain Eukaryota; kingdom Metazoa; phylum Chordata; class Mammalia; order Peramelemorphia; family Peramelidae; genus Macrotis; species Macrotis lagotis. The sequence continues at coordinate 84,200,021 of NC_133661.1, read as the reverse complement.
GGGGGGAGAGAAACACACACACATACAGAGACGACAGAGACAGACAGAGAGAGAGAGAGAGAGAGAGAGAATAGAAACGAGAGAACCAGAGATACAGAGACAGAGAGAGACAGTGAAAGAGAGAAAGAGAGCAGAAAGAAGAGATAGACAGACAGACAAAGAAAGAAACAGACAGACAGACAAGAGAGAGAAGACCCATCGGAAGACCCATTAAGAAAATACTGCAATAGATTTGATAGCAGAAGAGATAGAACCTGGTGAACTAACTGTATAGAAGGGGCAAGGGAGAACAAGAGTCAAAGCTAAGACCAACATTTTCAACATGAGATTGGGGAAATGATAATGCCACCGACAGAAATACCTTGTCTGTCTCACAAAAAAATCAGAAGCAATAAATAGGTTTAGGGAGAAAGATAATTTGGATGTCTTTCAGGTTTGGATATGTTGAATTTGATTTGTTGGTGGGACATCCAGTTTGAAGGTAGCTGAAACACAGGAGAGAGAATTGGGCTAGAAATATTGATTCCTGGAGAGAGCTTGAACAAGTTCGAAAAAGAAAAGAGGAATATTACTGGAAGTGTGAATAGAGGTAGGTGGACTTAGGCAGAATAATAATGACGAGAACTTAGGGTGGGAGGGATTTGGAATACTGATGAAGAGGACCTGTGGAGAAGTTCTTTAGTAGGAAGGGAGACGAGTTTGCAACTATTATAGAAGAGAAAAACGTCTAATGACTCGTGGAGGAGAATTCTTTGGACAACTTTTCCTCTCAATTGGTAGTTGTGCTGAGTCCCAAACTACGTGTTCAGTGTTCTCCTTTGTAAAGAGGACAGCTACCTTCCTTAACTGGGGAAGAAGGCTTCCTGTCAAGTATGCAGGAGTAAAGGCCAGCGTAGATAATGGGGGAAAGTGGGGAGCAAGTATAGCACTATTTAGAAGGCTAAAGAAGAGGAGAGAGAACATAGGAGAAATAGGAGAGTAGAGAAAGAGAAAGAGAAGTGAGTGGAGTTCGCAGTGAGAAAAGGAGACAAAAAGGAAGTAAAGGAAAAGAGATAAGAATGAGAGAAAGGGCTGACTTAGAGAAATCCCTTACCCTGTGGCCAACTTTATTTCGGAACCTAGAAGTGGGGGGGGGGGGGGGGAAAGGGTGTGTAACTTAGCCCTCCCCTCAAGTGGCACTATATGAAGAGGAATGCTCCTTCTACTTCTGTAACTTAGCGGACCAGTTCCTTTTGACCTTCCTGGGCCCAAGTTTCACATCAAATGAAAGCTTTGGCCCCAACAACTATTTTAGAGTAGGAAAGGGCCCAGCGAGGGGCAGGGTCCTCAAGGTGTTTTCGCGTGCGTTGCCTCCTAAGCTGACCAAGGTGCGTGGCCTTGAGAAAGCCTCAGGCCCACCTTGGCCAAGGTCGGGCCATTACAGGTGGGAGAATCCCAGACGCGTAGAACGTCCGAACTGGAAGGGCCCTGAAAGGTCATCTCGGACGAAGTCCTGGATGCGCGGAGGGGCCGGCCGCCCCCCGCCCCGCTCCACGGCCTCCAGCGCGCCCCCCCAGCCTCACGCCTCCCCGAGGCCGCGCAAAGCCGGCGGCGCCCAGCAGGAGCCCGGGGAGCTGCGCGCTTGCTCTCAGGCCACGCGGGCAGCAAGAGGCAGTGCCCCAGTTTGTGGCCAATCAGGGAGTACGGGCTGTGCCCCGAGCCGGGCGGGCAGCGGTGCGTAAACAAACCCACGGAAACTCCTCCGCCCCCTCCGCGCTCCCTGGCCGCCCCGGGCGCCTCGGGCTCCGCTTGCGCGCTGCTGCCGTTCCGAGTTCTCCCTCCTTCCCCTGCCGCGCACACCCCCACTCCTCCTCTTCCTCCTCCCGCGAAACTCCTCCGAGCCGCTGTTCAGTTACCTACCGCCTCCCCACGCGCGCGCGCGCACACCCATCTCCACACGCAGACACCCACAGCCCACAGAGATCATGGCCTTTGGAGAGCGAGGTAAGGCGGCTGCGAGGGTGGGGGGCGGCCGCGAGGGGTGGGGGCCCCCCGCGCTGCCCAGGGCGGCCCGGGAAGTTTCTGGCGTAGTTTTTTTTTCCCCCCTCCGTGTGGGGGAGCGGACGGGGGGGGGGTCCCCGCGGCCGCGAGGCCATCGGGCAGGGCTGGGCAGGGCCAGGCCGGGCCGCGCCGGCCGGGGCGGGGGGGGGGGACGGCCGCCCGCCCCGTCCCCTCCGCGGTGTGTCACAAGTTGCCCAAGAAGCCGGGGGGCGGCCCGGGCCGCGGGGCCGGGGCCGGCCGGCGAGGGGCCGCGGAGCGCGGGCGGGCGGGCCGCCGGCGGCCACTAACTTTCTCCTCCCGGAGCCCGCGGCGGCGGCGGCCGGAGGGCGCCCGGGCGAGGTGTCCGGGGCGGCTGACGCAGTCGGTGACGCCCGCGGCTTCCTGACGGGGCCGCAGCGCCGGGGACCGGCTCCGCTTTGGGCCGCTTCCCCCGCTCGGGATTGTTCTCGCAACGCGCCCCGGCGGCTAGTGGCGGAGCCGCGGGCCCGCGGCCAGAGCATCTGTTCCCAGGGTAATTATCTCTGGCTAATGTGCCATGGCAGCGCGGCTCGCTTCCGTTTTGATTAGCTCGGATTATTATATAAGATGTCACCGGAGAGAGGGAGGGAGGGAGGCGGCGGGGGAGGGAGGGCGGGAGGGCGGGAGGCGCGTTGCGAAGGCATTTTTTTTCCTCCTTTCGCAAGTTGTGGGGGAGGGGCACGCGGGAGGGAGCGGGCGAATCGCTCGGGGCTGAGGACCTGGGGACCCACCTGTGTGCCCTCCGGCGCCTCTCCCTGGCGCGTCCCCAGGTGCGGGAGGGGAGGGCAGGAGCAGGAGGAAGAGGAAGAGGGTGATGATGCGTGCGCGTGTGTGTGTGTGTGTGTGTGTGTGTGTGTGTGTGTGTGTGTGTGTGTGCAGAGATGGATGGATGGCACTGTGTGTGTGTGTGCTGTACCAAGCGCCTGTGCAGTCGCCGAAACCCGCCTGCCGCCCTCCCCGCACCTTGTGCCCCTTCTCCACGCGTCTCACTCCAGGTGTGTGGACCTTAAAAGCTCAATTTCAATATCCAGCGATCTGCGTGTGCACCCGTAGAGTACGTACGGAACGTGTGGCCGCGCTCTGAAAGACGCGTGAATGAATCATCGGCTGCCTGGAAGGAGCGCGGATGATTCACCGGGCGAGGTGCGCGCTCACACACACACACACACACACACACACACACACACACACACACACTCATTCACTCACACACACATGCGCGCGCCCGTACACCATGGGTGCTTTTATTGACAGTGAAAGAAAAGAAGAGAAGCCTCTCCGACCGGGGTGCGGGGCGGGGGGTGTCTCTCTCTGAGGGAGGCGGACACATAGGAGCCCTTCTCCACCTCCAAATCTTAAATCGGAATCCCTAGAGTGTCTGAATCTGTTACCTGATCTGGTCGCGAGCTAGGCTGCGGCTTCATTACTTTCAGAATTCACTTAGTTTGGATGTCCCGCCTACATGCACAGGGCGAGATTAGAGGAGGAACATCTATTTTCCTCTTTCTCCCGGAAGAGGTGAAGTCATTAAGAAAAATGCGAGGAAAGAATGGAAGCAGAGTTCTGCTGATAACTTCAGGAGTTCGAGCCTTGGTCGTTCAGATCATCTGCTCAGAATTGAATGTGTACTTTTTGCCTGTGGCAGAATACCTTATTATCGATCCCCATTACTGTATGCCCGCTTCTCTGTGTCTCTATGGGTCTGTCTTGTTCTGTGTTCCTCTGACTTCCATTTCAGTGCAACAGTACAAGGAGACAAGTATAATAGGCAAAGAAACCTGAACAGTAAAAGAATTCTAGCCTCGGATACAGGTACATACCAGAACCAACAGTACAAGTCGACTATAGTATTCAGACGTTCACTTCAGAGGAACTGTCAGGTATAGGTCTACAAAATATTCTGGAACACTGAAAGTATACAAGTATACCAGAACAGTACAAATAGATTAGTATTGTCTACAGCAGAGTATGTAAGTATCATGGAATGGTACAAGTAAACTAGTATAGAAGTTGCTCTTGAAGACTATATTCCATAGCAGAGAGGAATGTAGGACTTGATTGCCTTTGTAAACCATTGTTCTTAGGTATTATTAGGTCTCTATATTTCAGCACTCCATTTTCTGCTTCTGTGAACAGATGGCATCTGTAATGAGTATAGTTCAATAATCAGAGTTTAAGATACTCTGAATGATCAAAACCCTGAATTTATAAGGAAGTCATCCAGAGATTTGTCATTTTGTACTGCAAAAGTACAGCTTTTAACTGTTGATTAAGAGTGATACAGAAAATTGGAGAAACTTAAGTGGATCCTAAAAAGTTCAATTCTCATATGATTTACTCAGTCTTTTGTAGGTTTTTTTATGATGAGGTTAATTTTTTTCCCAAAATACAATGCCCAGATACTGCATCACAAGCTCACAGTAGAGAGATGATGTTCAATACAATTTAAATGCTTTTAACTAGAATCATAAATGATGGGCAGGAAAAAAAAAAAAGGGGTATGGTGAAAAGCACTTGAGTTGAAATCAAATGACCTGGTATAACTTGCTAACTTTTATGACCTCAGGCAAGTCATTGAATCTCAGTTATCTCACCTATTAAATGAACAGGTTGGACTAAATGAGCTATTTATGTATATATTTAGTCTGATTGCCTACCATCAAGATCTACTGAATGTAACTGACACCAATTGATGAATATTTCCATATACTAAAGATTTTTTAAAAACCCCAGAGCTTGTCCAGCAAATCTCTTAACATATTAATTTCATTTTTGTCCTAAAAAAATAATTCTGTATTTAATTTAAAAATTTCTATGTGCAAAGCAGCAGAAGAAAAATAATTGTGAAAATGCATATCTGTTGTAGACCTCCCAATTTAAAAAAATGAATAATAAATTTATTTTATTTTCAAAAGTTGCCCTACTTGTGTTTTCTTCTGAATTTCCTTCAGTTTTCTCTGCAAAAACAAAAATGCTTCAAGGACCATCTTTATTTTCTCCTTTATTTGGTGATCCTATTGCTAACCTTGTTCTCCTCTCTCAATCCATCCCACCCCACCCCATCCAGAAAGAAAAATACAGTCATTAAACCAAGTCAAATAAAACAAATTCATCCATTTGTCAAGTCCATTCAAAATGCATTTGTCTCATTTTCATTCTTGGGTCTAACAGTCCTCTGTCTAGAGTTAGGCAGAATGCTTCCTGGAGCTGTGGTTGATCATTGAATTGATAAGAGTTTATTAGTCATTCTTTAGGATGCTATTATTCTAAAAATTCTATAAATTGTTTTTTGTCTCTGCTTACTGCATTCTGCATCAGTTCATACAAGCCTTCCCAGGATTCTCTTGCTTTCTCTTTTTTTTTTTGCAAGGCAGTAGGATTAAGTGACTTGCCCAAGGTCACACAGCTAGGTAATAATAATTACCTAGTGTCTGAAGTTGGATTTAAGCTCAGGTCCTCCTGACTCCAGGGACAGTGCTCTAGCTGCCCCATTTCTCTTGCTATCTCAAATGAAGTAATGTTTGTAAAGCACTTAGCACAGTGCCTGGTACACTGAAGGAGCTTAATAAATGCATATTTCCTTGTCCCCTGATTTCTTTGACTATTACCCTAAGATAAACTTTAAGTCCTCCCCTTATACTCCCCCAAGGCCAGCATACTATAATTCTTGACATCATCTCATTCATGAATCCCAAGCCAAAAAGGTAACAGTTGGAAATATTTCATTGCTGATATTTGAAGATAAGAGTGGGGGTAGATTTTAAAAACCTCTCTCTCTCTCTCTCTCTCTCTCTCTCTCTCTCTCTCTCTCTCTCTCTCTCTCTCTCCATATACTTACATACACACACACACACACATACATGTATTTACCCATATATTGTACAAAGATTTTAAACATTAAATTTAGATTGTGATTCAAAATGCATTTGGCTCTATTATCTCATTGATATGTATATTGTATCTGATGATGGAGACTGAACCTCTCCATACCTGTCCATGCTGTATGACTATTTCATATACAAACTATGAAACAAATTAAAATTTAAATAATATTAAATCTCATAATTATCATAGAGTAGGGGTTATAATTCTGTAGATTTATCTATTAGTATATGCATTTATAAAAGGCTATTCAGTTTCCAAACAATTTTCTTGCCCATACTTTCAGGGTTTAATCAGTGAAAAATTAAAGTTGGTTATGATGTGGGTATTCAGCAGTCATCTCTTTCCAACATATATTTCATTAAGACTCAGTAGTTTCTTTCTAGATTTAGGAAAAATGTTTATTTCTTTGGATCAGTTTGTTTAACTTGAGAATTGATTGGGAATTGAAAAAGTAAAAGAAAGCTCATCTCTCTTTTTGCTGCTTTTATCAAAGGAGAAAGTGAATTAATCTTCTGAGTCAACTGATTTATTTGAAAATTTGGGGGAGGGGGAACCTGACTTTAAACGATCTAGTCCTTTTTATTCGTAACAAAAATGATTGAGGATTAGAAAATGGATATGTTGTTTTAATTGGTACAATTACCATAGAAGACTTGGATGGTTATGTTGAAAGAATTTTGAAATAGGATTCAAGAAACCTGAGTTTTAGACCTGGCCTTGTCACTAACAAGTTAACCATGCATTTCACTGAGCCTTACTTTTTCTCATCTATAGATGAAGGGGTTTGGATTATATATGATTTCTATGGTCTCTTTCAGATCTAATGAACATTCTATGAAATCAGTTAAGAGTTCATATTGGGTAATAAAGTAGTTGAAATGAGATGCCAGATTATAATGGCTTATCTAGTTGACTAATGATACTTGGTTAGGTAGAAAGAGGCAAATAAAGTAAAGAGGATTAAGAATATTTTTTTTCCTTTTTAGGTGGAAAAAAAATAGAGAGTAACAGTGAGTTAAATTTAGACTTTCTTGATCAAAGTGGAAAAGGGAATTTAACATGAGGGAGTCAAGATATTGAATAAGTATGGCAGAACTAAAACAAATTATGTTAGCCTAATGATTCTGTAAACTAATATACTATTCAGCTCAACAAACGTTTCAGAACCCCAACTAATGTGCCAGGCACTGTGTTGGATATATAAAGACAAAAATCAAAAAATCTCCTGCATTGAAAGAGTATTCTACTGAGAGAATATAACATTTTCACAAATAATTGGATGGAAGTGTGTGAGATAGTATGGTGCAGCAGATATACAGTATTGGGTTTGGTTTCTGAGAGACTTCGGTTGAAATTCCACCACAGATACTAGCTGTATGACAATGGGCAGGGATGTCATGTAACATCACTGTTAAATGAAGCTAGCAATAATATCTACTAACAAATAGTACCTACTTCCCAGGCTTGTTAAATGGTTTAAATGAAATGTTTACAATATACTTTATACACTTCAAAATGCTATGTATATTGCTACTTTTTATTCATTATTAATATAAATACAAGTAGACACAAAAGAATTTATTGTGGGGAAGAGAGCACTAAAAAGGAGTAGGATCAAGATAGTCTCTGAAAAAGAGGGAGCTCCTGAGATGGAGCATTAAAAGGAGGTAGTGATTAAAAGAAGTAGAAGTATGAAAAAAAAGAGCATTTGGGGCCTGTAAAACAACTTTTACAAAGGCTTGTAAGGAATGTAGTTAGTTTGACTGGAAGTTATTGTGGATTGGGGTGGTAAATATGGGAAATGATTTTGAAAAACCTGTCCGGAATTTGATAATGAAAAATTTAAATGCCAAACTGAGAAGATGGTATTTTGTCCTGTAGACACCAGGTAAATAGGGACTCCCTGAAGTTTCTGGAACAGGAGATTTTGTTAGATGTGCTTTAGGATTAACAATTTGATATTTTGGGTTGAGGACAGATTGGGGGGAAGGGTGATGGGAAATAGGGAGATAATGATAGCCTACTCTAGTTTCATAATGGTCTGAGTAAAAATAAGGGGGTGATCATGTCTGTAAAAGATGTTGTCAAGGTAGAATCATAACTAGAAGAGTTGAGAATGACTCCAAGATTTTGAGCAAGGGTGACTAAAATGTTTGGCTTGTGCATTGAATGGAAATTGGCAGATTTGGAAGATGGGTGGTTTTGGGGAGAAAGAGAAAGCAAGTCCATTAGGGACATGTTAAGTTTGAGTTGCCAAAAGATATCCAATTGATTTGTGAATTTTTTCCAAAGAGAGAATAATTGAACATGAGAGATGATATTATCAAAAGAGAGATGGTGTAGAGAAAAAAAGAGAGAGAGAGGAGGACCTATGATAAAAGCCTTGGAGACAATACCCAAACAGAAGAAACAGCAAAGTATTTTGAAGAGGAATGATCAGGCATATAGGAAAACCAGAAGAGAGCAGTCACAAAAATCCTGTTAGGAGAGGATATTCAGAAGGAAGGGCTGCTTAATAATGTCAAAGTCTTCAGGGAAATCAAGGCAATTGAGAACATTGGAGTTAGAGATGAAGGTTGTTGATAACCTTGGAAAGAGTAGTATTAGTTGAATGTTGGTTAACAGGCAAATTTCAATGCACTGAGAAGAAAGTAGAAAATGAGGAAATTGGAGGCAAGAAATGTGTTTTTTATGGGAATCTGGCTGTGAAAAGGAGAAAATGTAAAGGATGATAACCTGAGAAGGTAAAGGCTTTCTTCATTATGAGGAGATTTTTCTAAGCAGCATGCTCAGACTAGTTAATAAAGAGAAATTAAAGATTAGAGAAGGGAAATCTTCAGAAGGAAATGTAAGCGGATATGAACAGGGGTACAAGTTAAAGGGTTAGGCACTGTCCATATATGGTTGTGGTTCACATCCCAGGGTGAGGAGGCACATCTTCAGCTCACTGAGACCACAGGGGATTGCAGTCACAATTTCAGGGCATAAAAAGAGGGCTTGTGGCTGTGTATATAGGCCTATCCTTAGATCTATCCTTAGATCATGCCACTTGGAAGAACAGAAAACTTAGAGATCTCTTCCCCTGACCTTGAATTATCTCTGAAAAATAGCAGCATTAAAAACCCAAAACTTGGGACATTGCCTTCTCTACCTTAGGAGTAGAGCCCAATTTTACCATAAAGTTAAAAGTCAAGAAATAGGCTGCAAAAAAGAGTAAAGAACAAAAACGTTCCAAACGAAATCCAAAGACCACACAGTTAATACTGCTACATCTAAAAATCTCAAAGAAAAATGTGAATCGGTCTTAGGCCCATGCAAATTCCTAGAAGCACTTTTAAAATACTTTAAAAACTTAAATAAGAAGAGAGGAAAAATTGAGGGGGAAATGGATGTTACAAGAAAATCATGAAGAGTCAACAGCTTTGTAAAGGAGGCACAAAAAATACTGAAGAAAACATTTAAGGTGTTATATAAGGTATTATACACACACACACACACACACACATATACACACACATATATAATATACTAATATATGGTTATTATACATTACAACAGAATAGTCCAAATGGTAAAAGAGCTGCAAAAATACACTGAAGAGAAGAGCACCTTAAAAAAAGCAGAATTAGCCAAATGGAAAAAGATGTACAAGGAGCTATAAAATTGTATGCTTCCTTTAGCCTTGCAGCCTCATTATTAGATCTGTATCCAGAGATTTAAAAGAGATTAAAAAAAAGCCCAGATCTTTTTGGTAGCCAAGAATTGGAAATTGAAGGGATGCCCATCAACTGAGGAATAATTGAACAAGTTGTGGTATATTATTGTGATAGAATACTATTGTGCTATAAGAAAAAGTAGTATGCTTTCAGAAAAACCTGAAAAGATGTATTTGAATTGATGCAAAGTGAAGGAGAACTGGGTACATAGTAATAGTAACATAATAATTTTATGATGATTAACTGTGAATGACAACTGTTCTCAGCAAGACAGTAGTAATCCAAGACAGTTCCAAGGGGCTCTTGGTAAAAAAAAAAATGCTATTCATCTACAGAGGAAGAACAGATGGAGTCTGATCACAGATTGAAGCATATTTTTTTGTCTGTGTACTTTTCGAAAGTAGCTAATATGGAAATATATTTTGAAAGACTTCACCTGTATAACTTATTTGCATCTCAGGGAAGGAAGAGGGGAAAGAGAGAAAATTTGGAACTCAGAATTTTAAATTTAAATTTAAATTTTTTAAGGAAATTCTTTTTTTAAAATTTTATTTATTTAAGGCCATAGGGTTAAAGTGACTTGCCCAAGGTCACACAGCTAGGCAATTAAGTGTCTGAGGTCAGATTTGAACTCAGGTACTCCTGACTCCAGGACCAGTGCTCTAACCACTTTGCCACCTAGATGCCCCCCAAATTTAAAATTTTTTAAATATGCTAATAATTGTTTTTACATGAAATTTGGAAAAAATAATATATTAATAAAAACTCAAGTATGAGACAGACTCTTGGGAACAGAATGGTAAAGGTGTCTTTGAGCATAGAAGAGATTGGACCAGGCAGTGTGTGCCTATAATCCTTGTCACATAGGGGACTTGGACTGCTAGTAAGTGAGGAGCTTGGGAGATCTGAGCCAGTTCACTAAAATGATCTGGTATTAAGTCCAGAATTGATAAATAAGAGAGCCCTAGAAGTAGGGAGACCATCAGGATGCCTATAAAGAGATGATAAAAATAGTAGGTTAGTTTCCATACTGAACAGTGGGGGAATTGGATTGCAAATGACTATTATCCTTCCACTTTGGTTCAGAGAGTGGGACTCAGTTGAAAGAAAGAAAGAAACATGAAGAGGAGGTTTGGAGTGTGATATAGTTTGAGAATGATTCAAGAAAATGTTTGCTTTGAAACAAGAGGCCCCATTTAAAATTAGACAGCAGGGCAGCTAGGGTGTGCAGTGGATAAAGCACTGGCCCTGGAGTCAGGAGTATCTGCATTCAAATCCGGTCTCAGACACTTAATAATTACCTAGGTATGGGGCCCTGGGCAAGCCACTTAACCCCATTTGCCTTGCAAAAATAAAATTAAAATAAAATTAGATAGCATACTTTTGGGTTTTTTTTAAGATAATGGTTCTTATTGATGGAATTTTTTTTATTTCTTTAAGATTTTATTTATTTTGAGTTTTACAATTCCCCCCCCAATCTTCCCCCCCCCCCCCCACACACAGAATGCAGACTGTTAGTCTTTACATCGTTTCCATGGTATACATTGATCTAAGTTGAATGTGATGAGAGAGAAATCATGTCCTTAAGAAAGAAAAATAAAGTATAAGAGATAGCAGAATTACATAATAAGATAATGGGTTTTTTTTTTCCTAAATTAAAGGTAATAGTCTTTGGTCTTTGTTCAAACTCCACAATTCTTGCTCTGGATACAGATGGTATTCTCCATTGCAGATACACCAAAATTGTCCTTGATTATTGTACTGATTGAATGAGCAAGTCCATCAAGGTTGGTCATCACCCCCATGTTGCTGTTAGGGTGTACAATGTTTTTTTTTTTTTTAAAGATTTTATTTATTTTGAGTTTTACAATTTTTCCCCCATTCTTGCTTTCCTCCCCCCCACAGAAGACACTATTTTTAGTCTCTACATTATTTTCATGTTATACATTGATCTCAGTTGAACATGATGACAGAGAAATCATATCCTTAAGGAAGAAAAATAAAGTATGAGATAGCAAAATTACATAAGATAATGTTTTTTTGTTTTTCTTATTTGAAGGTAATAGTCTTTGGTCTTTGTTCAATGTCCATAATTCTTTCTCTGGATACAGATGGTATTCTCCGTTGCAGATAGCCCTATATTGTCTCTGGTTGTTGCACTAGTGGAAGTCCATTAAGGTTGATCATCACCCCCATGTTGCTATTAGGTTGTACAATGTTTTGCTGGTTCTGCTCATCTCACTCAGCATCAGTTCATTCAAATCCTTCCAGGCTTCCCTGAGTTTCCATCCCTCCTGGTTTCTAACAGAACAATAGTGCTCCATGACATAAATATACCACAGTTTGTTAAGCCATTCCCCAATTGAAGGATATTCATTTAATTTCCAATTCTTTGCCACTACAGACAGGGCCGCTATGAATATTTTTGCACAAGTGATGTTTTTGCACTTTTTCATAATCTCTTCAGGGTATAGACCCAGTAGCAGTCTTGCTGGATCAAAGGGTATGCACATTTTTGTTGCCCTTTGGGTGTAGGAATTTTTCTTTTTAATCATCTCCACATTTTTCCTAACTCTCTAATTCCCCTCCTCTCAGAGTGCCATGCCATATAACTAATGGTATTTCTAAAAGACAAAAAAAAGGTAAAAGAAAAAATAAATAAGAATAATAGCACATTGAAAAGGTTTAAAATATATGCAACCTACAATATCTGTGGATCTCCCAAATCTGCAAAAGGGTCTTCTCATATCTTTTTAAAAAGATATTCTCATATCTTTTTTAGTTATGTTTGTTTATAATTTTACAACTTTTTAAGGTGGTTCTTTTTTGTTGTGGTTATTGTGTATCTTTTCTTTTTGTTGCTAATTTCTGTATCAGTTTAAGATCTTTTCACACTTCTCTGTTTATTATTTCTTACAACATGGCAATATTTCCATTACATTAACATAGCAGTTTATTTAGCCGTTCTCCATTCATTCTCCATTCATACTTTGTTTCAAATTCTTTGTCAGCCAGTCAATAAGAATGTATTAAAGCATGTCACCAAACAGGCATTGAAGATGCCAAGAAAGATCAAAGACAGGCCCTGCTCTCAAAGAACTCACAATCTAATGGTAGAGACAACATGAAAATAATTGCACAAGCAAGATACACACACACACACACACACACACACACACACGTATCTACATAGTCACATAGGTGTATATACATCTCTGTGCATATATATATATATACATATATATATATATATACATATTCAGGATAAATTGGAAATGATCAATGGTAGAATGGCACTAGCATTACTAAGAATTAGAAGAGGCTTCTTACAAGGTATGATTTTAGCTGAGATTTGAAGAAAACCATGGAGGACATGCAAGTACACTGAGTTAGAAAATATTAGACAAATCAGGGAAACTATCTGGAGTTCAAAGATGAAGTATCTTGTTTGAGGAAAAGCATGGAGGCCTTAAGTTGAGAAGGAAAGAGTCCAAGAAGGCCAACAAGACTGGAAGAGGTGACTGTGCAGGGTTTTGAAAGCCAAAGAGAATGATTTGTTTTTGGATAGTGGAGGTGCATGGAGCCAGTGCACTGGATTGAATTAGAGAAGTGCTAGAGTTCATTCTTCAAAGGATCAGTTTTACTAGCTGGAGGCTCTGATCCGGGTTTTTCTTGGAACTTCTTTTCAGAAGGAGGGCATGTTCTCCCAAGTCCACTGCCTTCACAGTCTTCTGGTCTCTGCCTTCTGCTCTGCTCTTCTTGCCTGATGGCTAAATCCTCCAGTTTCAGGGAAAATTTAGACTTCACTTGATATAATGTTTCCATAATCTCCAAACGGTTCTTTGATTTCTCTTGTTGTCAGATACATTTTTAAAACACAGAAAACATTTAAATAAGGTGATTGGGAAGAATTCCTTAAAACCTTTCCTTGGTTCCTGGGCCTCTGAGAACTGCTGAGAACCAAAGATGGGTATACTTCTTTGATGGACTGTTTTTATCACCGCCTGAAGAAGTATCTCAAACTTCTGTGCTATGGGAATACAAATTAAAATAAAGCAAAAATAGCTCATACCCTCAAGGAGCTTTTATTCTAAGGAGGGAGAACTGGTAGTGAAGGAAGTGGTTAAGGAGGATGTGAAAGCATCCCCTGAAATTCATGGAGGAGATGGTATATGAGTAGAGAAAGAAGTGAAGCATGGTCTGGAGATTACCTGAAAATTGAAGGTGCCCATTAGTAAAGCTATTCTCCAGGATGAAAGGCTGCTGCCTAGAGAGAAAAGTGATCATTTTCTGCCCTCTTCAGAAACTAAGACTACACATATGAAAGAGGCAGTACCTTTCAGGCTGACATGAACAGATGGAGTAACCTCCAAGGGAGGAGAGGTTGCTAAATGATGGTGGCCAATAATCGATGGAAGTGGCAGAAAGGAGCTTGGAATATGCCTATTCCTTTTTCTATTCTAGTCTTTAAGTAGGCATGCTGGAGAGTGCATGCATTAATGGAGAGAGAGGGCCGGGATCACAATGTTATATGGAAGGAGCTAGGTTTGCCTTAAATGCAAGAAGATGAAAGCAATGGGAGAGGAAAGGGGGCCCTAGAGAGGACAGAAAAGTGATTAAGTCACTGTCTCCCATCAATAACCCCAGCTCCATCTCAGGTCCCCCACTAAGACTATGCAGGGGTATCTTACTGAATCCATTTAGGTGTTGCCTCAGATTTCAGAGTTCTTTTGTTTTTGTTAACTTTTGTTGTAATTCTGTGTTTGGATTTGCTTTGTGATTTTTTTTATAAAGTTATGTTAGGGAAGAAAAAATAGATCAAAGAAAGGATCTAACTGTTCCTGGAGTTTGGCACATATGAGTTAAGATCACAAGGTAAAGGTTTTCTGCTAAGGAGAATGTTCTGTTGGCCATAAAATATATGAGGAAGGTGAAAACCTTCGATGAGTTTAACTCATAGCTACTTCAAATGAATTACATTCTAGGGTAAGTGAAACAACTGGTACATATGATTGCTAATTATAACAGCATAAAGTACACTAGATAGTTCTAAAGACCCCACAATATAATACCATATATGTGCTATATTTCCTTCTGTTAATTGATATTTTCCCCCATTAGCTTATCTCCTTAGATTCAGCGCCTCTAATTGAATTTTCTTTCTCCTAAAATCTTTGGCAATTTCAGTTTTTTCCCCTTATTTCCCCTCCCCCATTTCTCACTTTGTGATTCCTTCCTCTTGAATGGCAATTTCCCTGGAATTTAGATCTCATAGTTGCATTTTCCTCCCATACTGGGAAGTTTATGGCTTACCAGTCTATGCTCCCCAAGTCTTCTGGGGGAAAGAACTGATCCCAGTTGTATGCAGAGTATTTTTTTCTCAGGTATAGTGGAGAACTACACAGCCCAGTGTGTATGTCAATGTATCTGCTACCCTACTATTGTAGCACAAATAAACAAATAACTTCAACTTGTAACTACAGCACAGGGTAGAAAGAAAAGGAATGTAGAATAGAATTCTTTTGCAATTTTCTGGGTTGACCTATGTAGCCCTGCTCCCAGGAATGTGGTAAGTGGTGGGGGATAGGATATTGAGTGATGCTGAAGTTGCTTCATCTTTTGTGCATAATTCCCATTTTGAAAAAATGTCCTAAGGATCAAAGAAAACAGCTTCTTCAGCTTATTTGTCATTTAACCCGAAAGTTCCTCCTATATATGTGTGTGTATATATATATATATGTATATATAAATATGTATATGTAAGTAATTTACATAACAATATAGAAATACCTACCCCCATGTTGTTGCTCATGGGCTCCTCATACGTAACCTGGGTATATGAGTCACCCCACTTTTCTTGGTTTGACTCTCTCTTCCAGCTTGTTCTTATACTAACAAGTCTAACTTCCCCAAGATAAACCACCATGATACAGTCCAAAGGCAGGCTTATTTAGGAGAAATATGCTTCCTTTATTCACCATTCTGGATTTTAGGCCCCATCAAATGTATTTTCTATCTATATCGCTGCTCACATGGCAACATATCCCTATTGTGTCTGATGTTTATACAGTCAACCTTAACAATGATACTTTGGGATCTTAAACACAACTATTTACTTAAAAAACTAAAATAGATAATAAGATAATAATAATAAAATAGATGCTATTATAGATATTCATCTATAAAGTTTATATATAAATTTTATATGAATAAATATTATAAAAATAAAATTAAATATATAAAGAAAATATACCACAAAATACATATAAATTCAGATCATACTATCCTGCCATGGTACTCATTTGCAAACATCATTATTATTGGCTTATTCAAAAATATCTGCACCACCAGAAACTACTTTGGCTCACTTTTTGTTTGCTGATCCTGGGAAAATCATATATACAGCCTTTAATATTTTATTTAGTGTAATCCATAAAAGTCATTGCAAAGTTTTAAGTTAATGGGAAGAGCAGTTGTCCTTAACTTAGAAAAATACAAAGTTGAGCTCACTCTCTGTTGTTCATACCTGCCCAGCCAGTTCTTCCTTGGATATCTGTGCTAACCAATCAGAATGGTGCTCACAGCAACATCATTCTTCTCCTCAGGATTCTGGATTGGTTATAAAGCTTTTCCATCTCAGACCAGAAGTGTCAGAAGAGAGTAACAAGCCCTTGGGAAAATTGGTGATGAAAGACAGTAGTTCTCCAGAGGAAATAATGATAAATCAGGAGTCCCTCAGCTGAAACCTTCTTTCAGCTGACTTTTAACTGCAATAGTTCCAACAAAGCAGATTTTTGAGCTCTCCAGCTGGGTCTTCAACTCTTCTCAACTTCTTCTTCCCATGATGATGTCTTCCATGATATCTCTTGTGCTTCTCTCTTGCCTGTATTCAAAAGATGAAATGAATCTCCTGATTCACATTTTACTTAAAAAGTTACATCTCACCAGATTTCTCCTGACAAATAAATATTCCTATGTCCATCATACCTCAGTCTCCCAACATTTATATTATTTCTCTTTTTTCAGTTTTATCTGCTTTGGTCATAAAATATGCATATGTAAATTAGCCCTTCTCTTAAATTCTCAACAGTCTTCTCTCTGTGGTGCCATTGAAAAATGTATTTCTTTAAAATATCATTTCTCTAGTTTTTAATAAATAAAAGACTTTTCTTTGCTTTATAGCATTATACTGTTTCCACACAAATGAGCCATCATTCCACCTTGGTTTCTCAATTATAGATAGAAGATTCTCTCCAAAACTGTCTATATCCTTCTGAAATCTATGGTTCTTTATACATGTATTTTATCAGTTTACATTAAAGTTCTCAATGTCCTCACTTTTCTCCTCTCTCTCTCTCTCTCTTCCATACTCCTCTCCAGATCATTTTCTTCCACCAACTGTCCATCATCCTGTCTGAAAGCAGTGTTCCTTCAAACACATATTTTTAGTTTATATAAAAGCCTCTGAGGTCCTGTCCTCCTCTCTTCCCTCTTCCCCTTAACATGTCTAGTCATACTAGTCCACTACTGGATTAGTAATAATAACTTACATTTATATAGGGCTTTTAAGATTTATCAAGTCTTTAAATTACAATTGCCTTGTGAAATAGGGTAATAGTTATTTTCCACCACATTTTACAGATGAGAAAACCAAAGGTCATAAAATTTAACTGATTTTTCCCAAAGATTACTCAATGAGTAAGTATCAGATCTGGGAATGAAACCTAAGGCCCAGAGTTCTTACTTATTATTTGTTCATTTGACTTCTGAAGATACACCAAATAAAATTTCAGCATTGATAGTGACTTGTTTTTTCATTCAGGCTTCATCTAAGGAAGTACTATACTTATGGGAAACAAAAGGGTTAGATTTGAATGAGCAAATGATACCAATGATAACATAATGGTTGCCTAAAATGATTATTTTTATCTTAAAAATTAAAAAATTTATCTTAAGGATTTTATCCTGCCATCCAGTACAACTGAATTCTCTCTGTTTCTTTCAAGAGAATTTGAGTGAATGAAGATTGACTTTTCAGTAACATGAGTAAATGAAGGGTGCTGAAAAATAAGCAACATCATGAGTTTTTTTCTAAAAGCTACATGCGTTCTTTGCTTCACTATCTAAGTTCGACCTGCTAGCTCTGCCCTATCACACTACAAGAAGTGACAAAACCATCTTGAAGTATTGTAAATCTAAACCAGCTCTGAAATTTATAGTTTTAGAAAGTTATCTAAGGTGGGGAGAGGTTCTGTAGACTTGTTTAGGCTCCCATAATCAGTATGAGTCAGAGATTGGATGCCATCTCTCTAGACACATAAGACCATGGTTATGTCAAAACTACGGAGGTCAGCATTTTCAGGGTTGATGTTTTTTTCCCAGAGGAAGATTTTAAAAACAATAATTTTAAAAGTAAAATGTAAAGGGATGATAAACAAAAATAAGTTTATTTTCATTATCTAGCCTTCTTTTCCCCATCTTTAGGTTATATCCTCCCGAAGACAGTACTGTAGGAGAAAAGAGGATTGTACTTTCATGAGGATTTAAAAATATCAGAAGGAAATGGCAGAATCCACTTTATATATTTACTGATAAATCTCCTCCCTTCTTGCAAATAAAGAATCTGTCTGTAGGTTTAGATAAATGTATCTAGTCTTCAGTACCTTATGCCTATAGATGCTATGATTCATTTCTATGGGACAGTTCAGTTCCATTCAGAAAACTTTAGAAGTCTGCTATGAAAAATGCATTGTTAATCATGTTGGAAAGTATGAATATTTTTTAATCAATTATACTCTTATATAATTAAGCAATTAAAGTGGCCAGGTTTGGTGGTACATGTTTCTAGTGCTTCTGTTGGTGAGACTAACACTAGTATATGTCTTGAGTTTGGGAGTTCTGAACTGCAGTCAGGCTAAGTCTAGTACTGCTCTGGTGAATTCCTGGACTGTCTCTACTTAGTCTTAAGTCTCTACCTTACTTAAAAAGGGATGAACCAGTTCAGATTGAAAAAATGCAGATTAAAAGCTTCTGTGCTGATCAGTATTGAGATTAGGTACCTTTTCAATTCTTCAGCTTGGACAAGATAAAGAGACCCTCTCTCCAAAAAGTTAGAACATTAAATCAAAGTATGCTTATTGAAATGAGTAACATTTAATGACTAATTAATGAGTAACCATGGCAAAGCAATCATTCAGTTAGGTCTTAGAGATATCTCCTGGAACCTTAATATCCATCACATATGGAGGCCGACCCTTCCCCATCAATGAGTGTTGTGGACCTCTAGGGATGTATCTTTCATATTTTACATGTAGTTGCTTGAAACATGGACCAGTGATTGTAGAAATGATTCCTTTTGGATTACCATATTACCACAGATGGCTGCTTGCTAGACTAAGGTGGCCATTTGGGGGAATTGACAGAAGAAACAGATGGTCTTATAAAGAACACAGATGTCACTTGATAGGAAGAATGGCACTTGAAGTGATGATCTGGAATGTCATAAATGGAAAATTGGTGTCCATTTGGTCAGGTGATATTTCCATTTTCTGAATATTTTAAATAATAAATATTGGGAAAGGGAACATTTATATAAATGCTTCTAATTTTCTTCAAATATAACTCTGATATAGACAGTAGTCTAATATTTACCCTTTCGCATTGCTAAGTATTTATAAAAATTCTGAGCATTTCTCACACAAAATAAAACCAATTTTTATAGGTCACAAACTGTAGAAATAAAGTGAGTGTGATATCATGATGATAAATACAATTTTAGATCTGCAAGGAGTTCAATGCTAGTGGCCCGTTTGGTAACTCAATTGAGTAGTCTTGGGAAATTCCAGGTCCAAGAGTCAGATTTTGATCCTGATTACTAGCTTATAGGTAGAATAGTCATATTAGTTTGGGTATTCTTTTTTTTTTTTTAGGTTTTTGCAAGGCAAATGGGGTTAAGTGGCTTGCCCAAGGCCACACAGCTAGGTAATTATCAAGTGTCTGAGGGATTTGAACCCAGGTACTCCTGACTCCAAGGCCGGTGCTTTATCCACTACGCCACCTAGCTGACCGTGGTATTTATTTCTACCAGTTTAATCATTGGTATTTAGAATGGGATCAAAATCACAATATTCTAAAGTCAGAATTATCTTTATTTGTATAATTATAATGTCATGTCATTTAAAATGTGTTGAGACAGGATAGGACAGGGATCAGATGATTGGGCTTTGATTTTTAGCTGTATTGTTGCATTTTCTTTTAAACTTCCCTTAAGTCTCACACACACACATTGGGGCAGCTAGGTGGCGTAGTGGATAAAGCACCGGCCTTGGAGTCAGGAGTACCTGGGTTCAAATCTGGTCTCAAGACACTTGATAATTACCTAGCTTTGTGGCCTTGGGCAAGCCACTTAACCCCATTTGCCTTGCAAAAACCTTAAAAAAAAAGTCTCACATACACATTCTCTCTCTCTCTCTCTCTCTCTCTCTCTCTCTCTCTCTCTCTCTCTCTCTCTTATACTGTACTTGTCCTCTTTCTCTGAGTAGAGGGAAGAATGATGCATCATCATTTCTTTGGGATTGACTAGTCATTACAATCTATCAAATTTCAGATGAACATTAGAATTAATCATTGTATGCACTGTTATAGTTTTCTTTTGGTTCAGTTTACTTCATCTGTTACTTCATCAGTTCCTGCAAGTCTTTGAATTTGAATTGTTTTCCTTTTAATTCTTTATATTCATAGTTTAAACAGTACAATAATATTTTATTATTTTCATTTTCAACAATTTATCCATTTCTTGGTTGATGTGCATTCATTTTTCTTTTCTTTATGAAAAGATGTGCTATTATGAATATTTTGGTATATTTGGCACCATTCTTATAGACTTTGACTTCTTCTGGTAAATATTCAGTAGTGGGCCCACTAAGTCAAAGAATAAGAGCAGTTTAGTGATTTTTCATGTGCAATTTTGATCAACTTATTTAACTTCTTCAGCTCTGTTTCTTCATTTGTAAAATGAAGGGATTTGGTCTAAATGACTGCTACTATTTAAGAAAGATCTAAATTTCTTTGAATGCTTTTGAAACACGAAGTAAGATGTTGATCTCTAATCATTCTCCACTATTGATTGAGTTCCTGATAAGATTTCCCTGAAAAGAACTCTACATTATCAATGTTCAGAAGTACTAAGATTCTAGAGACTCTTTTATTAATCTTTCATGGGAACCAAGTAACTTATCTAGGTTTAAGACTCAAACATTAGAAAAAGGTATGGTAAAGTAAAAATTATTGAAGATAATAAACCTTGTCAAAAAGTCTTCACTGTTTAGACAGTTTAAATGTTCATTGTAGAGGGGTACCTTAGTCAATACAGATAAATCAAGAAATGAACTGGGCCAGTTTGAGTTAGTTCCTGCCCTGTTATTAAGTTCTGTACCAGAAGTTTTTGCCCATTGTGGTGATTTATTTAACAGTATAATAATAGTCTGACATAACTATTAACTGTTAAATTAACTTTTGTATCTTAATTTCATAACATATCATTTTCTTGTCAAAAAACTCTTATTAGAAAAATATCAATGAAATGTCCTGGTTTAAAAACATTGAACTGTTCTATAAGAAATATAGAAAAAGTAATATCAAAGTACCTTCAATGAAAAAACATGAAGTAACATCATTTAGGTTCGTTGTTAACAATAGTTGTTTTTTTCTGAACATTTGAATTTTGTGTCAAACAAAAAATGGTGCAATAATATATATGTGTATAAAGCACACACACACACATATATGTATCAGTGATGTAGCAAATAGCATTAAACTAAAAATCACTGTTTGCTTTACAAAAAGCAGGTATGGCTGAACTTTTAAAGTTGTACTAAAAAAAGAAACATGATTTGCCTGTGAAAATATGTAGTTTAAAAATATTTTCTTGGGGCGTCTAGGTGGCTCAGTGGATAGAGTACCAGCCTTGGAGTGAGGAGTACCTGAGTTCAAATCTGGCCTCAGACACTTAATAATTACCTAACTGTGTGGCCTTGGGCAAGCCACTGAACCCCATTTGCCTTGCAAAAAAACCCTAAAAAATATTTTCTTCTAATAGTTGGCTAAAATAATTTTAATAAGTTTTGTAAATATAATAAATGAAATAAAATAATACAAAATATTAATTGTTAAGTAAATTACATTGATAAGTGTAAGTTATGGTTTACAAAAAGTCTGCCTTCATGTAGAGTTTTCACACAGCACATAAGTAAAACTAAATTTTCCTATACAGAAGAGTAATTATAGCAATTATTTTCTCATAAATTGAGGAATTCTTTTTCTTATAAATAAAAAGTTGAAGGGATCAGAATATCCCCAAATTTCCAATTATCTATCTCACCTATCATCGTGGTGAGAAAAGTGGATCAGTAACTATAAATAGACTTAGGTCATCATTCTAAATAACAAACTTATTTTCATTGATATTATGACATATATTATGTGCTTTTCATCTTACTAAATCAATTTCTCTTTTTTCTTAGTTTTTTAAAATGCTGAAGTGGCCAAAACTAAATGAATGAACTATTTTAGCTATAGTGTCAAAGGAAAAAAACCCTCTTTGTTAAATGAACAAATGAACATTTGAGTTGTAGTAGTTTCATAAATCTTACAGATATTCATAGCCTGAATTGTAATAATATCTTGGTAAATTTAATAAATCTCATAAATTTCTAAAATGGACATTATCCTAAAGTTCTGTCATTTCTATTAATCTAAGAAATCTTTCAGTGTTTTATTATTCATTAATTTCTTGAAATTCATTTTCTTTCACTTTTGCTTTAATATTGTTGACAAATTATTATCTTATTTGGCAATATTTGGAATATTTAAGGAATTCTCACATTTCATCAGTTTTAACCTTTTGATAAAGTTAATTCAGTAGTTTTACTCCATTCTGTACTTTTAAAATTATGTGTTCTCACTGTAACCTAAATAGATATATAAATTTAGGTGTAGCTGGGATTTTTTTTAATCTCAAGGTACATATATATATTTCATCATCCTTGGAATTGGAAAATTCAGAATCTAGTTCTGTCCTTGCCCCAATGAGTCTTATGACTTTGTTAAGGTCACCTAAACATTCTGAGTCTGAGTTACCCAATTTCTCAATTCAAGGTTATAGTAGCTCTCTACCTACTTCCTAAGGTTGTTGTGAAGAGCAAATGAGATGCTATATAATAGTTCCAACTCTTTCTTTGGTTTCCAGGAGAGGTGACAACTGATTTGGTCCCCTCTAAGAGTGGTTTAGCAAAAAGCTTTTATAATAATGTCACATTTTATATATGCTTTAAGGTTTGGAAGGCAAAGTGGCTACTCTGTGTGTTATATACTTCAAGAACATTTTTTTTCCAATTTATGGATCCATATACTACGGTTTCAACCTGTGATTTGTAAGAATTATTTCTCATTTTATATATGAAGAAGTTGGGGTTCAGCAAGGATAATGACTTGACATATTTTCTCAGAGTTGGGATTGAAAATAATATTCTAAGATATACATAGGAACTATTTGAGTGCAATTCTAAAACATTGGGTTTTTTGCAAGGCAATGGGGTTAAGTGGCTTACCCAAGGCCACACAGCTAGGTAATTATTAAGTGTCTGAGGCCGGATTTGAACTCAGGTACTCCTAACTCCAGGTTATCCATTATGCCACCTAGCTGCCCTAATTCTAAAACATTATTTACAGAAATAAATTGAAGAAATGCTGAATGCTTATGGATAGGCCAAGCCAGTATAATAAAAATAATTAATTTCTTTAATCAGTACCATGCCAATGATGGTGGCTAGGTAGTACAAGAGATACCTGGAGTCAGGAAGACACATCCGGTCTCAGAAACTAATTGTATATCCCTGGACAGGTCACTTAGCCTGCTTGCCTCAGTTTCCTTATTAGAAATAGAAATGATAATAGCATCTACCTCCTAGGATCATTGTGAGAATTAAATGAGATTAATAATTTAAAGCACTTAGAACAGAGCCTGGCAGTAGTCAGCATTGTATAAATGTCAATTATTATTATTTAATTATGAAAGCATTACTTGAGGTAAGAGGAAAAAAAATTCATCCTAGGGAAAAAAAAGGTCAAGAATATCAAAGAAATTATTGAAAAAATGTGAGAAGACAGGGGCTACTAATACCAGATCTCAAAGTATACCACAAAGCCAATTTAGCACTGTTTAATATAGATAGTCTTTGTAAAGTTGTTCCACTGGAAGAACCTCGTTCATCAGTTGGTCTTGAGCCCCCTTCTCTCTCCCATATCTTCTTGTCTTCTACCCTATACAACACTTGTAGCTTAAAAAAACTTTTTTTTTTTGCCTTCAACCGGCATTTATTATATATTATATTTAAGGCACAGAAAATAGGCAGAAAAAAATTAGTTCCTTCCAAGAACAGATTGATCTAAGGTAGCCTATGCAAGAGGAAACCTTGAAGCATGAGGAACAGCTGATTTGAAACCTAGCAGAGGTGAGGAAAGAGACCTGTAGAGAAAGAGCAGAAGAGGCAAAACTGAAAAACAACTGGTTAAGCTAGAATTAGAGGTAGTGCCAAAGCCAGGAAAGATGAGTAGCAGGGAAAGGAGGATGAGGAAGTGAGGTACTGTCCAGTCATAGGAGGAGCTCTTTGAGCCAGGAGGTGCCTGGTGAGCGAGCAGTCTTCAGGCCTCAGATTTGCCTCAACATTGCCTGGAACTGAACTTGGATGGTCCAGCAAGTACTAGGACCAGTGACATCGAGGTGTAGGTTGTGTTACTAAGAAACCTGATCAGGGATTCTGGGGATTAAAAATAAACATCCTATGCTAACCACCACCCCCCCAGAAAAAAAAAAGTAGAAATAGATTGATCAATGGACTAGATCAGTCCATAGAGTGTAGAAGCAAGTGAGTAAGTAGCCTAATATCAAAAGACCCCTACCATTTGGGCAAGAACTCACTTTTTGACAGAAACTATTGGGGAAAAAAGTCTGACAGAGAGTAAGCTTAAACCAAATTCTCATACCATACACCAAAATAAATGCCAAATATGACTTAGACAGAAACCATGATATTATAAGCAAATTAGAGGAACAAGGTGCAAATTACCCACCAGATTTATGAGTGGAAGAAAAATTCATGACCAGGAGGTGCTGGAAAAGATCACAGAAGTTAAAATGGACAATTTTGATTATGTAAAACAAACAAAGCCATTAAAAAAATGAAAGTAGGTGTCCTGACTCAAAAAAATTAATACTTTTTCCATTATGCTATGCTTCTTCTCTAATGTCTTAGGAACATATAATAGAAGCTTAAACAACAATTATAATGGTGTTCATGGAAGGATGTACAGTATCCTGAATTGGAATTACTTAACTATATACCTGAAAAGAGGATAGGAAAATAGGTTATGTGATTTAGTGGAAAAAATTAGAAATTTTAGATTGCATTAGAAAGGGTCATCCAACTCAAGAAGCTAGTGATTACAGCTAGTGATGCAACCAGGGTTCTTATCAGAGCAAAGTAGATGGAAAAAGTACAAGAAAAAGAGTAGAAGAGAAAGATGTCTAATACAAAGTGATAATTTTTAGTGATAGATCAGAGATCTAGAGAATACAGTGATAGTTGTGAGCACAGCAGAATAGAAAACAGTAAGGATAGAACTGAGTGGATGAGCCTGAGAGAAAAGGAGTTCTCTCATGGACCTGGTACTAGCTAAGACTTTAGTCCATGGCTTAGTCTTGGTGCTGAGATATAAGTATTGAGAAGTTTGGTACCTGGACCTTCTATGGTTCTGGAAAGTTGAGAGCTCTGTTGATTTGCTTACCCTTCCTAGTGTTCAAAAATAAAATAGAAAGACTTAATGGGTAGGTAGTATGTTTCCTGGTCAGTGTAGGTCTTCACATTAAGACTGGATGATCACTTGTTGATTCTGTTGTAGAGGGGATTCTTTTGTTTTTAAATATAAATATTTTTTTCCAATTATATAAAATAGTAGTTTCTACCTATCATTTTTTGGTAATGTTTTGAATTTTACAGTTTGTCACCCAACCTCCCTTCCCTCCCCCATCGCCCTACAGAAGGCAATCTGATTATCTTTACATTGCTTCCATGCTATACATTGATCAAAATTGAATATGTTGAGATGAAAATCATATACTTGAAGAAAAAATAAAATATAAAATGTTATGTTCCAGTTAGAAGGAAGTGTTAGGTTCCTGCCAGCTAGCCTATCTTACCCAGGTGAACGTTGAAGGGCTGGGAGACAAGGATGACAAGTTCTCCAAGATCTCCATTTATTAAACCAAATACAAGTGCTTAAATATCCTCCTCAGTCCCTGGCCCACTCCCACTCCCATGGCACTCTCCAGTCAACCAGTAAAACATTGTTTTGGTGCTCAAGAACACCAGGTGATGAAAGTTTACAGTACTCCCACACACAGACAACAGTCCCTTACAATAAGAGATAGCAAAATTATGTAGTATATAACTTTTTTAATTGAAGGTAATAGTCTTTGGTCTTGTTTAAATTCCACCATTCTTTATTTGGTTACAGATGGTATTCTCCATTGCAGATACCCTAAAATTGTCCCTGATTATTGCACTGATGAAATGAGCAAGTCCATTAAGATTAATCTTCACCCCCCTTGTTGTTAGCCAAACCCTTCATTTTATAAATGAGACCTGGAAGGGTTATGTGACTTACCCCAAGTCATACATCACCAATGTATATTGTTCTTCAGGTTCTACATCTCGCTCAGTATTAGTTCATGCAAGTCTTTCCAGGCTTCTCTGAATTCCCATCATGGAGGGGATTCTTACTCAAGTCATGAGTTGTTCTCAATGGCTTTTGACTCTGGTATGCACTACCCTTTGTATCATTGGGCAGGTCATCTATATGTTTCTTTCTTTCCTCATTTGAAAATGAGTGAATTGGCATAGATGAGCTTATTGTTTTTTCAGGTTTATTTAATTATTAAAATCCTTATTGTTTTCTTATAGTTTTATTGCAAACATATGCTAATCATTGCTAATCATAATGTTAATTTTGTAGTTGACCTATACCATTATTATAACTATTTTTATGGGGAAATTATTCAGAGTTCCAAATAGCTGACTTACAAATAAACTTTTGGAGCATGACTTCTTGGTTAAGTTGAATATTGCCTTTATTATAAGGTTATATTCTTCTAAATGGCCTGAAAAAATGAGTAGATTGTGTTCTTGCCTGACTTAAACCCTGATAATGAGGATCTAGTAATCATTTGGAAAATTCCATGAGTACAAAACACTAAATTGCTGATGCTGTCTTAACTGGTCACTGAATCTGATATTCCAAGTTAATTGGATGCTGAAAAAGTTTTGCTGTTTTGGGAGTCTTTTCTCTCTAGCCAGTGCTTATTTGTTGATTTCACAAAATCATAGACTTTGAGATTTGGGACCTCAGCAGTCCAGCTCTACATAGAGGAATCTTCACTGTTAACATCCCCAACAATTGGTCATCTAACCTGTGCTTGAAGATCTCTGTAAGAATATGGAAACCTCCTTGCTCTCAAAGCAGCCCATTCCAGTTTTGGACAGCTCTAATTGTTAGGAAGCTCTTCCTCAGATAACCAGAAAAATTTGGCCTCTTTCCAGTTTCTGGGGCCAAACAGCACAAAGTTAATTTCTACATGAGAGCCTTTTAGATAATTGGACCCAAAAAGTATCCCTGCCTGAGTCATTTTTTTTTCTCCTTCATATTAAACATGTTCATTTTCTTCAACCATTCATGTTAACTGTTCCAAATCCTTCAACAGCTTGGTTGCTCTCCCAGGGGTCTTCCACTTAATCAGTATCCTTTATCAGTATTAATGTTCTTAAACTCAAATGTCCAGAACTGAACATAATACTCCAGGCGAGATCTGACCAGGGCAGAGTATAGAGGACCATCATTTTCTTTTCCTGGAAGCATATAGTAAGGATTGAATGAATGCTTGTTGAATTGATTTGATTAATGCAGTCCAAGATTACATTAGCCATGTTGGTTACAATACCCTTGACCAATATTGAGATTGCAGTCCATTGGAATCCCTGCCCTTCCCTCCCCTTCCTCAAAGGTTCCTTTCAGAAAAATTACTATTTTACCACATCTCCCTCAGTTTATGTATGTCCAAGTACAAGACTTAACCATTTATCCATATTTAATTTTATTAGCATAATTCCAATGCTTTTTTGTCTGCAAAATCATCTTCCTTTGAGTTAGCAATCTCCTAACTTTGTATCATAAGCAAATTTAATGAGCATATCTTGCATGTTTTATCTAAGACACTGATAAAAACTTTAAACCTTGTTTCTTTCAAACACTAAAATAATTTGTTTGAAACAAGGTTACCTATCACCTTGAAAGGATCTTCCATGGGTTTCAGTCTTTATTATTGCTATTTACCAACAGTGCAACCATGAGCAAGATACTTACATTCTTTGAATCTTAGTTTCTTCATCTGAAAAATGGAGATAAGAATATTTGAAATATTATTTTACAAGATTATTGTGAGGATCAGGTGAAATGTTCTATGAGAAAGCAGATTATAAAGTATATCCTCAGATAGGTGTGAAAAGTGACCTTAGAAATCATCTAGACAAACCCTTCATTTTATAAATGAGACCTGGAAGGGTTATGTGACTTGCCCCAAGTCATACATCACCAATAGGCTGGCCACGTAGGAATGAATTTTTTTTTTTTTGCTCTAGGACAATTCATCAAAAAAACACAAATGCAGTGACATTTGAAAGAATGGTGGGGAAAATGGCAACATATGCTAGGAATCACATAATGTTTAGATAATTAATTTAATTTGACTTATAGCATTCTAAATGTGAGATCCTTATTTAATTACCAATGAATAGATACATTACTATAGAAAGAAGTAAGTTGTATCTAAATGAAAGAATGAGTCATGGGTACTCCTCAGAAAGGCATAGGAATGAATTGGCAGAGTCTAAGGGCAACAAGAACCATTATTTCATGAGATATTGATCATCACATATTATATGGTACAAATGCTTTGTTGTTATTAAGTCATTTTTCATTTGTTTCCAAGTACTAATGCTAAGTATTTGCAAAAACACTAACATGAAGACAATAGCAGCTTATGTCCCAACATTAATTGCTGAGAAAGAAAAATTAGAAAAATTCTACAAGGAACTTAAATAGACCCTGAAATTTAAATCAGTGTGCACTCTGATATTTTGCCTTTAATTCAAAGGTGGGAAAAATGGGGGGTGGGGTGAAATTATGGGAAAGCATGGTACAGAATGAAAGAGTAAGAGAGGCCTAAGACTTGTAGATTACACAGAATCTCACATTTCTATAGTATTAACACTTTCTTTGATAAAAGAATTTGTAGGTGAGCACCAGGTGACACCAGAAAGAAGAAAATTGATTATTTTTCAACAGACACGAAAAGACTTGTTATTGAAGGGAGTTTTCTCCTGAGTCAGCTGTGTCTGTGTCTAGTCAGACCACCAGAGCCTAGAATTAGGTTTCTTTTTTTAAAGAAAGGAAAAAAATAATAAAAATGTTGTCTAGATTTGAAGCAATTTAACTGAACTATTTAAATGTTTACATGTTTACAGAGAATTAAAAAATCTTGTTTCCCCCCCCTTTCATTCCACTCTGAAAACATGATCTCTGACCCATATAACTGAAGATTCAGAGTTTCTGTGCATTAATTAGTTCAATATTTCAAACTAGACAGCCTCCATCTAGCTGTTTTTAGTCCTCTGGGCTACATGATACAGCCCTTTCCTCCTTTGTTCAGAGCAATAAGTAAACAAGCAAATCTTTATGAAAATAGTAAAATTATATACTGAATTTAAGACTCAACATAAAATTTGGGCTTCAGCCAGCTATTTTAGTGTCTTTGCTAAAGATTTGTAATAAATATTTATGTGGCTTTCATTCAGTTATGTCTGACTTTATGACCCTATGTACCATAGCACCAATACTACCCATGGGGGTTTCTTGGCAAAGATACTGGAATGGTTTGCCATTTCCTTTTCTAGTGAAATGAGACAAACTAAGAAACTTACCCAAGGTCACTCAGCTAGTCAGTATCTGACGTCTCATTTGAACTCAGGTCTTCCTGACCTGATCCAGTGTTCTTTCTCTAAACCACCTAGCTGCTGTGATTTTCCAAAATGGAGGACATTCATGGGCAATCACTTCCTCAAGCATGTTTTTTTCCTATGAGATGAAGAGATGAGGTTTTTTGGAAGCAATTGTGTAACTGCAACTTTCTAGCACTCCTTCCCCCTCTAACTTACTTAGTGGTAATCCTGTTGTGGTGTTCTGGCCCAACTCAGAATTCAATTATCCCTGAATATGTTTAAATAGTGCAACTCCTCAACAAGCATAGCTCTCCCTCTTATCCTTCACTTAGACTTTTGGAAGGCTTAAGACATGAAGACTCTTGCTTTGCATAACCTGAGATGGAGAAAATCCTTTTGCTGCAGTGTTTTCATTTCATGGTGCCTTTGAAATGTGTGATTCTCTTTTTCTTCCTCAGCAAAGTTGCCATTGCTGCTTTACTCTCTCTGCTATTTATCAAACAGACACAGTTTATCATAAAATATTATAACTGGAAGAAAACCTTAGAGATTGTCCAGACCACCTCTGCTCATTTTATTTTTAGGGTCTAGAGAAGTTAAGGGAATTGCTAGTTTCACACATTTTGTTCATGGTAGAATCATGAATATTGGCATCTAGGCTGGCATCAAGTCCAGTATTCCTTTCATTATGCTGATTCCCTATATACCATACTTAATAGCTTCTTCCCATATAATT
Organism: Macrotis lagotis; assembly: GCF_037893015.1. Taxonomy (NCBI): domain Eukaryota; kingdom Metazoa; phylum Chordata; class Mammalia; order Peramelemorphia; family Peramelidae; genus Macrotis; species Macrotis lagotis. Next base: position 84,169,518 of record NC_133661.1, on the reverse strand, counting down.
TTCAACAGTTAGGTGACGGTTTCTTGTTCAGTAGATTGTCATTTTAAAAAAATTCAGAAATTTAGTATAGGATGAAATAATTTCATAAATCAGTATAGTTTGGGTTTTGATAACATGGCCTATTTTATTCATTCCTTTAGAATATAAAATTTATTAATTTTGTGATCTTTAAGTTACTGTTCTCTAAGACTTGTTTTCTGTAAAATGAGAGGTTTGGAAATTGGCTTCTGAGGCTCCTTTTAGTTTTGAATCCTGTGATTTTATGATCTCCATGTTTTACACATATGTTCAGAGAAGTATATAGAGTAGTCCCATAGTATTAAAACTTTTAGATACCAGAAGAACCATATCCCAGATCTTGTGATTTCTGGGCTAGTGTATAGCTTATCTACTTACAGCTTATCAAACTTATCCTACTGTATAATTATCTAATAAATTGGCTTGATGTTTCTTAAAGCCCAGGTGTAGTTTTATACCATATATAATCTTCTTATTAAATAACTAGAAAACTATTACAATGAAATTAAAAGAAATGGAAGAGGAAGCTTATATACAGAGTACTTCTTTATTAATTTTTATTTTATTTTGTTTTATTAATTTTTTATTGAATAGTTACTCCATACAAGTCTCTAGCTATAAGCAATTACTGGGGAGTGGAAGATAGATTTCTTGCAAATGAGAAATTTAAAATTTAGTTGGAGAGACAAACCAACCTCTTGTTCCCATATTAATTCTCAGTTTCATGATTATGTGTAATCCTATCACTGACTCAGAACACAGCTTTTCTGTGACTAAGTATATATGGTCTTTGATAGTTAATATGGCCAAGTATTTTATCACTGTCCATCCAAACTGGTGATGATATTTCCCAACATGAAGCCTCAGAAACCAAATAGAAATCCATTTCTAGACCTTTATTCAAAACTTTTCCAGCTTAGCACTGTTATTGTCTTCAGGAAACTGGGTCACTCCTTTGCCATGATGAAGTCTTGTAGGAGGGTGTTAGTGATAATGTAGTGGACTGAGGCTTTGAATAAGGTTCACCAGATTTTATGTCTTAACTCTGCCCATACTGACTGTGTAACTGTGGGAACATCACCCACATTTCCAAGTCTCCTAAGCACCTGAATGTGCTTCCTCATTAAAAAGTATTTCCCTAAATCTATGAAATCACAGGTCCCACACACTATATATTTTATATGTGTGTATGCATGCATGTGTTATATAAGATATAGTTTGAGATATATCTCCAGTATATCCATATCTTCACATGAAATCCCTATTTTATAGATGAAGAAACTGAGGCTTAGAGAGGAAAGAATGAAACCCAGGGTATACCAGATCTTAGCTTCTTATTAAATAACTAGAAAATGATTATAAAGTAATGTGAAGAGATGAAATATAAAATTATGCATACTATTTAAAGACTCTTAGGATATTTAAAGTAAAGAAGTGCTTGAAATAGATTCATGGTTCTTAGAACTTAGATGATCCCCACAATCCTCTTTCAGTTCTAAGTCAAGATTGCCAAGGAAACAAAGGATCAGAGAGGGAACAGGATTTGACCAAAGAATTTCAATAGGAACTAGCTGTACAATTTGATGTTTGACTCTGAATTCATAGATGTTGTCTACAAGGGAGGGATCCAGTACTCATTGGAGACACAAGGACAAAGAATGAAATATTTTCTACTTACAAGGAGCTTACTTTCTACCAAACTTTAAACTCAAAGTCCAATAATTGGTGCCATAAATAACTCAACTTACTTTAGTGTTTACCACTAAAAATAATGGGATGTTGAAGTTCTTCATTTGGGTTTATTTTTCATTGTAGTCTAAAGTAGTGGCACATTTATCTGACATCAGTAAGAAATTTTTTTCTTGGAATTAACTTTTCCAGATTATAAAAAAGCTTAACCCTTTAAGTATTAAAACTGATTTTATAGTTATATTTTATCCTCCCATGCCATTTTGCAGAGTATACTATCAGGACTTAATGGGTTAAACCTTTATCTAGAAAAGCACAATTCTCTAAAGGGTTCAGAATGGCTGATATTTTTGGAGTATTTAAATGAGTTAATATCACATATAAAAGCTGTCCTATACTGGTTTACCTTATCTTCCTGATTCCTTTTAATTAAGATTTTAAAATCTGAGTTCTTTTTAGCTCAGTGGATATAGGAATGATAGGAGAAAGTGTGAGTACTATAAAGGACAGATGTGATCAGACGAAGTTCAGTTTTGTTAAAGAAAATTCTTTCAAGCATGAACTATAAAAGTTTGGGTAAGAAATATTCAGTAAAATGGCAGCATTTTGAAAACTAAGTTATAGTGTAGCTGAATAAGTAGTTAAATGTACATTTTAGTTGATTTCAGAATTATATCAAAATAGTTTAATGCCAAATAAAGATTTACATTTTTATGAAGAGTTCTGGAGTAGGAGAGAAACCTGGAGGGGAAATTGGAAATTTTGGGAAAATATATTTTTGAATTCTTATTTTTGGAAACTTAAATTTTAAATTATGAATAACATGACTAGCAAAAAACATTAATGATTTTCTACCTGAACTTAACAGGCTTTCAGCAGACTTATTATTGTGGGTATTTCTCCCTATTTTATATTGGTCTTTGGACCCTACTCAGAATTATGTTTTTAAATGCATAAAGCAAAACATAAAATACAAAGGAAATTAATTATATTAAAGTATAGATAATATCAAAGTATAAACAAATGAATCCAAAGTTCTCAGACCATGGTTAAGAACTATTCTGATTCTAGGATTGATAGTACTAGCTCTTCTTTGGCTGGATTGAACTTTAGGACTTAATGACTTTGTTTTACCTTGCTAGAGATGCCTTATGAGCTCTACTCTTTAAGATTACCAGTCATGACTAAGGTAATTCTTTTATTCACAAGGAAAGAGATCTATTTCCCTGAGCTAACTGGACAAGTTGGAGGGGAAAGTGGGAGGGAATAATTTATTAAGAGATGGGGTTTATGAGAGAAAGAAATTATCCAACCTTTAAATCAACTGAACTGTGAATGATGAAAGACTAAGGAAAAAAGTGGGGACTTGTGGCATGTGCGTAGTCCTCTGGGGAAAGGAGATAATAAGAAAAGTGTGAGTTCTGAGACTTCATTGAGCTGCTGGCCCAGGAAAATCTTGGTTGCAATTCAGCACAGGTGGAGAGAGAGGGAAAGGGAACTAAAAAACAGGAAAAGGTAAGGAAGTGATATAGAGCCAGTCAACTTTTTTCACAAATATTTGTAATTTCTAGAGTCTTTAAACTCTCACTGGCACTCAGACTTCTGAGCTAAGTGTACTTCAAAATTTGTAAGGGTAGAATAATGGGTGGCAGCTCTACCAGGTGACTGTCATGCTGTTTCTGTGGGCTCTTATATTCTGTCCCTTCCACCTCAGCTCTGTTGAGTCCTGAATACCCAGGGAAATAAACAGCAATAATAGCCAGGAGTCAAGAGGTTTTAAGAATATTTTAGGGGATAGATCTAAATATTTGGAGAAATATTCATTGTTCATGGATAGATCAACTCAATATAACATCTGTATGTATGTAAAATACCTAAATTAATTTTTATCATTGCTATACTAATCATACTTCCAAAGATTACTTTGTAGAACTGGGAAGAACTAATGAGAAAATTCATCTGAGGGAACAAAAGTTCAGGAATATTAAGGGGCATGACAGAAGGGAAAAAATGCAAAAGAAGGGAACCTTGCAGTTCCAGTTCTCAAGCTATACAGTGAAGTATTGATCACTAAAATAATATGGCACTGGCTGCTTAGGGAATCATCAATTCCTAATGTACCATCAAAAATCAGCAAACTTTTGAAAAATATTTGCTGAATGTTGGAGTAATGGAACAGATCATACAACAGATCATAAAAACATAGAAGTTAACAAATCTGGTGACCTAGTTTTCACTCAACTATTAAATTATAAGTTTCTAGAGGGCAGGGACTGTCTTCTGCCTCATTGCTTAGCTTCAGTTATTGTTTAATCATTCTTACTCTTTGTGACCCCATTTGGGATTTTTCTGGCAGAAATACTGGAGTGGTTTGTCATTTTCTTCTCTAGCTCATTTGACAGATGAGGTAACTGAAGAAAACAGGGATAGGTGACTTGTCCAGGGTCACATAGTTAGTAAGTGTCTGAGGCTGGATTTAAACTCAGCTCTTTCAGACTCTAGCCCTGGTACTAATCTACTGGGCCACCAGCCAAAACGCCCAAATGGGGTCATGAAGAGTCAGACATGATTGAAAACCAACTGAACAATTTTTAGGAAATTACAATAAATAGTACTTGATTAATGAAACCTAAAGACCTTAGCTGCTGATATAAACATTCTCTTTTTGACCAAAAAAAAAGTCTTGGGGAAACTAATTAATAGTCTCACTTTGAAAATTGATTTAGATAATACCACAAATTGTGATAACAAAATAATCTCGAAATGGACATATTGCAGAGATATCAAGGGGTATATCATAAATTAGAGGACCAAGGAAGAACTTTCCTTTCAGATCTATAGATAAGGGAAGAATTCATGACTTTTGATAAAAATAAATTAGATTGAAAAGAATGAAAATGTTTTTGTATAAGCAAAACCAATAAAGCTAAAATTGGAACAGAAACAATTAAATAGGGGAAAACATGCTCATTATTTCTCTAAACTAACTCATATCTAAGAGGTGGAATTGATTCAAATTTATAAGAATAAGAATAAAAGCCACTAGATAAAACCTCAAATGATATGAATGGGTCATTCTCAAAGGAAGAAATTCAAATTATTATATGGGGGAAAATGCTCCAAATCACTAATAATTAAAGAAATGAAGATCAATATATCTCCAAATTTCACACACACACACACACACACACACACACACACACACGTTCTGCCTTATACTCTCAACACAGATGGCAGAAAAGAAAATAACAAATATTGGAGACACTGAAGGAGAAAGAAAAGGCAGAGAATTGAAAAAGTTCTTAAAACTTGAAAGGAATGTTCCAAGTCAGGTGGTTTTTGAAGTGACCATATAGGAAACAGTGAATGTCAGTAATTTGACTTCATTTGGATTTTAACACATATCTCCAAAGGGATACAGTAGGAATAGAGGAAATGAAATAGGGAAGAGCAACTAGGCTTAACCCAGTAAATGCAGAACAAATGTATGTTTTTAATTTAAATTTATTTGTTACTACAACTACATGCAGAGATAATTTTCAACAATCACCTTTTTGTAAGATTTTAAGTTCCACATTTTTCTACTTCCCTTCTTTCCTTCTCCTCTTCCTTTTGACAGTGTGCAATCTGATATAGTTTATACACGTATATCTATGTTAAACATATTTCCATTGAGTCATGTTGTGAAGGCTGAATCAAAACCATGAGAGGGTAAAAAATATAAGACATAAAGCACATTTTAAAAAGAGAAAATAGTAAGCTCTGGTATGCATTCAGAGTCCATAGTTCTTTGTCTGGATGTGAATGGTATTTTTCATCACAAGGTCTTCAGAGCAAATCTATTTTAAAGATATTCAAATATTTATTATTAAATTCCTCAAAGGGGTCCTAAAAGAATTGAGAAGATTTTTTTTTTAAAAAGAGACTAAGAATTACAGTCCATTAATAACCTCTTGGCTCACAGATCTAATTTCTCTTAAGTCTTTTTGAAAGTAGTCTCCACACATATTAAAGATATCCTTAATGAAAACAGAAAGGAGCAAAAAAGCTTTTGAAGATTACTTACAGCAGATGCATGTTCAAATTCACTCAGTTGCTGAGAGGTGTAGATAATTATAAGCCAACACAAGATCCCGTTGTAGATTGTGCAGTGCTTGAAGTCAGGAAGACTGAGGTCAGGGTCGGTCTCTGTGTGACTCTGGGCAAACATTTTCCTACTTTCTGCCTCAGTTTCCTCCACACTCAAGTGAGGTCAATACTGGTGCTTGTCCTAGCTATTGTATTTAACATTTATTTAACAAAATTTAACCATTTAACAAAACATGAACCTAGACTCTGTTCTACTTTGTTCAATGCCTCCATCACTGTATTTGTAGGTGATGGGGAGAATTTCCTAGGCAGAGGCTATAGAGAAAAGGAGTTACTTGGAGATATATATATATATATATATATATATATATATATATATATATATATATATATGTAAATGATGATATTCTATCTGAAATGTTTGACTATGCAGATTATACCAAACCCTAGAATACTCAAAGGGGCTTTCTCCTTCAAGGGATCTGCGAGAACTTATGAAAAACCAAGTGGATGATGAATATCACATGTCCAAGTTACAATATGCTATACAGTTAGATGGACAGGCACAGACTACTGAATGTGGTCAGTGAGACCCAGAATAGAAGAGATGGAAGATATTTAATCTATATAAATTTTGGTTCTTATTCTTTGAAAAATTGAACAGTCTGTTAAGTGATTCTCCAAACTTAACTAGAACCAATTTCAAAACCAATTTATTTACCACTTGATAGGAGGGTTGGGAGTGATATAAAAAGCATTTAAAATGACATGTGTTACTGGAAAAGAAGGTAATATAGTCAGAAAATAAAATCAAGGTATAAGAAAAAATTAATTCATTTTCTTAAAAATTTTTTTTATTAAGCCCAGGACAATGGTTCCAGTGTAGTGGGTAGCTCCTGTGTGGCAGATTTATAGTAAGAATCAGTTGGGACAAGACTCAGGTAGATTGGTATATGCACTGTTGAGAAAAATTCTCTTAGCAATGAGATGGTGGATCCACAGCAGTACATGAGATCAGAGAATCACAGATTTGGAATTGGGAGGACTTAGAGGTAGTAGTATGACCTTATTTTACAGAAGGGGAAAAAACTGAAAGCCATGGAGGTTAGACTTCCTGCTTCAGACAACAGGTCCTTGTGTATACCTTTTCTTTGATTGAAGATAAGTAAGCAACCTCATCTAGGGAATGATGGAATTAGAATGTGGAAGACCAGAGTTAAAGTCACATCTTCTTTTTATGATCAGTTAGCCTCATTTTCCTCATTGTAAAATAGAAATATAACAATATCCCCTTCTCAGGGTTGTTATGAGTAGTAAATGAAATAATGTATGGCGTACTTTGAAATCAAAAAGAAGTATTTGTAAATTTTACTTCTTTTAATATCACAAGATAATAAAAGGAAAATCCCTTGAAAGCAGGGTCCATGTCATGCTCTTTCATTGATATTTTAATTTATTTAGACTTTTTCTTTCTCTTTTTTTGCAAGACAGTGGGGTTAAGTGACTTGCCCAAGGTCACACAGTTAGGTAATTATTAAGTGTCTGAGATCACATTTGAACTAAAGTCCTCCTGACTCCAGGACCAGTGCTCTATCCACTATACTCTTTGTTTTTTTACTAATTATATGTTATGTAATATATATATATATATGCACACACACATATATATATAACATGCATTTAATACTGATAATAGTTAAACCTTTTTATTTTGTTTTTATTATTTTTTATTTTTCATTTTTAGGAATGAATTGAAATCCCTGGTAGAAGAGAACTTTATGAGTGAGTGTATACCAAAAAGAATGCTGTGAACGTGGTAGAAGGACCACTAGAAGTCAGAGTACAAGAACTGGTATGAAACTTTATTTTTAGTTCTGTTGTTAAAACCTTCAATGGGAATTGCCCTACTAATGTGCTATTGTTAAGTTATTGTTCTATGATGGCTTAACATATGGTCTAAAAAAAAGGTGGATCTCAGAAGGAATTATTTTCATTTCTGTAATCATGTTCTATGTTGTTCTGAGCCCATGGTAATAAAACTCTTGGAAATATTTATATTTAGCTCTGAAAAATCATAAACTCATATGATTTCCTCCATATATATATATGTATATGAATTATAGCAGTTCCTCAGGACATTGCTACATCAAGACTCTTATCCTACTTCTAATGAAGCTCCTGCTGCTCTGTGGCCCCCTCCCTAGCTCTTAGAGCCCTGCCTTCCTTCTTTCCTCCCTTAATAGGAAGGGATGTGGCTAGAGCCCCTAGTAAGTAGTAGGAGAAATCCTTGGGACAAAAAGGTGGGGAAATACTTCACTGGAGAGCAGAGGTGTTTTTGGCTTCCTTGGAACTTGGAAAATATTTTAAGCAGCAACAGTATCAGTAAACAATTATTTATAGACTATCTGCACTGCAGTGGCCTATGATAGACTGAAGGACATGTTTGGAAGTTTGATTGGGAGAAGAAATGCTTCATTCAAAATTAAACCTAAGAAGAAATATGGAATAGATGTGGGTTCCAACAATTGTTTGAAACACTATACTGCTCAATAAATATCTATTAAATGCCTGCTCAAGTCTCATCCAAAAGCATTTATTAAGAGCCTACCATGTGCCAGATACTATACTAAGGACTGGGGCTACAATGAAAGGCAAAAAAAAATCCAATCCCAACTTTCTTGTTGTGGTTGTTTTTAAATTACTAATTATTTTCAAAATTCAATTTTTGAAAAATTTTGAGTTCCAAATTCTCTCTTTCCCTCCCACTCCCCACCCACCCATTGAGAAGGCAAGAAATATTCCATTACTTATACATGTGAAACATAGACATCTGCATATTTGAAACATATTTCCATATTAGTCATGTTGTGAAGAAAAAGCAAGAAAAAGAAAGTGAAAAAATTATGCTTCAATCTGATCAGTTTTTTTCTATGGAAGTGGATAGAATTTTTCATCAGAATCCTTGGATCTTGCATTGATTCAAATAGCTAAGTCATCCTTAGTTGATCATTGTACAATATTGCTGTTACTGTGTACCATTTTCTCCTGTTGCTATACAATTCACCTTGTATCAGTTAATATGTCTTCCCAGGTTTTTTCTGAAACCATCTTCCTCCTTCTCATTTCTTATAGCACAGTAGTATTCTATAACAATCATATGCCACAAATTAATCAGACATTCCCCAAATGATGGCCATCCCCTCAATTTCCAATTCTTTGCCACAACTTAAAGAGCTGGTACAATTATTTTTGTACATTTTTTGTACTTTTTCTTTGATCTCTTTTTGTGTGTGGGGTTTTTTTTTTAGGTTTTTTGCAAGACAAATGGGGTTAAGTGGCTTGCCCAAGGTCACACAGCTAGGTAATTATTAAGTGCCTGAGACCAGATTTGAACGCAGGTACTCCTGACTCCAAGGCCAGTGCTTTATCCACTACACCACCTAGCTGCCCCTCTTTGATCTCTTTTGGATACAGAATTAGTAGTGGTATTACTGAGACTTAAGAATACACACAGTTCTATAGCCCTTTTGGCATAGTTCCACACTGTTCTCTAGAACTCTACCAATACTGCAATAGTACCCCATTTTTTCCACATCCCCTCCAACATTTGTCATTATCCTTTTCTGTCATGTTAGCTATTCTGATAGATGTGAGGTAGTTCCTTAGATTTGTTTTAGTTTACATTTCTCTAATCAATAATAATTAGGAATATTTTTTTCATGTGACTACAAATAGCTTTGATTTTTGTTCTGAAAGGTGCCTGTTCATATACTTAGCAGTTGAGGAATGGTTCATTCTCATTAAATTTGACTCAGTTCTCTACATTTTTGAGAAATGAAGCCTTTATCCAAGAAAATTATAATTTTTTTTCTATTTTCTACTCTTTAATCTGGACTCTATGGAGTTTTTGGTGTTAAAACTTTTCAAATGTAATCAAAATTATTCATTTTCCTGTGATCCTGTAATTTTCTCTATCTCTTGTTTAGTCTTAAATCCCTCCCTCAGCCATAGATCTGAAAGATTAAATTTTCCATACTCCCTTAATTTTATTTATTATAATCACCTATTATGTCTAAATCATGTACTGATTTTGACCTAACTTTACTATGCATTGTGACAGGTTGATCTATACCTAGATTCTACCAAACTGCTTTCCAGTTTTCCCAGAAATTTTTGTCTAATAGTGAATTCTTGTCCCCAAAACTTGGATCTGTGCATTTACCAAACACTAGGTTACTATAAATATTTACTTCTGTGTATTGAATACCTAATCAATTCCACTTATCCACCATTCTTTTTCTTTTTCTTTTCTTTTCTTTTCTATTTTTTTAGGTTTTTGCAAGACAAATGGGGTTAAGTGGCTGGCCGAAGGCCACACAGCTAGGTAATTATTAAGTGTCTGAGGCCAGATTTGAACTCAGCTACTCTTGACTCCAGGGCTGGTGCTCTATCCACTGCACCACCTAGCCACCCCCAAAATTATTTTAATAATTACTACTTTGTAATATAATTTGAGATCTGGTACGACTAGACTACCTTTCTTTACATCTTTATTGATTCCCTTGATATTCTTGACCTTTTGTTCTTCCTACTGAATTTTGTTATTATTTTTAAATCTATAAAGTAATTGTTTGTGGTTCAATTGGTATGGCACTGAATAAGGAAATTGATTTTCATAGAATTGTCAGTTTTATTGTATTTTCATATAGTTTCTGAGTTTGTCTTGGCAGGTAGACTACCAAGTATTTTATATTGTTTGTATATATTTTAAATGTAATTTCTCTTGATTTCTTCTTGCTAGACTTTGTTGATAATATATAAAAATGCTGATGATTTGTGTGGTTCTATTTTATATCCTAGGGCAGCTAGGTGGCACAAGGGATAGAATTTGGGCCCAGAGGACTCATCTGAGTTAAAATCTGGATTCAAACACTTTCTAGCTCTGTGATCCTTGGCAAGTTACTAAACTCTGTTTGACTCAGTTCCTTATCTGTAAAATGAGCTGAAGAAGAAAATAGCAAACCACTCCAGTATCTTTGTAAAGGAAAGACCAAATAAGATCGGAAAGAGTCAGACACAGTTGAAACAACTGAACAAAAAATTTTATATCCTGCAACTTCGCTAAAATTTTTAATTGTTTCAACTAATTTTTTAGTTGATTCCCTAGGGTTCTCCATATCTGCAGAGACTGATAGTTTTGTTTCCTTATTGTCTAATCTAATTCTTTCACTCTCTTTACTTGTCTATTGCTAACATTTCTACTATAATATTGAATAATTATGGTGATGGTGGACATCCTTGCACCACCCCTGACCTTAATGTGAAGGCCTATAGCTTATCCCCATACATTTAATACTTACTATTGATTTTAGATATAGTAACTATAGTCATCTCTCAACATTCATGGGTTTTATGTTCTCAGTTTTAGTCATTCAGTTGGCCCATCAGTAATGAGAATTTTTGGAGATTTGTGGCATTCTGTAGAAAATTGCCAAGGAGGGGCGGCTAGGTGGTGTAGTGGATAGAGCACCGGCCTTGGAGTCAGGAGTACCTGGGTTCAAATCCGGTCTCAGACACTTAATAATTACCTAGCTGTGTGGCCTTGGGCAAGCCACTTAACCCTATTTGCCTTGCAAAAACCTAAAAAAAAAAACCCCAAAAACAAAAAAAAGAAAATTGCCAAGGATGCTCATATGTAAAGAATACTAAAAAAAAATTATAAAAAACTGAAAAAGCAACACAAATGCAATAATATTTTATATTATAAATCTACCTTACCATTTATTGCTGTAATAAGGTATAAATAGTTAAATTTTGTTAATTTCATTCTCCTAAACAACTACTGGCTACTTACTCTCTTTGGCAATGCTCTTCTTTGTCTTTCTACCATCCAGACTCTGTCATGTGATTTCTTTTTCCCATAGAGATCATTGTATCTTGTGCTTTTTGTAGGAGAAGGAAAAAGTCAAGTAGATGCCACGATTGCACTAGTGGCTGCAAAGACTGCAGTGTGAGAGGTACTAATCTCTCTTGCATAGAAACTGCAATCATTTTATGAGTCCAGAGTATTGTTTTCCTTGTTTTTGTATGCCAAATAAATAATGATAAGAATTATTAAATATTAAAGTTTGAGGTTGAAACTAGAATTATTTGTGATTTTTCACATTTGTGGCAGTTCTGCACCCCGAACCCTGTAGATGTTGAGAGATGACTGTACTTATCATTTTAAGGAAAGCTCCATTTCTTTACTATGCTTTCAAGTGTTTTTAATATAAATGAGTATTGTGTTTTACCAAGTGTTTTTTCTGCATCTGTTGAGATAATGATATGATTTTTGTTGTTTTTGTTATTGAAATGATCAATTATGTTGATAGTTTTATTGATATGGAACCAGCCTTGCATTTCTGGTATAAATCTAAGCTAGTCATAAGAGTAACCTTCATGATATATTTGTGGCAATCTCCTTTATTTAATTTTTTATTTAATTCATTGAGAATTATTCTATTCATTAGAATATTATTCATTAAGGTTGGAACTAGAATTATTTGTTAAAAGAGCACTATTCGTTAAGAAATTGTTTTATAGTTTTCTTTATCTGTTTTTTTTCTTCCTGGTATTTGAACCATATTTGTGTCGTAAACAGAATTTGGTATGATTACTTCTTTACCTATTTTTCCAAATAGTTTATGTAGTTATGGGAAGTAGTTGTTCTTTAAATGTTTGGTGGAATTCATTTATGAATTCATCTGTCTCTAGGGATTTTTTCTTAGGGAGCTCATTGATGACTTGTTCAATTTCTTTTTCTAAGATAGGGTTATTTAAGTATTTAAGTATTCTGTTTCCTCTTCTGTTAATCTGGGCTATTTATAGTTTTTTAAATGTTCATTCATTTCACTTAATTTGTCGGATTTATTGCCATACAGTTGGACAAAATAGCTCCTAATAATTGCTTTAATTTAGATTTCATTGGCAATGCATTCACCATTTTCATTTTGGAAACTAGTAATTTGATTTTCTTCTTTCTTTTTTAAAATTCAGATTAACCAGTGGTTTAATTCAGTGGATTTTTTTTACTTTCAATTTTTTTAATCTCTCCTTTGATATTTTTAAAATTTCTAATTTGGTATTTAATTGGGTATTTTAAATTTGTTCTTTTTATAGTTTTTTAAGTTGCATGCCAAATTCATTAATCTGCTCTTTGTCTATTTTATTAATGTAAGCTTTTAGAGATATACATTTTCCTCTAATTTCTGCTTTGACTGCATTCTGTAAATTTTGTATGCTATTTTATTGTCATTCTCTTTCATCAAGTCCCAGTTCTGGACTCCCTCAGTCTTCCCCAGGCAGCTTTGGAAGGGCTGAAGATAAGGATGACAAAGGAGATAAATACTCAATAAAGACTCCAAGTGCTTGGTTTATTTACAAAAACACCAGTGCTTAAATACCTTCCCAGTACTTAATCCACTCCCACTTTGGGGGCATTTAGTAAGATAAGATTCTGGTGCTCAAGGACACCAGGTGAAGATAATTTACAGTGCTCTACACAACACTCCCTTAACACTCTTTGATGAAATTATTATTTCTGATTTATTCTTTGATTCATCTGTTACCTAGAATTATATTATTTATTTTCTAATTTTTTTTTATTTTTTGCAAGACATTGAGGTTAAGTGACTTGCCCAGGGTCAAACAGCTAGGTAATTATTATATGTCTGAGGACAGATTTAAACTCAGGTCCTCCTGACTCCAGGACCAGTCTCTAACCACTATGTTACCTAGCCACTCCTCAATTAATTTTTAATCCATTTTCATGATTTTTTGTTGAATGTAATTATGGTCTAAAAAGGAAGCATATACTATTTCTCTTTTTCTGTATTTGCTTGTGAAATTTTTATATCTTAATACTTGGTTAGTTTTGTTGATGGTGACATGTACAACTGAGTAAAAGGCATGCTTCTTTCTAATTCTATTTAAGTATTTCCAGAGGTTCCTCATAAGTAATTTTTTCTAAAATTCTATCCATCTCATTAACTTCCTTCATTTTTATTTTAGGGTAAAATTTATCTAATTCTGAGAAGGGAAAGTTGAGCTCTCCTATTTGTATAGTTTTATAGTCCATTTTCTTGTGTAACTCATTTAACTGCTTTGAGAATTTGGATGCCATGCCATTTAGTACATAGACATGTAGTATCTAGTATACTTAGTACTTTACTTAATTGTATGTGGAACCTTTTAGCAAAATGTAGTGTCCCCATTTTTTTCCTTTTAATTCAATCTTTTTTTTTTACTTTTGCTTTGTCTGAGATCATGATTGCTACCCCTGCCTTTCTTACTTCTACCAAAGCATAAAAGATTCTGCTCCAGATTCTTATTTTTACTGTTATGTGTGGCCTTCTTTTTCAAGTTTGTTTCTTTTAAACATCATCTTGCTGAATTCTGGTTTCCACTTATTATTGCTAACTCTGTCCTTCCTAATCTACTATTTTTTCCTGTTTATTCTTCTCTGTCTCTTTTTTACCTTGGCTCTCCCCAAAAGTTTGTTTTGCTTTTGACCACTGATTTCTGACCTTCCTCATCATGAATAAAATTCATAGAAATTATAAGTATCAGCTTCCCAGGTAAGAATGTAAGCAATTTAATCTTATTGAGTCCCTTATAATTTTTTTTTCATGTTTACCTTTTTTATGCTTCTCTTGAGTCTTATATTTGAAAGTTATATTTTCTATTCTGGTATGCTTGAATGCTTGAAAATCCTCTGTTCCTTAATTTTTCTCCCTGAAGGATTGTACAGATCTCAGTTTTGTGGGATAAGTTATTCTTGGTTATAATCCTAACTTCTTTGCATTCTGGAGCATCATATTCCAAAACCCTCTACTCCTTTAATTTGAAAGCTAAAAAATCTTGTGTGATCTTGACTGTGGTTTTCTGGTTGCTTGTAATATTTTCTCCTTGACCTGAGAGCTCTGTAATTTGGCTATCTGTAATTTGGAATCTCAAGATAGGTGAATTTTCTTTTTTCTTCTTTTTTTATTAAAGATTTTATTTATTTTGAGTTTTACAATTTCCCCCCAATCTTACTTCCCCCCCCCACAGAAAGCAATTCATCAGTATTTGCATTGTTTCCATGTTGATCCAAATTGAGTGTGATGAGAGAGAAATCATATCCTTAAAGGAAGAAACATAAAGTATAAGAGATAGCAAGATCAGACAATAAGATATCAGTTTTTTGTTCTAAATTGAACTTTGTTCAGACTCCATGGTTCTTTATCTGGATACAGATAGTATTCTCCATTGCAGACAGCCCCAAATTGTCCCTGATTGTTGCACTGATGAAATAAACATGTCTATCAGGGTTGATCATCATGAAGATAGGTGAATTTTCAACATTTCTATTTTAACCCCTGATTTAGGATATCAGGCCAGATTTTCCTGATAATTTCTTGAAATATGAGATGTAGGTTCTATTTTTTTTATTTTGACTTTCAGGTGGTACAATAGTTCTTAAATTATCTCTCTTTGATCTATTTTCCAGGTCAGTTGTTTTTCAAATGAGATATTTCATATTTTCTTCTTTTTTTATTCCTTTTACTTTATTTTATTGCTCCTTTATGCCTCATGGAATTGGTAACTTCTACATGCCTAATTCTAATTTTTAAGAAATTATTTTCTTTTATACCATTTTTCCATTGGCCAGTTCTGCTTTTTAAGGAGATTTTCTCTTCATTGGAGTTTTGTACCCATTTACTATTTGGCCATTTCTGTTTCTTAAGGTGTTGGGTTTTTTCAGTATTTTTTGTGCTCTTTTATCAAGCTGTGGAAGTTTTATTTTAATAATTTTCTTGTATCACTCTCATTTCTTCATCCATTTTTTCCTCTTTAATATACCTTTTGGGGTGGCTATGTGGTGCAGTGGATAAAGCACTGGCCCTGGAGTCAGGAGTACCTGGGTTCAAATCGGGTCTCAAACACTTAATAATTACCTACCTGTGTGGCCTTGGGCAAGCCACTTAACCCCATTTGCCTTGCAAAAACCTAAAAAAAAAACCAAAACCTTTTTAAGCTCTTTCATGATTTCTTGTTAGATTTATGTCCATTTTTTTATTTGAGACTTTGTAGCTATTTTGATATCATCTGCTACTGAATTTGTTTTAGTCTATCCTATTGCTATAGTAGTTTTTAATAGTCAGGGTTGTTGTTTGCTCATTTTTCTAGCTCATTTCTCGATTTTTTCACTTCATGTTAAAGTTGGATTCTCCTCAGAGAGAGGAAGAGGTGCTGTCTCAAGATTCATGTTTTTCATACTGCTGTTTTCAGCGATAATTCTGGGGATCTGTATGGTGTATGATCCAAGAAGAGATTTAGTTACTGTTCTTCAAGCCTGTGCTCTGGTCTTTACTCAGGAAGGGACCTTGCTCCCCTGCATTCCTCTTGGCTCCATAATTGTGACCAGGGCCCTTGCTTTCCTGTGGCCTCAAACTCTAGAGCTCCTTTCTGCCTTGGAACTGAGATTAGGGGCCCTAATCTCTTGTGAAGAATCACAAGCACTCTTCTCCATCCTGGGACTGAACAGGGCCCTGCTCCATTGTTGCCACCAACACTTAATGCTCCTTTTCATCATAGGACTGCATATATAGGCAATGCAACAGGGTCCTGTACCCAGTGTCAGCAGAAGATCCTCTGTGATCTCTTTCTAACAAGTTGTCCAACCCCTTACTATCTGTCTACTGAGAGATCCCAAAGCTGCTGTCGAAGTTGCTGCTGGTGTTTTGGAAGCCAGCGTTGCATTCTAAGCTGACCTACATCTCAGTGTCACAGACTCTCCCACAATCTCTTGAATTGTCTTGGGCTGAAAATAAGACTCTTTCTGACTTTTGCTTGGCTCTGCCAGTACAGAAATTGATTTGAGGTGGTAAAGGTTTTTGGAGAGGAATATTGGGAGAGCTTGCCCAAGTTGCCATCTCTCTTCTGCCATCTTGGCTCTGCCCCTTCTGTCCTAACACTTTCAAGGAGCTCGCAGCTGATTGGGAGAAACAAGATGCAAACTACTTAATATTCCAAGCAAAATGAATACAAGATGAATTGGAAATAATTTGAGGGAAAGCACTAAGATTAAGAACTAAGAAAGTCTTTGTATATAGTACTGATTGACCATAGTGATAAAAAAATGAACAAAGGTATAAGTTGCCCTCAAGTAATTCATAATCTGTGTTGTGAGGATGTAGAAGTTAACCAAATAGAGGTAATCTTTGAAACATGAGAAGGAAGCAAGTGAAGTTAGATCAAGAACAGTGAACTGAGCCCTAGGGGATACCTTCATTTAGAGCTGGGGAAAAAGAAGTCATTAAAATAGAGAGATCAAAAACCTTCCTGTATCTCTTCTCCTTCCCTGGGAAAGATAATTTTTTCAAAAGAATGTCCTTGTAAAGAGATTGAGAGTCCTGAGATGTGAAACTAAGACCCCTCTCAGCTCTCAACCAGTATTTTCTCTGTTACTATGAAGGATACAGTAGTTTGCTACCCATTGCTCCTCTCAGTATCCCTGTGCCTTTTTAGTTGTAGAATGCTAGGCTGGAGATCCTTTCCATGACCATTGCCGCTCCTTATTCCTTTATATCCATCCATGTCAGATCCCATTTTTCCTTAACGTTCCATTTGAAATCTCAGGAACTCACAACTGGCAAATGAATGATTAAAATGTAAAAGCATTTATTCATTGCCTATTTTGTGTCAACCCCTTTACTAAGCAAGAGATACAAATAGAAAAAGCAAGATAGACCCTTCCCCCAAGAAAATCATGCTGGAATTGGGAGAAAAAAACACTAATGACAAAAACAGATGGAGGGTACTTACTAATTGTGTTACCTTGAGCAAGTCTTTTAACTCCCTTGCCTCACCAAAAAAACAAACAAAAAAAAAACAAGCAAACCTGTGAGCTGGAGGACAGCTAGGTGGCACAGTAGATAGAGCATTGACCCTGGAATCAGGAGGACCTGAGGTCAAATACAGCCCAGACACTTGATACATAATAGCAAACTGTGTGACCTTGAGAAAGTCACTTAAACTTCATTGCCTCATCAAAAAAAAAAATAGATGGAAAGGCCAGGTAATCTGAAAGAAATTAAATCTTGTCACTCCTCAGTTTAGTGACACTGGATTCCTCACTGTCCCCTAGACTTGATCATCTGCCTCCTTCAGATCCCAGATAAATCCCATCTTTTACAATCCCAAGCCCTTTTTGTTCTAGCACTTTCCCTCTGCTGACTGTTTCTCATTTATCCTGTATCTAGCTTGTCTGTACATAGTTGTTTGCATGTTATCTCTGTCATTATATTGAGAACTCATGGGCAAGGACTGGCTGCCTTTTGTCTTCCTTTGTATTCCCAATGCATAGGTTAACACTGGCATATTGTAAGGTACTTGCTTAATAAATGATTAATAAATGATTCTTGTCAGGGGCGGCTAGGTGCCGCAGTGGATAGAGCCTGGAGTCAGGAGTACCTGAGTTCAAATCCTGCCTCAGACACTTAATAATTACCTAGCTGTGTGGCCTTGGGCAAGCCACTTAACCCCATTTGCCTTGGAAAAAAAACATAAATAAATAAATAAAAGGATTCTTGTCAGACTGATTAGTCAGTCACCTTGGGTGGCTTCTTGGATTCTGGTCTAGGGGAAGAGCTAAAGAGAAAGTTGGAGAGGATGGGGGGGGGGTGTTGGGCAGCCCAGTGGGGCCCCAGGTTGGCCAGTCTAAATGGGTTGTTTTATTAACAGACTTTTTTAGAACAGGAAAGTACTTTGTTAAATCTGTATTTTTTTTCATACATATTGCTTGCCCCCTAGTAGAATGTAAACTCCTTGAAGGCAAGAACTACTTCGCTTCTGTCTTTGTATTCCCCAGAAGCTAGTATAATATCTGTTGCTTCATAGTTAATTATTTAATTGAAATGAATAGAATTAAAAGACAGGAACCCTTGACTGATGTCACAGAACCAAAACCAGACAGTGTTGTAGAAGCCAAGAGAGAAGAAAGTTTCAAGAAGGATGGATTATAATATAGAGAAGTTCAGAAAAAAAAATCAGTGTTCTTTGCCCTAGAAATTCTCTTTGGTGAAGGAGAAGAAAAGGATAAACATAAACCAAATATCACTTTTCTGGGTTTGACAAACATGATGGAGATTGGCTATTAGAAACTATTTGGCAGTTTTCTAATAAATCATTTAAACAAATAACTTTTTAAATGGCTCTCAGAGCATCTTTAACATCAGTTCATTAAAGAGATAAATGGTGTTGTTAACTGGTGATGACAATAAAAGAGGCTTATGCCATGATATTTGGAGTTTTGGCTATGGATGTGTGCTATGCCAATTAGGGAAACTAACAAACCTATTCCAGTTCCTCATGGTGCTAGACACCTGGTATCATTTAGATAGCACCTGTTTTCTTCTGTTCTGTCTCACACTCATTGTGATCTACACATTTTCATCAGTGAGATTCAGGAACATTTGAGATTCTGGATTGGACCCAGGTCTCAGTGTTGTGATACAGTCTCTCAAAAATGAGTGTGAAAAGTAAGTATGAGAGTCACTTTGCATTTTTTATAGCCTCTTTTCTGCCATATGATCAAGAATAACTGATAATTCTCCACTCTGGGAAAAAAAATTATAGACACATTAACTATTGTGTTTACAAACTAGGAGATTAAACACCAAACAAGTGGAGTATGGGGTCATATAGGAAAATAAATCTCAGTCATTTCTTTAAACCATTTGTTAAAAGGATTTACAGTCAGGCCTCTGATATTTGTTCTCTTTCTAATCCTAGGCAAGGCATTATATATCTCCGTGTCCAGAGCAATTTCCTGGATTTATCTACTAAATTAAGGGAGTTCCCATTTGAGGAATTTCCCAAGTTGAGGTGATGACACATCTTTTGTATATTTCCTATAAGGGAATTTATGGAATAATGTTGCATTGATAGTGTTTTTATTTGAACAGTTAAACTGTGTTCTATATTTCTTACTGTATTTATCAAGATTCTTTTAATTAACCATGTTGTTTATTGGAAATCTACCATGGAGGGTAGTACAGTGGAGCTAGGTGACACAGTGGATAGAGCACCAGCCCTGGAGTTAGGAGGACCCAAGTTCAAATCTGATCTTAGAAACATAATAATTGCCTAGCTGTGCAATCCTGGGCAAGTCACTTAACTCCATTGCCTTAAATAAAACAAAAATGAAAAAAAGAAAGAAAATAACAAGGAATACATAAGAAATAAAGGGCAAAGTCTTTGACCTCCAAGAGCAAACTTCTGTGATCAGGAGAGAAAAAAAAACATACAGGAAGCTCTTAAAATCTTTCTTTAGGGGCAGCCAGGTGGTGCAGTGGATGAAGCACCAGCCCTAGAGTCAGGAGTACCTGGGTTCAAATCCGGTCTCTGACACTTAATCATTACCTAGCTGTGTGGCCTTGGGCAAGCCACTTAACCCCACTTACCTTGCAAAAACCTAAAAAAAAATCTTTCTTTAGTGGAAAATTTACAGAAAAACAAAGAAAAGAATTTCAGAATGGGAAGACATTGATAAGTTGCAATTTGTACTAGAGGTGAGAGTACCAGCACAAATGAGTGACCAATCTATCAGATAATTACTAATGAGATAGTAATGAATCAGCTATTCTAAGTCTATGACATCTTTGACTCTGTCTCCCTTTTCTGATTTTCCAAGCCCTAACCTTTTAACTATAGTATCCAGGCAGTTTGATTCAGGAGTACTAATACTTTGTATTTGGTTGGTTCTTTGCAATATACTGTTACTATTTATGTAGCCTTTTATAGACATAGTATCCTAAATGCATTATTTTCACATGATTTTCATAAAAATTCTGCAAAGTAGTGTTGCAGACAATAAACTCCCAAGTACTTAGTAATGTCTCCTGTGAGCCAGGCAAGAAAATACAAAGACAAAAATAAAATAAACATAAATTTCTTGAAGGCAGAAAATTGTCTTAAAAACTGCATAAATATATCAAAATATATACCAAGTAAATACAAAAATAAATCCAAGGAAATTTCAGAGTGAGACACAGCTGTCTGCTGAGGTGGATCAGGAAAGTGATACCAAAGCAGTGGATGGAGAGCTTTGAATTCTAAAGAGAGGAGTTTGGACGTTTTCAAATAGGCAATAAAGAACAATCATGGTTTCCTATATAATATATATAATTTTTCCAGTGCTTAGCATGATGACTTAAGAAATGCTTTGTTGACTTGTTATCTTACTTGATGGAGAGTGATGTAATCATGCAATTGATATTTACAGTAGATTAATCTGTGAACTATATATATTAAAAGGATAAATTGGAGTTGGGAGAGATTGGAGGCTGGAAGATAAATTAGGAGGCTATTGTAATCCATGGTGAGATAAGAGAGGATTAGAGTAAGAATGGAAGGGAATCAGAAAATTTGGAATATTTTGAAGGATGAGTTAACAGGAGCTTGAATTTCTGTAGTACCTGACATGTAAAAACTCCAGTGGTTCCCCTTGCCTCCAGAAGCAAATACCAAATGCTGTTTTGGCCTTCAAAGCCCGTTATTATATAAATCCCTCCTATCTTTACAGTGTTCTCACAACTTATTTCCTCAATGTAGTCTTCCATGAAATGACGCAGGGCTCCTGGCTGTTCCATCTCTCCTCTTGAGGCTATTTTTCTGTCTGTCCCTCACTCCTGCCTTGCTCTCCCTTTTCACCTGACTACTGACCTCCCTGGCTTCCTTTGAGTCTCAACTAAATAAATAAACTAAATAAACTCATCTTGTCCAGGAGTCATCCCCAATTCCTTTGAATTCCATTGTCTTCCCTCTCTTAATTGCTTCCTACTCATCCTGTACCTAACTTGCTTTGGATCTGTTTATTGGCATGTTGTATCTCCATTAGACTGGAAGCCTTTTGAGGGGAGGGACTGTGCTTTGCCTCTTTTTTTATACCCAGTTTCCATCACAATACCTGCTCCATAGAAGATGGTTAATTAATGTTTATTGAATGAATGAATGAATGAATGAATGAATGTAAAAAGATTGCTTTTAAGTATGAAATAAAGCTAATAAAAGGGAAAATGGCATGTACAATAATGAAGCTAAAGAAGAACTTAGAGATTTTGAAATTCATATAAAATATCTTTGGTCTTTCTAAATATATACTTTTTTAAAATTACAAAATGATATTAATCAAATTATATATGACAACAGAAGCCCTTGTTGGGGATTTCTGTGTGTGTGTGGAATTCTATGTAATTATGGAATCCCAAAGTTGTTAAAAACTAAAGGGAAAGGGCTTGGAATAGAGGCCCATATTTTAATTTAATGTATGAGTAAGTTAAACAGAACCTAAATGTGGTGCAATAAAAGTAGCTTGATTATGAGCAATGGCAATCTGGAAGAAAAGACTGTTATTTCTCATTTTTAATTTTTTAAATAATATTTGAATTATTTTTTCCATTTCCAAGCATATTTTTCTCTCCACCCCCTTCCAAATAAAATCCTTATAACCAATATGCAGTCAAGAAAAACAAATTTCCATAATGCCTGCAAGCCAAAAATATGTGGCTTGTTCTATATAAATATCATTATTTCTAAAGAATCCATAAAACAAAAGTTCCAGTTTATACTGAAATAGCAACTTGTTTATCCTTATTAAGACTGAAAATTCACATTGATCAAAAATCTAAATATTCCATTTCACTTGTGGAAAGAAGTCCATAAAATCTTAACTTTACTCACAGCATGAAAAGTAAAGAAAAAAAGCACATAATTTTTCTCCTGTAGGTCAAATGAAATGATAATATGGAGAATTAGACTTAGGTGCTGAAATTAGTAATAATCCACCTGAACTGAGAAACAGATGATAGACTCTAAATTTGGAAAATTCTTTAATAGTGTCTCACAAATCTTTAATAATTGAGTTCCATATATTTTGGCATCTATTAGTGACAGACATCTTTTAACTGTGATGTGGAAGAGAATCTCATTATAATTAATCTCAGGGAGCCCCAGTTCTTGATGAAATATGCCTCTATAATGTATACTTGAAATCATCAAATTACTTCTGTCTTTATATACATAAATCTGTATATCTGTAGACATAGGTACTTATCCTTGGTATAGGAACAAATACAAAAACAATTAAAATAAATGGTTTAATTCTATGTGAATCTGGTAATTTTCAATGCTAAAATCTGCTCTTTGACATAGGATTTATCAACATTAATCAATAAACTAAATTTGATCTGGATATGTTCTAGGAAGTAGTGCAAGACTTCATTTTTGCTCTGTAACAGATCTGCAAACTTGGAGAAGCTTAATTGAGCATTCATTCCTCCAAGTTTGTAACAAACCAATCAGTACCTGTTGCCCATTAAGCTCCTTTGTTTAGAGTTGCAGGTTTCTTTCCTCCTTCTTGGGATATCAGGCCACATCCAGTTGCAGCAGCTGCAGTGTCCTTAATTTCAAAATCTGCCCTCTCTTGTTGCAGCTGCTGTCTTTCAAAGGAGATGGGATGGTGATCTCTCACCACCCTGTCTTCCAGGGACTCTCCTCACACCAGGATCCAGATTGATGAAGCTGGCCATGGTGAGGCTGGATTTGACATATAGACAGATCTTCACCATGATCTCCAGTTGTCAGGGCAACTGCAGCATTATCTGTAAGTATTTAAGCAGATAGCATTCAACTTGAAACCCTCTCTGTTCTCTCAGTGTCACCATCACTAATTCCCAGGTGGAATGGGAAAACACCTCCACCCAAGTATTACAGGGAAGTTATTTGTGTGTCTTTGGGACAGAAAATGAAGACAGAAATGGGAGGCTTTGTGGTTATCAAGAGAATTTTTTTTTGTCTATTATTCTTTTTCCCTGTTCTGTGAATCTTTGTTTCTAGCCTGGCTTAGGGAAAAGGACAGTTGATAATCTATTCTCCATGGAAAAGACTTGGCAATGGTTCTTTTACCTCCATTGAATTACCATTTGCTTTGCCTGTTAGAGATTAAGACACAATCTCTTCCTTTCTGCCAGGGGATCAAGATGGTGAAATTAAAATTGGCCAACAAAGTCCTAGTAGGAATGATGGTTATCTAGGGCCGCCTACCACTCCTGTATCTCACTCTCACCAGAATACTGGGTTGGGGAGGGAGGTTGTCTTAACCCAATAATTATTAAATTGTAGATCTATGAGAGACTTTAAAAATCACTTAATCTAGCTCCCTCTTTTTTTTAACACACTGGCATATATCAGCACCTTTGTCCAATCTGAGGTCTTTTGCCAGCTAGCTATGGAACTTTAGGCAAGTCATTGCTTTAACTTGGCTTGCTTGCTCTCATCTTGTCTGAAAGATAAAGTTGAGCTCAATGATCTTTAAATTCTAGTTCCTAGCATACTATAAGTTTCTGTGAAATTTGACACTGAGAAGCATCTGTCCCTACCCCAGTTCCATAACTGGAACATAGCAGAACTGGCTTTACAAGGCAGGTTTTTGTCCCTTTTTGTCCCTTCTTTCCTTGGTCTGTAAGTCACTTCATCCAAAATTGGTATGTTAGGAATGGAACTTATTCCACTTAACATGTGGATATTGCAAGGTAAGGAAAAGGTTTGTGGCTAGCTCCTCTGGTCCTCAGAGTAACTATCCTAATGGAACTGAGAAGGAAACAGAAACTCAGGGACTTGAAGGAATAAATTCACTTAGCTAGTAAATGTCAACCCAGATCTCTACTAAGGTTTAACAGGCAAATTTTTGAGCAAGTTTTTAATGCATGAATAACACTGAGTGATTTAGAGAATCTTTATAGTGAAATCTCTGACCTTTTCCTATTAAGAAGCTATTTTCAAATTTTATATATTATCAAAATGAGCTTCTTAAAATACTTAGTTTAAATAAAACATAGTCATTAACAAAAGGCCTGTGACCACACAAACTGATGTCCTCCCTGAGTAGGATCCCTGTCCTCAACTCTGCCCACTCTTGCCATGAACCTGCAGAATTAAGGGTTCATTTACTACATACTTACCTCCTGTCTACTCCTCCCATGTTTGTTCACACCTCCTTATTGGCAGGGAGTCTCTTCTAAGTCTTTCTCCTGCTACCATCCTGTGGAATGGCTCATGATGTCTTACTCTTATTTCACAATGGCTGAGAAAAGGATTGCAGGCACCTACCTCCTGGGTGGGAAGACCCTGAGACCCCATCCTTTCTCTCTCTCACAGGGTGGGGGTGAACAGTGGAGAGTTCCTTTCAGCTCCCTCAATTAAGGAGGGTACCCAGCCAATGTCTTCATTCCCTCCCACTCCCCATCATATTGCCAGCTCCTTGAGAGTAGGGGCTGTCTTGCTTTTTTTTTTTTTAATATCAACATTTAACACAAAAAGCTTAACCTATAGTATGGGCTTAATATATGTTTCTGGCCTGACTAACTGATGAGGTGCAGGAAGACGCCTCTATGCCACCCAGGTGGTCATCACCAAAGCGCCCCCTTCACATAGTCAGCCATTCTCATCCTGGGAAGTTCTTTCTTACAGTGTGCCAACATCTGTGACAGTTCTCTTACTGCTCTCTTGAGCATGACAATAAAAGGCTAATATCTTTTCCATATGATAGGCCTTCAGCTATTTTAAAACAGCTATTAACGCTCCCCATGCACAATTTACCACCCCAACCCCCCCCAGTATTTTCCTCTCTGGGTTAAAGATCTTCATTTATTTCAACAGCCTTTATATAAAACTTCCCAGATCCCTTACAAAAGCTTTAGATTTAGAGGGAGCCTGTGAAGGCATCTAATCTATCCTAGTTGCTCTCCTATCCAATTTTCCAATGCTTTCTATTATTTTTTTTAAAGTACCTTGAGAAAGACTTTTGGAGTATTGTACTAATACTCTGAGTATGGTGTGAGCTGATCAAAATGAAGTGGCTATCTATACTCCCTTGATTTATATACTATGCTTCTATTAATTTGATCTAATATATTAGGTATTTACGTGGCAAGTCACATTGTTAGCTTATATTAATAATTTAAATTCACATAGTAAGACCTATATATGAAGAATAGTGCTTCCAAGAGATTGGAGGACTCTTGTTCTCCAGTAAATTGTCTCCAGGAAAGTCTCCTTTGAGCTTTGTTTCACTAATTGTCCTTACTGTTAACAATATTTTGACACTCAGTCAAAGCTTTGTGTGTGTGTGTGTGTGTGTGTGTGTGTGTGTGTGTGTGTGTGTCTGTCTGTCTGTGCTAGGCCACTTGTTTGACAACTGGTTCCCTCTGTTCCTTAGGGGGATTACAATAAGATTTTCAAAACAGTCTTATGAATAATCTTCTTCCTAGTTCTTTGACAGTTATCCAAATGTATTCCCCCACATGTGTATTTAGTATCTAACAACCTAATTCCAAAATATAATTTAGACAAATTCTGAGTGATAGAAAAGAACTAATAGCTCTGGTTGGCAGAGCTGTTGAAGACAACCTTTTTGTAGAAACTAAGTGGCTTGCCTAAGGCATAGAGCTAATGGTAGGACTAGATCTTCTGGCTCTCCTTCCTTCTATCCATCTGTCCTGACCTCCAAAAATAAAACCGAAAATGAATGTAACAGCAATTCTAGATCATATCCTCTTGTTATAAGACCTCTTTAATGTGAATATATCATTTATTGGATGATTAACTATATTTTTATTTTCATCCTTTGGCCAAAAAAAATGCTGATTTATTTTTCTGACACATTAATTTTTTTTTAGTGAACTGAACACATCTTTATCAAAAGCAGTAAGGTATGGACAGCTAGATGGTACAATGGATAATAGAGTACTGGTTCTGGTCAAGAGGACCTGAGTTCAAATTTGGTCTCAGACCCTTGATACTTACTAGCTGTGTGATCTTGGGAAAGTCACTTTAGCCATTGCCCCACCAAAAAAAGGCAGTGAGATAGAAAAGCCTTTATTCTTCACTATTTTTAGTGAGGTTTTCATTCCCATGAACTGAGAACAAAATTTAATATTATCTGCCTCTTTTCCTAATATATTTGAAAGTAATTTAAATAATTTGCATCCTTCTCTTACTATTTTGTCTTAATATAAATGTTTAATATCTTTTAATAATCCTCTTTTGTGGTCTCACCTAATTTCCACCTTTTGTGGAACTGTCCTTCAGCTTCTTAGTTCTAGGTCTCACCAAGTTATTCCAATTACCTCTCCTGTGCTCTCTCCAGTAGAACTTCAAGTCTTTACTGTTTATTACAGTATTTAACTGTATTTGATTTAAAATATAAATTTCAAAAGGTTGCATGGAAAAGCATTCTTTAGTAACTTTGAAAAAATTATAATGCTAATTTTAATAAGAAATTATAGTGCTTTGTATTTGTTTAATGTGCTTTGTTTTTCATGAATAAAATCACAGAATCACATTTTAGAGCTAAAGATCTCAAAGACAATCATAGTGCAAACCAAACCTAAAGGGAATCTATTTTATATCATCCCTGAGAAGCAATAATTCAATCTCTGCTTGAAGGCCCCCTGAGGTAGGCAATCCTACTTTGGGGCAGCTGTAAGTAGATGGTCTTTATGAAAACATTTTTTGCCTCTGCTTTCTACATCTTTTAAGTGACAACCCTTCAAATCCTTGAAACCAGCTATCATTTTCATCTCCTGAAGTTCCTGTTTTATGGATTAAGCATCTCCTTTTGGTCTTTGTGTGTATATGAATATCTATAGCTATATCTATATAGCATATATGTTATTATTTATTTATTTATTTTAGGTTTTTACAAGGCAAATGGGGTTATGTGGCTTGCCCAAGGCCACACAGGTAATTATTAAATGTCTGAGACCGGACTTGAACCCAGGTACTCCTGACTCCAGGGCCGGTACTTTATCCATTGCGCCACCTAGCTGCCCCCAACATATATATATATATATATATATATATATATATATATATGTTATTAAAGCATGCTCTCCAGTATCATCATCATGTCAGTGATGATTGTCAATGCCCATCCCAAAACATGGTACCCCAAATGTAAAATAATCCCTAAATTTCTTTGTGACTAGGACAGAGGGCAGTGACCCTATATTCTTCCACATTCTGGACAATTTTCCACCCACCTTAGATGACATTAGCAGTTGTCCACTGCTATATGTTGCAATATCGGGTCACTAAGTTTATATAGTCTGTTTAAAAACAAAACGATGAGCATCTTTTTTATAGGAACTGTTGGCCAGTCGCGCTTCACTTATTCAATCTATAAGCATTTATTATACTATGCTAGGCTTGCCTCCAAGAAGTTTATATCCCATAGAGGGGAAATAACATGAACAAAGTTCAGTAAATTGAAAAATAGGTCAAAAGTCAATTCAGTCAAAGATTTTGACAGGTGGGGGATGGAGGAGGGCAGGCCACTAGTAAGCAGGCATCAGGACAGGGATTGAACAGGAGGAAAGAGTTGAATCATCTATTTAAGGGAGGGTTGGAGGGAGAAAATGGACTGTCATATTCAGGGGAACAGTAAGTTAGCCAATTTGGCTGAAATGTGGGGTATGTAAAAGAGATAATGAACTAAGAAAGGCCGTCTGGATCCAATTGTGAAGGAGTCTCAATGTGTAGGAACTTGTATTTAAATGCTAGAGATAGCTGGGAGAGGTGCAGGGGCAGACCTGTGCTTAGGAACATCAGTTTGTCAGTTTTGTGGAACATAGAATTGGAATAGATTTAAAGCAGAGAAATAGAATAAGAGGCATTCGCAAGAGTTCAGACTAGAGGCGAGGGCCTAAACCATGATGTTATTGGAGAAAAATGGAGATGGATGCAAGAAGTGTAGTCGAAATAGAATTGATAAGATATGGAAACAAATTAGATTTGACATTAGAAAGGAGAGGGAAAACTCACAGATCATGCCAAACTTGTAAGCTTTTAGATGATAGGGAGGATGGTAGTGACCTCAACAGAAATAGGCAAGTTAAGAAGCAAGGAAGGTTTTGAGAAAATAGAATGATCTCTACTTTGGAAGTATTCAATTTAAGATCCAAAACTCATTTGAAAATATCTGACAGGCTATATCCATACTGGTTTTGGTGTTTTGGTTTTTTGGTAGTTAATTCAATTTGAGATAAGCATTTATGAATGTTACATACTCTGTGTTAAACGCTGGGGAGATGAAGAAAGATAAGAAACAGCCCCTGACTCAAGCAGGTCACAATACAACTGTGTAAATCCAAGTTTTAACTTGGCAGTATAGATTAGCTTAAAAGGAAGGCATGAAAGGAGACTCACAAAAATTCTTATAGGAGATAGGGTTTTAGCTGGGACTTGAAGGAATCCAGGGAAACCAGGAGGCAGAGATGAGGAGGGAGAGAATTCCAAGCATGAAGAAATGTGTGGAGCTGGGATGTGGATTGAAGAGGAATAGCAAGAAGAATTATTAAGCACTAGTACTGTCTTTGGTACTATTTTAGGTGTTAGGGATACAAATAGAAAATGAAGCACAACCTAAACTCAAGAACCTTAGGTCTGAGGAAAGCCATAGATACACACAATAAACTAAAAATACTGACAATTGAGGGGCAAGGAATCTAAGGATTTTAGTAAAAAAAGAGGTGAGAGGAAGAACATTACAGGCATGTTAGATCTCATATGCTAAGACCCAGTGGTCTACTTGCTGTAGGTACGCCAGTTTGACTAAAATATAAAACATGCAATGAGAAATAATGTCTTATGCTAGTTAATTTTTTTAAGTCCACATGCAGGATTTTACATTTGCCCTCTTTAAATTGAACCTTATTATAGTCAGCCCATTATTCAGTCTTACTGAGATTTTTTTTTGTTTCTCACTCTAATACATCATATTAACTCTCCTTTCCAGATTTGAGACTTATAAAAATTTGATATGTATGCCTTCATAGAAGACATTGATGAACATGTTGAAGCAAGGGTCAAAAAGGAAATAGATCCCTAGGGCATTCTACTAGAGGCTTTCCTGAAAGTTGACTTTGTCCTATTA